>NC_064856.1:93209161-93933328 GCF_024139225.1 Suncus etruscus | reverse complement strand
CTTTCTGGAGATATGGCCTTCTGATGGGTGCACAGGTGCTCCATAAGACAGGTACAACTACCCCCAAGAGTGAATCATCTGAACCCATTCGATAAGAACAAGCAACTGAAGAAGTCCTCTGGGAAGGTGCGCTGTGCTAGTTCCAGGACACCCTCTGTTTTCTACTCCATTTCTTTGCCTTGCCCTGTTTTAGGGAGACTCCTGAGAGATTTCTGAGGAAGCGGAACAATTAAAAAGAGGAGCGGGGCAAGTGACTTCCCACCTCCTACTAAGAATGTTCCATCAGGTTCCATCAGCGAAAGAGTTGAGTCCTCTGAGCAGCCCTGCCGGGGACCTCCACCCCAATCTGCCAGCCTGACCCTTCTTCTATTTTCATGGCCTTTTAGCTAAAAGGTCCAGTGAATTCTTGACTGCTCCAACCCACAGCATAGCTCCTCTCAAGTAAGCCCACTTCTTCCTTTGCATTTTGGGCGATCAAAGTAAAATTTGACTGCCCCTACCTGCTGCCTCATGAGAAAGGCTGGGCCCTCAGTACATTCCCATCAGCATTGGCCTCTGTGTCCCTGGGAACTTATGAGCCAATACCCAGTTCTTGAGGACACAGTGGGCTCCCTGAATTTCTCTTTGGGCACATATCAGAAGCTAATTGGGACAAAAAGCCAGGCTGGAATTCACCCCATCCCGCTTGGACCGGCTGCCCAAAATGGAGGCTGAGAGTTCGCACAGTCGCAAACAACAAGCCATTCTGTTTGACTTTCCACTTCCCTGAATTTCCCAGGCCAGGAGCAGCCACGCACCTTGACCTTCACACCAAAGACATTAGGCTCTTTTGGCCCAAGAGAACAGAATCAAGATCACTCCTTTACGGAGGCAGCTGGGGACAAGGGCTGGAACTGGCTCTCTTTACTGCCAGCAAACCAGCAAAACAGGGGAACCTAGTTTCCTAGGGAGAACCCACAGGGTTCTCTCTCGCCTCGCTTCCATTCCAAAGAAGGAAAATGTAGTCTGTGTGTGTGTGGGGGGGGGGGGGGACGACGACGACGACGACACTCAATGGCTACTTTCCCAGGAACTTGAGCAAAAGAGTTGCACAGACTGTCCGCTGAACAGGTCTCTTCATCCAAAGGCAGCGCCTCTTATTTAGGTGGGTATTCACGGTGCAATGCGAGGGTTCCGGGTTTTTTCCAAAAACAGTGCCTGGAGCCCTCTCCGAGAGTTGCCCGTATGGGTGGTTTAAAGTCCTCTAGGCTTACTCCAGCCCTTACAGCCGCTTTCCACTCCTCTGTTTCCCGTTGATGGGAAGGAGAGGGAAACACAGATTGCGCTTTCGCTCCAGGCGCGCAGACTTCGGCGCTCTTACGAAGGAGCCAGAGCCTTTTGGTGGCTGAGCGGTCACTGTGTCCTTCTCCAGTCCTAGCCCAGCCAGCCTGGCTTTTGGGTGTCTGCATCACTGGGTACATGCTAGGTGGGGGAATCCCCTCTTTTTTCAGATCCTCTTTGCTACCAATTTTGAGACGCCGATACCTCAAACTTCGGCCGACTTCTCGCTCGCTGGGATCAAGCCCGGGCCCCAGTGGTGCATCCCGGAGAAATTTGGGGAACAGCTCCCTGCTATCTCATCTCCTCTTTCACTTTCGATTCGGTGCAGGAAGGGTTTTTGTTTGTTTGGGGGTTTTTGGGTTTGCTTTAGTTTTGTTTTGTTTCTGTCAAAATGCCTACCACCACCGCCCTACAGCTGGGCAGGGGCGGATCAGCCCGAGACCCCTGGGGCGCGAGTGGTGGGATGGGATGGGGCGGGATGGTTTGGGGAATTAGTTGCCGCTTTTCTTTGCACAGCAGGGATTTTTGGGGGTCTCTCTGCATCCACACTCTCCGCACACCATATAATGTGTAAATTCCTACTTGGCTATTCAACTTTATTAGCCTAAGAAGCGGGTGTGTTTTTGTAAGAATGAGACCCCAAATAGGCATCGAAACAGAGGCAGAAAGAGCTAAGGGAATGATTGAAGGAAGGTGGAGAGATAGAAAAATGAAAGCCTTACTGAGCAGATAGTCATGAAGGAGCTTTAAATATTTTACACCAGTTTCCGTAGCCCCAGCCACTGATTCCAGCTGCAGAAGGCCGAATTTAAGGTTAAAGCTTATTTTACATCAATCGATTTGTTCGTACAGTGTTCTTTCTTTCTTGAGATTTTTGGTGCACAGCTAAAAGGCAAATCTGAATAACTGTTATCTAAATTTTGCCTGGACTAAGTGATTGAAATTTTCAGGAGAGAGGGAGATTTTATTTTTGGTTAATGTTTTCGTTGGTTTGTTTTGTAGCTACACCTACCTGTGCTTACTCCTGGCTCCGCTCTCGGGAATCATTCAGGGACTATATAGGATTTAAGGGATCTAGTGGACTGAGTGCAAGACTAGTGTCTTACCCGCAGGACTGTCGCTCCAGCCCCCAAATTTTGTAAATGGATTTAAGAAATTGCAAAAGAGACTTGGGAAAGCAGGGTATCCGCTTGTGTCTTGCATTCCACCGCGGAGGCTTTTGTTTTGTTTTGTTTTGTTTTTTTCTTTTCTTTCTCCTGTGTGGGACCTTGGGAGCAGTCTTCCTCAGAGGGTCCTGGTGGTGCATGTGCAGGAGGCGGGTACATTGTGCTGTGTGGGATCTGAACCATGGAAGAAAAGCAAGTCTAAGTACAGACAGAGATTTCTGAGAGATCACCTGGGCAAAAGGCTGGCCCCAGGACCCATGTTCTGTTTCAGGGCCAATGTGCGTCTCCGCCTGGGACGTGATGTTTTCTTGTCCTTATTCTCTTGCCTCTTGCCACATCCCCACAGCTCTTCGTAGTCTTGGTGGCAAACTGAAAATAAATAAACAAAGAAGATATTACTCTTTGGGAATGGGGCACACCTGACATGGCAGTGTTCAGGTCTAGGGTCTTCTCTTGGGGAATCACTCCTGGCAGTGCTCAGAGGACTATATGAGGTGCTGTGGTTTGAACCCAGGTCTATACCCAGAAAGGCTGGCACCCTACCTTCCCTACCAGCTCTGGTTCCAAATTATCCGTTTTACAGAAGTGGAGGGCTAGCAACAGAAAAGGGAGCCCAATGGTTCCAAAGGCTTGAGCTTTGGGCTAACAAATGGGAACTGGGTGCCTGAAATAGTGGGAATAGACGGGAAGGAATGGGGGGTTAACTGCTCAGAGTCCCCCATCATCATTTTGTCAAAGTAGAAAGAAAACTGTGAGGTCTCCATTCTGTACAAAGGGAAGTTGGAATTTGCAGGTGCTAGGGACAGTTTAGGGATGCACCAGATGCCCTCGTCAAATCCTAGCATCCTTGCTTCTGATCCAGAATCATTAAGGCTGGGGTAATGAGAGGGTTCACAGAGTCAGCCACTGCTGCAGGCACCACCTTGCCAAATGCTCAGGCCATTGGTGTCTGGGCAGTCTCTGAGGTTACCAGGAAGGTTATCAGCTTAGGGGAACAGGATGTAGACAGCCCAAGACCCCTGGGTGGCTACTATGGGAACTTCCAGGGTGGAAGCTGTCTCTTGCTCATGGACCCTGGATATGAGTGACCCTGTGGACCATGGGAAAGAGAGCCTTTTTTTTTTTTCAACTATGTCATGGGGTGGGGAGTAGTGGCTCTTCTCCAAGAAGCCCTCCTAGCCATTCCCGGGTGCTCCTGGACACCAGAGTTACTGGCATACCTCCCTCTCCTCTTCAGAAATGCAGCTTCTCTCCTTTATAGATGTGTGTAGAGGAGAAAATACTCCATTACCTCAGTCCTCTTGTCCCAATGTACCCTTCTCCCCCACTCTAGGGGAGTCAGACAGGCAGAGATGCCAGTGCTGCCTAGAAGCAGGTTCCTCTAGCTAGGCTGGCTTTGATGAGTCTAGGGAAGTGTTGGGGACTCATCGCACTGGACCACTCACCTGCACCCAAGCTCATTCTGTAGTGTTATCAAAGACCTTTTTGCTATTTGCCATCGGGGGCACAGCCAGCTGGGATAGAAGAAGGATGAGTGGAAAGGGAACAGAGAGGAAGTCACAAAGAAGAGACACAGAGGAATGAGAACGGGGCAATGGGAAGATTCATAATGGTTTTAGAGACTGCTAGAAGGGTCCCCTGCAGTATGCCAGCAGTACTCCAGATTTGGGGGGGGGGGTGCTGGGAATTGGCGAGCGGGAATTGAAAAAAGGGTGATGCTTCCTCCCACTGTGTACTCCCTTCCCAGGAGACCTTGCTCCTCCTTCTACCCTCCACACTCTGAAGCTCCTACTTGAGTCCTATTTGGATGGAAGCAGCACTGTGACAGGGAAAAGGGAGCCTTGTGTAGATTTACATGTGAGTGCCACATTGGTTGATGTTCAACTCAGGAATTATTCCTGACAGGGTTCAGGGGACCCTGTGTGGTACTAAGAATTGAACCCAACCACTATATTATCTCTCTAGCCCTCCACCCTACTGATATTTGTGATTGAGTCTCCTTTTCTTCCAACAAACTTCCAGCATTGGTTCAGGAGTTGAGGTGTGTGTAGTGACTTCCCAGCATCTGACAGCTCAGGGAGAGAATGGACAACCTAGGTTAAGTCAGAATTTGGGGTCAAGTGAAGAAGAAGAAGAAGAAGAAAAGACCCCAATATTGATGTCCTGCCTGGCACACACACACACACACACACACACACACACACACACACACACACACACACACTCATGCACCTGAGTGATTGATCAGGCAGAGATCTATAGGGATTTGAAGAAATTCCTTCCTATTGAGGTCTGAATTTGAGCTCTGAGAAGTGCTGGAAGATTCGGGCATTTTTACAAACACCCTATGGGGATTTTCTGTAGTGGGTATCAATCTTTGCCCTCTCCACCCTAACAGTTTTTCATTTGCTCAGAGAAATTGGGGAAAAAGAGGGCTAGAACAGGCTTCCCTGAAAGTCCTACTGATCTAGAAGATCTTCTGGGCTGTGCCAGGGAGATGTAGACAGTGATCCGAGGAGAAATTGAATTCACAGCCTTCCTGCAGCTTCTCAGCTCCAAGATAGTGTGTAACTATGAAAAGAGCTGAGCTGAAATAACCAGCCTCAATTTCAGGACTGGGGGTTTCTGACCTTTCCAGTGCTGTGCTCCCCACTCTTTGCACTGGACATCCCACGCCTGGGATTTCTTCTCCTTAAAGAACAGATTTAGTCACTGCACACTAGCATATCCTTTGGTCCCTTCCGGCATAAACATTTGGACACAACAACTGTTTCATGGCTGAAGGGCGAGTGAAGAATCCATGTCTCCTCTGAGCAACAGTCCAGAGCAAGGCTAACAGGGTTTGAGAGATCCCAGCTCTTTAGCTGGTGGAAGGAGTCCCGCAGGTCTGTGGGCACCCACATGATGTCCATCCTCTGGGCCTTTGAGGGTGTGATGCTATGTTCTGATCCACATATGAGCTTGTGTGAAAAAGATGGATGCCCCTCACCCCATGCCCATGCCCATGCTGGTGTCCGGGTGCTTGATGTAGCCCAGCTGCCCCATGGGAGGGCCACCACCTGTGCATAGCCCCAATACTCCTTAATCTCTGGGCCCACTGGTACAGCCACTGCCCCCAGAATGGTTCACAGAGCCATGGTGGTGACTAAGTCCCCATGTGTCAAAGCCTGTGGCCTTCCCTCCCCTCTGGTCACAGTCCCCAAGGAGGCTGACTCACACAGAGGCAGACAGATTTTTCATAGGGTCCACCCAGCCCACCCACAAAGCCCCTCCATGGCCAGGTCTACCCCTGACTCCACCCCCAGCTCCTGAGTGCACCTGCCCCCGTGGCTCACAGCAGCAAAGAGTAAACCTGGGCAGCACCATCATCATGCACGCTGTAGAACCTATTTAGTGGATGAGCAAACTGAGGTTCAGGGGGACATGGGGTCTCAGGCAGCTGAACAGGAAGGAGGACCTACTTTCAGGGTCAGGAGAGGAAAGCGTTCACCCTCTCTCTTCATTGCCAGCCCCCACTCCTAGCTTATCTGCCACTGTGAAGTACCCAGTGATATCGTCTGTCCTAAAGGGCAGATGCTTGCATTCTCAGTTCTGCAGATCAAAGTGGACGCTACTCCAAGATTCATGGGGGCAAGTCGGCAGCAGGACTGCACACTGGAATTGCAGAATACTATGTAGGAGCAGCCCTTTCTGGGATCCCATTGTTTGTGGCTCCCTCAATCAGGCTTTCTTCCAGAAGAGCCTGGAGCCAGAGCATCAGGGCATGCTGGCTGGGCTTAACTGGAGTCAACTGGGGTGGTATGCCAGGCTCGGGCCCTCAGTGGCATCCCAAGAGCCTGAATTCTCTCAGCTCTCCACAAAGTCATGGTGTGGGGCAGGTCTCCCCAGTGTTGGGGAGGCTGCTCAGTTTTGCAGACAGGCGAGGTACATGCCTGATTCCACTGACTCATCGTTCCCTTAGCTTGGCCTGTCTTTGTGCCAGAACTTGGGGGGATTCTTAGAACACTACTCCCAGCCTCTGCCCTGAGGTCCCAGAGCAGACATACCAGGAAACCAAGTGGTGCCACATAGGGAGACCAGCTCTGCATGGGAGCCAAGAATCATCATCCAAGCACATCCCTACTTCCGGTAGGTGGTACCATTTAACAAGCCCACCCACTTCCTGTAGGTGGTTCTTATATAGTAAAGGCATGACTGGGAGAGGTTGAGGAACCTGGGGTGTCGAGTGCAATACAACATACCAGCTTGATCGCCTCTGCCACCGCTACTACAGCTGCTGCTACTGCTTTTTTGGTTTGGGGCCACAAGCAGCGGTGCTCAGAAGCTACTCCTGGTTCTGTACTAAAAGCTTTCTCCCAGTAATGCTGGAGGAGGCCACAGAAACCCAGATCTTCTTCATGCAAAGCAAGTGCTCTATCCTACTGAGCTCTCTTCTTGGCCCTCTTGGCTACTTTCTCCCTTTGTACCTTGTGTGCTTGTCAGTGATCGTGGCTCAAGTCTGGTGTCCTCCAGGATTCCTCCATGGACCTTCAGTATAGTTCTGTCTCTGATTCCATTTGCTCTCTTCTTTGGCAAATCATTTGCTCTCTTCTCTAGCTGTAGGAACCATTATGCCCATGAGGAAGAATAGGAGTTGGAAGAGGCTCACAACTCCACCCCAAATAATCCATCTGAGTAGGGAACTAGGGTATGGCAGACAATGGTGGGAACCTTTGGATCCATGTCAGAGCAGGGATGGAGACTACGGGGGGCACTGCTTGAGGTGCATGAGCCTTTGCAATGTTCAAGGGTTTCCTTAGGCCCCATTTGTAGCTGTCCCGCATCCACAGCACATTCAAACACAAGGGCTTAGGGTTCAGATGAGAGATGGAGAAGGGGAAACTGCTAAGGGACACAGAATTTTAGTGAGCAAAGCTTCTGCCTTGAAACCCCAATCTAGGGATGTGATCTCTGAAATCTTGGGGTTCTGTGCCTTTCCTCCAACCCCCATTTTTCTGGGGCCACATCCCTGGGAAGTAGACAGCTGGCCCAGCCTCCCAAAGGGGAAGAATCTAGCCTGTCTTACCTGGCTCTATTCCTCAGTTTTCCCATCTGCAGGGCATGGGCGATAATGAAGGGAGATCAAATGCGGTGAGAGAGTTAATAGGGAGATAGTTCCCTGCTGTATCACCAGTTGCTCATACTCCTCTCACAAAGAATATTGTGGCTCTTCCTGGGTTCCCCTCACAGTTCAGGTGAAGGGTACAGGAAGTACCTTATTGAGGATCTATCCATGGGACCCAGAAGCAGAGTTCTGAAGAGAAACAGCATTGGGGACAGAAAGTACAGGATATGAGACACATCTTGAGCTTGCTGCCGACCCTGGTTCCATCCTGAAAACTGCCTGGTCCTCTGTTTCTGGGTGCAGACAGGGAGGACCCTGAGCACCACCCAGTGGCCTGGGTGATCCCTGGCCTGCAGCCTCAGATTTCCATTCACCTACTTACCACTTGTTCAAGAATTAGAAAGGAGGGCCCTGTCCATCCATGTCTGCTGAGCACTGCTTAAGAGATTCTATCCTGCTCACCAAAAGAAAGCAGACCAGCTTTTGTTAGACAAACAGCTTCTCCAACAATGCTAAAGGCAGCTTTTCTAAAAATCAAGCATATAAACTTGAATGAAAGGACATCACTGGGGACTTCACTGTATCTGTCATCCCTTGCCTGGCTAAAGCAGCCTAGCAGTGAATGAGTGACATGCTCAGAAGGGCAACACTGAGGGGACAGGAGAAAACCCCGAGCAGAGTCAGGTGTGGCTCCAAAAAGTAAAAATAAAAAAATTAAAATTAAAAAATTAAAAAAAATAAGGGGCCAGCGAGGTGGCGCTAAATGTAAGGTAAGCCTTGTAAGTGCTAGCCAAGGAAGGACTGTGGTTCCATCCCCCGGTGTCCCATATGGTCCCCCCAAGCCAGGGGTGATTTCTGAGTGCTTAGCCAGGAGTAACCCCTGAGCATCAAATGGGTGTGGCCCCAAAGAAACAAAAAACAAAAAAATTAAAAAATAAAAATGAAAAGACCATCCTTCCTCCCCACTGAAAGGTCTTGGCATTAAGACAAACCAACTGCTTTGTAATAGTTGACTTCTTAGGCTTTTTTTGTTATCTGTGAGTCTGTCCATATGTCCCTGGCCTGGTCTGCTTTAATGGACCCCAGAATACTCAGATATAAGGAAGTGGTATTATCTGTCCTGGTGTTCAGACCAGAGGGTCAGCTGAGGGACACTGTTGTTTGCTGTTGCTTATTTAGGGCCCTACACTCAGCAGTACTCTGAGAAACTACTCTTGGTTGAGTGTACAAAGGTCACTCCCTCTGATGCTGGGGGTGGGGGGACCATGCACTACTGGAAAATTAAGCCAGGGTCCCCTGCATGCTGAGCCTGTGTTTTAGCTCTTTGAGCACCTCTCTATTTGGGGACACATTAATTTTTGTGGAACCAGAGTTGGTGAGAGAGCAGAGCTACTGACTGATATCTAAGGCATGACTTCAGTCTCATCTGAACCCAGGATGTTTGAGAATCTCATGTCCTTTCATCAGGTTTCACCAGCTGTATTTGTAGGATAAAGGTTGGGGGAATTCTCCTGGGCTCTCAGGGTCCATATATTGTTCCTGAATCCTGGAAGCGTACCTCTCCCTACCATCAGTGAGCCCAATGTGTCCTCCTTACTGCCAGCCCCATCAGCCCCATCGGGGAATGCTATCAGCTAGATGGATTCTGTGGCCCCAAGGAGGTGATCAGAGGGAAGGGAATGTTTGCAGGAACCTTGTCCTGTTGCAGGGTAGAGGGAGCCCCAAAGGTCTGCTGTGCAGTGAGGGCCTTCTAATTTTCCAACCTTGATTGGTGGTAGGGGCAGATCATGCAACTTGATTTTGTGCCTAAGGGCCTCTCAGCCAGTGCTAAAAGACTAGTGATGATGGTCTCTTGTAAAAAACTATATTTGACCAACCCCCACATGGGCTTCAAGGATGGGGGTCCCTGAAATTTCAGAGGCTATATTTTCTGAGAGTGGGAGTACCCAGATTCAGGGCTTAGAGTCTAGCCTGCTCAGCTGTGTCTTCAGGTCCTTATCTGTAAAGTTTGGGTGCAGAATATAAAGTTCTGATGAATGCTGAGAGACCTCAAGAAGGTGCTAGTAGCTAGAGGGAAAGGATGGGAATTGGGTCCTGACATGAGGGGGTCAAGCTTTCCTGCACAGAGATGATGGTGGCTTTTCCTTCTGCGGGAGACCAGAGAGATGGTACCCCAGGGAGGGCACTTGCCTTGCATATGGTCCACCTGGACTTGATCCCTAACTTTCCATATGGTCTTTTGAGCATGCTAGAAGTGATACCTCTACTCAGATTCCTTATGTTATCAATAATATGATACTATTCTTATTATATATTTAATATTGTTTAATTTAGTGCTGATTTAATATTTATATTTAGTATTTATTTGGTGCTTATGTAATAGCTTACAATAAAGATCTCTATCGATGTAATAAAATCAACTGAACAGACGTAGCACAAGCAATATACATGAAACCTTAAATCTTTATTAGAAAAGTGTAAAACCTTTTAGCAAGCTCGGATTTTTTATTATCTCCCCCCCTCACCCCTGCTCTGGTTTTATTAAGACATAATTAAATAATTGCTCTATGTGTCGCTGTGTAAGTTAAAGCTGTACTTGTCATGGTTTGATTTATACATATGATGAAGTGCTAAACAAAACAGGCCCAGCTAATAATTGTCTTTCCATATAGGGACAGTGAAAAGGAAAGAAAGAAGAAAGGGAAAGAGGGGAATGATTTTTCCTGGTGAGAGCTCAGAGGATCTGACGTCATTCGAGACAAGGCTCTGCCCTGCTGCTATTTAAACTTGTCTGCATGCATTGGGAACTTTGAGATAATTTAGCAATAATTTTCATATTTGCAGTGCATACAAGTCAGTATTTATGTTTGTTTATTTTGGGGCCACATCTGACAATGCTCAGGGGTTACTCCTGACCCTGTATTCAGGAATCATTCCTAGAGATGCTCAAGGAACTATATGCTGTGCCGGGCTAGAACTCAGGTCAGCCATGTGCAAGCAAATGCCCTACCTGTTGTACTATTGCTCTGGCCTAAGAACAATAGTATTTTTATTTTTAAAGTTGAGCTTATGTTAATTTTAAAGCCACTGAAGCACAGTTGGTTCCCTTAAGCCCCAGACACGTTTTCTTAAATCATCAGCTGCCTCCAGGTCCTGAACTGGCGTCTGTGTCTTTCTTTTGAGAATTGAGATTCTGCAATCACAGGGGTGCAGGGTCCCCTCAAGCAAATGTTTTCTGTCTTCCACACAACAGGGGTGGTGCTGGAGGGGGTCTTTCTTTCTTTTTTTTTTGGTTTTTGGGCCACACCCGGCGGTGCTCAGGGGTTACTCCTGGCTGTCTGCTCAGAAATAGCTCCTGGTAGGCACGGGGGACCATATGGGACACCGGGATTCGAACCAACCACCTTTGGTCCTGGATCGGCTGCTTGCAAGGCAAACACCGCTGTGCTATCTCTCCGGGCCCCGGGGGGGGGGTGTCTTTCTTTATTTTAGTTCCTTTTAAAAAATTTGGGGGGCTACAACCAGCAGTGCTTACTCTGCCTCTATACTCAGGGATCACCCCTGGTTGCCTCAGGGGACCATATGGGTGCTGAGAATCGAACCTTGGTTGGATGTGAACAAGGCAAGCGCCCTACGTCCTGTCCTAACACTCTGGCTCCTCCTTCCATTTATTTCTAGATACTTGGCACACCAGGAATGCTCCTTTCCTTTTTAGTGAGTGCTTTTGAGCAGATCAAAAAGATCTTTCATTGACTTCAGCTCATGTGGGTATTAAAAGAACATTCCAAATAGCCTCTGCTTTACCGTAGTTCAGGCTGAGGGGGTGTGGAACCCAAAGTAGTGTATTTGGATGTTGGATTATAATGCATATGCCTGAACCCTACCTATGCATTATTCTATTTATTATTTATAAGGGCCACTCCCATGGGGCTCAGTGTTCATGGTGCCCTGTGTTCAGGGATCACTCCTGGCAGTGCTGAAGTTTGGAACCTGGGTCAGTTGTGTGCAAGATGCGCACCTTTCTCTCTGTCCTATCTCTCCAGCTCACTTCTCCCTTCCTAGTCCCTGGTGCTCCTGCGTGGCGCCACTCCCCGCAGCGCGAGGGATGCTGTCAAGCTTACCGCAGGGATGTGGTTACTGAAACACTCATCTCTAATCCAGCAGTTCAGCCAAAAGTAGCTGCCGCAGAAGGGTTTTTGTTTTCTGTTTTTGTTTTTTGGGCCACATTCAGTCATGCTCAGGGCTTACCCCTGGCTCTGAGCTATAACTATATAATTATATATTAACAACATAATATTTTCTAACATGAAACCAGTATTAGGATAAACCATTTTAGGATAAAACACTTATACTCTTATACTTTGGGGTTTTTTTTGGGGGGGGCTACACTCGATGGCGCTCAGGGGTTACTCCTGGGTCTATGCTCAGAAATTGTTCCTGGCAGGTTTGGGGGACCATATGAAATGCCAGGGATTGAGCCCAGGTCCTTCCCGAGTTGGTCGCATGCAAGGCAAACACCCTACCGCTGTGCTCTCACTCCAGCTCCCATACTCTTATACTTTTTCATAAAACACTTTCATAAGCTTATAGGCCTATTTGGATTTTTCAATTAAAAATCTTTCATACTTTTTCTCTCTTCTCTCTTACAAAATTGTACACTTGTAAGATTTATCCATTTATATTTATTTAAGAGTATTAGCATAAAATTATTCATACTGTTTAAGTTTTAAATTTGTATACCCATAAAAAGAGAAATATATACATATATATATCTTTAAAAAAAACCTTTTTTTTTTTTTTTTTTTTTTTTGGTTTTTGGGTCACACCCGGCGGTGCTTAGGGGTTACTCCTGGCTGTCTGCTCAGAAATAGCTCCTGGCAGGCACGGGGGACCATATGGGACACCGGGATTCGAACCAACCACCTTTGGTCCTGGATCGGCTGCTTGCAAGGCAAACACCGCTGTGCTATCTCTCCGGGCCCAAACTTTTTTTCTTTAGGAGCTAGAGAGAACAGGGGTTTAGACACTTGCCTTGCACATGGACTCACTTCAATTTGAATTTCTAATTCCCTCTATGGTCCTCTGAGCACCACCAGGAGCAATCCCTGAGCAAAGAGCCAGGAATAAACTCTGAGCACTGTTGAGTGTGCCCCCTCCAATAAAAGCAAAATTAATTATCATTGTAAAAACGAAGAAATCAAGCCCTTTGTGGACATGAGATAGAGCTTGAAGTGATGATACAAAATGAAGTAACCAGGAAGTGAAGACAGAGTCTCACCCTAGGTGGACTGTGATTGGAAAGAAACAACACAACTAAGCTCCTATTCTCAGTCAAAGTTGTTGCAGTGTTGGGGGAGAGAAAGGGTGAGACCATCTCCTGGGGTCAGGGGGGATACTGAGGTGCAAGAAAGTGACAGTTAAAACATATGGCAGTGAGGCTTAATCCCTGGGAGTCTCTCCCATTTTGTTTAATAATAAATAGAAATTAAAAAACAAAGAACCATTTGTACCAAACACAGTCATTGTAAATATTATCCTATGGTGCACTATTCTTTGTTCAAGGTGATGGGCAAACACTTAGCATTCACTTGCTCCAAATCCCAGCCATTTAGATAGATGCTCTAACAAATTAACCTTAGATATAATTATGTTCTCGAAATTTTGACTTTGATGGGGAGGAATATCCCAATCAGTACTCAGGAAGCCCTGGGACCCCTGTAGAAAGTTCTCAGCTTATTGAACTGGGGGCTCAGTGTGATGGTCTGAGGATAAGATCTGTTCAGACCTTGTAGTGCTGGGCATAGCAGGGGCTTCCAGGGCTGTTATATACACTAATGCTTCAAGGTCTATTTGATGCCAGATTGAACCTGGCTAGGCTGCATGCAAAGTATGAGACCTAAATCTGCTCTCACTACACCCTCAACATTTTGACTGTTGAACCACTTGATGATAGATCTGGTAGGGGGCACACCAGGAAGTGCTCAGGGCTTATTCTTGGCTCTGTGATCAGAGATCACTGGTTGGAGAGGTTAAATGTAGGGTTAGCATCATGCAATTCTGCCCATTGTATTATTGCTGCAGCTCAGGACAGAAGTTTTTAAAGCCAAGATCAAATAATTTCAAATAATCTGCTCATTTTAATTCCAAAAGACAATATACTTCATTACTGAACAAAACTAATCAAGTTGAGCCAGGCTTGGGCTAGTGATGTGGGTTAGTTGTCACTTTCTCCACGAGGCATGGTCTTTGCATGGGGACTTTAAGTTGTTCTTGTATAGTAATCAAGTTCACACGGCAGGAGGGTGAGGACCACTGAGGAGGGACCACTGAGAGAAGGTGATTCTAGATTAGAGTTTGGGTGACTCAACATGAGCTTATTTTAATGATGATGTGACAATCATCATAGGGGCACATTTGTGTACCAATAAGTAGCTCTTGCTGCTCACCATGACTTTTTAAGATGTGTGATGCATGGAGAGTATCAGGGATAGTCTCCAAAATTCCTTAGCATTTGGGAGGTTGCCCAAATGTGAAGGCAATGGAACCATCCTAGCATGGTGAAGCTGACTTCTATCCATGGCCTCCTGAGCACCCTGCGCCTATGCTGAGCCCAGCTCACATGCCCTCTCTCCACTGGCTACTGGAAAAATGCTGCTTCCAAGTACCAGTGGGGTGTCCTGGAGCCCTTAGTCACCACTGGAATAGTCTTTGTCAGCTCCAGTCCCACAGGGCTGGATCATCAGATAGCCTCCAGGGGCTCCATGCACTGCTTAGGATACCCAGAAAAGAGGAAGCCAAGGAGAAAGCTCAAGAGACCAATACACAGCCAAAGACTGTGGGTTGTCCCCTGAGTATCATCAGGAGCTGCCAGTAAGGATACAAAAGTAGCCCTGAGCATCTTTAGGTGTGAGAGGGAGAGAAGAAAGAGAGGAAGTGAGAAGGAAGAGAGGGAGGAAGGAAAAGATGGATGAGAGAAGGGAGGAAGGGAGGGAGAAAAAGAGAGGGAGGGAGGAAGGGAGGGAAGGAGAGAGGGAGGGAGAAGGGAGGGAAAAAGGAAGGAAGAATGGGAGGAAAGGAAGGGGGAGAGGGAAGATGGAGATAAGAGAGAGGGGGAAAGCAGAAGGTATATCAGGTTTACTCATCACTGACTGGAGTTTGGTCCACCTGGTTCTGTGAGTGACTCTGTCTTCCATGCTATGAATAAAATGACAATTCTTCCTTCCTTTAGGTTTAAGTCATAACCTAAACTTCAGTCACCTGCATTTTGCCAGTGTTTCTCTTTCCAGTTGAAGCCTTAGACCAGAAGAGTATAACTGTATGTACCATCCATCCATTCAGCATCCTGGTTTAAGGCAGTGCCAGATACACAGGTTTTGGTTTCTGTGGGAAACTGGCCCTGACTGGGAGGAACACCCTAAGGGTCAGAGAGAAATTTGTAAAAATTTCTCAAGTCACTGGAGTTGGGGAAGCTGAGGTATTGGGGGGTGCAATAAGAGCAGGAGGGGTGGTAGGGCATGAGACATTGGCATGCACAGGATTCAGTTTCCTTGTGCACTTACCTGGCCTGGACTCTCACTGTGTTACTAAGAAGTGTCTGAGAATACTCTTTGGGCATGTGGGCCTTTATTTTTTGTTTGAGGGGGTATTGGACAAACCTTGTGATGATCAGGGCTTACATCTGGTTCTGCACTCCAAAACCACTTCTGGCAATGTTTGTCAGCCACATGGATGCCGAGGATTGAACCTGGGTTGGCTGCATGCACGACAAACACCCCACCTGCTGTGCTCTCTTTGGTCTAAGGATATGGATCTTCTCAGACTCACTTACAGATGAGGAAAATGAGGCACATAGAGATCAGGCCTTCTACAAGATGACTCTGCAGGCACAGATAGGGATATGGGAGCCATCCTAGGAACCCTCTACTAATCATTCTCTTTCCATGTTTTTGTTGGGAAAAGTTCTATTTTCTCTTCATACAGAATGTTCTAGAGAAATCCTTTCTCCACCCCTCCAATGCTGACTCGTGCACAAAGCCCGAAGGGTGGATGGAAAGCCCTAAAACAATAAAACAAAACAAAACAAAACAAAAAAACAAAAACAGGGTCTGGAGAAATAGCACAGCGGTAGGGCATTTGCCTTGCATGCAGCCTACCCAGGATGGACAGTGATTTGAATCCTGGCATCCCATATGGTCTCCAGAGCCTGCCAGGAGCGACTTCTGTGTGCAGAGCCAGGAGTAACCCTTGAGCGCTGCCAGGTATGACACGCCCCCCCCCAAAGTCCCCAAGTTTAGCCCAGGTGTTTCCACTCTGTTTCTCTGCTGCTTTGTCCATGAAGGTGAGCTTGGGAGGAAAAGAGGCTTTGTTTTGTGGGGGAGGGGGTATATTCCCACTTCTCAGGACCTTGCTGACACACAGGTAGAGTTCCAGAGTCACTGAGTGAGTAAGTAAATGAGTGATTAGATGGCTAAATAAATAAATGAGTAAGTGAATGAATGAATGAATGAAAGATTGAGTTAATGAATAAGTGGATAAATAAATAAGTGAATGAATGAGTGAGTGAGTGAGCTAGTGAGTGAATAAGTGAAAGATTCAGTAGATGAATGATGAGTGAGTGAGTGAGTGAATGGATGAGAAAGTGAATGAGTGAGTGAGCTAGTGAGTGAGTGAGTGAGTGAATGAATGAATGAATGAATGAGTGGGGGCAGAAACAAGAGCCCTCACCACACCCACCTATCCAGAGACTCATGTTTCTTTTCTCCTTCCATTGGTGGCACTGAGGAGGGAGCTTTCTCTGTACCACAGACCATCAGCAGTGTCCCAGCCATGAAGACTAAGGTCTTGGAAGAGGAGGCACCAGCCCATCCCTGGAAAGGCCCTGAGCTGAGCTTCCTATTAAATCCTATGGTGGGGGGTGTTGTGGGACCCTAAAGCTCAGTTGACTTAGTCCTTCCAGGCAGGAGACAGTCTAATGGTACAGATCTGACCCCCTTGGCTCCTGCTGAGCCTGTCTAGCCCAAGACTGCAGGAGCACAGGGGACCCAGAATGGGACTGCCAGGCTTCCAGTCCTAGCACTGCTATTCCTATCATGTGACTGTGAAAAAGCCAGGTGAGATATCTGTGCCTCAATTTCTCCAACCATAAAGTTGGGTATGAATCCCTAGGATCAGATGAGTCCAGAGGGGCTGTGTTGTCCTTATTGGGCTGGGAGGTCCCATCTCAGTCCTGCCCCTGATATTTGGGGTACCCTGTTCCAAACCACCTTGTTTTCCTCTATGGTTCTCAATGCCCAATACCCTAGTGGTTGCCCCCAAAATCTCCCAGACTATTCATCCAGAACAACTCATATGCCTATGCCATCGCCTGTCCCCGCGCCCTCCTGTCCACTTGCCACAGTCACATATGCAACTTTCTTTCTCATCCCTTCCACATTCCCATGGATACTGGGAAATTTGGGAAGAGAATCCAGCTATGACTCTTGAAAGAGCATAAAAAGGCCAAGAGTTGGGTGTGGGAGAGGGCTGCAAAAAAGCATTTGGGATGAATTGGAATGGGCCATGGGAGCTGAAGGAAGGACACTGATTTGTGGGGTGTTTCCCCTGTAGGTTTCAATTGTGGCCAAAAACCCATCAAAGGAAATATAGCTTTGGAGTCATTTCATGCAGTTATGGGCAGGGGAGAAGGCCAGGCTCACCTCTAATGTGACCCCACCTTGCCCTGGTGTCCTGTTTGTCTGTATCATCACTGAAGCCAGGGCCAGCCCACTTTCCCTTTAAGACTGAAGCAACCCCTCAGTGGTGGGCCTTATGTTGCTTTACTGTGGGGGCCATTGGACTACTTCCTGCTTTAGCTCCTATAAGAATCCTTACATACACACACATACATACACATATATGTATTTACTTTTGGAGGGAATCTTTATTGTACTTTATTGTGATTTGCAATCCTTTTATTTCTGGTTTCATGCATACCTAATTCCAATACCATATCCATCACCAGAGTATTTGCTTCCCTCCACCAAGGTGCCAAAGCCCCCATTCCCTTTCTACCACCACACACATATACACATATACACAAGCTCAGTTCTGTGAACCAATTCTCTACTTCCGTTGCCTTTAGCTGTTTGTACCTCCCATCTGTGTCTTTGACCCTCACATATGAGAGATCCTTTTGTATCTGTCTCTTTCCTTCCAACTGACCTCACCCACCATGAGACCTTCTAGTGCCACCCAAGCTATGGCAAATCACATGATTTTTGCCCTTTCTTAGAGCTGCATAGTATGTTATTGTGTGTTTTGACCACAGTCTCTTGATCTCATCATCAGTAGTTGAGCATTTGGGTTCTTTCCATATCTTGGCTATTGTCCTAAGAGCTGGAATGAGTGCAAGTGTGCTTATGTGCTAGAGAATGAATGATTTTATGTTTCAGAGTGAGATGCCAAGAAGTAGTATTGCTGGCTCCTGGGGGAGTTCTAGCCTGACTTTGTGGAGAAATCTCCCATGTTCTTCTCACAAGTAGGAAATATCATAGATAGGAAAAAATGAGTCCATTTGTTTTTCCAGATTAGTGCAACTCATTTTTATAATACTACAAATATTTTTCTTTCTATTTGGAGGGTGTGGTTGGGCCACATCCGGTGATACTCTGGAGTTATTTCTGGCTCTGCACTCAGGAGTTACTCCTGGCAGTTCTTGGAAGACTGTATAGATGCTGGGGATCAAATCCAGGTCAACCAAGTGCCAGGCAAATGCCCAACTTGCTCTATTATTGCTCCATCCTTTTTTTTTTTTAATTGTATTTTCTTTTAGGCACCAGGGTTTGCAGTACTGTTGATGGTAGGAAGTACCTTTGCTCTTGGTCTGTTATTGTTCACTTTGACTCAGTGTGGGATAGGTGACAGACAATAATCTTATGGTGAAGACTATTTTCATTTAAATTCAAAGGTGGGGTCAGAGAGAGCAGAACAGTAGGGTCTTTGCCTTGCATGTGGCCAATCCAGGAGGGACCTGGTTCGACTCCTGGTATCCCATATGGTCCCGTAGCCTACCAGGGGGTGATTTCTTTTCTTTTTTTTTTTTTGACCCCCTCCCCTAGGGGGTGATTTCTGAGCACAGAGCCATGAGTAACCCCTGAGCACAGTTGGGTGTGTCCCAAAAACCAATCAATCAATCAATAAAGTTTAAAAAATAAATTCAAAAGTGGTGCTGGGGAGATGGTACAGGAATTAAGTGTTTGTCTGGCACATCAGCTGACCCATTTGGCAACTGGCACCTCATAGAATCCCTAGACTCTAGAGTCCCACCAGGAATGATCCTTAAGCATTGAGCCAGGAGTAAGCCCTGAGCACTGTTGAGTGTGGCCCCATCCATAAATAATAAATAAATTCCAAAGTTGGTTTGGCCTCAGCTGACAAGAGGATGACACCCAACCCTTAGCAAGCCTGGGGTCAGTGTCAGTGTCACTATCCTCTGCAAAGGGTTTCCAGAGGACCAGGTGGGAAGGTTCCATTGTCCTTGGAATCTGGATCATAGACTGCAAAACCCATTTGTAGGGGCCATGGATCATGTTGGAGGGACTGGGGGTGGGGTGGGGGACTGTGGCCAAACCCAGTCCTACTCAAAGGGCATCAATCCTGGGTTCAAAGGGGAGGGGGTTCTGGGTAAAATTGCTCTTTCCCATTCTATACATTCATCTCCTTTACTATAATTTATCAGCTCTTGGGCCACACCTAGTGATGTTTTGTTGTTTGTTTCTGGGTCACACCTGGTGGCCTTCAGGCTCTCTACTCAGAAATTACTCCTGGCAGTTCTCAGATGACCACATGGGGTGCCAGGGATTGAACCCCAGCATGCAAGACAAACTACTATATTATTGCTCTGGTCCCTCAGGACTTTTTTTTGGGACCCATGTGTGCTACTGGGGATTGACCTTGGGTGGGCTGTGTGCAAGGCCTTACGCACTGTACTATTTGAGATCAGTTGCCTCCTTTGCTGCCAAACTGCAGATCTGGGCATCCATGATTGAAGGCAATCTAGGGAGCAAGAAGGCTGAAGAGATAATATAGTGGGAAGGACATTTACTTTGCATATAGCTGACCGGAGTTCAATCCCCAGAATCTCATATAGCTCACTGAGCTTGCCAACAATAATTTCTGAAACAGAAATAACCCCTGAACACTTCTGAATGTGGTGGCTCCCACAAAAAGATAGAATTGTGAAAGATTCATAGAGCTGGAGAGATATCTAGTATGTAGGGCTTTGCACAAGGTTGATCCAGTTTTGATCCTGATATTCCATATGGTACCCGGAGCACCACCAGGAGAAATCCCTGAGCACATACCAAAACAAAAAAAAACTAGGAACTAAGAGCTCTGGGCAGGCTGTCACCCAATTACAGGTGACACCCATGGGTCCCTTCTCCTTGAGCCTTGGTTTCAATCCCACTCCCCACTACTTGGGCCCTAGGGTGCCCTCCTCTGTCCTAGAAACCTTTATGGCAGTGCCTCCTGGTGGCCACTATGAGCAGCTTCACCTTTGATGGGGCCTGCTAGAAGATGGGGCATATGGGCCTGGGCTGGGTGCCTTCTCTGGGCTGAACAATAAGTCCTGGAATGGGGACCCTTTCTGTCTTGGCTTCCCTCAGGGTACATACCCCCTCCATAGCCTCTTTTTCTCCCCACTCCCAGTTTCCACTTCCCTGGTAAAAGAGTTTTCTGCAATCTCTGACCCAGGCTTCTTCCCTGGCCCTTGTCACCCTCTCAGCAGCATGGATCTGCTTCTGAAGACCCTACTAGAAAGGGCAGGCGCACAGAATCCACGCTGGAGAGGGCAACCTACCCTGGGCTGTCTTTCCACCACTAACTATTGGCTATGAACAGGAACTGGAGATGATTTGAAGGGGTGGGGCACAAGCTCAAAGTGGCAAGGCTGTGGTTCCAGCCCCTCCACGTGGCCCCCAAGAGCCTGAACCACTGGAGGCCTGAAGACTGCCAGGTCCCCAGAGGTCCCAGCACCACTGGGTTATGTCTCGATTTAAAATACGTATGAGCTGCAGTTGGAGCGCTGGCACAGCAGGTAGAACATTTGCCTCACATGTGGCCAACTCAGGTTCGATCCCTTGAGCCTACCATAAATGAATCTTGAGTGCAGAGTCAAGAATAATGACTGGACATTGTTGAGTATGGCTCCAAAATAAACAACCCCAAAAAATTAAAACATGTATGACTTAGGGTTGGAGAGATAGTACAATGGGTAAGGACTTGAATGTAGACAACCCAACTTCAATCCTTAATACCACATATGGTCCCCCAAGCTCTGCCAGGGGTGATCCCTGAGCACTGCCTGGTATGAGCATAAAACCAATAATATATTGGCTCCCTCTCATCTATTTAAAACTATGATAATGGGCTGGAGAGATAGTACAAGAGATAAGGTGCTTGTTGCTATTCTGACTAACACTGGTTTGATCCTCTGCACCATTTATAGGCCCCTGGGCATATCCAGAGGTCACTCCTTAGCTCAGAGCCAGAAATAGTCCCTGAGCACTGCTGGGTGTGGCCCCCATACCAAACCAAACCCTTGGGTGATAATGACAGGGTGAGGCCGGAGGCAGGCGGGCACCATGCTGGTGGCAGAGGAAATGGAGAGTTTCTAGATAACAGTTTGACTATGGCTATCAGAGCCACGAAGGGAAGGACTGTGTATGATTTAGGGTAGTATCTCTGGTTCCTGGCTCTTCTTCTGAGGCAGCCAGATTAAACAGAAGCATCTAATGACCAGGATTATCACAGACTTTCGCATGCCAAGATCCAAAACTGTGCCTAGCACTAGGGGGGTATTGGACACAGTGGCACTAGGACACATGATCACCTACAATGCAGTTTAAACTTAAAATGATGCAGCTGGGTGGTGGGTGTGGAATGATAGTACAGTGGGTAAGGTACTTGCCTTGTATGTGTCTGACCTGGGTTTGATCCCTAGCACCCCACATGGTCCCCTGAGCCCACCAGGACTAAACCAGGAGTGCAGAGCCAAACATAAGTCTTGATTATTGCCAAGTGTGGCTCTGAAAAACAGACAAAACAACCAGAACAACATAGTCACACTGAAGACAGTACAGGGGTCAGGCCCTTGCCTTGCCTGCAGCCAGCCCTGGTTGAATCTTTGAGCATAGAGCCCATAGTAAGTCCTGAGCAAAGCCAAGTGTGACCCAAAATACCCCCATCAATAGGTGAGTGAAGACTTTGTACACTGGATCCCCAAGTGCACTAGAGGCTTCCTAAAAACAACCAAGTATGGTTCAAATACCAAAAAAGAAAAAAAATTAAAGCATGGCAAAAGAATCTAGAACAGCAGGGAAAGTTATGGGTTAAGGTTTGGGGAGATGAAAAATGCTTACAAAAATGTGTTTACCATTGAGTATGTGCATAGATGTTTTCTCTTTTCTTGTCTTCCTGTTCTTAAAATCCTACATAGAATCTTGATAAACCCATGACACAAAGAGGGAAGATGGTGGTGGTGGTGGGATGCTATGTGGGGCCCAGGGACCAGATGAAACCAAGATAAGGCCAGGAACCAGGTGGCCCATTTGGGTTGATGTGGAGGCTGGGAGGTCAAAGGTGTCTCTGTTGGGCAGCACCATCCTTCCTGGTAACACTTGAGTGTTCTCATCAAAGCAACAGAGAGCTGCAGTTTAGCAGAAACAGTGACAATGTCCAATGTCAGATTATGTGTGTGCTCAGGTGAGGGGAAGCAGCAGGTAAACAGTAGCAGGGGACCTATGGAGGCTCTACCACAGGGGTCTCAAACTCAATTTACCTGTTGGCTGCAGGAGGCAAAGTCGGGGTGAGGCAGGGCCGCATAAGGGATTTTGCTTACCGAATATTCGCAATAAAAAATTGCATTAGTAAGAAAAAAAATCGCACGGAACTGCTCGGGGTATGCGAATGTTTAATGCGATTTTTTTCTTACTAGTGTGATTTTTATTGCGATTATTTGGTAAGCGAATAATCTCGAATACTGCGATATTTGAAAGCCGGCTGCGGGCCACAAAATGTTGTACGGAGGGCCGCAAACGGCCTGCGGGCCTCGAGTTTGAAACCCCTGCTCTACCGCATCCCAGGTCCCCATAGTCAGGCTCCTAGGAAGAAATTGCTGAGACCCATTTCTCAGATCAGATTTCTATTATGTAGCCTGCAACTGTGGACTTTATTTTTGTGTCTTTTTTTTGTTTGTTTGTTTGGGCCCCTACCCAGCTGTACTCAGGACTTCATTTACCCTTGGCTCTGTGCTCAGGGATCGTTCCTGACAGGCTCAAGGGTCCATATGGGATGCTGGGGATTGAATCCAAGTTGGCCTCATGTAAGACAAATACCCTACCTGCTTTTGTAGATTTGCCCTTGGAATTGTTGAGTTTAAAAAGTGGGACTTCTAGGGCCAGAGTGATAGTACAGTGGGTGATTTTCTATTTTCTTATCCCATAACACTCTGATGATTTTTCTCTCTAGCTACTTCATTGTGCCCACCTGTAATTCTTTTCTTTTTTTAATTTTGAGCCACACCTGGTGATGCTCAGGGGTTACTCCTGGCTATGCGCTCAGAAACCGGTCCTGGCTCAGGGGACCATATGGGATGCCGGGAATGGAACCACAGTCCATCCTAGGTCAGCCGTGTGCAAGGCAAACGCCCTACTGCTGGGCCACCACTCTGGTCCCGCGCTTGTAATTCTTTCTTTAAAATTTCTTTTAAGTGGAATTTCTAGGGGATGCCAAACTTTTTATTGCCTTCGAGTTCCTTTGCTAATGTTGAAACATAACCTTATACATTCTCTGCAGTTCATATCTCTTTTACTTTTAAAATCATGTGGTGAGTGCTGAAATGTGGTAAAGTGTTATGCTTGAACCCCATCTGTAACAGTCCTAAACTGCAGTGCCTGAAATTCATAGAAATGCCTGCCATCGAGGCAGGCTAGTGGGTGGGAGGAAAGGAATTTGGGACACCGATGAAGAGAAGTGGACCCTGGTGAAGGAATTGGTGTTGGAACATCGAATCCCTGAAACCCAATCATGAATAAATAAGTTTATAACTCAAAGTGACTAAGTACAGGCTAAAAAATAATAATTAAGTTAAAAACAGATCAGATAAAAAGAAAACATGGGGTGGTGAGGTCAGAGAGCTAGCTAAGGGCTCAGGAACCTTACTTGGATCTCTAATACTGCTGCATGTTATCCCAGCGTTGATCAAGAGGGTACAATTGACTGGCTCTCATTTGAAGTGGTGCCTGGGACCCCTGAGCATTCTTGTTAAATTATATGCTAGGGGCTGGAACTATAGTAGAATGCTATAGACCATACTCTGATATCCCACCACCACCTCTGCTCATTAGTTACAAGAAAATCCCATGCTAGAGAGTGCAATCGAGGGTCAGGTAAACAGTTGTGAGAGTGTTAATGTGGTGGGTACAAACCATGTGGTCCTGACTACAAGGCATACAGGCAGCACTTTAGGGACAAGCCAGCTCTGTTCCAGCTCCATAGCCAGTGGGGGCCTCCTTCCTGCTCCTCCCCCCAATCCAGAAAGCTTCCATCACCATGTGTGGCAGCTGGCCCAGATTCCACACTCCTTCCTTTGTATTCATCTGCCTGCACCGTTTTATGCTGTTGTCCCTTCAACACACCATTCCCGGCTGCTTCTCTGTCCCTTTTGAAAGACACAGCGGCAAACAAGGATCAAATTGTTACAAACATTTGGCATTGGCCTATAGTATAGATTTCTGCCTTCCTAAATCAACACTTCCATTTTTTTTTTTTTATTTGGAGGTGACAAAGGAGTCGGGCCATATCTGAGGGTGCCTCAGGATTTTATGTGGTGTGAGGGCATCAGGGATCAAACTAAGGGTCTGTTATCTGCAAGGCAAGTGCCTTAACCCATGTCCTAGCCTCTGGTTTAAGCTTTCGTTTCTTTTGTTCACGTAAGGACCATGCTATGACATGTGAGTTTTTGATTCTAGCCTACTCGTGCTCAGATGTGCTGGGATCAGGGAATGCCCAGTGAGGGTGTTTCCCACTGACTTGCCTGGTAGCCAGGTTCCAGTTGCTCCATGTCCTCAGGGATCTTGGGCATTGGTAATTACTTTGTTTGCATTGCAAAAGCATCCCCTTCTAGTTTGTGCCCTTTGGGGGAGAACAACATTGGTGGAGATTGAGAAGGTGTCTCAGGAATTTCCTGCCTCCCTTCACCCAACACATTGGTGCCCAGAGCACCAGCAGGTAGGAGACTTGCCTTGCATGTGGCCAACCTAAATTTGATCCGCTGCATGTCATCTGAGCCACACCAAGAATGATCCCTGAGTGCAGAGCCAAGAATAACCCTGAACACTGCCAGGTTTGGCTCCAAAAAGCATCACTGTTAACCTCACGCTCTTACTCATTACTTTTCTTTTTTTTTCTTTTTTTTTTTTTTGGTTTTTGGGCCACACTCGTTTGACGCTCAGGGGTTACTCCTGGCTATGTGCTCAGAAGTCGCCCCTGGCTTGGGGGGACCATATGGGACGCCGGGGGATCGAACCGCGGTCCTTCCTTAGCTAGCGCTTGCAAGGCAGACACCTTACCTCCAGCGCCACCTACCCGGCCCCTACTCATTACTTTTCTAACAGCTTTGTGCTGGACAAGGCCCCCACCTGCAGCCTAACAACCCCTTTCTACTGAGTCCTTCCATGGTCTCAGCATTTTTGTTTTGTTTTGTTTTTGTTTTTGGGCCACACCCGGCGATGCTCAGGGGCTACTCCTGGCTGTCTGCTCAGAAATAGCTCCTGGCAGGCACGGGGGACCATATGGGACACCGGGATTCGATCCAACCACCTTTGGTCCTGGATCGGCTGCTTGCAAGGCAAACACCGCTGTGCTATCTCTCCGGGCCCCCATGGTCTCAGCCTTGTTGGGGGGCTCTGCAGAGTCTCCAGGGCTCTTCTGAATGCGTGTGGCAGCACAGCGGGGCTGGCATGAGCTTCTTCCTGCAGACCCATCTCCCCTGTGAACTTTGAGGGGCAGGGCCGGTATGTGTTTCCCAGTTGCCCAGATGTGTCCCGGTTGCCTTTGCTGGTGTATAGCTCCTGTTTCTGCTGCCCCTGAATATGACTTATGGGACTCTGAGAGGGGTGTGTGTGTGTGTGTGTGTGTGTGTGTGTGTGTGTGTGTGTGTGTGAAGGGGTAATAGATGAGGTGGCTTAAGGACTGAGGACATTCCCCCCACCCCCCCACTGTTTGGACAGCAATGGGTTTAGCCAGTGTGGCATGAAAGAAAGGGCCTTTCGTGGCCTGTTTTGTTTCAGGAGATTGCATCGGCGTGCAGGGCCACAGGCATAGAGAGCGTGTCCCCCACAAAGCAGATGTTCGGAGGGAACATTGATGGAATCCAAACCACGGAGGAGACAATTAGTCAGCCCTCTTAGCACCCACGGCACATGCTTGGGCCATACCCATGTGCATGCACACATACACACGCAATCACATGCACACACTGCACATGTGTGTCTGTGTTTTTGGGCCTGCTTACACTTGGACCCTCACATGCCCTGCTGGTGAGTCTGGGGGGCATCTCACACCAGCAGCATCCATGCTCTCTAGACCCATCTGCAGGCTGCAACACATCTGGACCTTACCCCAGTCCCCCCACAGCCTTGCACCACATGTCCCCGGGTGCCCAGCCCTGCCTGCTCAGAGAGGTGGCCGTGAAAGAAGCCTCCAGCACTTTCTCTCAACACATAATGCAGACGCTCCTCTCCCCAAATCTTAGTTACTAAAAAACAAAACAAAAAAATGGCATGGGATAAGGGTGGTGACTTCAAGAGTTGGAATGAGGGGGAGTCAACTTCAACCCCCAGAATCAGCACTGAACACTCCATTCCTCTGTCCAGAACCCACAGGGGGCAGCCCTGGTGGCCAGACTCTGGCACTGAATCTGTCACTTGATCAATGGCCAAGTATCTTCAGGAAAAGGGTCCAGCTTCTGGGCACTATTGGGAAGTCCAAACTAAAACTTAGGATTATTAAAACATAGTTTGCTTTATGTGTTTTTTTTAAATTAATTTTTGGGCCACATCCACTGGTAAACAGGGCTCTGCACTCAGGAATCACTCCTGGTAGTACTAAAAGGGCCATATGGGATGCCAGGGATTGAACCTGGGTCAGCTGCCTACAAGGCAAGTGTCCTAGCCACTCACTTTATTATCTCTTTGGCCCCCTTTGTGAGTTATTTTGATGGGGGACACACCTGATGGTGCTCAGGGCTTACTCCTGGCTCTATGCTCAGGAATAATTCCTGAGGGGACCCAGGGGAACACACAGGATGCCAAGGTCAATCACATACAAGCTTAAAACATTTGGGACTGGAGATAGCCCAGGGGTAAAGTGGGTGCCTTGCATGCATACACCAACCCTGATCTGGTTCTCAGATCACTGCTGGATGCAGCCCTAGAGACCCCCCAAAATCACGAGAGTGGTCCCATAGTGCCTGGTACAGCAGAACTCGAACAGCACTGCATCCTCAGGCCTTGCTTTACACCACTGGCCCAAGATCCAAGAATCACCAGCATCTTGGACACCACTTGGGAGGCATCCCCTGAAGTCATATAAGATGCAGTGAGATTATAGCTATCTATGAGGACATGGCCAAGGCTTTCCTGTCAAGAGGAAATGGAAAGGTGGGGTGGGATTAGTGCTGCCAGGACACAGGACACAGGTGAAGGGAAGGAAAGAAAACCTCTGTTTCTCTCCTTTCTGGAAAACCAGCAGTCATGGCTACAAGCTGGTGGCCCTAGAGGCTTCCAGAGAGGGGCAGGCCTTCTTCCTGGGAATCAAAGAGCTTTCTGTGACTTTTGACTTACAAGTACCCCGTTGGGGGCTAGAGAGATGGTTCAATGGGTAGAGTACATTCTTTGAGTTTCTCCCCTGTACCGTTCCGCTGAGCACAAGCAAGAATAGAACCCCACCCAGTATAGAGGTGATACTAGTCTTCCCCCTACAACCACCACTTCCCCAGAATATCTGGGGCTGGGTCCCAGACCAAATCAATAATCTAAGAGAGTCTCCTTGACCCCATCATTTTGTTATCAGAATTAGGGGCGGAGGGTGCAAATCTCTGTAACTGCTGGGGACTGTGACAGCCACAAGGGTATCTTATATGATTAGGCCTCCCGGGGTTGGGGTTCTTTTTCTTTTTCTTTCTTTTTTTTTTTTTTTTTTTGGTTTTTGGGCCACACCCGGCAATACTCAGGGGTTACTCCTGGCTGTCTGCTCAGAAATAGCTCCTGGCAGGCACGGGGGACCATATGGGACACTGGGATTCAAACCAACCACCTTTGGTTCTGGATCGGCTGCTTGCAAGGCAAACGCCACTGTGCTATCTCTCCGGGCCCTGGGGGGTTGGGGTTCTTGGGCTCCCTGTGCACCCAGATTTTTGCACTAGCTCAAGACTTTCTGAGGGGAAGCAGAAGGCAGGATGAATGGTAGCCCCACAGTCTGGGACTTTGCTTCACACTCTGGGAGCAGGGTCTACACAGAGTCCCTTTGGACTCTACCTGGGAATGAGGGTGGGGCATGGGAGCCAGATCTTCCAGCTGGAAGCTCTGTGACCACTAAAAAAGGTTGATTCATGCCCCCTAGTCTCTTCCCACCCAAAGCAGCAGCACCGTGGGTGTGAGGCTGGTTTCTGGCAAATTCTGGGCCTTTGGATTCCAGAACCCCACAAATGAAGTTCATTATAACTCTGCCTCTCTGCTCATCCCATCTCCTCTAGACTCACACACCCTTACATATACCCACATCCCCCATCTCACTATCAGGGCATCTTCCCTCCTCTGACTCCAGCTGTCAGCAGCTCAGTGAGGTTGGCATCCCACCCAACTCTCACCCAACTCTCACCTATTGGCCTCCCACCCAACTCTTACCTGGCAAAATGAATCAGTTCCTCCTTCCAGTTCATAGAGCTCATCATATAGCCAGGGTCCTCAGGAGGCCCCCAGAAGTGCCTAGAGTGTGAGGGCCCTTGGTGTTGGTTAGACATTCCTAGTTTCTTCTGTAGTCTCTGATTGCAGGTCTGCTTCATGAAATACTAAGCCTGGGCCCATGAGGCAAAATTGTCATGATGTCCCATGCCCCTGGGACATATATGAGTTCTGTAAGAGTGGACATTCAGGACTTGATGGTATCAGAAATGCAGATGGCTGTTGAAGGAAGCAGCTGAAAGCTAAGTAGGGCTCTTGCACTCTGAGAGGATTTCCCAAAAGAGGTGGTATGTGAGCTTGGAGATCAGCTAATTAACAGAAACTCCTGGTGGCCTGGGAGGTGAGGGGGACCAAGGAGGTTAATGCTATCCTTTACTGACAAATAAATTCAGCCTGTATTGGTTTGTCTGCACCACGGCCCCAGGCTCAGATAGAAACAGTGGATATTTGCTATAAAATAACTTTTTTTCCCTCTTCAAAGGGCCAGAAACATCCAGAATTCGTTTCAGCATCTCCCATGTGTCTCCCAGTTCCCCTTGATTCAGGCATGGGGCAAAGGGAGGTAGTTCTGGCTGATAACTATTGTGAACCAAGCACACTCAGCCTGCCCCAGGCAGAGCACTGGCCCATGCCTGCTTGTATAACTCGGGTCAGGGAGAACTGGAGGAGAATGACTGGCCCAGGGTATGACTTGGAGCAAAAGACTTGTGTCTTTTGGCCTTTGCACTGCCATACTTGCTCCCAATTTCCCCTGCCTTCCCCCAGGATGAACTGGTCAGGACTCATTAAGGATGTGAACCCTCTGGATTCCGTTTTTCTTGGGAGGTATGAGGAGACCCCACTCAAGCCTGGAGGTGTGAAGACGCTTCTGTGGCAGATCAATGCACACCACTCTGATTTCTGCCCTCAAAAGGATCTTGGGTTGTGCCTAGGCAACCCTAATGCCGAGCAGGGCAGACCTGATCTGGCAGATTGGACGGAGATCAGAAGACATAGTATAGGTCTTGGGGTCATGGGATGGGGCAGGAGTCCAGGCAGGGCAGGAGGGCAGAGCTGCCCCCCACTCTGGCCTCCAGGAAGTTGCATAACAGAAGTGTTTAGTTTTGGAAAGGCTGGGTGGAATTCCTTCAAAAACAAAACAAAACCAAAGAGAAAACCCCAACCCCAAACATAAAACTGATATGTCTGCCAGAAAGATAAATATCTTTGCTAAAAGTGCTTGGCTGGTCAGGCCAGCAGAGGTGTATAAATATGGTCCCTAAGGCTGGGGTAAGCCTGGTTCACAGGGAGATCTTGTGAGAGCTCCCAAACACTGATGGCTCTCAGGAATGACCCCTGAAATTCTCAGGAATGACTCCAGGTCCCTTCACTACCTTCCATCTCTTCTCTGTGGCGACTTGAAAAGATTAAGACCATCATCTCTCCAGGTTTCCATCTCAGAGTATGGAGATGTATATGGAATGCTGAGGCACAGGGAGACAGGGCTGGGGTGGCTCCTGGAGGGTTGGGGCTCAGGGCACACAAGCATCTGCAGGCAGGAGCCGTTGCTGCTCTCATGTCCTTTCGATCCTGTACCAACACTGATTCCTGAGTCATAGAAAAGGCTAGGAGCACCCATGCCCCAGTCTTCAGAATGCTCTGCAGCATTCACACCCACTCCCAGGGGCCTCCCCAGGTCAGAGCCCTTTGCCACCTATCTGCAAGCCTAGAGCAGGCCCAGGAGATTGAAGTCATCAGCATGTCTGGCCTATCGGTCTTTTGAATTCCCATGGTGGTCATGTTCTCTATTTGGATGGGTAGAGAAAACATTTTCAGTGGAATTGCAAGGGCCACCAGGGTTCAGAGCTTCAGTATATGATTTAGGTATGTGCTCTGCCATAGAAGCAGCATTCCCTGCTCACAACTGCCTGGAAGGTGATCCCCTCTGGGTCTCTTCACAACCATTTTACAAGGGGGGGGCAAACTGAGGCACAAAGCATACAACTGGAGAGAGTTGCCTCAAAACCAACCCTGCCTCTTCCCTTAGGCAAGTGAACAACCAGAAAGCAAATTAGCTGTGAGGGTCCTCAACCTTCTCTAGTGTCCCCTTCTCTGGACCTTTCCAGACAGAAGCTTTCTAAAAACCCATTCTGTTAGAAACAAAGTGTGGTGCACACATTTCTCAGTACCCATAGCCCAGCATCCAGAGGGGGACCATCCAGAGTCCTTTACCAAGCGGTCTCACCTAAAGGGGACGGATGCTGCATGACCAGTTGCTGAGATGCAGGTAGCAGCGGGTGGAGATTAAAAACATTCATGCTGGATTCTTGGGGGCAGCCTCCACTGCTCTTGCTGAACACCAGACAGGACTAGACCTAGAAAAAGGCACAAGTTCTACCTGCACTTCCCTCCTGACCCCGAGTCCCTTGCAGCTAGATAGGGCGCTGTGCTGCAAGCTCTGGGCACTGGAATCTGAGGACTGAAAGAGAAAATTTGGCCCAAGAAGGTAATATCAGGAGAGCATAGAGATCATCAAGGTTAGGTCGAATGATCCTGAGTCACTGTGCACTGGGGCCAAAGGAGGCACATTTGGAAAGGATAGTAAAGAGGCTCAGAGAAGAAAAAGGATTTGCCATGGTCACATAACATGAGAATGACAAGCCAACATTAGGATGAGGGTATGTCTATTTTCTTTTTCTCTTTGGTTTCTGGACCGTACCTAGAGGTAGTTGCTCAGGCACTATTCCTGGCTCTATATTCAGGAATGACCCCTTGCCACATTCAGGGGAGGACCATTTATGGTACTGGGGATTAAACCAGGGTCATTAGCATACAAAGCAAGTATTTTACCTTAGCCCCTGTCTCTGCAGCCTAAGAAGGAGGGCCTATTGGTTTCAAACCCAATGCCTCTATGAGTGGGACCAAACTCCTGGGGTTAGGGGATGCTTTCCCTGACTTCTTGCTTCTTTTACTTGGTTCAGTCACTAGTTTCTGGCCTTTCCTCCCTCAGCCAAAGAGAGCTCCCTGGGGGATCCTGAGTTACCGCCCGACTCAGAAACAGTGGGAATGGAGAGCACCTACCTCGGAGTGAAGGAGGCTGGCGTCAAGGGGCCCCAGGACAGGGCCAGTGCTGACCTGCCCAGCCCACTGGAGAAGGCCGACTCAGAGAACAACAAGGGAAAGAAGCGGCGGAACCGCACTACCTTCACCAGCTACCAGCTAGAGGAGCTGGAGAAAGTCTTCCAGAAGACTCACTACCCTGATGTGTATGCGCGGGAGCAGCTGGCCATGAGGACAGACCTCACTGAGGCCCGTGTACAGGTTAGTGGACTATGGCCAAAATAGCGCACTTGGCCTAAGCCTCCAGAACACCCCTGCTCCATCCAGAGCCTGCTCTCCTCCACTTTTCTCTCAGGCTTCCATCTCAGGGAAGTTGAAAGCAAGGCCCACAGATTAGACATAGACAGCTTTCTCTGCCCATCCCAGAGAAGACCTTTCTGGTAGGAGGGTGATTTGGCTCTATTCTAGAAAACCCATTTGTTTTTATTTTTTGGTGAGGGTACACCCCACTCAATGCAGAGAGTTCTTTCCTGGCATGTGGTGCTTTGGAAGACTGTGATATCAGGAATAAAATCCCTACATGTAAAGCATGCCCTCCAGCCCATTGAGTTATCCCTTAGGCCTTGAAAGTCATTTTTGAGAAACAAAATTGACTTAAAAAATATGCACAACATTTTAGTAGACCAAGCAGAACAATCCAGCTCTTGTTTCTTGCCCAAGGGCAAGAAGGCTGCCTTCTTTGCCAGATCTTTCAGGTCCCAACTCAACTTTCTTCCTCTGAAAAGTTTTCCTGCCCATGAGGGCCAAACCACTCAACCACCAAAATGTTCAACCCAACACAACACATCTTAATTCAGCCCACAAAAACCAAAGCTGACACAACTCAAATCAACACAGTTCAGCCAGTACAACATAGCACACAGTATCTCACAACATGATACACCCTAAACCAATACAAGACATAATAGTACTCAGTACAGTTCAAAGTAATGCAATACAGTTCAATACAATAGAACCCAACACAATTCAACCTACTCAACATAACTCCAGTCACTATAACTCAAGCCAACGTAATACAACTCTGCACAATCTGACATAATCCAAACCAAATACAACTCAAACCATCACAACACAATTCAAAACTTAATAGAATCCAACAAAGGTCAAATCAACACAACCAACCTGAACATAGTTCAATAAAATAAAATACACATTCAATCCAGACAACACAACCCCAATCAACACAACTCAATCCAACATCATAAAACTTTACAATCTGACACAATCCAACCCAAATACAACTCAAACCACAGCAACACAATTCAACACATCAGAATACAACCTTACAGAACCCAACAGAGACCAACTCAAAACAAAACCCAACACCGTTTAATTCAACACAACACAACTCAGCCCAGACAACACAACCCAATCTGCACAACTTATCAGAACATAATATAGCTCTACACACTCAGACATAATCCACACAAATATGACTAGAACTAAATACAATTCAAACCATCACAACACCATGCAATTCAACACAATAGAACACAAACTAGTAGAATAGAACCCAACATAAACCAATTCAACTCAAATACAATTCAACCAAATACAATTTAACACAATTCAATCCAGACAACACAGCCAAACCAGCTCATCTTTACTTCATTGTCCTGTTTTTCCTTCTTTATAGGACTGGATAAAATTTTTTATCTCTTTGACCCTATTACAGTATGACATCCTGAGGGCAAGTCCTGCTTGGTTGTTCATCACTATTCTACCAGTTAGACACAACTGAACTTAAAGTCAAAAGTAAAACTTTCTGGGGTGAACACTCTCCTTTGTCTAGAAAAAGTATTTTCCCTTCTCTGGAAAAGAATCAAAGACTTTTGAGTTTATAATTCACAAGTGACAGGATGTATATGCTAAAAATCAAGCTTCAGCTTCCTGAGACATAAATATGCTCAGCCTTCCCTTTCACCCCCAAGCTTGTTAGAAACAGCAAATGTGGTGTTGGTTTGACATGGTCTCACCCCTGCTCCAAAAAAACAATAGTTGGAGGGCAAAGAGGAAACTATTTTTTCAAAATTTAAAAATTTTTTGTTGAGTTGAGATAGCATGATTTATGATAATGTTAACATTTATGGTTTTGACGCTCAGTATAACTGCATCTTTGTTACTGCTAAAGTGCCCAAACCTCCTACCACTGTCCCTTATGTCACCTCATACCCTTTCATTCTCCTTCTCAACCCTTCCATTCCTGCTTGGTAATCTCAGTTCTGCAATCAGAGACCTCTTTTCAGAATACTGTCTCTCTTTGTGCCACAGATGAGTGGGGTCATCTGGCATTTCCTCTTTTCCTGCTGACCTATTTTGCTTAACATGATGCCCTCCAGTTCCATCCAAGTTGTATTTATAGCTGCACAGTATCCCATTGCATACACACATATATGGTTTGGGGGCCACATCCAGCAGCACTCAGGGGTTACTCCTGGCTCTGTGCTCATAAATCACTCCTGGAAGGCTTGGGGGACCATATAGGATACCAGGAATTGAATCCGGGTTTGTCCTGGGTTGGCAGCATGCAAGCAAATGCCCTACCACTGTGCTATCACTCCAGCCCCAATATATATCACAACTTTAAAAAGAAGTGTTTTGTTGGGATGGGAGATTTGGGGCTATACCTAATAGGTGTGACATACTACTCTTTTATAGTCCAGGGTTACTGTGCAGAGGTGCATGTGGGGTTAGGGATCAAACCAGGGCTGTCTAAATTCCTGGGAAGTGCTTTAACTCTGTATTATCTTCTAGCTCCCTAATAGGCATTTAAAAAAATTTTTTTGTAATTTTTGTGACATAAAATAGGTTTATTTAAATAAAATTTTCTTGGAGAAATGTGATGGGAGAGAGAAAAGATGTACTTAAAACAGGAGAGTGAGAGAGAAATAGAGAGAGAGATGCTGAGAATTCACACTTCCGTATCTCAGACTGAGATTTGGGCCAGTTCTTCAGGGTGAAGAATGCAACCTGCATGTATGCACAAAGTTGATTTTATTGCAAAGCTTCTCCCAAACAGCCTTGGTCTGGAGTCCCCTGAACACAGCAATATCCATCTAGGTGTTGACACAAGGGGAAAGCCTGAGCTCCTGAGGATCCTTTTCTATTCCCATCAGCACCTTTAGACAGTCCTGTGTCTTCTCCTTTTCTGAGGTGTAGGGAAGGGGTGCATCTTTCTCCAGCTGGTGCCTCTGTGTCTGCATCTGGGTAGCGCCTCCTTTTCTCCATGCCCCAAGAATTCAGGGAATTAGGAGTGTTTGATGCAGCGGGTGGCCAAGTCCTTCTCTGCAGGACAGAGGACAATCCTTCACTTACAGGTCTTTGCTGTCCTCTGAGTTCACCTAAAGTAGCTCTAGGGACCAAAGATCCTCAGGTTTAAGTATACTCCTGAGATACAAAAGACCCTGAGTGTGATCCTCAGCTTCATATTCCCTGCCCCTTGCCAGCTCTGTCAGGTATAGCCATGGCTGGTAAGCCTGATCTCTGTCTGGATGGCCCTGTTAAAAATCCAAGGGTGACCAGTCTCTCAAGTGCTCTACTTAGGGATGTGTGAAACATCCAGAAGCTTTTTAATTTCCAGTGGCTATAGAGAAAAGGATGGGCAGTTTCCAGCAAACAGAAACTTCTGGTGCATAAGAGACGAGACAATCCCTGTTTCATTCATGCTCTCTGTCTGAGAACTCCAGGAGGGTAATCAGAGGTGTCCCAGATGCTATGCCCTCTCTTCACTGTTATCAGGGGCTCAGCTAAGCTTCAGGCACATCAGAGTCTGCACAGGAAGCTCAGAATTCAGCCACAGTTCTAGCCTGTCAATTCAGGAGAGGGTCCCTGGAGGTGATGGAGTGGCCAGTGAGCTGCTCCTGGATGTTCCTGTGGGATGAACTGATTTATTTTGTTCCATGTCTATTTGCAGGCACATGTGTGTGCGTGGCAGGACACACATGTAGGAGTGTATTGCACATATGTTCTTTCTTGACACATGGATGGGAGTAGCCCAGAGCAGAATTCACTTTGAACTGAAGGAAGGTGAGAACCTTCTGGGACAGACCATGGAACTGAAGTCACAGCCCCACAGATCAAGTAGAGTGTCTCTGCACCTATGCATGAGCACACATGTGCATAAATATTCACACAAAATGCAGGAATAAAAGTATGCATATATATATACATATAAGGCAGCACACGTACATATAAGCACATAGGCATGCATGAATACATATGTGTATGCATTCTATAAACAACCATGCATACTTACACACATACAGGTACACATACATGCATGTACCTGCTTCCAAAACAGAGACACAGGAGTGGCTTCTCTTCGGCTAAGAACACAGACATGGCACTCAAAATCAAGCCCATGGATCTTGGGGCAGAGGGCATAAGTCCCAGAGCCTTTACCTCCCTAGTGAGGGCAGTGAGGGGAATCTTCGAGTACAGCTGTCTGGCCTCCAAGGGAGATTCAGAGAACTGAGCATACTGTTGCAGAAGGATGGGAGGCAGCCAATGCCTCTCTAAGTGGATATGGCTTCAGTGGTATTGCTGAAGATGGGGTCCTTGGGCACTGTTCTGCCTAAACTGCTCCAGAGGTGCCCTTGGTACAAGGCAGTAGTAGGTAGGGTCTTCCTGTGTCAGAGCTACTATTTGTGCCCCAAGCCCAGTAGTGCCCTTGGGGTGCCTTCACTCCCATCTCACCTCCACTGTCTTTGCTTCTGTACCTGCAGTTACTGGGTGACCCTGGGCTTAAGAAAGGGACTAGCAGGGGCTGTACCCACCTCCCCAGACCTTTTCTGGGAAGAGCTGGGCTTGGCCCCACTCCAGGAGAATAGGAGCCTCCCTGCTGTCTGGAACTCCAGTTTCCACAGCTGGTGTGTGAGGACAATGAGCTGGAGGCCTCCCCACCCCACCCCAGATGGGCTGCGGTTAGCAGCAGCCACACCAAAACAGTGGCTCCTTGGGAATCGCCTGTGCTGAGCAGACCAGAGAGGAGTCCGGAGGTATCCCAGGTATGAGAGAGGAGGCTAGGACCTCACTTCCAAGGGTACAGTCCACCTGGTGAGCCTGACCTGAGGGATGGGGTAGGGGGGCACAGCATAACTGGAGCAGCCCAACAAGAATGATTCTGACCTCAGGTTTGGATAGGAGTAAGAGAGGTGAGAAATGTGCCCCACCAGGTCTGTGTACCCCCCTGCACTTAATGTGTAAGTGAGTGAGGACCCTCTGCACCCAGTGTGTGACTGAGGAGATAAAACCCCAGCCTGAGGATAAGCATCAGATCTCTGCAGAGGACTCAGTCCTTATGGAGGGTTATGTCCCGAGCCTGGCATGAAGAGACTGAGAGCAGAGGTGAAGATTTAAAAGATGAAAAGAAGAAGATAGCATGGAGGTCAGGCGTTTGCCTTGCATGCAGAAGATGGTTCAAATTTCAGCATCCCATATGGTCTCCTGAGCCTGCCAGGACCAATTTCTGAGCATAGAGCCAGGAGTAACCCCTGAGCACTGCCGGGTGTGACCCCAAAACAAACAACAACAACAACAACAAAGATGAGAAAACTCTGAGCACCATGGGATATGGCAAAAACAAATGAATAAACAAACAAACAAAATAAAATAGGAGATGGTGGGGGGGGAGGACAAAGGAAAAACAAAAAGGGAAAGAAGAGATGAAGGGGAAAGAAAAGGAGGGGAAGGAAGAGATAGAAATAGGTGTGAGGAAGATGGTAGGAAAATGGAAGGCAACAGAAGGCTGAGGAGGAGAGAAGGAGGAAGAAGGAATGAAAGAAAGAATCGAGGAGGAGGAAGCAGTGAGGAGGGAAGGAAGAAGAAAGAAAGAGGAGGGAGAAAGAACTGCAGCTCTGCTCCCACAAACCTTCATCTCTAATTTTCAATAAATAACTCCACCCTCCTTCCTTTCCCTCCCACCAGCCTTGCTATCTCCACTGCTTCTCATTCCTTCCCCATGGGCTCTCTATGTTCCCAGACCACCCAGGTCTTCTCTCCTTACTCTCACAGGCTTCTACACTGAACACTCCATCTGCACAGCACCTCCAGGCCCCCAGACCAGAGACTAGGAGCCCCATTCAGGACACAGTATACACCTTTCCTTACTTCTCCTCACCCTTAAGGGAAAAGGCACCTACAATGCCTTTCTTGATGCCTCTATTGGGTTCCTTCTGCCCATAGCTAACCTCCCCAATGCCCCCCCCCCCAAAAAAAAAAAAAAACCCAGGGAGGTGGAGGAAGCAGCCAAAGACTGAACTAAGCCTGCAGGAAATTAAACATGAAATGAAAACATGTTCCTCTGATTCATGCTCTCATCCTGCCCCCAGCCCCCATTCCAGGCCACCTATGAAAGGGGATCCCTTTTCAGCAGTGCTGAGAGCTTCCCAGCAGAAGGACCGGGCTTGGACCTTGGGAACCCCCAGAGAAGGTGCTGAGCTACCAAGCCCAGGAGAGGGCCTTTCTCTTGGGACAAGACAGGAAAAAGAGGTTCTTTTCCTTCCACCTAAGTTAAGAAAGAGCAGGAGAGGGAGCTGGAGTGATAGCTCAGCGGTAGGGCATTTGCTTTGCACATAGCAGACCAGGACGAACCCGGGTTCAATCCCCAGCATTCCATATGGTCCCCTGAGCCTGCCAGGAGTGATTTCTTAGTGCAGAGCCAGGAGTAACTCCTGAGTGCCACTGGGTGTGCTCACACCCCCCCAAAAAAAAAAAGAAAGAGCAAGAAAAATGGAAGAGAAGGAAAAAATCGGGCATGTGCATGCCTGTTTGCATGTGTAAACACATGATTGTATGTGAACTCATGTGGTGTATGCTTGGAATTGGGGAGGGAAAGTGAGGGACAGCCTCACATGTTAGAGGGAGAGATCAGCAATAAGGTGCTTACCTTGCATGTGGCTGACCTGGGTTTAATTCCTGGCATCCCATATGGTCTTTCAAGCCCTTTAGAAGTGAGCCCTTTTCACAGTGTAATCTCTGGGCACCTCTGAGTCTGACCCCCCCAAAGCAAAATAAATACAAGAAAATAAACCTACTTTAATACTCCTCTAGATGACAAGAAAGGTCAGGAGGGGACAGAGTGATAGTGTAGCAGTTGGGGTGCTTCCCGTGCATGTGGCCAATCAGGTTTGACTCCCAGCATACCATATGGTATCCCAAGCAGCACCAGGAGTGATTCCTGAGTGCAGAGCCAGGAGTGAGCCCCGAGTATTGCCAAGTATGAATCAAAAATAATAAAAAAAAGTAATAAAAGGAAAAAAATAATAATAAAAGGAAAAAATAAAGAAAAAACAGGAGCTCTATATAAACAAGGTTAGGCACCCCAAAAGCTCTGACTGTGTTGTTCATCTACCTTTACCCCTGGACCCCTGTCCAACAGGCTCAAGCACTTGCCCTGTTTTGCAGTTGGAGAAACCAAGACCATTGTTCTGGCCCAATTGGCCCCTGAGTCTCCTGTCCATACTTTGGGCCTGCTCTGTGCTCTCAGTTCAGAGATATTTCTGGAACTCTACAGCAGTGCAGTTTCTGATGAATGAAAAGAGTCTCTGCGCATTGAGCAGGACCCCTCCCTAAGAGGAAGCTGAGCCTGCTGGAAACCTGCCAGGTTCGACCTCACCCTGCTTCATCGACCTAGCCCTTGGGCATCCCTGCTAACCCCTCTTCTCAATCCCAAGCAGGGCTGGGGGGCCCTCAAGTGAGCTTGGATGAAAGTTCTGGTTAGGAATGCTGCTGCCAAGAAAAAGGAGTCAGCCCACCCCCACCCCACTAACTCAGGAGCCAAGCTCCCATCAGACCGCCCCCCAATACTCACTAGGGGCCACCCCTGCTCTGATTGCCCCCTCCCCAGATGATGTCCTCACCCACACAGGGCTGCTTAGCTGGGAGACTGCTGACGACTGGAGTGCCGCAGGGAAGACTCAGGGTGGGAGCTGTGGCATGGAGGTCCCAGGGCTAAGAGATGCTTGGGACTCTTCCAGCTGTATCTGACTCTGCGCCTTCAAAATTGCAGGAAGTCAGGACCATTTTAGGAAAGTGTGAGGTTTCTGAGACGTTTCTGAAAATGTGTGCAGCTTTTGGTAGGTTCTTTGCCACAGCTGTGGGGGTCTCCAGAGGGTCAGACACTGCCGTTTTGAGGGAGGGAGGAAAGAGAGAGATAAAGAGAGATGAGAAAGAGAGAGGAAAGAAGAGAAAGAGGAAAGAGAGAAGAGAGAAGAGAAGAAGAAGAAGAAGAAGAAGAAGAAGAAGAAGAAGAAGAAGAAGAAGAGAAGAAGAAGAAGAAGAAAGAGAGAGAAAAGAAAGAAGAAAAGAAAGAAAAGAAGAAAAGAAGAAGAAAGAAAGAAGAGAAAAAAAAGAAAGAAAAGAAGAAGAAGAAAAGAAAGAAAGAAAGAAAGAAAGAAAGAAAGAAAGAAGAAAGAAAGAAAGAAAGAAAGAAAGAAAGAAAGAAGAAGAAAGAAAGAAGAAAGAAAGAAAGAAAGGAGAGAGAAGAAGAGAGAACAGAGAGGGCAGAGGAGAGGCCTAATTTTGGCCTAATTTCTGAAGTTTCGCAACCTAACTTGGACTGGAGTGAGAATACAGGGTCATATGAAAGAAAGCACTTGACCTGCCTTCCATAGACCCCTGTTCAAGCCCAGCAGCATCTATGGTCTCCCAAGCACCACCAGGGGTCACTAATGAGCACAAAGCCAGGAACATTCTCTGAGAACTTTAGGGTGGAACCCATCTCCGCCCTTTTTCTCTCCCCCTATCCCAGACACACACAACCCTTCCCAAAAATTGAACTGTTAGGCCCAATAGAACACCCATAGGTGTCCAGAGTCAACTGCCTTCCCTTCCCTACTCAGCGCTGAGGATGGCAAGTTGCTATTGTTTGGTTGATTTGGAGACCACACTCAGGGATACTCAGGAATTACTCCTGGGCCTGCACTTAGGAACATATGAGATGCCAGGGATTGAACCTGGGTCAGCCTTGTGCAGGGTAAGCACCCTACATGTTACACTAATACTAAAGCCCCAATAGCAGGTTCTTAATGATGAAGACACAGATGGACACTTTAATGCTATAGCCTGGGCGAAGGGTCAGTGGCAGGGCTGGTGCTTCCCTCGGGCCATGTCTCCAGCTTGGCTTGATCCTCATCACCGGTGCTTTGTCCTGCAGGTCTGGTTCCAGAACAGGAGAGCAAAGTGGCGGAAGAGGGAGCGTTTTGGGCAGATGCAGCAGGTTCGGACTCACTTCTCCACGGCCTACGAGCTGCCCCTCCTCACCCGCGCTGAGAACTATGCCCAGGTAAATCCCACCATCACATCCAGGCTCAGGGGTTTGGCACCGGACTCTTCCTGGAAAGAGTCCATGCTCGGGGCTCCCCTTCACCTATCAGGCCCACACTAGGTATGTGCCTGCTTAGATCATAGAGTGGTTTCAGCTCTGTTCACCCAGAGGAAATGTCCTGGCCTGGCTGGACTTTAGGGGAGGGAGAAACCCTTCCTCTGTGCTTTCAGCCATTTTTACTAGACATATAGAGGCAAATAGGGCGCTCTCTCTCTCTCTCTCTCTCTCTCTCTCTCTCTCTCTCTCTCTCTCTCTCTCTCTCTCTCACACACACACACACACACACACACATACATACACACACACACACACACACACACACACACACACACACACACACACACACACACCAGGGCCATCAGGAATCCCCTGTATCCCTGGGAGTCCTGAACTGCAGACAGCTTATGGCAGGGGTGGGGAGATCAGAGTTCTGAGTCTCAAGAGTTCTATTGTCAAACCAGCTCCAGATCTTTCTCACCACAGACAAATACCAGCTCCCCTATAGAACCATGGATCCTGCCCTCTCTCTGCTGTCAGCTTCTGTGAGGTCCAAGTTCTCCATTGTACCCACATGCCTCTCTTCCCTGTCCTACCAATATCTGAGTCCATCACCTTCCAGGCCCTGCCAGTCTATTCCCATGCCAGTGGCATTTCAAAGAAAGGCTGAGTGATGTGAAGTCCTTGTGATGCATAAGAGAGGGGTGTTGGGCCCAATGCACCCCCGATGCCCCTGAGCATGGCTAGTGGAGGTGACTGTCTCCTTCTCCCTGCACCATGACTGGCATCTCTGCTCTGAGCCCACCCCAGAGATGCCTCCATCTGACTCCCAGCCTTGATCTCTCTGAGCTCATGGACCCTAAGGAAACTAGTTCATCCTAGTCTCCTGCTTCTCACATACTCCAGCTTATGCATTCCCATCACTTCAGCTGCAGAGTAGAGAGGGAATGTGGCAGGATACACCTGCAAACATGGATTTGGGGGTATAGTGACCCTTATTCTGCTTTTATTTATTATTATTTTGGCTTTTGGGATGCATCCAGCAGTGCTCATGCACTTAGGCTCTGCTCCTGGCTCTGCACTTAGGCATCACATCTGGTGTTCATGGGACCATACAGAGTGCTAGGAATTGAACCTGGGCCAGCTTCCTACAAGGCAAGCATCCTACGTACTAAACCATTGTTTAGTCTTCTCACTCTGCTTTTAAATTCCTGCCTGAAGGCACCACAAGCACAGCAGAGAGGGTTAGATAGGACAGGGAGCTCAGATTTATTTAAAGGCCACATGAATGTGAGACTCATGGCCCCAAAAAGGTGGGATCTCAGTTTTATCACTCTCTGCACCCTGATCTCCCAGCCCCATAGATGCTTAGAGGAAAGACAGGGTTAAGAAGTGGGAACTGGAGGAGTTTGGTGGCAGGGAGAGGAGAGAAGATCTCTCATGCACCCCTGTTTGTGGTCTGATTTTCTCCCATCTCTACCCAAGGCTAGTGAGGGGGTGAGGGTCCAACTTAGTTCCATCCTGGTGCTCATGGGCTCTCACCATCCAGGAGAGCCCTGCCCATCATATGTGAGAGCTTTATGCCTGGAGCTCAGGTGATCAGCACCTGGGGTTCCGAGTCCAGGTCAGATCCCTGTGACTCAAGGATCAGAGTTGGCCATGGGAGTAGGTATGGCGGTAAGGCCTAGCTGTAAGAGATAGGCCATGGAGAGGGACCAAACACCTGTGTGTCCTCCTCCTCCCCCAGCACCCCAGTGACCTTTCTCTCCCTCTCTCCTCTCCCTAGATTCAGAACCCATCCTGGATCGGCAACAACGGGGCTGCCTCCCCAGTGCCAGCCTGTGTGGTGCCCTGTGACCCGGTACCGGCCTGCATGTCTCCTCATGCCCACCCTCCTGGCTCTGGGGCCAGTGGAGTCACCGACTTCCTGAGTGTCTCAGGTGCTGGCGGTCATGTGAGCCAGACGCACATGGGCAGCCTGTTCGGAGCCGCGGGGCTCAGCCCAGGCCTCAATGGCTACGACCTCAACGGCGAGCCGGACCGCAAGACATCAAGCATCGCAGCGCTGCGCATGAAGGCCAAGGAGCACAGCGCGGCCATCTCTTGGGCCACCTGACAGTCGCCCCGCCCCTTCCTGCCTTGCCCCGCCCCTGCCCCGCCCCATAGGGCGACAACCCCGCCCAGGTCCCGCCCCGGGGTGCTGGCCATGCCCAGCCATGCCCAATCATGGCTATGACCACACCCCCAGTTGGCTCTGGCCACGCCCACGCTTCCCAGGCCCCGCCTCCCATTCGACTTGCCTTTGGGGAACCTGGCGGGAACCAGGGCCTGACCCTCCTCAGCACTTTCAGCTGGACTAGGGGCCAGCCCCCTCCACCAGCCCTTCACCCCACGCCCTGCTCCTGGCCAGAGGCAGTGCAGAGAGGCAGGGAACCCACTTGGCAGTTTGGCCTCCACTTTAAGCTGAAGACCCTTTCTTTCTTGGTCCCCCAAGGCCGCCAGATCCTGAATCAAGGTTAAGTGACCTGTTGGGACCCAGCACTAGCACCTTGCTTCCGCTGTGTGATTCCCTCAGCTTGCAAGGCTGTACCTAGATTCAGACTCCTGCCCTTCCGTTCCCCACTTTCTCTTCCTAAAAGCCACCACCACCACCACCACCACCTGAATACAACCTCCAGACCCAGCCTGAGTTGAATCTGGGTCCCAGCCAGACCCAGTTTCTTGTGCGAGAAGCTGCAACTGAAGAATTCTGCTGTTCATGGTCCACCTCCAACCCATCTGTTGCCACCTCTTCCTACCCAAGAACTCTGGATCTGGGTGGACACTGAAGGTGCTGGGGGTTGGGGGGGGCACCTGCCAGAAGGAAAAAACTGTGCTTCTAGGGAGAGGAAGGGCAATGGGTTCTGGTGGGGTGAAGGATGGACATACTCTTCAGGTCTCAGGCTCATTCCACCTGTAGTCAGGGAGCTCCCCCTGGGTGTTTCAGCCCTGTCCCTGCATGCCACCCCAATCTGGGCCACTCAATGGGGCTTCCTGACATGAAGCAACTTCTGCCTTTACAAGCAGAGAAATAGGAGCAGAGACAGGATTTGCTAAAGACAGAGCACTCATGTCCAACCAGAGCTGTCCTGCCTCCCTTTACCCTTCCATCCTCAACAACCCTGCCTGGACCCTGCAGGTGAGTGGAGAACACTGAGCCCAGAGACTCTTCCTAGCCAGGTCTCTGCCCTTCTCCACAGGGACTGGTAGGCTCTGCTGATGGGGATCACTTGCCCCATTCCAGATGTGGGGGCAGGTTTCAAGAAGAAAGGATGGGGTCCCATTTGGGGGAAGGGAGGGCAGGGTTCCGTATCTACCTGACCTGTCTACTGTAGGAGTTTGGGGACCAGGTCTGCCCTGGCACCTAAGCAATGCGCTAAAGTAGGCTTTACATAACCCCAGGAGGCCCCTCCTGGGGAACAGCACAGGTATCCTTCCCCTTGAGTTTGGGGAATGGAGATTTGGGGTAGATGTACTTGGAACAAAGCCAGCTCCAGTACAGTACATTTGGTTCATGCCCACTGCCTCTCTGATTCTTTCTTCTTCCTCCTGTGACCTAGACCTTGACCTTGACCCACACTAATGGAAGGACAGTGTCCTACAGGGACCTGGGCTGCAGGAGAGGTGTGAGAGACTCTGTCCTGAGTAGCTCCTGGTTTCTGGGGACCCCAATCGCCCCCCCCACCTCCTGTCCTCATCTGCTCTGGAAACTAGGCTCTGTGAGGGGGTGTGAGGGGTGGTGTCACTGCTCTGGTTTCCCTTAGTAAGAGTTCTTGAACCGTAGCCCTTCCATTGGCCTCAGGGAAGTGAAAAATGGGCTTGGATGCTGAACGGAATGTTCTGGAAGGCTTGGCTTATAAGGGTTTCATATAGTTGAGGATCTTGGAATGATTCATAGAAGCCTTTTGGAGTTGCTGAGGTTCACTGACAACCCTCTCCCCCTAACACACACAAATTTGGGAAGGGCAAAGAGAAAGATGCCTTAGCCTAAAAACAGCTCCTGGTATTGAGGGTTCTGTAAGGACAAGAGAATCTCACAAGGTCTGTAATTCCCCCAGTCCTAGCCCCTTGGCCCTCAGCAGGATCTGTCTAAAGAGAACTAGGACAATCCAGTGAAGAGGTTAGGGAGAGTAAGGACTTCAGGTGGAATGTTCTGGACCAGACCCTGGTGCTCAGTCCCTTTATGGGAGAAGGGAAGTTGTTGTTGGGCTCACCCAGATCTGTGTCAGACAGGCTTGAACCCAAAAATTTGGGAAGAAAACATCCTGGTAATCCCGGTTACCTGCCCACTGCCCTGCCCAGTCAAGCATTTCAGGTTAAAATGTGGAGGAGGCTGCCCCCCAGTTAGACTCTCCCTCTTCAATCCCAGCCCAGCCCTCTTGGACCTGCCTCACTCTTGGATGACCCCCAGACTAGAAACAAGCTTAAAACCCCTCTAGTTAGGCCAATTCACTTCCCCACAGAGACTAGAAGCTGAGGGACAACGTGAGCCATGTCTGACCTGCTGTAAGTCAGGAAGAGGGGGGACAAAGGTGCTTTAGCTAACACCCCCTCTTGGCTCCACAGAGGCAGCTGGTAACTCAGCCCTCTCGGATTGACCAACCTCTCCCTCCACCCAGCCTCCCTCATTTCTTTTTCCCCCAACTGGTCAAACTAGGCCTCCTGACTACTAGGGTAGGAGGCATCCCACACCAGTGACTCCCCTCCCAAAGAAAGCTGGCAGCACCCCTGTGGGGCCCGCTGAGCAAATAAGCTATACTGGAGGTGCCGTGTCTGTGGTCTCACCCCAGAGGCTGCTATTTGGCAGCGAAGAGATGGGTTTCTAATGGGTCACATGGAGAGCTCCGAGTGCAGGGGACAAGTGTCTGGCCGGTGCTGCTACCCTCTTAGTGCCATCACTGCCCCTGGGGCTGAGAGGCGGGAGGTTCCAGAAAGGGCGTGTTCCAGAGTTTCCATAACATGTGTTGGCCATTGGCTTTGTACCCTTCGACTCCTTTCAACCATACTTGATTCTCAGTTCTCACGCCCAGGCCTCTGGTAGCCAGGTTTGTGCAAAGACACTGCCAGGAATATGGGGGTAGCCTGAGATCACCCTGTGGTTCCACCTGTCCTCATTCCAGCCCAGTAGACAAGAGGAATTTTTTTCCATAAAGACTTTTGGGCTTTATGCTTGGGTACAAGGTCTCTCTTAGTTAGACTGTGGGGTTAAGTGTGTGTGTATGTGGGGGTGGGGTAGGGAATGTCTTAAAGATTTTCTGAGGATCTGATGGCTGAGGGTCAGCGCCCCTTGAAAGGAGACCACCCCTCCTTCCTAATGTGTGCACAGGAAGGTGGAGAGGAGTGGATCCAGGACCTGGCCTGAGTATCCCCTAATCCCAATCCAGGAAGGCATGGGAGGAACACTTATGGTGTCCCTTCCCACTTCTCCCCCTCACCTACACACACAGCTAGGCCTTTATACTACTGATTTTGAAGGACAGTTTCCCCGTGTCTGGTGACCTATTTGGGGCGGGGCGTGCAGTGGTAGGCTGAGAGTGGAGCAGACAGACATGAACCTCAAACCAATACTAACTGTTGTCATTGTAAGATAGTTTAACCCTGTATCGATGCAACTCTTCCTTTAGCTTAATGGCCTGGGGTGGAATATTAAAATATATATATATATATTATAAAAAATACATGAAAATTTCAGAAAAAAAAGAGTACCCAGAAAAAAAAAAAGATGAGGTCGGTTCCATAAAATTTTACTGCCTATACCATCATGTAATGACATTATAGCAAAATATTAAAAGAAACATTCTTGCCTTTTTAAAGTAAGTTATTGCACGGAAATCTTTGGGGGATGGGAGGGAGAGGGGAAAGGGGTTCTTGGGTCCCAGCCCCTGGGCCAGAAAAACGAAGAAGCCCCAGGCAGCTCCCAGAGCACCCAAGGCCGGACGCCCCAATCTGTTTGGTTGTTGTTGGCAATAAACTCCTTCTCCTTCCTCCTCTCAACCCGGCCCTGTCTGTTTTTTCCCCACTGTGACAGATGAAATGTGATCAGAGGGGCCTCTGAAATCTCACGTTAATTGAAGTCGGCAAAAAATACTAACAGTGCCCTTTTGAACTGCTGACAGTACAGAATGGATTACCAAGGCTAGATTAACAACAGGTGGCCGGCCAGGGCTCCTGCACAAAAAGGGGTGGCCTGCAAGGGTCTGGGGTCTGGGGTGCCCCCTCTGTCCCAGAGGCCCTGTCTGCAGAGCAGGCAAGTTGAGAGGGAGGGAGGCAGGCGAGTGACCGGAAGGCCCCTTCTCAGCACCCCGCCATCTCCTTGGGGACCCTCAGCCCTGCCCCTATCTTAGAGTCCACACAGTTGTCAAGGCTGGACGGACCCTGGATGTCACCAAGTGCTGTGCTGATGGGTGCTAGAGGTATAAGGGGCGGCCAGGATGATAAGAGGACAGAGCAGGCAACAGCCTTCTTGGCAAAGAGCTCAGGACTGGCTCCAGGAGAGGTTGGTCAGTGTTCTTGCTGCCTGCTGGAGGAGCCTGCAAAAGGTCTGGGCAGAGGATTTGAATGCAATGCTGGGGATAGAACTCACTACAGAGAGGGGGCCAGGTTCTGCTGTAATCAGTCTGACCCTGCTTTCCTACATGAAAGTGACTCTTGGAAGAGATGGAGCCCTCCCCGATGGAAGAACTTACCTTAAGCAGAACAAGGCACAGGCTTTTCTCAATTCTCTGGTGGGAAGAATGGGGGGCTAGAGGTGCTGAGACTACCCACAACAGGATGGGGAGGAGTTGGCTAAGCAATGTGCTTATGTGAGCCTAGGGTCACTGGCACCAAGGACCATAAGGAAGTAGCTCCTCCATGTCCTCTTTCCTTGGCCTCACTACTTTCCTTCTGGTATCTGGATCCTTAGGAGTTTGCACTACTTTGGTGGGTTGGCAGGACTGGCTTTGAGAAAAAAAATAGTAGTTGTCATCTAAGATCACAATGATGTTGGGTATCCCCACCCCAAAATCCTTCAGGAAACCCAGGGCAGAGAGAGGGAGCCACTGAAGCTAAGAGAATACTGGCACCTTGGCTGTTCTGTTGCGGCTGGGCACTTCCTTGGTATGAGGTGTAGATGCTGCTACCCTCAAAAAGAGGGGCACTGACACCTCTGAGACCTCTCAGAGCACCTCTTCCTGACAATAGCCACAGACATACTGGCACCTTCACCATGGTTCAGCCTTTCCCTCTCTGGCCATCCAGGGTCATTTATGAGGGCCTATTCTGTGGGGATATAACTCATCCCAATGCTACATGCATCCCAGTTCTTCTGGGCAGTCCCTTTCCTTTCCAATCTCTTTATCTGAAAAATCCGGCCCCTTCTTTGTGGTTCTTCTAAATGATATTTGTTCACCCCCAACTTTTCTCTTTTGTTTGTTTGAGGTTTTGGGGGGTTTTTTTTTGGCCACCCCCAGTGGTGTTCTATTCCCCTTATCCCAACATCTAAGGTTGATCTCTATCTCTCTATGTTCCCATCAGATTGTGAAATTCTGAAGACTCCTGTTTCCTTATCTAGGAGGCCAGAGATATAGTACAGTGGGTAGGGTACTTGCTTTGTTTGATGCAGCTGACCCAGGTTCGATCCCCAGCATCCCAAGTCCCAGGAGTGGTCCCTGAATGTAGAGTCAGGAGTGAACCCTGAGCACAGCCAGGTGTGGCTCACCCCTCAAAAAAAAAAAAAAAAAGGAAAACCCCAAACCTAAAACTAATACCCTATCTAGTACTTCTTTGTCTGTCCCAGGGCCTCTTACCCTCTGGCCTAAAGGACTCTAAAGGGAGACAGGCTGGTTCTGTTTGCATCTAGACATGGCAGGGAAGCTGGGCAAGAGTCTGATTGAAGGAGGGGAGATGGGCATGAGAAAACCCTCTATCGGGTTCAAAATGGGAAGTGGAAGGCCAGGGAATAGGGGAACCCCGAGCTCAATGTTAGAGCCAGACGCTGCCTCAAGTGGTCTGAGGCCAATGGAGGCTCAGAGGACTAAGTTCCAGGGCTGGGAGCATCCTTGGGCCCTGACACCATCTTCCTCTGGACCAGGCTGCAAGAGACCAGTTCTCCAAGATGCCTGCAAATTCTTAGTCCCAAAGCCTCATCTCAGAGCTCTGAACTCACCCATTCTCCTCATCTCCAGAATAGCCTCATCCCACACCAGCCCCACCTGCAGCCTGGCCTGGCCAGTTCCCAAGGAAGCTGCTTTTGCCCTTCAACAGACATGCTTTCCTAGGTCTGGCTGTGAAAAGCAATTCCTACACTGGGCATCCTGAATCTGTTGGACTGGGCTCACTAGGGACTGGGGGAGTGGCGAGGTGGGGGTGGGGGTGCATCGGTGGTGGTCCCTCTCCTCACACAGACCCACACTTGCCTGCTCAGCAGCTCGGGAACAATAGGCCCTCCACAAACAGCCTGTTCCCCAAAATAGGGCTCCCAGCAAACCACTCAGACATGAGAAGATGCGTGCCAGAGCCGGAGACAATGGGTGTGAGAGCTGACATTTTCCCAGGAATTATGATTCCAAACAGATTTTTTTTTAGCTCCATGCAGACCACAGACCCACAGGCTGGAGGAAAGGCAACTTCCGCCAACGAGGACCGGCGCAGGGCCAGGTGGGCGCCATGTGTGAAGGTGGGGCGGGCATGGCTGCGGGCGCACCACCCCTCCGTCATGCCACCCCCTAAGTCTGCAGACATTCGGGCGCTCCAGTGTTCTCTGCTGTTCTTTCTGGGGAGGGGGGTTTCTCAAAAACACCTCCCACACACTGTGCTTCTTGCTCTTCCTTCACAATGGGCATCATCTCTTTGTTTTCAGGCTCCCTAGGGTGGCTCTGATAAGAAGGTCAAGTTAGACTATGGAGGGAATGGAATAATAGATGTATGTGTTCTGTATATGCATCTGTGTGCATGTGGCAAAGGGTATAAGACAAGGATGACGCTGAAACATAATGACGCACCCATTCTCCATGCTGGGTGGGTTTGGACAGACGTCTCTGTCAACCCACTCTACCGTGAGAGAGAGGGGAAGCGTGGACCCATGCAAACAGGCATAGAACCACTTTCCTTCCTTAACTCTTCATCTATTAGAGGAATAAGACCTCCCTGCACTCTCACATGGAGGTTCTTACGTCCAAAAGTTGTGAATATTTACCTTTTTCTTTAGTGCTGAAAATTTTATGAACCTGGAGCCTTTCATACATGCAAGGCAAATGCTTATCTACTAAGCTATATTTCTAATTGTAAATAATTATGAAGGTCTTTGGGCTTAGGGAGTATGTGAGTCACACCTCATGCTTGGAGTGCCATGGGATATTAGGGTTCACACTGGTGAGAGGTCAATATTTGCAAGTTGTGCCTTAAGAGTCCTAAAGATTGGGGAGTCAGGAGCCTTGAGGATGGGAAGAGGCTGAGGGCAGGGGCCAGGATGCAACTCCTCCAAAGCTGTCACCAACCCCTGAGGCACTGAGCTACACCCCCCCCAAAACCCTAAGCCCCCAGCTTGCATTTGTGGGCTGGGCAAAGTCGTGGGTGGGGTGGGATTTGGTGGTGAGCCATGAGGCTGTCTGCCACACATTCCTCACTCTGGGAGGCCCAAGCAGCAGACAGCTATGTTCTCAAGCTCCTGAGGCAGAGCCCCCCCATCAAGGTGCTGGCAGATCCCATGTCTGGGGAGGCCTTTCCTCCTGGCTTGTCGACAGCTGCTTCTTCCCTGCGTCCTCAGGTGGCCTTTCTTCTGGGCTCATCCAGAGCAAACTCTGGGGTCCCCTCATCTTTGCAGGAGCTCAGAGGCCCTGCTGAATGAAGGCAGTGCCATTCCTTTGACCCTCCCCACCCCCCAGAACCTGAATTACTTCCTTAAAGGATTGCTGTCCAAATCTACTCATGCAGTGGGGTAGGGTTTCTGCAGATGGATGCTGTAGTGGGTACACACGGGCCTGCAGTGAGAGTGAGGTTGGTGACCATGGGGGAGGGGAGGGCACAGAAAGAGGCTGCTCCCCATCTCTCCATCCCTCAATCCAAAGGGTCTCAGCTCATGCCAACAAGTTCCCACTCAGTTCAGAGCCTTGTCACTTTCTCCTGAGATAAGGGCTCACCTCAGCATCACTCCTTCCACGAACATTGATGTCATGGTGATAAGTTTTGGCCGGAAAAGATATTCAAATTGCCAAGCTACAGACACACCATTGCTTTGATCCCTTGTCTTGGCTAGTTTCATATCTCCCAATTTCCTACCATGCTCTGCAAATATGGGTTATTCATAGTATCTTTGGTCTTCTTTCTTTGGGGTGGGATAAGTTGGGGGATTTGTACTTGTTGACTCCTGCCTCTGTGCTCAGAGATCACTCCTGGGTGATACTCAGGGGACCCTATGCTGTGCTGGGGATATGGCTGAGTTCAGGGCATGTGCCTTAACTTCTGTACTTCCCATGTCTTTTTTTCTTTCCATTGCTTTGAAGCCAATGTACATGTGTAACCCAACCTCACAGCACACCCTTACCTGCTCCCTCTAACTTCCACCCAAGCCTGTTCCCTTCACCCAGATGACTCACACTTCTTCCATGGAAAAGTGAGTGCAATTCACTTGCCAGGCCCTGCCCTATGCAACAGACAGCAGTGACACTGGCTTATCTCTGGCATGTACTGATTCCATTTAAAAGCCCTGAAAGAGAACCTAGTGTTGCCTTCACCTGTTGATCTGTAATAGTGCCCAGGACACTCCCACAGTAACCATTGGAGAAATGTCAGCTGCATGGCTGGTGAGTCCACATTTGATTCTAAAATAAGGCCTTAGAATGGGAGAACAGCCAAGCTCCCAAGGCCCAAAGCCAACATTCAGGCTTTGGGGAATTGGAGCCAGAGAGATAGTACAGGGGTAAAGCACTTGTTTTGCATGTAGCTCACCTTGGCACTCCATATGGTCCCCTAGCACTGTCAGGAGTGATCCCTGAGCATAGAGCCAGGTGTAAGTCCTGATCACTTCTAGGTATGAACATAAAAAAGAAAAAGTGGGGCCTGAGAGATAGCATGGAGGTAAGGCATTTGCCTTGCATGCAGAAGGATGGTTGTTCGAATCCCGGCATCCCATATGGTCCCCCGTGGCTGCCAGGGGCAATTTCTGAGTGTAGAGTCAGGAGTAACCCCTGAGCGCTGCCGGGTGTGACCAAAAAGCAAACAAACAAAAAAAAAGTAAAAAAGGATAGTGTTTTTATTTTATTTTATTTATTTATTTATTTTTTGGTTTTTGGGTCACACCCGACGGTGCTCAAGGGTTATTCCTGGCTGTCTGCTCAGAAATAGCTCCTGGCAGGCACGGGGGACCATATGAGACACCAGGATTCGAACCAACCACCTTTGGTCCTGGATCGGCTGCTTGCAAGGCAAACACCGCTGTGCTATCTCTCCGGGCCCCGTGTTTTTATTTTTTTAATTTCTGTATATGTGTGTGTGAGACACAAATAGTTTTAATTGAAAGAAATGTAGAGAGATGTTAGGGGAGAGAGAGTGAGAGAATGTTCAAGAGAGAACATGGGCTTCTCCAGAGAAAAATGCAAAGAAAAATGAGTTTTAAACTCTCACTTAGAAACCACCTTTAGTTAAGTATAACCTGCATGACACAAAATGCACCAATATTAAGTGAAGGAGGGATTTTAATAGCCTTTATACAAATATATCTATATAATATTCATATACTGATAGTACAGCCACTAGTCTTGCAATGATTGCCAGGTGCTTCTTCTTTAGTTGATAGAATTTTCCACCTAAAATTACAGACTTTGATGGTTCTTGGCAGAACGATTGAATTATGGATTTAGTTGATTGAATAGTCACAGAAGAATTTTCTATTTTGGGGCATTCTGCCAGTTTGTCTTTTAAGGATGTCTTTCTTCCATTCACCCACACTGGACAATTAATCACTGTATGGTTTTACTGTATGGTTATTTACACACACATACTCTCTGTATTTCTAGAATTTATATCAATGTTACTGGAAACTTGTCACTTTCTTTTCTTCCCTTGAACAATCTAGAGCACTTACTCATCTTCCCCCAAAAGCCAGTTTTAACTTAATGGACTTTTCTCCATTGTTGGTCCATTTTCAATTCATTTACACTCAAATTTTCTTTCTTTTTGTGGTCTTTGAATTCAGTTTGTGGGGTTTTTTTCTAGCCTTTTAAATATAAGGTTCAGATCACTGGTTTTAGTTTTCTATGATGAACACTTCAAGCTTGACCCCACACATTGTAACACATTCTGTCTCTGCTTTCTTCATCCTTATTTCTCTCTCTAATGTACTTTGTGCCTATGACTTAGGATATCCCTATATAGAGTCCATTGTGGTCATACTTTTTGTTTCAACAATTGTTGGCTTTTTTTTTGTTTGTTTTCTTGGGTCACACCCAGCGGTGCTCAGGGGTGATTCCTGGCTGTCTGCTCAGAAATAGCTCCTGGCAGGCACGGGGGACCATATGGGACACCAGGATTCGAACCAACCACCTTTGGTCCTGGATCGGCTGCTTGCAAGGCAAACACCGCTGTGCTATCTCTCTGGGCCCAATTGTTGGCTTTTTGTTTGGTGTCACCTCTGCCACTCAGGGGCTACTCTCAGCTTGTTCTTGGGGGTTTTGCGATTGGTCAGGAGACCGTGCACTACAAGGGGTTGAACTGGGACATCTTCATACAAAGCATATGTTCAGCCCTTTCTGGCCCTTTTGAGACTTTTTTGGGGGGATGGGGAAGAAGTGAAGACTCCCAACTGGTATACAGGAGGCCCAGTAGCCCCTTTGGCAATTTTTAGCCAACTGGACCAGTGATGTGGAGAGACCATTTGTGGAATAAGGTTGGACTGCAGTTAAAACACTGGCAAGTACCCTGTACTTTGTACTATCTCTTCAGTCCTTTTTTGTTTTTGTTTGTTTGTTTGTTTTTGGGTCACACCTGGCAGTGCTCAGGGGTTACTCCTGGCTCTATGCTCAGAAATCGCTCCTGGCAGGCTCAGGGGACCATATGGGATGCCGGGATTTGAACCACCAACCTTCTGCATGAAAGGCAAATGCCTTACCTCCATGCTATCTCTCCGGCCCCTCTTCAGTCCTTTTTCATATTTTATTGTTTTTGCTTGAATTACTATTTATTTTATACCTAACTTTATTCTTGGGCATAAGCTTCTTCAGCTTCGGGGTGTTTTGGTTTGTTTGTTTTTGCTTAGGGATACATGGGCTGTGCTCAGGAGTGACTACTCTAGGCTCAGCACTCAGGGATCACGCCTGGTGGTACTCAGAGGACCATATGGGATTCTGTTGATTGAACCTGAATCAGCCAATAATCCAGGGGAAAAACCTTACTCACTCTACTATTGATCCAGCTCCTCAGCTTCCATTTATTTAATCTTCAGCTTCTTCTCTGATATCTTTTTTTGTCTTTGCACCCTCCTTTCTGGGTTTTAGGAATAATTTGCTCCTTTGAATTCAAAGTTAAAACTAAGGGTCATCTCAGTGTGACTAGAGAGCTCATAGAGTGATTAACTCACACAGGATCCTTGGAAGGTCTATGACACATCTTAGGCTCTTTGCTCACTAAGATATGTTCAATGATCAGAGAATCTCCCTCAAAACCCTTCACTTCATCTTGTTTCTCTGCATATACAAGGTTAGCATGTCAGTGAAATCTGACTGGGCCATCGACCCTGTGTCTAGCCCTATTGCTTGGTCTGGGCGCACCTCCTAACACCAGCACTATCATGCCAGAATGGCACAGATGGTTTCTGTGGTGTGACATCCTTCAGATATTCAGTGGCTTTTGGCTATGCATGACCTTGATGGCCTGTGCAGTTTCCCAGGTGTCCACAAAATAAACATCAAGGTTCAAGCCTTGTGCTTTGAATGATTTTGTAAGGTTAGAGGGGTCAAGTAAACAGTGTACCATCTCAGAACTACTTAAAGTTGCTTACTGAAGAGGAACCCCTTATTTTATTTTAATAGGAAAGCATTCAGGGCCAAAGAGATAGCACAACAGATAGGGCATTTGTCTTACATACGGCTGACCAGGATTCAATACCTATAATTCCATATGGCCCCTCCAGGAATGATCCTGGAGTAGAGACAGAACCATGAGTAATCCTTGAGCACCAATGGTTGAGACCCAAAGCTAAAAAAAAAAAAAAAAAAGGTGTGGGGAGGGGAGCATACTTAGCCTTAAAACAAAATGAGCAAGATTTTATTTTCTCTTGGTTCATTTTTGTCAAAGGGAAGTAAGGCTGAGTGTCAGATGCATTCCCTTTCCTTTATGTCATCCATCAGGCCACATCAGCAGATCTTTCTGCTTAATGATTTGACAGGAAAATCCAGCCTGGAAGAAGATCCCAGTCTTAAGCCCCTCAGTAGAGGACAGTGCAATGGCCACCCCCTGACCCACAGCAGGGGCCACTCATGGAGATGTCAAGATCAAAAGGAGTCAGACATCACCCTTGAGTCCTTGTTCAGAGCATCTCCCAATCCCCAGGCAGACGGAGCTCGGAATTCCGGCACTGGGCAGACAGATGTTTCTTTTCCATCCCAGAACAGTTCCGGGACCTCTTCCCTAGTGGGGCCTATTCAAGGTCCATCAATCTGCAATGAACCAATTTTCAACCGTGGAAGTTCCAAAGGGTCCCAATGCAGCTGGAAGGTAGTGGAAGATAAAAATCAAATCCTGGCATCCTCTGGGCCTGGGAGAAGACAGAGCCAAGGATCTGTCTCCACCCAGCTGTCAACACCTCCAGCCCAACTGGAGAACGAGAATGAGACAGTTGGGAGGGAAACTTGGATTAAAAAATGTTTTTGTTTGTTTGTTTTTTTGAGTCACATCCAATAGTGCTCAGGGGTTATTACTGGCTCTGCACTCAGGAATCAGCCCTGGCAGTATTCAGGGGACCATTTGGGACATTAAGAATCAAACCCAGGTCAGTTGAGTGCAAAGAAGATGCTATACCTACTTTACTATTACTCAGGCCCCAAAGGAAAGTCTTGGAACAGGAACCAGAAAACCAGGAGACTGGGTGCAGGTAGGCAGGAGATGAATTTGAGGCAGGGAGAAAGACCCTTGGCAACCCCATCACAGCTGCTACTACCAGAGCACAATCTTCCTTAATCACCTCAATTGTGCCTGTTATCCCCTTAATGAGAAACACAACTTGACTTCTAAGCCAGCAGGGAGGCTGGCAGAAAGCTGAAACCTGAAAATCAGCAGATACAGGGCTGCATACAGCCCTTACAATTGACATGGAGTCACATCCAAGCACAGGAGGCAGGGGGTGGGTGGGGACACCACCAAGTCCGTTAAGCAGCAGCCAGCCTAGGCAGAGCCCTGATCAGGCATCGGAGGGACACGCTCTGGACTCATCCAGGGGCCAGATCCCAAGTGCTCATTTCAATCACGTCAGAAAATAAACATGGGGCTTATTGATAGCACAGGAAAGGGACTGGGGCAGGGGAATGGCGTGTTTGGTAATTCACCCTGACGGGGCCAGATAGGATCCAGATCCCCAAGCTCTCTGGTAACAGGGTAAGCAGAAAGAGGGGCGGCCAAGGGGCTGGCTGGCAGCATCACCAGATCCCTTGTGGTAAAGGTCCTGGTTGCCATCTCATACACCCAACAGCACACTGGCTCCAAATGCTCTTGCTCCAAATGTCAGTTCCTAGTTGAGGAAATTCAGGCCTGGGACTTTGGAGGAGAAAATTAAGGTATAAGCCAAGTTGAGGGTGCATGTGTCCTGGAGAAGAGAGTGTTTGGGGTGTTTGGGGCCCCCTCTCTGTATCTCAGGTTCCAAGAACTCATGCAATCTTACAGGGCTCTGGGACACCCTCTGTAGTCAGTGCCCAGAGGCCAAATGGTCTCTCTCATATTCAATCCCACTTCCTGGTCCTGGCCTATGACCTGGGCTGAGCTCATGGCAGGAGAAAAGACACAACTAAATCTGCATTCCCTAACACAGAGCTGGGGTGAGGTGTTGGCTCTCCTGCTGGGCTGAGCAGAAAATGAGCCAGTTCTTAAGTTTCTCCATGGACACAGCTAGGCTGGCGGCTATCATGAAAAGCCACGTAGATGAATTCTGGGTTTGTTTATTTGGACCACACCCGGTGGTGCTCAGGGATTACTCCTGGCTCTGCACTCAGAAATTAGTCCTGGCAAGCTTGGGAGACCATATGGAATGCTGGGGATTAAATTCAGGTTGGTCATGTGCAAGGTGAATGCCCTACACACTTTTTTATCGCTCCAGTTCCACATGAATGTATTCTGCTTTTGTTTATTCATTTCTGGGGGGCCATATCTGGTGATGCTCAGAAGTTACTCCTGGCTCTATGCTCAGGAATTACACCCAGTGGAGCCTGTAGGACCACATGGGATGCCGAGGATTGGATCAGAGTCAGCTGAGTGTGAAGCAAACACTTGACCCAGTGTAATATCTTTCAGCCTCGTGAATATATTCTACAGAGAAGGCTTGGACAGTGAGCAGGGATGGCCTGATGCTGGGGGTAATGATTTATACATCCCTGCACAGCTCCTTAAGAGGCCTGTCACAAAGGAAACCATCTGAGGACTCCTTTAAGTAGACTCAGTGGCCTCTTGACTTCCTCTTCTTTGTTTCCAGCTTTATGCCCCACAAGCAGAGCTGGCTAGAAATGTGCTCAAGAAGTGAGAGCAGAAGAAGACTTCTTAAGGGCTAAAGTAATAGGTCAGCAGGTAGGATACTTGCACAGGGCTGAGTGACCCAGGTTCAATCCCTGCCACCCCACTGAGAGTAATTCTCTGAGCACAGAGAAAGAGTAAGTTCTGAGCACCCCAAACCAAACAAAACCTTTGTAAAAGAGCTTTATCTATACTATTAGATGGGATGTGGGTGGTACGTAATGAGACACCAGCCTGATAATTCCAGAGGCTGATAATTCCATTTTTTCTGGGAAAAGAATGAAGCCTGAACTCTGAGCAAGACCAGGGCTCCCCCACTGTCTTGCCAGAAATGAAGCGAACACCAAGTACAGCTGCCTGTAAGGATTCACAGCCGCTCTCTTAGGGTGTGACTGCAACTCCCTGAATTAGGGAGTCTCCCAGAGGCCATTCAAGACCCACAGAGGGTGTGGGGTGAGCTCAGAAGCCCCAATCTCCAGAAAAAACTTTGTGAGTGGGGTCCTCCTGCCTCACTTTCCAATGCCAGTGGCCCCTCAGGGCATTTTTTGAGAGGAAGAGGATGGTGGGGACTCTAGCTCTGGACTGGCACAGGAGCTGCAGAAAGGCCCCAGCCACACAGACACCGGGAAGTTCTAGTGGGTTCCAAAGTCCTCCTGCCAAAGAGTCAGCCTAAGGTCCTGATTCTCCCGATGGACATACTCAGGCAACTCAGTTTCTCCCTCTCTCTGCCTCCCTGGGCCAGAGCACCCCTGGGAACTGCTGTCACAGAGGCTGCTTTTACCACCACAGAAAACACAGTCTGGACCTGGAGTCATGGGGAAAGTAGTGAAGCCCACCTAGAACCCTCCCAATTGGCTCCTTGTGGGTGTCCTGACACCAAGACTAGTAACTGTATTCCCAGAATTCAATCCACAGCCCAAACTTGGTCTCTGTATTCACTTGATTCTCCCCTCCAGGGCTCTTAAAAATGATCCCAGCAGCGTGGCCAGCGAGGTGGCGCTAGACATAAGGTGTCTGCCTTGCAAGCGCTAGCCACAAAAGGACCGTGGTTCGATCCCTCGGCGTCCCATATGGTCTCCCTAAGCCAGGGGCAATTTCTGAGCACTTAGCCAGGAGTAACCCCTGAGCATCAAACGGATGTGATCCCCAAAACCAAAAAAAAAGACCCCAGCAGCCACATCATGAGGAATTGCTGCTGGACCCCCAACTGGACCTGCCTGCATGTGGTGGTGAGGTGGTTCTGGATCCTAGCCAGAAAAGGGACAGTCAGGGTAACCTACCCTTCTGGGGACTGAGGTAATGAGTGGTGGTTCGGTGAATGAGGCCATTCGCTTCTTCCCGCTCTTATTTCTGCCCACACAGGCCCTGCAGGATGCCCCCTGGGTTCCAGGTGAGCCTCACTTGAGCGTATTAATAGCCCAAGTTTCCAGGCAGCTACTGTATTGAGCAGGAAAGTCCCAGAATTGTACCCTACTCTATAGACACTCAGATTTGCTCAGAGCAAGAATGAACAGGCTGTACTACCTGACAGTAGGTTTTCTGGAGCTGTCAGGTATTTTTTATTAGATTATTTTTGAAAAGGAGGCAGGGCTTGAACCAGACTCAGCTGCATTCAAGACTATGTACTCCTGGCACGGTGCTCACAATTGACCATATGTGGTATCAGGGATTGAACAGAGTTCTACTGCATGCAAGCCCTGTGCTATGTCTCTGGTCCTAGAACGTTGTGTTTTTTTTTTGTTTGTTTGTTTGTTTTTTGGGTCACACCCAGCAGCACTCAGGGGTTCCTCCTGGCTCTATGCTCAGAAACCGCTTCTGGCAGGCTCAGGGGACCATATGGGATGCCGGGATTCGAACCACCGCCGTCCTTCTGCATGCAAGACAAATGCCTTACCTCCATGCTATCTCTCCGGTCCCTGTTTTTTTTTTTTTTTTTTTTTTTTTTGGTCTTTGGGTTACACCCGGCAGTGCTCAGGAGTTACTCCTGGCTCCAGGCTCAGAAATTGCTCTTGGCAGGCTTGGGGGACCATATGGGATGCCGGGATTCGAACCAATGACCTTCTGCATGAAAGGCAAATGGCTTACCTCCATGCTATCTCTCCGGCCCCCTTTGTTTTTTTGTGTTTTTTTTTTTTTTTAAGTAAAATAACCCCACAGTTTTTTTCTTAGATGTTCTTCCTTCCTTTGTTCTTCTTATATCCATCTTTAACCCAAACACACACACACACACACACACACACACACACACACACACACACACACACAGAGTGACTCCCCCCACTCCCAGGGCAGTGGAGAAACAGCTCCCAAAAGCTCCACTGGAAAGCTCGCTTGGAACTTGAGAGGTTTGGACAGAGAACCCAGAGTTTTGCATCTTGTGCCACTGAGTCAGACACTGTAACATCATCTGCAAGAAAGAACCAGATTTTCTAGGAAGAGAGCTGCTAGAGCCCTCTTTAATTTTCCTAGAAAAGGAGAGTTCTGCTGAAATTCATGGGAGGCATGGTAAAACACATGTAAGAACAGTGATAGCATCTCCTGTTTTTGTTTGTTTGGGGGCCACACCCAGCGGTGCTGGGTAGTTACTCGTGGCTCTGTGCTCAGGGATCACTTCTAGTAGGCTTGGGGGACCATATGAGATGCTGGGAATTAAATCCAGGCAGCTGCGTGCAAGGCAAGAGCCCTCGCAATGTCCTCCAGCCCTGACAGCATCCCAGGTTAACTAGTAAGCAGAGGCTTTCCAGCTTGTCATTCTCCTTTGACCAAGTCCACCTAAGTCCCTGGGGCAGAGACAAGAGCCAGAGCACACAATGGCACTCCCTTCTCACCCCCCATCTGTAGGAAAAGGCCAGTAGGATGCAGTTTCTGAATAAATAAATAAATAAATAAATAAATAAATGAATAAATGTAAAAAATAAAAGATTTCTTAATCTGAAGCCAGCTGCTGTCTGCTGTAGGCCAGGCCAGGCCATTTTAATTAGCATTATTGTTCCGCTTCTGCAACCAGGCTCTGTGGCATCCTAAGAGCAGATGGTCCCAACCCAAGCTGATGGGTAAAGTGTGGTGGTGAGCCACTCTGAAATACACTGAATGCTGAAGTGCCAACCTCCTTCTGCATCCCTGAACCACCCTAGCATGGGAGAAGCCTGCCCTGAATTTCTCCTTGTGTGTCACCTGTGCCTGGGAAGAGACCTGAAGCTCACTGAGGGTGCTTAGTATGGGATGATCATTTAAAAAGTTCCTTTGTACTATGTTGCCCTGTCAGAATCCCCAACCTCTATCTTTTTTAGGGGGTGGGGGAAGAAGTCTTCTTTGGAGAATATTTTTTATGGGGATGATGTTGGAACCACACCCTGCAATGCTCAAGGGCTTACTCCTAGCTCTGTACTCATTCCTGGTGAAACCATATGGGGAACCATATGGGATACTGGGAATTGAACCCTTGGTAGCCATGTCCAAGGCAAGTGCCCTATTTGATGTATATCTCTCTGGCTTTTTCTTATGGGGTTCTGATACCTTTATAATTGTCCAGGTCAGGACTGGAGCAATTGTACACTGTGCATATGGCCAACGAGGATCCTCTTCACCCCATATGGTCCCCTGAGCTCCACCAAGGAGTATTCCAGAGTACAGCGCCAGGAGTAAGCCCTGAGCACCACTGGGTGTGGCCCCAAAAGCAAAAAAACAAACAAATCAAATGCTTGTGTGAGAGGGTCACTCTGACATGGCTCCCAGGGTTGCAGGGTAAATATTCCTCTTCCCCTTTGGAAGCAACAAGTGGCCTCTGAGGGGGCACATTCAGTGATGAAAGATAGAGCCAAGGTGTCAGTGGTAGCTTGGCTGGGGGCATGCCCCATTCTTACACATCTTAGTCTTGGACTGCAGCTAGAAAACCCCCAAAGAGGGGATAGGTGGCCATGTTTCTGCAGGAACTGGATCAATGACAGCAAAAATCCTTTTCTTCCATATCCCTCACACTACCTGTGAAATCAAGAACCCACCATCCATGCATGTATGTCCCAGACTCCTGCTGCCAGCTTTCTGTTCCCTACTGACCCAATGCAGGTGGGTGCTTCTGCAGCACTGGCTATGAGGCCTCTCTGCAAGGGGGAACTCCCAGCTTTGACATCTCGAGGGTGACAATGGTTCTGAACTGGGTGCTCTCTGCTGTAGCCCTCGTCAAACAAAACAGTTTTTTAGGGAACTGCAGCAGTGACTAGCTGGCCCGATGGGCCCATCACTCCATTGGGTTAACAATATCCATATCCCGAGCAAATGGTTCTGTGTTCTGTGTGCTGGGGACATGTGTTACGGCTAAAGCGCAAACTGTGGCTAATCTTAATATTAGAGCCAGAGAAATCTGTTTTGGATCCATGGCCGCTAACAGTTGCCAGAAGCTGATTTGCTCATCAGTGGGGCTTGGGGACGGAGGAGACACACGTGCACCAGGCCACCGTCAGCTGTGAACATGGTGACAGGGACTACTTGAGGGGCCCTCCCTGGCTCTCCTCATCTTTATCCTGAGATAGGGGAGTTTAGGCAGACCCAGTGGGCATCCCCACTGCTGCTCTCTGGCCACTTTTGGAGCAAAGGCTCTGATTTATCCTCTACAGAGAACACCTAGCAAAAGCCAGCGGAGGGTTGGGAATCTCCACTTGGGGGTTGGGATGTGCCTCTCCTGGCACCAGCTATTCTTCCCAGGGGTGTGGGGGGGGGGGCAGCAGGCTGAGTTCCAGGCAGCCACTGGGGGAGGGGGAGAGAAGAGATATATATATAGATAGACAGATAGATAGATAGATAGGGGGGGGCAGCAGGCTGAGTTCCAGGCAGCCACTGGGGGAGGGGGAGAGAAGAGATATATATATAGATAGACAGATAGATAGATAGATAGAGTTCTGAAACCAATAATTATATTTGAGGTAGAGTAGAAAGGGAATTAAAAAATAATTTTAATCATATCAAACAGCTCAACCAATAGAAACTACTGACAGAACTCAGTGGCTCTGGATGGGGCATTTGGTGTTGTCACTGCACAGACCTGGGGGTTCCCTCCCAGGCAAGCCCTATAACCCCACAAGGATGGCAGCATCAGGCTGTTTTTTTTTTTCTGAGCACAGATTTGAAATGACTCCAAACGCTGAGAGGGTCCCTGTTCCCCAGGCTTTCTCCCCAGCGGTGTATCCCTTCTTCTGAGCTGATCTTCACACATGTCCGGGTTTTCTGCTACACCTTCCACTAGTGCTGATCGGTGGACAGGAGGGACAGGCGCTGGACTAGGCCGGACCCTGCCAGCTCAGGGCACCGTAGGGACGGCACCTCTAGGCTTTTGACGCTGGGAAGCTGAGCAGGGTCCAGGTTGGTCCACCCGGAGATCCTCCATCATCCTTGTCCTCCTAATTGTCTCTGGCCAGGGGAGGCAGAGAGAGGAGTCCTCATCTCAAGGTCCTGCTCCCCCGAAGGTGCGTTTCATAAGCTGCCGATGTTGGGGAAACTCTTGAGCTTCTCGGGAAAGTCGTCCTTGTACAGCACGGGGTCAGCCCGGTGCTCCACCACCTTGAGGGGCATGGTCCCGAACACCGAGGCAAACTTGTTGATGCACTCAGACCTGTGGGCCGGGGAGGAGGAGAGCCAAGGCTCAGTGTCAGCATGTGGGGTGACATTCACCCGCCTCCCCCCACCCTGTTCAACCCATCTCAACTCGCCCAACCTGCCCTCTGAGGTCTGGGAGGGAGGCACAGATGGATCCAGGGGTGCCCAGACTCTTCCTGCGGTGGGAAGGAGGGAAGGGGGCACCCTGGGACTGCAGAGGTCAGTGCAGCTTCTTCCCTCCCCCTCAAATTCCAGTCATTCCAGGGCTCAGCACAGACCTCAAACCAAGGTGGATTAGCAGCAACAATCCTTAACCCCATCCCTGCCATCTGGAGGCGAGCAAAGGGTGGGAAGGAAGACAGGGCTGAACCTGAGAGGCTGTAAGGCCGCCGTAGTAGGTGGTGGACAGCATAAAACAGCCAAGCTCTGAAGAGGATGGGATTCTTTTCCTGATAACCCCCTTCAATGCTGACCCTCCTAAAGTCCAGGGACTGACTTCTTCAAGACTGGCCAGTCAGCATGCACCAAGGATACTTTGGGATCTGACCACCATTGGGCCAATTCAGGCAGCAAGGGGACCACCTCCAGGATGGATTTCAGAGAAGCTGCCCTTCCTCAGCCAAGTGCAGCGCCCCCTCAAACTGGCAGGATCAAATCACCCCAATCCATGGGTCTATGTCAGAGAGTTTGGGGCTGCAGGAAGACATGGATGATGATGCTGGTCATTGTGGGGTCTCCTTTTTGGTTTGCTGAGGTACCAAAACCCCACCGCATTCTGGATGTCCCTGTGAGCTGTGTCACTAAAGCCAGAGAACAAGGGGCATGGCCGAGACAGAATAGGCTGTCTCTCTGGTTTGTATAGTCCTCCTTTCTCAAGGGCCTTTCACCCTCCAGAACCCTTCTTAGTTGAACCCCTAACTAGCCCCTGGGGACCGTCCTATCCGCAAACCTTCCACTTCCCAGCGGAACCCACAGATACCAGAGGCACGTCTCTGAGTCAAAGAACTAGCGAGAGGAAGGAGCCAAAGGCAGGCATTCTGGCTCCTGAGGCTAAAGGCTTAATTATGAGGTGACACCAATTCATAGAGGATAATTCTTGGGTTGTAGTTCAAAATCCATTACCTGCCCCATAATTTACATGCATGATCCTCTTGATTTTTCTCCAGAATGGGCCCACTCCATGCCAAGGGATTGCAGTAGTTCCATATTATGGGCTGAGGCCTCAGGGCTTAGCAAGCTGTTTCTGTGACCCGCCAGCCCAGGACTCAGAGCTGGTTCCTAGCCAGGATCAGAGCTTCTGCCCCTTCCACCAACTTCCACCAGGACAAGTTAGAAAACAGAAAGGCCCCAGGTTGGCAGGCTGGGAAGGGGATGATCCAAATATCCAAAGGGATGTGGGGAGAGGGAGAGTCCCCAGGGTGTGGCCAAAGGGGCTGTCCTTAGCTCAGTGCTTGGGGGGGGGGGGGGGTTGTTCCTGACAGTGCTTGGGGGATTATGTGTTGCTGGGGCTCAAACCCCAGGGCTCCAGTGTGCAAAGCTTCAGCCCACTGAACCACCTTCTGGGCCCTCAGGAAATCTTGTAGTAAATTATGGAGAGGGTTGGGCAGAAGTCTTATAGGTCAAGCCTCAAATGTAAGCCCTGGCACTGCATAGTAGCCACCTCCTCGCACCCCATGTATGTTAGTGGTTCCCTGTACTGATGAGCCAGAGCAGCAGAACATCATGGGATACAAGCATGGACACCATCAGATCTGTCAAAGCAGGACTTAGCTGCTGGGCTTCAGAGGCAGGGGCTGTTGGAAAGTGACCCCACCCCACTGCCAAAATCAAGGTGTGGGGCAAGTATTGGACAACAACTCCCCTCTCCTTAAATCCCAGGATCAAGGCCTTGCCAAAGTCCAATTTCTCCCAAGACCTGACTTCTGACAGTGGTTCTGCCAGAAAACATGAAGATGCTTCTCAATCCCAGCCATTGTGCCCGCAGAGGACAATTCTGGGCGCTGGCAGAGCAGAGTGGTCCCAGGCCCCTCTCTCTGGCTGGTGTGCTGCCTGAGGCTTAGCTAGTGGAGGGACAGACAAACAGTGGCTCTGGCCGACCCAACTCTATCGAGTGCCGCCCTACATAAGTGGCGGGCCCACCCTTGGCCTCATGGTACCAGTCTAGTCCATGACTGTCCTGCCAATTCCCCACGGCACTTCCTGCTTCCTTGCCACAGAGGGGAGCTGAATTGAGGACCAGGCCATGGAAGAATGCATTTATTTGACAGGCTGCTGGCGGCCCCCCACAAATAGTTGCCAGGTTCAGCCTCTGTACTCCTCTGGGTGGTTTTCTGGAACATTCAGAGCGTCACAGTTTAGTCTCTCCTCTGCTGAAAGTGTCAGGCGAAAATGCAACGTGAACTCCTGTTTTCCTGCGACACACTTACACAATTACTGCCTGGAACCAGGAACCTTTGGGGCCATCGCTGGGGAAACAAACATGCTACAGCCTTTCAAATACTATTACTTCATCTTCCCCTGCATTTGGCGTCCAATAAAGGTTAGTGAAACCACTGAGCGGAATCAAAGTTGGCAGATACTAACAGCCTATTAATACCTGCTAACTCAGTAAACAGCAATGTTCCAACTTTAGGAGTTGCAGAGATCTGAAGTTCAGATAAAGTAAAACAGATTGCCAGCCAATGTTAAATTCATCATTTGAAAGAAGATTTACCTTGAATGAAAATACAGCTTTTTTTTTTTTATTTGTTTGTTTTTTGTTTTTTGAGTCACACCCAGCAGCGTTCAGAGGCTACTCCTGGCTCTATGCTCATAACTCGTTCCTGGCAGGCTCAGGGGAACATATGGGATGCTGGCATTCGAACCACCATCTGTCCTGAATTGGCTGCATGCAAGGCAAATGCCCTACCGCTGTGCTCTCTCTCTTTGTTTTTTAGTTCAACCACCACACTGTTTTGGTCAAAGTCCTGGTCAGAGCGACCAATTACAAATTCTTTTGGCTTTAAAGAATTAAGACTAAATCTTGGAACTGCATGCCAGACAGTAAAAATTATTCCGCACAACTGAGATTACAGATCTTGAGTCCCTAATTTAAGAATAAATAAATTTACTGAATCATAAATTTCAACAACATAAGCTTGTAATGTGAAAAGTGGTCAACTCTTCACTGTTTCATGCAAAAGCTATTTCATGTAAAAACTAAACAGGGGACAACTGAAAAATAAAGGAATAATTCCACAGTTGGTATACCTAATCTCTAGTAATCAGATCCTCCCTCTTCTGGTCTAAGTGTCCTTCTTATTGAATGTTTCAGTGACTCAACTTTTAAGCCAAACAGTCTTTCTTCTAGTTTCTAATTGATGTCAAGATTGGTTGTGAGGCTCTCATGTGCTCCTTGAGCCACGTACAAAATACTAGTAAGCTCATGTCAACAGCATCTCCCCTCTTGAGATGTGCACTTTACACTACTTTCATGATGGGTGGTGTACCGGGGCTCTCTTCATCTTCGGAAAAGCTCATGTTCTCTCTTGAGCACGTTACTCTCGTTCTTTCTTATCTTCTCCCTCCCCATACTCAGTACCTCAGAATAAAATGTGGTTTTACTTTAAAAAATAAATTGCCAGGAATCCCTAAGCAAAGAATCAGGAATAAATACTGGGCAGTCCACTGTGGCCCAACATCCATGTCCTACCAAGAAAAACATTAAAAAAAAAAAGAATATATTTCCACTCTCTATCAGATTTTTTTACAGAAGAGGAAAGACTTGCTCTCTTCCCACTCTTAGCCCATCCTCTCTGCCGCCACCATCCCGTAGCTGTGACCATTCACTAAGGGCCCTTCTCCAACTTCACACACTCCAGCTCCTCCCAGGCTTGTGAGCACAGATGGAGCTGGTCTCACCAGGGGCTGTTCCTCTATAGTCAACTCTTCTTTATCTCCTCAATGTCTGTATTTCTCAAAATTCTGCCCCTGATTTTTTTTATTCAGTGACTGCTGGTGGCCAGACATCTTTCAAACACCTTTGCTTCAATTTTCTTTCTAAAGTTCTAGTTCCGCATCTACAACTCCACATACAGAGTGCAAGATGCCCGACTCATCGACTTTGCCCATGAGGAACAAGCATCCTGCTGTCCTTAGGAACTAAGGTGTCTCAGGGATAGACAGTCACTGCTGCTCCTCCAGCTCATGTGACCCCAGTCATGCTGGGAGAGGTGCTGACGTTCTGCTTGGCACAAAACCTGAAAGATAGTTCTGTCAACTCATTTTTCATGACCCCCTCACGTCCATCCAGTTGAAAATAAAATTTGGGGAGAAAAGAAAAGCCAGCAATGCAATCCTACACTTTCTTTCCACATCCAATTTACTTGAACCTTTTAACTATTCTTTCTTCAATCTTCATCATCTTCTGCATTATTCGATCAAACAAACTTCTCTCTCTGATTCAGCAATCCTACGTTCTACTCTGTTCTACAGACTACTAAGTTCTACATGCTACTCTATCCTATGTGCTGCTCTATCCTATGCATGACTCCCAAATCAATCTCAAGCAAGACTCAGATCCAGTTGTCCCTCTACTGAAAAATCTTCATGGCTTACCAGAGTCCACAATAGAAAGACCAAGTTTCTGAGGGAGGGCCAGAGTGATAACACAGCAGGTAGGGAGGGCATTTATTTGCTTTGTAAGTGTGGCTGATCTAGGTTTGATCCCCTGCATCCCATGTGGTTTTCTAAGCCTACCAAGAGTAATTCCTGAGTGCACAGTCTAGAGTAATGCCTAAGCACTGCTGGGTGTGGCCTCAAAATAAAACAAAAAAACCTAAATAAATAAAATAAAGGTCAGATTTCTGAAGTGGGTATCCAAGACCTTCTGCAATCTGGTTGTAATAGGACAGGATTTTCTGACCCAGCCCAGCTGCGCTTCCAGCCACTTGTCAAATACACAGCAACTCGCTGATGGCTGCTTGCCTCCCGTACCTCTAGTACAGACCCCCTCCTCTTGTCCACCTTCACTGTACAGAGTCTGAGAGGTCTCTGAAGGCTGATGGTCAGAGTCTTTTCTTTCCCAAGATTATTCCTAGTTATTAACTAAGCAAAAGTCACTGGTCTTTCCTCTGAGCAAGGATAACACTTTGGGTGAAGTTGTACATATTTACTAGAATTCTATTATATTATACTCCAGTACCTACCCACATCATATTTGATATGTAGTATTATGACTACTTATTGCTGTTAATTACATCTCAAAGCATAATCTGATTCAAGTCAAAGACCATCTGAGCAGTGGCCTGTTTTATGCTCAAAATCCTCCTTCCTTCCTTCCTTCCTTCCTTCCTTCCTTCCTTCCTTCCTTCCTTCCTTCCTTCCTTCCTTCCTTCCTTCCTTCCTTCCTTCCTTCCTTCCTTCCTTCTTTTCTTTTCTTTTCTTTTTTTTGTTTTTTGGGTCACAAAACCCAAAAAAAGCGCTCAGGGGTTACTCCTGATTCTACACTCAGAAATCGCTCCTGGCAGGCTCAGGGGATCATATGGTATGCTGGAATTTAAATCACAGACCTTCTGCATGAAAGGCAAACGCTTTACCTCCATGCTATCCCTCCGGCCCCAAAACCCTCTTTTCAAAGATGAGGGAAGTTCTAACTCTCTTTTCTTCAGCATTTATGAATAATCCTATTCCATTAAATCTCTCTCACTGTGAGTTAAGGCTTTTTACTTTTGTTACTGTCTTCCTGATGCTAAAGAAAAATTATTTCACTCAGCCCAAATGTCAAGACCGTTGTCAGGTCAACTTCTCCTTCTGATCCTTTTCTCGAACCATATAGCTCTACCATATAAAGTTGACCCAAGAACCTATTGCTTAGTGCTATGATTTTACCCCCAAACCCAAAGAATGACATCAGGATTACTTGTGATTTTCTGTACTCCACTGGATCTATAACTGAGGTCTTTTCGCATGATCTAGGCAGTGAATTATCAAGTTGACTGTAATACACTTACAAGTGTAGATGACATTTTCAGAATCACAATATACTACTTCATAGTAACAGTTGGTAAATGTTTACAACTGTTCTTACACAATTTGGGTAAGAAATATGGATAGAGATCAGTTAGAGAGCAGCAATGAAAGAAGAAGAGAGGAGAAGAGAAGGAAGGGGATGGGAGGGGAGGAGAGGGGAAGAGAGAAGAGATGAGAAGAGACAAAACAAAAAGGAATGAATCATTTATAGAAGAATCGGGCCAAATGAACTTTCTGTACAAAATAAATAAAATTAAAAAACCCCTCCATGCTTGAAGGATTATAAACATTGCTGACAGCTTTCAGAAATGAATGGCTATAAGCAGATGTGGATGAGACTGTTGGAGCTCAGAAGGAGATGTCTCATTCTAGAAGATCCTGTAACACACCCTGACAGCTTTCTGGTCCCTTGACGATCATGCTACCGGATGTCAGAAGTTTACTGTCTTGGGCAAAGAACTGCTTTTTGGAAGAACTAGATTGAATGCAGGAACTTGGAAGTTTACAGACTTTGGGGAGATGTGAGACTGATGAGATTTTACAACCAGACTGCAACAGCCTCCCTGGTCATCCTAACACTCCATGCCATCCATCCCAAGGTGACCCACAAAGTAACTAAATCCCAAGGGAGATGTACCTCTCCTGACACTATACATGAACTATGACTGGGCTTTGTTCCCAAGAGGCACTTCTTTTATGTCCACCAAAGGAACCTGTCTCTGGTAGGTCTGGTTTAGTTTTATCGAATTCAAATTTTACTAGAACATGAGAATAGCGCCCTATAAAACCAGCAAGTGTGTTCTTAGAATTAACTAGCACCACCCACATGACCGTGGAAGGATGCCTCATTGGGGAGCCTGCATGTAGCATGGGGCTCCCTGGGGCTTAAGGCCAGCTATATTTTTAAGACCCTTCTAGCCATTACAAATTGAGCGCGGAACATTCCTAATTAATTCTTGGGTGACCTGGGCTTGAACTAGCCCGAGTTCCCACACTGCAAAGAGGCGGTGGTAGACTAGGGCAACCAGCTGCTGTCCTTTTATCTCCAACCGAGTCTCATAAACGGGGCCCAGGCAGGGAAGGGGCTTCTGAGGCGAGGGTGGGCTCACTCACCGCTCCACCATGTGTGTCTGATCCAATGAGAGCCCATCAATGGCTGTGCACTCTGGACACTTGAATTTCTTGCGTGGTGTTACCTGCCGGAACAGCACACAAACATACCAGATTGTCAGTGGCCAGGACGGTGAAATCAGATTGGTAGCATCCCTTCCTTCACATGCTCATGCAATGTAAGCAGAGATATAGCGCCTTTCACATGCAAACATATGCACACATATACATACACACATGCGTTTGCACGCAGACACATGCTCACAAGCATGTGTGTGCCCATACATACATGAACACACACCTCACACTCCTCCCTTTAATCCTGTCTGGCTCGGCCAAGGGCCGAACTCACCAGGGCTCAATAAAGAAAGGCTTGGAGGGCTTTTGCCGTCTGTAACAGGAAAGAAATGGTGATGACAAGCTCCTTAATTCCTGTTTAATGACTGTTTTCTCACTGCCAAGGTCCTTGTATAAACACCATTTGTTCTTGCAGTCATGAGGGCGATGAAATGCAGCTTCCCATGACTTTCACCATAACCTTCCTTCCAAACGGGTGCTTGCTGTTTGCTGAGCTCATGGCAAATGCTCAGAGCACCACCCCATCTCTTGGAGGGGCCAGGTTCTTTTGCAATCACCTTGAATTGGGGAAAGGATCAAGAGCCTAGGGGATCCTGCTGCTCCATCCCAGCTTCCCAAACCTTCAACTTGGAATGGTTTCCTTGCAAATGAGCTTGGGGAAGTCTGTTACCCAAACCTAGTAAAGAGAAGCACATGCTGGGGGAGGAAGACAGCCGCTAAGGCAAGGCCAAGACACTGGGAATTGCTGTTTGCAGGAAGCAGACACAGTGCAGAAACATCTTGAAGCCTGTCAAAAAGCCAATTTGGAGATGAAAAAGCTGGGGTGTGGGGAAAGGAGGGCTCCTTTAAAACTAATCTCTCGATTTATATTCTTTGGTTTTCCATGCACAGAGCCAGAGGCTTGCTGAGTGATTTAGAGCTAGGGTGGGGTAAGGACGAGGTCACACGTCCAGTGAGTAAACAGTGGCTGTCCTTCGCTCCTTGGTCCCTTTCTCCCAGTCTGGCTTTGCTCATCTCTGATGGGCGCAAGCAGGGAGTCAGGTTCCCAAGCTAAGTTCCCAGGCCAGGAAGATTCTAGCAAGAGTCTGACCTAGCATCACTGCCTGTTTGCATAGACAGAATTCCCATCCTAGGGAGGGTAAGGTTAAGTAGATGCTTCCAGAATATATGAGGGATTAGGGATGGAGGAATGTGGTGGGGGTAAGTAGCTCACCTTACACAGGTACCAATATCTCCTTCAACACACACACACACACACACACACACACACACACACACACACACACAGAGTTTACCTGAGGGAAGAGCTAGAAATAAACCTTGAGCACTGTTGGGTATGGCTCCCAAATCAAGAAAAACAACCAACCAAATTAAATATCTCAGGGTCACCATGTGCCAGCTGTGCATTTCAAGAATAGATATCTATGAACAGTTATATACTTCTGGTTTCTGATATATGATTGGAAAGGTATATTTAAAAATTAGTTAATGGTATTTTCAAATGATATTTGTACAATGACAATTATTATTGCACTAAGTGTCCTATTAGATTGAAAGGTTGGGATATACTACAGCGGGTAAGTTACTAGCCTTGCATGTAGCCGACCTAAGTTTGATGTCTAGCATTTGAGCACTGCTAGAAGTAATTCCTGAGTGCAAAACCAGAGTAACTCCGGAGCATCACTGGGTGTGACTCCAAGACTCAAATAAATATTGACTGTTTTAAGAAATATTGGCTGCAGTCTAGGGATATGGCTTAAGGATGAAGCACAAGCCTTGTATGTGTATGTGTGAATGCCTAATTTGATGCCTGGCATAACAAAGCAAAACAAAATAGGAAAGGCAAAGCAAACCAGACCAAACCCAAGAAAGATTCCAATAACAGTCTTGAGTATAAGACTCAAATTAAAAATAACCACCATAACAAAAAACTGGGGCCAGAGCAATAATAGCACAGCAGGTCAGACATTTGCCTTGCATGTGGATGACCAGAGTACAAACTCTAGCATCCTACAGGGTCTTCTGAACCCATCAGGAGTAATTTCTGAATGTAGATCCAGAAATAACTTCTGAGAGCTACTGGGTATGGCAAAAAAAAAAAAAAACACACAACAAAAACAAAACAAAACAACAACCCCCACCTAAAAACAAAACAACAACCCCCAAACAAAACAAAACAAAAAACCACCATAGTTTTTCCACGAGCCATTATAAGCTTGATTTCTACTTAAAATTTAAGAAAAAAAAAACCTGTAATAAAGGAAGATATGTTTATTTATTCCATTATTTATCTTTGTTTTCAGAGTCACACCCAACTCTATTTAGGGCTTAATTCTGGCTCTGTGCTCAGGGATAGCTGCTGGTGTTTCATGAGGGACCATATGGGGTGCCAGGGACTGAATCAAGGTAGCCACATGCAAGGCAAGTGCCTTAAGCCCTATGATATCTCTTGGGCCCCATAAAGGCTATGTTTAAAGGATAACAGCCTCGTAATCTAAGGCATCAACCTTAGGCTCTTCAAATTGAAAGGTTTAGGGCATAAGGTCTGCCTAATACTATACTTCCCCCAGAGTAACAAGAGTGCTACAGATGCAGAGAAATAGGGGGGTGGGCCAGGACACCTCATACCTTGATGACAGCTTTCCCCGTGACGTTGGCCACCAGGAAGTTCATGGCGATGTCTTCACAGTTCATGTGAGCATCCACCCAGTTCTTGATGTCCCCGGGCATTTTATAGGTGTACAGGTAATTGAAATACTGGCAGGTGAGGAAATAAAAAAGCGTGAGGAAGCACTTCCTTTGAGAAAAGGCCCTTGCATCATGCCTGGGAATGAGTGTCCCTCCTAAGATTGACCACATGGCTATGCCCACACATCGGGGCAGAAAGCACAGTGAGCTGGAGTATATCTGTTCTAGTGACTCTGCACCCGAAACACTGTTGTTCTCTTGCCACCAGTTGTAGGGAGAAGAGGTACAGCCAGGAGCTGCTGCAGAAAGCATTGCGTAGACTGATGAGAGTGGAGCATGTATCATGGACACTGTTCAGACACACCATAGCCTGCGTATGTATGTATGTATGTGTATGTTTTTCTGGGGATCAGTCCAATGATCTCACACATGTGAGGAATATGCTCTACTGCTGTGTTTACATCCCCAACTCATAGGCAGTTTTTTATTTAATCTTTTGGGGAATTGGTAAGGTCATGCCCAGGTATGCTATGGCTTACTCCTGATAGACTTAGAGGAGTGTATGAGATCATGGAGATAGAACCCAGGCCAGCCGTGTGCAAGGCAAATGCCCTATCATCTGTGCTATTGTTTTTAAATGTGAAGCTTAATGAAATCATTGCAAAACTTTCATAACCTACAGCTATGAGATAGTATGGGAATTCATAGTCAAAGAAAGAAGTATATATACTTATGGTCATAAAATCCAAGAAATATAAGTCTATTCATTTATTCATTAATTTAAAATATAAATCCATTTTTGGATCTATCATTCTAAAAATGGGAAGGAAATATTAAGATATAGCAATTAATAGTCAAGTGAACTATTAATAGAATTAAGTCATATTAATTGGTGCTGTGAAAAAATTTTGCTGTTGCCAAAAGGCAAGTGATTACTATTTAATTATATCAGATATTCCCATGGAACACAGTCCCATTAAATCAAATATTCTGAAGTTCAATGAATACCTCTTATTTTACTTTTTTTTTGGGGGGGGGCACACTTGGTAGTGCTCAGGGCTTACTTCTGGCTCTATGCTCAGGGATCACTTCTGGTGGAGTTGTGACCATGTGGGGTGCTGGTGACTGAATTCAGATTGGCCATGTGCAAGGAAAATATTCTACCCATTGTGCTATCACTCACACCCTAATGCATACCTTTTAATTTCTCTGAAGTACTAACAATAAAAATAATAAACAATTCTTAGAAAAAGTCAATCTTGTGGTGCAATGGAACCTTACACCCTGAACATTGACATGATGACCTGGCACAGGCCTCAGAGGTTTGGGCATTTTCCAGTCACCCCTTAATCAGGGAAGCCATCTACAAAACATCCAAAGTTGTCTATGACATCACCTGGAAGCAATCCTTTACCAGGGAAAACCCTATTGCTGCTCTGACATCGATTTACTCAAAAGAGTCTTCCCTTAACACTGAGAAGATTTAAACAACAACGACCTGCATACTGGACAGGGCTTTCTGCATTGCCCTTCAATTGTGAGTTAAAATTAGATGCCACTCTGTACCATCCTGACTTCAATGTAGGATATACAGATTCCAGGATCTTCAGTACAGAAACATGATACCAACAACAGAGACTGTGAAAAATATAACTGTATGGGCACTACAGATAATGACCAGGATTGGACAAACTAGTTTGTCTGGAGCCTAGAAATGGTCTTATGTCAGGAAACTTCAGGGGTAAGGTCTCCGTGTACTTAGGCCAAAGTTTTTCCTTTCCATGACCCCCATACTTTGGTGGGCCCATGCAAATGATAATTGCCACTCTAACATTGTTTTTACAGTGCTCCTTTGACTCTAAACCTTTAAGAAACCACTAGTAAAAATATCTGGAACTGCATATATGCTTTTAGTTACACTAGCATTCTGGGGGATAAAGGAGGGAAATAAGGGATATATGCTTGGGAACAGGGATGAAGGGAGGACAACACTGGTGGTGGAAAGGCTCTCATTTATTGTCACTGTGTACCTTAAATATCACTGTGTAAGATTTGTGAAAAAAATGCCTCTAATAATGTAAGCCATTACGATAAAAAACTTGTGTTTTAATCAGAAAGGTTCTTTGACTTACATGTAATATTATATTATATTAATTATATTATATGTTATGTTATGTTACTATATTATGTTATGTTAGTTCACCTCAATATGTTAATCAATTTTGTCTCTTGAATAAATTCTTACAATAAAAAAGAAAAAGTCAAAAGACTAAAAATAAATACAAAAAGGATTTCTATCTTATTTGTAATCAAATCAAAGTTTAAAACAATTTACATATATAAATGTATCAAAAATATCTTATTTTTATGCACACTTCCTGGGGATATAAGAAAATAGTTTTACATTTTGCTGACAAGAATGCAAACAGACAAATACTGAAAAAGAAACAGACTTTTTTGTGTAAGCTTTCTTATATCATTAACATTTTTATCAACAATGATTATAATGGATTTATGAACTATCGTTACAGTGGCAACTTAACAATTGTGTTAACAACTGTGGATGAAAAATGTCAATGACATAAGAAAGCTTACACAAAAAAGCAGACTGATAACATTTACAACTCTGCGCGTGAGCAAAAAATGTATAAAAAACCTGGAAAAATACCCATCAAAACAATAAAACAATTATTTCCAAGTGATGGGACAGGTTACTTTTTATGAAATAAAATATTGTGACTATCTGTCTTCTATTATGGAAATATGTATGATATTTTTATAATTAGAAAAATAACTGTTTTTAATTCTTTTCTTTTTTTTGGTGGGGGGGGGCACACCTGGCAGTGCTCAGGGGTTAATCCTGGCTCTACAACCAGAAGTCACTCCTGGCAAGCTCGGAGGACCATATGAGATGCTCGGGATTGAACCCAGGTTCATCCTGGGTTGGCTGTGTGCAAGGCAAACACCCTACCACTGTGCTATCACTCCGGCCCCTTTAATTCTATTTTTAAGTATAAGACATTACAACTTTTCTTTTTTTTTTTAATCTTTTTTCTCTTCTTTTTTTGTTTGTTTTTTCTTTTTTTATTTGTTTTTTCTTTCATATTACAACTTTTCTAAGCTCTTTGCATGATCTATTTCTCCAAATTTAGCAAAAATTAAATCAACCAACAAAAAGAGATTTATCCCGTGTATCAAGATTACACTCAGACCACCCACCTTCCCCCTCCATATTCCCCTCCATATACCCCTCCATACTCCCCACATGTCCCCATACCTTGTGGTAAAAAGCTGCCCCTGTAAGCACCATGGACACTTCATTGGTCCACTCTGACTCGTACTTCCACTTGTTCATCTCATGGTCCCAGAGATGCAGACGACCCGGGTAACCTACCAGCCGGTCCGGAAACTCCCTCCAGACCTGCAGATAGAGATCCAGTAGTCATTAGAGTGGACTCAGCTAGTTCTGGAGCAGAGAGCTGGTAACCAAGATTCAAAAGGTCACAGGCTCAGTGGAGGACAGGAAGACTCTATAGATGCTCAACTGAAAGGCACTTGTCAGTGTCCAAGTTCAGCATGCTCTTTCTGAGCTCCAGAATCTCTGCTCACTTGCTTGGAAAGTTCAAGCCAGGTGGACTCATTCTGAATGTGCTGAGTTTGGCACAATTCAATAACATAAAATGGTTCCTTCCTAATGAGTGCACAGTGCAGAGCAGGTGGAGCCTAGCGGTGCCATGCTCTGACATCTCCCTGTCTGTGAATTATACAATATTTTTTGAGAAAAAAAAATATCAGTGTCTTCTCAGCATGCAGACATTCTTGAAGCCACTTGGAAACCTGAGACAGAGAAAATTTGTCTGGATCTGTAGAATGTAATATACTGAGAACAAAATCTTAATTTCCTTTTTTTTAGGAAGTATGGTACTGAGTGGGCACAGTTTTGCAGAATATAGAATAACTCTGTGTGTGTGTGTGTGTGTGTGTGTGTGTGTGTGTGTGTGTGTGTGTGTGTGTGTGTGTAAATGGGAAAGAAAGAGTGAATGAGAAAGAGAGGTATTTCCCATCCTTTGCTCCATGTGTTTTTATATTATTCAGTTTAACTTCTCAAGGCCAGGAAGTTGGCACCATTAAATCCGGACAGTTTACCAGCTGTCTCCTGTGCTACTTTGCAGTATAAGAACTCCTCATCCCTTTTCCCTACACTAAGTCACCTCATCTTGTTTCAGTAGCTTTCAATACTGTCTTTTCAATACTGTCAACACCTCCCACCATGAGACCCTTCATATTTACCCCTGGGTTAACAACAGGCATCTCAAACCCAAGGCACCCAACCTACACTGCCTCTTGAATCTGCCCAAGTCCTTCTCTCAGTGCTTCTCCATCTCAATGTCTGGTCCCCCAAATGCTCAAGTCCCGAAGCCCAGGGGCAAACCAGCCTTTTCCTTCCCTCTTCCCAACTCCCATCTACTCTCAGGTCTTTTGGCTCCAGTACTCATGACCTCTCACCTTCCCTGCCCGCCTCCCTCTCCTCTTCGAGAACTCTTTTCAGACATGCAAACATGCACACCCACCTACCCTTACGTTCACTCCAACATCCCCCACTCCCGTGCTTTTCCTCAATCTCTTCCCCACCTTCCACTAACTGGGGTTCTATTAACTTCCATTAATGGGCCCACCTAGCTCCAGCACTTGCTCTCTTTTCTTCTAGGACGTGGCCCCCACACCACCTTGATTCCTGCTTTTCAGCTCCAGCTTGAGGTCAGATGCTTCGCTTCATTCAAAATGGCCTTTTCTGACTTTCTCATCCAAGGGCAACCTGCAAGCCACCTCACCCCGCCTTGTCTTCACCTCATTTTCAGGGTAATAACTCATTCTGGATTCACCAACTGCTTGCCTCCTTGTGGGAATTGTGCTCCTGGATGACTGAGACTGTATCATTTCGGGTACTTTCCCCAGTTCCAGCTGCATCTCAACCCTGAGGCTGGGAATAAGCAGAAACACAGAGAGGGTGTGGGTTTTAAGCTTCTTCCATGCTGCTGCTACAGCACCACCTGGGCCTGGACCTTGAATTCCTAGAGGAAGGAGGCAGTGTCAAGGGGGCTGGAGAGATAGGGCAGTGTCCACTGGGTGCACTGCCCTCTTCAGTGAATGGCTAGAACTCTGGGGGCTGTCCCCCAGCAGATAAAAACAGTTGGGGAGACTGGTTTTAAAGTGCCCGAAGCAGCAGTGTGGAGTGAATTCTAACATCCCTTCTACCAATGGGGCAGGGCACTCCCAGTCAGCAGCCCTGGCTACTTCTTTCCTTCAGTGCTAAGCACCTATCTGATTGGGGGGAGGGGGTGGTACAATGACACCTCCAAATTCTCCCACTTCACATCACTGGGATGAAATAAAAGGGAGTTCTGGAAGGTTCCAGGTACACCACACTCAATACCAGAAATGGGCAAGGTGGCGGGTAGGAGGAAGGGTCCTCTGCCACACTGCTCCCCATTTCCTTGGGGCTCCCCAACTGAGAAAGTTTCTTGCTTTCCTATGAATTGCTTATGGGGTTCAAGCTTCTATTACTAACTTGGCTCATGATGTGACTTCAGCCCCTCTGCCTGTCAGTGACTTGGGTCACATCTCGGTCCCTTCTCCAGATAGTGGAGTGCACGAGGGAGGCCACAGCTGTTTAGAGCGGTCGAGGGGTCCTGAGCGTCAGGTTCCTTTGCAGAGTGCCCGACTTCCAACAGGCCCCACTCCACCCCCCACCCTCCAGCCCAGCCTCTTTTCAATGCAGCTGGATACAATCAAGAGACCGTCACTGTCACCCCATCTATAACTGCTGCTGACTACAGGATCAAAACGGCGGGGCACAGCACGGGGTGGGCCTCTAATTGTGCCCCAGCTCCCCTCTATCCAGGCCATTAGGCATCCGGAGAAGCATTTTTTCTGGCCAGCTAAGCAAAGACACCCCCCCTCCACATAATTCTTCCCCTTTTCTCAAGTCACCCCTTCCTTTTAAGCCCTAGAAACCAGCTTTCTCTTTCTACTTTCGGGGAAAACACTGGGGCAGCCTGGGGTCATTACCAACAGACACTCCTCCAACCTGAGTTGTGGTGCTGGGGTAACAGGGCTCCCACTGTCTGCCAGCTAGCCACCTGTCCTCCCTGCCTGCCCGCACTGCCAGCCCTTTGGATCTGGCTCTGCACTAGTTCAATCCCACATCTCCCAAGAGCTAAGTTCGGGTCTGTTAGAAATGAAACCAGGGTGCTTAAATAAAGAAACTATTATTATTATTATTATTATTAATTTATAATTAAAAAAAAGAAATGAGTGCCCAACTCATCAGTTAGGAACTAAGCTGACGGAGAGACACATCCGTGATTTGCTCAGTCCTTAATTTGGGGCCCGGGAGGTTGTCAAGTCATCATACCATGCTCTGACTGCCCCAGCCATGGTCATTTTTGTCATTCTGCTCCCAACCAGCCCTCATACAGATTAGAAGAGGCCTCTACGCTGGATTCCCGACTATGATTGGTTATTTGTGGAGGAGTCACTGCCCTTCCCCAATTTCCCTGCTTCCTAATGCTCCTTGGCTTCCCCGTGACAACTGGAACTCACACACATCTTCTACTTAGTGTGAAAGAAGCCTCCCTGGCTGAGTTCCTGCAGGGGGACTCATGGCCAGAGTGGACTCAGAACTAGCCCTGCCATGAGATGGTGTGCAGGGTGACCCCTGCTTGTCTCTGGGGTCCTGGCTGGCCTTGGTGACCTCTGAATGTCTTTTAAGGCTGACATCTCTGCCCTCATTCGGGTATTTTAGGTAAACTAAGCCCTCAACTGTGATAAGTGGCAAGGGGTAGCATCTTTAATGTGGCCTGGGCTCAGTTTAACATGGCTGGAAATGCCAACCATGCAGAAAGGGGGTGGTACCATAAAAGTCCCCAAGACGAGGATAACACATTCTGTTCTCAAGCAGTTTCGGGAGCCCAGTTTTGGCTCTGGGAGTGTGCTAACCACAGGCAGTGTGGGGAGGCGGGGCTGGAGGGCAGCAGGGGAAGGTGTAAGAACAGGTGGTAACCATCTGGGATGTTCAGGCCTGAGACCGAGACTTTGCTGATCGATTGGGAAGCAAAGGCACCTTCTGATGGAGTACCGGGAGCTACCCCACAGTCGGAGATCCCTGAGGAATCTTGGTACAGGGTGAGGCTTTATATGGCTGGGGGGTCCTCCAGCCATTCCACCAAGATGTCTAACCATGGAGTCCACATCAGTGTGGGGGCTGGCAGGCACGGGCTGCAAGGGGCATTCTGCAGAGCACAGGTTTCGTCTCTCCCCTTGCACAAAGCCCCATGTGGGGCTTTGCCGACCTTAGACCATGCACCAGCGGTGGGAGTGCGGAGCCAGTGACCCCGAGCACCCCTGTGGGCGCCGCGGGGGCTGAGCCAGTGGCCCTTCTCCCCCGCAGGCGCCTCGAGCACGTGTCCCAGATGGAAAAGGGGCGGCTGGCCCAGGGCCAGCAGCTTGCGGTTTTGCACAGAGGAGCCAAATCTCAGGATTCCCTCTCAGGCCTCTGGAACAAAGCTCACCTTTTAGATGTGGAATTTCCTGAGCTGAAGTGGGATGGGAGGGGGCTTGTCCAGGTCCCTTTTTTAGCTCATGGTGTTTTTTTTTTTTTAATGTTTTTTCTTGGACTGGTCCTTGGCTGTTTTTGTCAAGGGGTTATTGTGGGAGAAGCAAATAGCCTTCATCCACCTCCCCCCACACCCACCACACAACGATATGTTAATTCTGGACAGCCCAGAACTAGGGGAGTTCCATAGTCATCACCTGGGCTCCCGAGCTGCAGGGTTTGATGAGCACAAAGAGATGCCTTGTTAAGTGCTAAGGTTAACCTGTGAGAACTCATTGGTCTGAGACTTTTCCAGCCCTAGAGGAAGCAAAGCAGGAAAACCATATCCCAGAAGGCTCCTGGGGCTTTGGAGCAATCCCACCAGTCACAGGGCTTAAAACAGGCATTGGTGCAAGGAGACAGGAGCGCCATTCCTTTAACTTTCTTTGTTTTGGGGCAGTGATGCTCAGGGCTTTCTCCTAACTCAGAGCTCAGGGATCTCTCCTAATGCTGTTCTGGAAGCCATAAGTAGTGTCTGGAGGCGATGCTCAGGGCTTACTCTTGATTCCGCTCAGGGATCACTCCTGATAGTGCTCGAGGGACCAATGTGGTGCCTGAGAATGAACCCGAGTTGGCTCTGTGCAAGGCAAGCATTCTACCTGTTGCAAGGTCTCTCCTGCCCTCCTTTCCCATCTTGCTTCAGGCTAGGGGCAGGGAGGAGCTCAGAGGGTGCTTGGCCACAGTGGGCAGGGACATGAGCCACAGTCCTGCTATCTGCTAGCTCAGGGGTGATGAGCACATGGCTTCTGCCAAAATGAATGCGGCTCTTTGCCTCTTATCATGATTTTGTATACTGTGGCTCTTTGCCAAGTTTGGATTTTGTTATGCTGCTTCTGAGGAGGGACCTCTGAGGAGAGATCTCCCAGCGCGTAATCCTGTCCCTAGGCTGCGGCATCCCGTCTCCCATCCCTCGGAAACAACTGCACGGGCCAGCGAGCGGGGGACCCGTGTGTCACATGTTGGGTCACATCTTGCCGTTAGTTCTTAGTGTGGAGGACGAAGCACACCCTCACTCAAATCACTACAGGATTTTTGCCCTCACTCAAAATGGCAAAATGCAATATGTGTTTACTAGATTATTGTTAACATTATATGCTTTTGTGTGAGTGTTTGTTTTGGCAGGTCACTGCGTGGTGTGGCTCTCTGACTCTCACAGTTTAAAATTTTGGCTCTTTGTGTCGAACTTGTTCACCACCTCTGTGCTAGCTGCTACCCTGAAGAAGATGGACCATGTCTAGGATTGGTGAGGAAGTATTGTCAGGTCATGCTACTGCTTCTACCCTTAGCTGTGTCCTGCCTAGGAGACGCCTCAGGTTCTAGAAGTTACCTCACCTCCTCCCACCCCTCCCCTTCCCTCAGAGTCCCTGATAGTGGGCCGGGGGCCAAGTGGGTGAGTCCCTAGGGCAGGCCCAGGACAAGAAAAGGGATGGAGGGAGACAAGCCAGGAGCCAACAAAAACCTTTTCACTCCCATCTGTCCATCTCCTAAAAGCCAAAGGCTCCTCAGGAGAGGGGTTTCCACTGAGCAAGGCAGGTTGCACCCACACCGGGTCCCAGCCTGCTGCCAATATCATCGTCAGCTGCACAGCCAACTGGGACGCCCCCATGTGAGGCCCTCATGGACCGGCTGCTTCCTGGTCATTCATGAGGCTCTGTGGCCCGAGAAGACAAGAAAAGAGCAGCTGAAGGAAAGATTAGACTCGAGCACCATGTTTTCAAGAGGCCATGAATCTCATGAGATTGCAGAGAAGGGCCCAAGAGAGAAAGACGTGAGGCTGAGGGGGTATGGGGGAGAGAGGTCAGGAGCAGGCCACAGGCTTTCTAATTCTGTGCTCCTTAAGGGCTGAGGAACATGAAGTCATTTTTATTTCTGTCACCCTAAGCTCTGAGATGAACCACATTGGGCCCAAGACTGGTCCCCAGAGGATGGGGCCAGAAAAATGAATAATTAAAAAAAAAAAAAAAAGAAAAGAAAGAAAAAAGAAGAGTGACCTGGTGCTGAGAGGTGCTTCTATAAATCCTGCCAGAGTAGAGACAGAAACTTTGGCTTTTATTATAAATAACCACAACTGAACCTTCAAACGCACACATGGCTTTTTAGTGCAGGTCCTCTAGGAGGGCTGGCCTTTCTAGAGAATAGGAAGCCCTATTCAGTGGGATAGGGGACCCCCAACATGAGCACTCCCATCTGCTTTTTCCTCACCTCAGGGACAGAAGTGATATTACACACAAGTTCACACACCAGGACAGCTTTCAGGCTCAGATGCAGTTCCAAACTTAGGTAAGGAATTAACTTATCATTATGCCCTGCAGTTAAGTCCAACACTGACTCTAAAAATCCAGTGGCTGAGGGATGGGGTGTTCTCAAATTTATGTATCTTTTAACTTATTCATTGTAATTTGGGATAGGGTGGGAGTTTGAGTCATGTCCTAGCACTTTTCAAGGACTATTTCTGGCTCTATGCACAGAGGTCATTCCCAGTGGGGCTCTGGGGACTCTCTGAGATGTTGGGGTTTAGGCTTGGGTTAAGTACCTGCAAGGCATCACTCCCAAAACTGAACAGTTTCATGTGGGCTAACCCTAAAAGGCCCAAACAAGAATAAAGTACAAGCTGTGTAAAATAGTTTGTCCTCGGCAACACTGAGGACAACGAATGCCAACGAAACCCAGAGAGGCCCAAGCAGTGAGTCCTCAAAAGGCTAGAGTCTGGTCACAGAAATAGCAAGACCTGAGTGCCTAATTTCATATTCTTGGGTGCATTCGAGGCACAGATGCCTTGGGAACTCCCAATTATCTGGAGATAACTGAGGTTCTATGGGAAGGGGTGAGGACATGGCAGAGACATCCCGGTTTCTCATCCCTGTGTGTCCTGCAATAGTAGCATTTTACCACATGATGGGAAATCACAGCAGAAGATCCTGCAGCAAACAGTCACAGCTCAGACTTGATACCCTGCCAGCCCCAATCCCTTCTGTTCCTCTTTCATAGATCAACCCCTGCTTTGCTGCCAGCCCCACCTTTGTTCTTCATCTCTGCAAGGTGGCAATTTCAAGAAGGAAAGAGAAATAAAAGCACTCTGTCCTGGAATGCCTTTTTTTCTCACTAAGCAAGATGTTCTGGAGACCAGTCCAAGTTGCTGTGCTTGTTTCTATTGTTTTGTTTTGTTTTGGGACCACATCCAGCTGTGTTCAGGACTTACTTCTGGCTCTGCATTCAGAGATCACTGCCTTTAGGGGGGATGGGCACAGCAGGAGTTTCTCCTGGTCTGCACTCAGGAATAACTTCTAGAGATGCTCAAGGGACCATAAGAGATGCCAGGGATTGAACCTGGGTTGGCTGCATGCAAATGCAAGGCAAGGTCCCTACCACAGTACTATCTCACTCACCCCTCGGGGATTGCTCTTGCTGTTTACTTGGAGGACCATATGCAGTGCCAGGGACTGAACCTGGGTTGACCACATGCAAGGCAAAACTGTACTTATGGATGTGAACATACAAATGGTTTACTATTTAGCTACCAAACGGCATATGGGCAGCTTTGCCCTGGCAAAAAAGCAAATGAAGCTTCTGGCAATATTCAGGTATACTTTGCCCAGGCAGACAGTTTCAAGTTACTGAGCTAAACCTTATCCAGCAGTGTGCCTGCTAGGTCATGTATGGTGGTGTTTTGTTTTCTAAGAAAGCTCCAGGGTGGCTTCTCCTAGAGAGATGCCCATTCACCTCTCTATCAGTAATGTCAGAGAGAGGCAACTGCTGGGCGTTTGGAAGTATGGCCATGCTGTAAGACTTTAGCTGAGGGGCCGGGAAGGTGGCGCTAGAGGTAAGGTGTCTGCCTTGCAAGCGCTAGCATAGGATGGACCGTGGTTCGATCCCCCGGCGTCCCATATGGTCCCCAAGCCAAGAGCAACTTCTGAGCACATAGCCAGGAGTAACCCCTGAGCGTTACCGGGTGTGGCCCAAAAACCAAAAAAAAAAAAAAAAAAAAAAAAAAGACTTTAGCTAAGCAGACGGACACACAGACAAAGCTTGTCTGAAACCTGCCATCTTTGTCTATACTCCCATTCTGGTTAATGGTATTGCACACTCCTGTGAGTGCTCACTCAGTTATCTATGACCCTCTTTCCATGGAACCCCTGTTCATGCACTCTGCACTTCCTCTCACAGCATTGCTGGTTTCAGGCAGCTGAGTTCCCAGAATTCTTCATGCTGCCTAGAGGCCTGAGTATGGGGTCTGCAAACATTTTGTCTGTGGCATGTCTTTTTCTTTCTTTTCTGAGGTCTCTCACCCCGAGAGACAACATTTTCAACATGTTTCCAGTGAATCCATTTACCCTTCTAGGAATCATGCTTTTTTTTTTTTGGGTCAAATCTAAGAATTCATTGTCTAGTTCTGAAAGCTAATCGTTTTCTGAGGTTGGGGAGACAATATAGAGGGTAGGAGGTTTTTGCCTTGCGCAAAATGGACTTGGCTTGATCCCTGACACTGCATATGGTCCCCTTGAACACAGCCAGGAGTCCCCTGAACACAATTCACTAGGCTAATTGTTGGCCCTTAACCAACAATAACAAAAAATTAAGTGTGGTCCTTAACCACCACCACAAAAAAAAAAAAAAACAAAAAAAAAAAATAAACAAAACCCTGAATATTTTTTTCTTAAGCTTTTTTCCTAATTGCTTGCTTTATGCTTTAAATGTAAATCCAAGATTCACTTCTAGGAGCCAGAGAGACAGCTTGAGGTAAGAGAAGGGAGCCTTCAGCCCTTCTGTCTTCCTTTTCTCTTCACATATGCTCAGATGAACTGCAGGATTAAGGAGGGCTTGTGTACCCAGATAAGTGCTGGCAGGGTTTGGATGCCCAAGAAAGCTCAGGTTCAGGCACTAGATGGTGGGGCTGTCATAGACACCATGTATCTGTTTCTCCCTCCTCACAACACCTTCTCGTGGCTTAGTTAAATTCTGCATGCCCAATGAGCAGCCCACCTCTTGGATCAGGCTCAAACACCTAAGGAAAGCTTGGGTTCAGATAGAAATTGGACAACCAATAAAACTTGGGTTCAGGCAGGACTTGAACAACCAGTCAGTGAGAAGGTGCTGAGCATAGTCATCTCACCAATGTGCACCATGGCTGACCATGGCTGGAGACTAGGAAAGCTGAGATAGGGTTTCAGGGTACTGTTTGGGTATAGTCCGGGAAAAACCCAGGGACATGATTTCAGACCAGGGATGCATACATGTAATAGAAAATAGCACAGGGATGGTACCTGGCCATCATATTTTGGAGGTAAGGAGACTGCATTGGACAGGGTAGGGGACAGGATGAGTAATGTCTCCCTTGGGTAAAGGGAGAGGTCTAGAGATTTGGGGAAGACCCAGACCCATCTACTTGAATGTACAATAAACTAACTTGTCTTTTTTTGGGGGAGGTCCACATCAAGCAGTGATCAGAGGTTACTCCTGGCACTCAGGAATTATACCTGGCAGGCTCAGAGGACCATATGAAATGCCAGGAATCAAACTCAGGTCAGTTGTGTGCAAGGCAAACACCCTACCCTCTGTGCTATTGCTATCGCTCCAGCCCTAAACTAAGTCCTTAGCTTTCTGAGTTTTGTTTGCAAATCTTTCATTATATCTCAAGAACTCATCAGCACAGGAAAATCCACTTTGGCACTAACGCTCCCACTGACTATCACATGTGGTCAATCTTTCTTTGTTTCTTGGGATGGGGGGTCACACTCGGTGGCATTCAGGGGTTACTCCTGGCTCTGTGCTCAAATATCGCCCCTGGCAGGCTCAGGGAACCATATGGGATGCCGGGAATTGAACCACCATCCATGCCCTTCATGCAGTCAATCTTTCAACTTAAGAGTTCCAAAGGCTTAACTGAAAGAACCCTACAGAAATTAAATGCCCAAATGCATGGAACATTGGTCAACAGTTCCCACCCATCTGCCTGCACACCATCCAATGGATATATGGCTGCTGACTCCATGGCTGCATGGAGACAGGCATCAGCAAGAAGTTGGGTCCCGAATCTTTGGGAGGCCGAGTCCCCCCACCCTCAGTCCCCTGTCCAATGCCGTGTTAAGAGCTGGGTTAAGAGCTGTTGTTGTTTTTGTTTTTGGGTCACACCCGGTGGTGCTCAGGGGTTACTCCTGGCTCTGCGCTCAGAAATCTTCACTCCGGCAGAAATGGGGAACCATATGGGATGCAGAGATTCGAACCATCATACGTTCTTGATCGGCTGAGTGCAAGGCAAATACCCTACCACCGTGCTATCTCTCGGGCCCCATGCACTGCTGGTTTTAATGGGGCTCAGTGGGGGGAGAGCAAAGTGTGGTCTGCTGGTAATCCCCAACTGGGTGCTTTTTCAAAAGCTCTGATGTTATGTTAGCATTCAGCACACAGATTGCATTTCCTTCGCTTAATATTTGTTTGACTCGTCCTCCAGTGGGGCCCGGGCACTTGGGCGGGCGCAGCAAGGTCGACCCTCATGGCAGCATCTCTCAGCACCTCCAGGGGCTCGAGGGCTGCTCCTCGGATCCACTTTCAGTGGTGCTGATTGGGGGGGGGCAACAACACATAGATGCCTCCTTTTTGCACTCAGGGGTCTTGGGGGTGTAAATCAATGCAAGCTGGAAAGTTGGCTCAGTTCTACAGGGAGCCAAGTGGCAATGATATGATAGCAATGATAGCTACAGGGGTGGAGGGTTGCTCATAAAGTAAGCCCCACCCCCCACAGGTCTTTCCTGATTTCGGAGAGAAAAGGCCCCTGTTCTGTTTCTGGGGACCATGTCTTCATGACAGCCATAAGTGGCTCACTTCAGAAGGTAGAAGAGGGGGGTCGGGTGGGCAGAAGTGGATGGGCATCCTTCCCAACACAGCCTGGGATGGCATGGTCCAAGAAAGGGGGAGCAGGCACGACTGATCTTCACACCTCCCACAAGATGCCCTGAGAGAGAACTGATGTCACCAGCCTCCATAGAGATTCTGGGCAGAGGGCAGCCCTTCAGTCACCCACAGAACCCTGTGAGGATCAGGGAGAGGACTGGGAAAAAGAGGGTACAGGTCTTCCTGAAAGCACAGATACCCCCTTTCATCAGGAAGACCCTTCTACAGCAGTGCCATCTGCTTGAATCACACTTTTGTTTTTTTCTTTTTTGGTTCTTGGGCCATCCTAGCGGTGCTCAGGGTTTACTACTGGCTCGCAGTCAGAAATCACTCCTGGGGGCTTGGGGGATCATATAGGATGCTGGGAATCAAACTTGGGTCCACCTGGGTCGATAGCATGCAAGGTAGCCCTACTGCTGTGCCATCACTCTGGCCCCTGAGTCATTCTTTGTTAATGAGTTGGGGCCAGAGAAGAAACAGAGGCTAGGGTGGTGGTGGTGGGAGACGCTGCCTGAGACACCATGACTAGTCTGTGTGCCACAGAAAAAGACCTTCCCTGGTTTCCCCATACCTGAGCCACTGACAGGTTTAGGTTCCAGGGATGCTTGTACCTCCAGAGAGGAAGGCAGCTGGTTCCTGGGCTGAAGGGTCATAACTGCCCTGAGGCCCCTTTGAACCTTCTTTCCTTCACTTGCTTTACAGCTGGTGGCACCTGAGCAGGATGAAGTCTCTTCCAGGAAGGGAGGTGGACAAAAGACCAGAGAGCATTTTTTAGGTTATCGTCTAGTTTTCTGGGAAAACCAGAGTTGGCTCTTTCTGTGAGAGGAGCTTCCATGCCTAAGATCTTGTGAGTGAGTGAGAAAGAGAGGGAGGCGTATGCAGAGCCTGAGCCCCCAAACTCCCTGGAAGAATACATTTACTATTGCTGCTTCAAATGCAGGGAAGGTTCAGCAGGTAGGGAGCTTGCCCTCCATGTGGCTGACCTGGGTTCAATCCACTGAGTCACACATGGTTCCTCTAAGCCTTGTCAGCAGTAAGCCCTGAGCACAAAGCCAGGAGTAAGCCTTGAGCACAGAGCTTTGAGCACTGCTGGGTATAGCCCAAAAACACCAAAAAAAAAAAAAAAAAAAAAAAAGAAGCCAAATAAAATAACCTAGAAACGTAACTGTTCCAGAGAGCCGGCACCTGGCTTTCTCCAACGACCCCAATATCAAGTTCCAGCAGAGTCTAAGCTGTGCGTGGGCCTGTCTGCTGTTCTCTGGGGGTGCTCTGGTCCATCTGTAGGTTGGATCTGTGGCTTCCTCATGGACACTCATTTTGGTGTGCCCAATGTCACCAGCTTGTCCAGAAAATTTTTGGCTCTGACCACTTGTCTGCCTCACCTATCCTCCTGATTCCCCAAACATCCATCAGGTCCCTCACCCCGCCTGCCTGGTAGCATGTTATCTAAACCAATCTACCTTCTTTTTTTTTTTTTTGTTTTGGTTTTTGGGTCACACCTGGCAGTGCTCAGGGGTTATTCCTGGCTCCAGGCTCAGAAATTGCTCCTGGCAGGCACAGGGGACCATATGGGGCGCCAGGATTCGAACCGATGACCTCCTGCATGAAAGGCAAATGCCTTACCTCCATGCTATCTCTCCGGCCCCCCAATCTACCTTCTTTATGAACCCCAAGAAGCCCCCAATCCCTGCCAGCAACCTGCCTGGGGCACCACCATGTCATTACACACATCAATCCCTACCTTTCCCAGAGTCTTTTCTCTTAGTGCTTCTCTCAAAGATGGTTTCAGGCTCAAAAACAAAACAAAACAAAAAAACAACCCCCCCCCAAAATAACACACACAACAACCACACAAGTCAAACTACACAGTCTCCCAGAAATGTTTGTAGACCATATATTGGTCCTTACCTTGGAAAGCATTCAATAGAGTTAATACAAATAAATACAAATAAATTCTCAAGAAAAAAATTCTCACAATGGATTTGTACCCCTAAAGTGGGCCAGAAGGACCTCTGCCAACACCACCAACACCACCAGAACACCTCCCCCATCTCCCACACAGTCAAAGCTTTTTTTTTGGGGGGGGGGGACCATGCAGCTGTGCCTGGAACACCCCAATCCCATCCCCATGCAAGTGCCACAGACTTTATAACCATTGCTGTCGGCCAAGAGGGCAGCGCTCGTCAGGTGAAAAATGTTCGACACTTAAGGGCCACTAATAATTTTTATGGCTAAAAATGAGGATCAAAGTAGGAAAGGGAAAATAAATTCACGGGTTGGTGCCTTCAGCCAAGAGCCTGCGGGGCCTACTTCCCGCCACATGTGTGAAACTGCTCCCAGGGCTGGGGGCGGGGTGGCGGGCCAGCAGCAGTGGGTTTCCTGGCTACCCAGGTCTGAAATAAAAGAAGTCGACAAACTTGGGGGGGGGGCGGTGGTGGTGAGGGGACGAACTCAAACACGCAAGTAACACTATCCTCAGCTACTGTTCCCCCAGGAGCTCCCTGCAAATGAGTATCAAGGACTCAATAGATACTTTCTCGGTTAGATACATAAACAGATAAATTATCCCAGGCGGGCTTGAAACGGGGTTCCACATCTGGTAGCAGCTTGTCCAACAAGTCGAAAGCCGCAGGGCCACAGAAGCTCAGTTTCGAGCTCCTGACTTGTGGGGGGAGTTGGTGGGGGGCTTGCTAGAGAGGGAATGTGACTCTTCCCAGAGCCTCTTGCCTTCAACAGGGACCCTGACTCCCTCAAACAGCCAAGGGTCCCCCACAGTGACTTCCTGTTGAATAAAGAATCAGACCCAGTATTTGGCTTCGCATCCAAATACTCCTGTCTTCCTCCTGTAAGAAAACAGCCTTTCCCACAATACGGTCTCACCTGCCTGAGAATTTGCCAGGGTGGACCTTAAAGACCATATTCACGGTATGCTTGATTTCGCCAACAGTCACCCCCTGCAAAGCCACTGCACTATCTGGCCAGCTGTATGATAGGCAGTTACAAGATAAATCCCAAAGTCCCTGAATTCAAATTCCTGCAGTCTGTTTATTCGAGCAGCTTCCCTAATGTGGAGCTGGGAGTATGAACACTGCCACTGACAATGTGGCAATGCCATGTGGACCTCTCATGCTGTGCACCCAGCAGGAGGAGCTAGTGTGGCCCATTTGTGCTCTGCCTTGACAATGGCTGTGGCTCACATCTTCTAGGTGGGGATCCCAGAGCTGCTGCCCATGCCCACCGGCTGATGGACCAACAGGCCCTCTACCTTGAGGTGCACTATTCTGAAGGAGCCACAATTCTTCACAGAGTCCCAGCAGTTGCCTGCCCACCCGCTCAGCTAGCCAGAGCCTACTGTTGCCTTCACACAATTGGGCCTCTGCATGTCAATGCTTCCACCTTGCTCACAAAAACAAGCTATTGATGGGTCTGGAGAAATGACACAGCAGTCGGGCCGGGTAGGTGGCGCTGGAGGTAAGGTGTCTGCCTTGCAAGCGCTAGCCAAGGAAGGACCGAGGTTCGATCCCCCGGCGTCCCATATGGTCCCCCCAAGCCAGGGGCGATTTCTGAGCACATAGCCAGGAGTAACCCCTGAGCGTCAAACGGGTGTGGCCCAAAAACCAAAAAAAAAAAGAAATGACACAGCAGTTAAGGTGTTTGTTTTGCATGCAGTGGACCTGGATGTTATCCCCGGCATCCCATATGAGCCTGCCAGAGCAAAGAGCCAGGAGTAACCACTGAGCACCCTGGGAGTGGCCCAAAACCAAAAACCAAATTCAAACAAACAAACAAAAAACCAACAAAGCAGTGCTTAACAGGGTGGGATGGAGTAAGGGGCAGGACCTTGTGGTACATAAAAAACAGGCCGCAACTACACTGCAGAGGCCTCTGCAGAACTCTGATCCACACACATCAGTTCTGGACCTCCAAATACCACAATTCACCACATAATTGCAGATTTTATGTCTTTTTTAGGGGAGTGGGCAAAAGGTGCCATGTGAAATGCTTAATAAAGAACTGTTGGTATTAGTGGAAAAACAGGGTATGAAGGTTACATGAGGGGGGTGAGGAGGTGGGGGATAAGGATGTGGTGAGCTGTAAACAGTTCTGCCATCTCCACCTGCGTCAAATCTGCTCTGCCACCATCTCTACTTGTTCTTTCGCCTCACCTGTAATCACAGAGCCACATGGGATAGCGACAGAACCTGCACATTCCAAGCTCAAAAGCACTCCTGAGGAGCCTGCTGACCTCTTGCCACCTTAGAATCATCTCTGGGATTCAGGGGGTAGGGATGGGAGATCTTGTCTGTGCCCAGGCAGAACTAAGGGAGAGTAGATTCTCAATAGTATACTAGGGGAGGGTTGATTTCATTTCACATAACCCCACCAAGTTGGGGAGACAATGTTCTTTCCAGAATTTCTCTGAAAAGTCCCTAGAGCTACAGTGGATAAGAACCCGCTCATGGTTCCTTGCTCCATTTTCAGAGTGAATCCTGCATTTAAACCAGTGTTGATTTACATGGGGAGAATGAATCAAACTACTGCCAAGACTGGAACAACTACAGAAGAAAAAGAAAGGTAATAGAGCTGTCTCCAAGACGAACAAGCAGGAGAAGGGTTTGATTCCACTGGCCTTTGTCAAGCATCAGGGTCACTCACTAAATCCTGAATAACTGACAGAGTCAGATATTCACACCTGCGGCTGAAAAAGCATGGCCTCCTTCATGGGCACAGAGAGCATTACCCAAGCAGGCCTTGGTGTGGGCCGTTGTCTCTATGACAAAATCATATTGGCCTGATTTTTCTCCCCACCCTCAATTTCTTGTTACTGTTTATTGCTGCAAGGACCTGAGTCACACAATCTTGTGTAGTACTTGCCGGGGACATACAATTACTTCAAAACAATACATTTTACAATTTTAAATGAACAGATTCATCAAACATACACACACACACACACACACACACACACAACCATGTTCTAAACAGGCCAAATCCATACACTCACTCTTCTCTGATGCTATGTAAAATAAACCATGAAAGATGCCCACAGAACATCTTGGGAGGAAAGAGGGGGCCAAACCCCTGCTTGCAGAAACACCTGCTGCCTCTATCACTCAGAGTCACCATTTTCCCAATGCCCTGTCTCATCACTGACCCTCTACAATTCTCTTCAGAAACACCAATCTGATAAAGCCAAATGCACTGGAATTTTGGACTGATGTCACCAGGGCTTTTTGGAACAACTGCGAGCACCCTTCCCTCCACCCCTCCACCCCCCATATCTTCCTTCTTCCCGGAGGCCCGGCAGCTGAGTACATGCACTTAAAAATCATAGTATCAGTAATCATTGTCCAGTAATCTCTGGACAATTTAACAGAATGGGCAGCTAACAAGAGTTTAAAAAACCTCCCACCATTGTATTGACTTCATTGGAGATACAATAATTTTTCACAAATATTCTTGCTACTGCACTTTTTCCTTCTTTTATTTAACTTCCTTTTTTCTCTTACTTTTTATTTTTTAATTTTCTTTCTATTTTTTTCAGTAACATACTTTCACTTATCGAGAAACAAATGTATTTGATCAACTATGTCCTCAAGGGTGAACCTATGGCACGCATGCCAGCTGTGGCATGCGAAGGCCTTGCAGCTCCCATGTGGGAAGGTTCGCAATTAAGATATGTATTACGTCGGGAGGCAAGTGTGCTGGTGTCTGCTTTGCAGCTCACTTGGCAACAGGGCCGGACTGGCCATTGGGAGGACCGGGCATTGTGTGGCAGTTTGGACACTTGGGCTCAAAAAGTTTAGCCATCACTGAACTATGTCAACTATATGATGCATTATCTTTACATAACTAAAACACACACACACACACACACACACAGAGCAAAAGTAGCACAAGAATGGCAAAGCCTAAAATGACAGAGGAGTCCCACCAGAAACGAAGGTGCCAAGAGCAAAGGGGTGCGGAGCAGAGCATGGCCTAGAACATGGGACCAACTGGGGGTCTCAGCTCATCTGCCAGGTGTGAACCAAGTGAGCAGCTCAGTGAATTACTTGATTCCTCAGCTTAGCCACAAAGGGCGGGTGTCTGCTTCCCCATCTTCCACTCTACAATAGATTAGATGTACACAATTCACATCTTTGGGTGCCTTCTTCAGGTATGGGAGTTTTGCTCCTCTGCCTTCCAAGTCTAGGAGGTTAAGTTCTCTGGCTCCTGTGTGGAAGTTCCTGCTACCATTTCTTCTCATTCTTTCATATTTCCACCTCCTTACTTTTTTTCTGGGACTCCATGCTGGGTTATGCCTGTGGTACTGGGCCACAGCCCTGGAGGTTGGGATTATATTTGATTTCTTTTCTGTTTTTTCTAGGTGGTTCCAATGGGATCATCCATACTGACTCATCTTCCAGTTCACATACCCCCTCTTGCTCTCTGTTGTTCCAGTAACTAACCCAAGGGATGCTTCCTTTTCATCTCACTGACTATAATTTTCAGTTCTGCAAATTTCCACTTGGTTTTTCTTTATGTCTTCTGGTTTGTTTGATATATGAGTTTTTTTGTATGTGTCACTTGTTTTTGTTGCAACTTCTTTTTGTTTTCCACTTCTTTGAACAGTGCTCATAATTGCTTAAGGGATTTTTTTTTGGGGGGTGGTGATGGCTGGCTTAAAATCCTTGTCAAGTTAATTCCAACTCTGTCATCTTGACATTGACAGCTGTTGATTATCTTTTTTCACAGAAGCTGCAATTTTCCTGGTTCTTGAGAGGTGCTGAGCGATTGTGGACGGTTATCCTGAACCTTCCTGCCCATAAGATGCTGTGTCCCTTGACATGTTCTATTTTAGCAGGCAGTCCAGGGTCAGAAGGCACGTCCTAGCCCATTTCTTGTGGGCTGTGAACTGGAATATCAATTTAGATTTCAAATTCTTTTGAGTGTTTATTCTGGTCTGCCAGGCTGGTATGTTTTTCAGAGGCTGACTGGAAATATGGGCATCATCCTATACCTTGGGTGATTTAATTTTTTTGTTTGTTTTGGAGCCACACCCAGCAGCACTCAGGGGTTACTCTTGGCTCTGCATTCAGAAATCACTCCTGGCCAGCTCAAGGGACCATATGGGATGCTGGGGATTGAACCTGGGTCGGCCATGCAGAAGGCAAACACCCTATCTGCTGTGCTATCACTCTGACCCCACTGTCGCTAACTTCTAACAGGAAGTATCTGCCTTTGACTTTACTGATCCCTTGCACCAGCTGCTTTGAATGGGGAGAGGGGAGGGAGAGAGAGAGAGGTGGGCCGAAGGCCCAGGCCTTCAGATACAGGGATAAATCCATTACCATAATTTTTCCTCTTACTCTAGTCAGGCAGGGATGAGGTAATGCTTCCTTGGTGTCTGTGGCGGGGTGCCAGATGGGGAGGATAAATACAGCTCCCCCATTGCCTCCTTCACCAACACACCCTCATCAAGGTCCCTCTTCACTGACACTTAATACAGAACAGGGAAATTTAGCAATACTTGGTCCTGGCTCCCACAGTTGGCTGGTTTAGACCAGAGCTATGATATTAGCATTTGCCTGGAGTGGGTGTGAAGGAGCAAAGGGTTCCATTTACAGGACGAAGCCTCTCTTCTTGTTGTGACAAAGTGACTTTCCTTCCTTTTTCTTTTCTTTTTCTTTTGTAGGACCAGAGATGGAACACAGGACTTCACAGAGGCAAATACTCTACTTGGCTGAGCAACAACCAATAGCCCACTGAGGACTGAAGCACAAAGGAAAGAGAAAGAGCACCTGAGGGGCACATCATTGCAGGGGGTTCTGAGTTGGCCAGTACTAAGGCCTGGCCAGTTGTCTGGAACACAAGGGGAGGACATGACTGAAGACACAAATGAACAACTTAGCCACTGGGTTGCAGGATGCTTAAGCACCCATGTGACTGAATTCAAGGAGGAATGAGAAACAAGCAGGAAATGGAGAAGACAGTGATGTTGGGTGCAGACATGAGGCCTTTGCATGAAACAAAGACAGGTGACCTAAATATAGCAGCTCTGGAGGTGCAGGGGTGTGTATAGCCACTGAGAAGCCCCAGGGTGACTGCTGCTGGCAGCCATGAAGCCCTGTGCTACTGGCCACTTTGGTCCTTCTGAACCCATCTCAGCCATGCTGCGGCTGAGACTTAACCACGCTGCACTCATGTCCCAAAGGCTTCCTGTCAGTGGATACACACACACACACACAGACACACAGACACACACACACACACACACACACACACACAGAGCACAAAGGAATGCAGAGAGTTCCAGAAGCTACAGCTGAGGGCACCCAGCACCCCCCACCCCACCCCACCCAACATGGGAGGGACATAGAAAAGACGGGGTGAGGTTGGGGTTATGTGAAGCTGCAAACCTTTTTACGTTTTCCTTGTCAACTCATCCCCAACCCCTGACAAGCATTTTCTTCTAAAATTCCACACATATGGACTGACAGCCTTTTTGCATCTGGTTCTGTTCACCCAGCAACACATCTCTGAGATTCATCCATATCGTTCCCCTCAATCAGCAGCTCCTATTTATATTGCTAAACTAATATTTTTCAATGCATAGATATGCCACAGTTTTGTCTTCTGGTTGTCTCTGGTTTCTAGTTCTTAGATCTTGATAACACAGTATAAAGATGTCGAGTCTGAGGCTTGCTATAAAAATATGGTTTTATTTGTTGTTGTTGTTGTTTTTGGAGAGGGAAGCAGGGTAGTATGGAAAGTTTTTCTTCCAGCTTTGTGAGAACCTGTCAGACTATTTTCCATTCTGGCTGCCTCGCTTGATAGTTGCATGATTATCTGGGAGTTCTAGTTGCTCCATGTCCCCACCAACATGTGACACTGTCATTTGCCCATTTTTTGAGTCATTTGAGCATCTCTTTAGTAGTCACTTGTAGCTTATTACAGAATTGTCCAAATTACTCAACCTCTACGAGGAGATCTTCTTAATTAGTATGTGTCTCTTATATGTCTTGGTCTAAGAGCTGCTAAAATCTTTGTTTGTTTATTTGTTTGTTTCCTTCTTACTGATTTGTTACAGTTCTCTATCTATATATGTGGGTCACTCATTCCACATTATATTTCATTCTGAAAATATTAGTCTTTGACTTATTCTTAGAAGTACCTTTTAAGTATGCTGATGTTAATGGGATCCCGTGGATTCTTTTGTTTTTGTTTTGGGGACCTTTTTATACTCCAGTTTTTGACTATTAAAGAAAGGCTGCTATGAACATTAGTGTGCAGATAATTATGTGTAAATATGCATGCATATCTCCATTGGAAGAGCAAGGCATTTAAACTCTAAAATGACTCACAGTGGATTTTGTGCTTTTCAAATAAATGTGTTAATTTTAATAGCCCTGCGATACAGTTACAAAGTTGTTCACAATTGAGTTTCGGTCATACAATGTTCCAACACCCTTCACCAGTGCATAATTCCCACCACCAATGTCCTCAGTTTCCTCTACCCCACCTCCCTATCTTCATCTTAGACACTGTGGTTTTACTGAAGGGGCATCATACATATCACTTTATATCCTTTCAATACCTTGTTCTTAACCAGAGTGATCATTTCCAACTTCAATATGGATTTTGGATCCAAGGGAAGTATAAAGGCATCCAGGTAAGGATTGCTGGTTTCCTGTGTTTCTCATGCCTGTTAGTAATAAGGGTATATCCATCATCATCCAACACAACAGAGCAAGCACAGAGAGAAACTGAGTGAGCCAGGCACAAAAGACAAAGACCAGAAGGTGAGCCCTGGAACCCTACAGCTGACATTCCAAAAGAAACACGGGTAACAAAAACCACTCTTTACAAACCATCATTTGCTTGCAAAGAGGCATGTCAGAAGATAATCTGGCCAGGGGGCTCCAGAAGCTTCTCTAAGCCAGACCTTCCCCTGGGGTAGTTCTCCAGGTCAGTTATCCCATGGCAGGACACACTCTGAATCAGGGAACATTCATGCCTTTCTATGTAAAAATAAACTAAGAACCAGAGAGATCAAATCCTGAGCAGAGAGGATGGTAGAAAATCTGGGTTTGAATCCCTACTTTTCCTTTAGTAGGCTAAAGGTTCTATGGTGCTTGTGTTCAGTAATGGCAACTGATTTAAAAAAAGGACAAAACATGAACTGTGAGGCAAGACTGGGGAGAGGTCCTGAGAACACCTACAGATCCCAGGATGCTGGAAGATACCGTGATTAGAAGGCTGTCAAAAATGCTCTTCATCTGTCCTCTCTGAACTAAATGCCACTGGAGGGAAACAAGGTGTTTCCAGTGTCCTGTGTCCCTGGATAAGTAACACTAAATCATACCTTGGGGATTGAAGAAAAGAGGGGAAAGGACCCACAGCCTAGCCCTTCATGGTGCTGCACACCCCTTACATCAATCTGCTTTGTTGCTGGAAAGGAGCTTGAGGCTGAAAGAGGTCCCAAGTGGGATAAGAAGTGGGTGCTGAAAGGAGCTAAAATGCTATGCATGATACCATCTTGGTAACAGAATAGCAAACCACAATAGCTAAAAGGAAAAAATAAAAGGGAGAGAAGGTGGGAGAAAAGGGGGAGAGAGATAGAGAGAGACAGTAAGAGAGAAACAGAGAAACAGAGAGAAACAGACAGAGAGAAAGACAGAAAGAATAAGAAGTATCTGCCATAGAGGCAGACTAGAGGAAGGGAGAACAAGAGGAAAACTGGTCACATTGGTGGCAGGAAATGAACACTGGTAAAGAGATAGGTGTTGGAATATTCAAGTAAAATCAACCATCAATAACTATTTTTTGTTCGTTTGTTTTGTTTTTTAAAAAAATTCCCATCACTGATGTCCCAAGTGTCCCCTCCCCACCTGACACCGGCCTGTACTCTAGATAGGCTTTCTACTTCCCTCATTCAGTCACATTTTGTTATGATGGTTCTCAGTGTAATTATTTCTGTGACTGCACCCATCACTTTCTGTGGTGAGCTTCATGTTGTGAGCTGGACCTTCCAGTCCTCCTCTATTTTGTTTCTGAGAATCATTACACAAATGTCTTTTATTTTTCTCAAAACCCATAGATGAGTGAGACCATTCTGTGTTTATCTCTCTCTCTCTGACTTATTTCACTCAACACAATAGATTCCATATACATCCATGTATAGGAAAATTTCATGACTTCATCTCTTCTGATGGCTGCATAATATTCCATTGTGTATATGTACCAAAGTTTCTTTAGCCATTTGTCTGTTGAAGGGCATCTTGGTTGTTTCCAGAGTCTTGCTACGGTAAATAGTGCTGCAATGAATATAGGTGTAAGGAAGGGATTTTTGTATTGTATTTTTGTGTTTCTAGGGTATATTCCTAGGAGTGGTATAGCTGGATCGTATGGGAGCTCGATTTCCAGTTTTTGGAGGAATCTCCATATCGCTTTCCATAGAGGTTGAACTAGATGGCATTTCCACCAGCAGTGGATGAGAATTCCTTTCTCTCCACATCCCCACCAACACTGTTTGTTCTCATTCTTTGTGATGTGTGCCAATCTCTGTGGTGTGAGGTGGTACCTCATAGTTGTTTTGATTTGCATCTCCCTGATGATTAGTGATGTGGAGCATTTTTTCATGTGCCTTTTAGCCATTTGTATTTCTTTTTTTGTCAAAGTGTCTGTTCATCAACAACATTTGACTGTATCTCGTAATAACTCAATTTTAAAAAGGGGGAATAAAGAGTCGCCGAGTTTCAACATTCAGAATGTTACAGGCTAGGCTCAAGGAAAACAGAATTGTCCTCACTGGACTTCACTGAGACACACACTTATGAGTCTAAGGAGGAACCATTCTGCCTGCTTTGGTGTGGCCCTTCAAATAAAATGTCCCTTTACCGTACTTTCTTTTATGCAAACATAAACTCATGGGCACTTTTTGAAGCCATTATATGAAATGAACACTGAAAACACTGTTTTTTGTTTGTTTGCTTATTTGCTTTTTAGCCAGAAAGTTTAGCAAGGAAATATATCAGAAATAGTTTTTTGGTGGTTTTTTTGGAAAACGGGAATGGCACTATACTAGATGCCATCCAGTAGCCCGCATGTCATCCTGTACAAAGAGAATCTATAAATCCAAATAAACCCAAAACAACAAATGCACTTTCTATGAACTACTTCCAAACCTCTCACTAGAGTTTCTATTTCAACCAAAGCATCATGTCAGTTAACCCCAGCATTTCTTTTATGCTGAAATGAAGTCATGGAGTTGAAAAAAAAATCTGGGAAACTCATTGGAGCTTCTCACTTTTGTTGCTGATGATGAGATTCCTGTTTCTCCTTAAAATCCACATTATTTTTTGTTTGTTTGCTTTTAAGCCACACTCAGAGGCTCTCAGGGGTTACTCTTGGCTCTGCGCTCAGAAATTGCCCCTGACAGGCTTGGGGGACCTTATGGGATGCTGGGAATCAAACCTGGTCCATCCCAGGCTGGGTACGTGCAAGGCAAATGCCTTACCACAGTGATATCTCCCTGGCACCTAAAATCTACTTTTAACTTAAAAATTAGAAAATGAATTTGGCTTTGTTTCAGATCTTGGACCATGACACCTGAAAATTTCACAATGGTATCAGCCCAGTACTATCACAGGGAATCTGATGGGAAAGTTACATAGAAGACCAAGCTCCATGAGCCTAAACAGTAACCCCAAAGGATCAAAGCACTAGCTACAGCCCAGTAAATTCTTAGAAACTGACTTTAGTAATGCCATGGAGATATATAACAATTATTCAAATTGACCCTCATTGATATGTTTGGATAAATCCATTTGCCTTTGTGTCACAATAAACAATACGAAGTAAATTATTTTGTGCCAGCATTAAGGCAGGCTAGGGTGGTGTGTGGAAGTTGGGGACACTGGTGAAGAGAAGTCCACATTGGTGGTGGGACTGATGTTTGCACATTTAATAACGCCTGAAATGGAGATATGAGAAGCAACCTGGTAAATCATGGTTTATAATTTAAAAAAAATAATATGAAAAAAAGAAGAAAATGTATTTGTCCTAAATAACACTTTTATAAAAATATGCCTTCATTTATAACATTTGAGTAATTTCTTAAAAGCTTCATGGCAAACAGATCTTTAGCTCACTCAGGAATGATAAAATCCCTCTTCTCCCAAAGGTGAGGTGACTTTGGGAAAGAAACGTGACCCCTTTCCTGGGGGCTGCTGTGACACTTAGTGGTGCTCAGACTCAAAGCTGCTGTGGCAGCGCCACCCCCACGCCCCCTCATGGCCAGCCTCCCTGACAGGGCTCATCCTTCCCAACTACTTTTCACCAGGCTGGGCTCTGGCACTTTCCCCGGGGAAGACCTTTCCTGGTCTCCACACTTAACCCCTGAACCCATCCTCATCCATCAGCCCCAGCGAATGGACGGGCGACAGGGAATGTGGCTCCCTCAAGACAGTCGGGCCGTCTCTGCGCTCCAGCGAGGCCCTGTGCGCCTCTGCTTTCTGTCTGTCAGTGTCGCCGGCTTCTTCACGGCCTGATGTTTTTATTATCCCAGGGCCCAGCTGCTCGAGCCTGGGGAGCACTCGCTCTTTGGACGAGACAGCGATTAAGTGCTTGTTAAATGCCAGAGAGTCTCGCTTTGGGACACATGCCGGCGGGACTCTCCTTGGGAGTTCCCAGCTGGAGGAGGAGGGGGACAGTGACATCCCTTCTAGAACTGAGCTCCCCATCTCCCAATACCATCCTGAAACTTAGAGAAAAAGGGCTTCATCATCCCCTACCTCCTCCACCCCATTTGTGGAGTCCCTACTAAAATTTAGCAGCTCTGACATCAGAGCATGAAACAAAACGCTAGGCAAGGCTAAAGATGCACCGTAAGAGCCACAGACTCGGCGCCAGGCCTCTTACCTCGTAACCAAACTGCAGCTCGTCCGAGGTCAGCATGATGATGTCGTCATCGATGGCCAGAACAGCTTCCGTCTCGATTTCATCATAAGGGAAGAAACGGTTACTCAGCTTATTTTCAGCAGTCCTCACCACTTTTAGTGGAACTCGGATTTTGGGCCAAAGAGATTCTGGAAAGAAAATAATAATAATAATATATAATAATATATATATATATAAACACACGAATATATATATGTGTATATATAATACCAACAACAACATGGAATTTATTACTCCTCTAACTTTTGTGAGGAGGTAAAGTGATGAAAGCATCGTCTCACAAATGAGATGAAAGAATCAGCTTACATCCCCGCTTCTCATTAAATCCACATGGACAACTGTGCAATGGGAACTTCTGACAGAGGCATTTTTATCATGTTTTATATTCTCCATGCTTTTTTTTTTTTTTCATCCTCAGTCCTTCCCATACTGCTCATTCTCAATTCTGCTTTGCTTTGACTCACAACAACTGAGAAGGCAAAGACGCCAAAGGGCAAAAAAAAAAACATGACTCTGGAAAGGACCGAGTTCAGACTTGTCACTCTAGGGTCCACAATTGAAGGCCAGGGGTCCACGGCCTCCACTGCATTCTTCTGAGTAGGTCCATACCAGCACAGTCTGGGCCTGCAACTTTGCTAAGACATGCAAGCCACCCTCAGGACTCCATCACCAATCCCACCTAACCATTACCACCTCTGGGACCTGTTTCCCTCAACAAGCCTTTCCTCCAATTCATAGGATTTAGTTTTTCATAGCCAGTTTACAAAGCAGATCTCCAATTCCTAGGCCCAATTATGTGCAATTTTCTAGTGCCTGGGAGAAACACTCTCTCTCTCATTCCTTCTCTCTCTCTCTCTCTCTCTCTCTCTCATTCCTTCTCTCTCTCATTCCTTCTCTCTCTCTCTCTCTCTCTCCCCCCTTGCCTTTATATTTTCTTCCTATGCTACTTTGAAATAAATAAAGTTAACAACCCTGGTTTCCTGATTTTAAAATATGGCAGTTAACACCGCATGGCATAGATCCTTCTTTAGGGACCATCCAGAGACCTCAGGGCTCTCGACATGGCATCTGTCCTGTGAGAACTAGAAGACCAGAGTCACCACAGTGCTTTCTTTCGAGAGCCTATCACATAGTTGTGGGTGGATCTAGTGTTTGAGGGTCTATCAACCCCACAAATGCCAGCGGCCACTGCTCAGTTTCCCTTCTGAGTGAGGAGGCTTCTTCATCTACAACACTCACTGCCTGGAAGGCCAAGAAATAGTCCCCGTGTGCTTGAAGGAGGGATGGGGTTTACCCAGAGTCAGTCCAGAGCCGAAAGGCTAACTCAATTCCTAATGAAACTTGTCTGGCCAAAAGACCAAAGAAATAATCCTATGGGCTTCTGTCTTTTAAATCAGTAAACGAGCGATGCTGATGACAGCTTCGTTCCGGGCATGGAATCCCCATCCCCAGTGAATGTTTTGGGCAATAAAAGCCTGGGTGCAGAACTAGGAGGCTGGAGGCTTGAGTTCTTCACTATGCACTGAGGTGCAAGCAAGCAACTTCTTCGCAGGATAAGCATGCACAGAGGGAGAGACAGGAGTTGGGGGGAAGGGTGTGTCTTTATACAGCGGCAACGGGTGCATGTCGGACAGTCTGGAAGTGAAATGCCATCCGATCCTCCTCTCGGGCAGAAATTATTTACAAAGTGGTATTTACAAGGCTCCGGGAGGTTAAGTAACTTGACCAGGGTTAAAGAGCCAATAAATGATAAGGCTAAGTTATTCGAATCTAAATCTGTCTAGGATCAAAGACCAAACAGGACTCATATCACGGAGACAGCAACTTTGAAAAAGCTCATGCTTTCTCCAGATACGAAATGAAACAATGAAGTGCAATCATTTGGCCGAGCAGCCATCCTTATTCTAGTTTGCTCTCCACTTCTCCTTCTGAATAAATAAAAATTCCTGCCCATAAATCTCCCATCTAAATCCTCTCGAAGATACAAATTCATGGTCATCTCACAAAGGAAGGCGGCGGCAGCCCTGATCAGGGCTTCTGAAACCTGGTAGTAGGATACTTTTTCTGCTCTTAAAAACTAGGGACATCCCCGCACCCACACACTCCACTCCGGAAGAGTTTTATTTCTGTGTGGAAGAGACACAGATTCAATGCAATTAAAATTAAAGTGATTGGAGTGATAAAGTAGCATATAGGATGTTTGCCTTGCATATGGCTGGCCCAGGTTCGATTCCTGGCATTCCCCAAATGGTTCCCTGAGCAACGCTGAGAGTAATTGCTGAGTGCAGAGCCTGAGTAATACTAGGTGTGGCCCAAAATTAAGAAAATAAGGGCTTGGGCCCGGAGAGATAGCACAGTGGCATTTGCCTTGCAAGCAGCCGATCCAGGACCAAAGGTGGTTGGTTCGAATCCCGGTGTCTCATATGGTCCCCCGTGCCTGCCAGGAGCTAGTTCTGAGCAGACAGCCAGGAGTAACCCCTGAGCACCGCTGGGTGTGGCCCAAAAACCAAAAACCAAAAAAAGAAAATAAGGGCTTAATTTCTTAATTTTAAGAAATTAAAGGACTAAGGCTGTATCTCAGTGAAACAGAAGCCATAGATGTATGAAGTCACAGGGCTCGATCCCCAGCTCCACTGAATAAAAAAGATAGAAGCTAAGGCACGTACCTGGCACTTGGTTGCCAGTGGCTTCAAGCCCAGTTTAACTCTCTGGAACCACATAAGGCCTCCTGAGCACCGCCAGGCATCACTCCTGAGCACAGAGCCAGGGGTAGCCCTGTGCACCATCAAATAGGGCCCAAACACCCTCTCCCACTCCAAACCCCAATACAAAAGGCTTAACACAGCCTATAAAAGAAAAAAACAAAACAACAGCAACAGCAACAACAACAAAAATCAGCAAACAAACGAAACCAACTCACCTCTCCTCCTCCCAGGCCCTTCCATCATTGGTAACAACAACAAATAAAAATCAAAAAAGTCTTGTGCCTTGTGGAAACAGAAAGGAGTGAGCAAGTAGGAAGCCAGCTGAGTGTTACTAAGGAAATAGTTCCTACCTCACCTCACAAGCTCCCTGTAGGGGGTCTTGGGGGGGGTCCCAGGGGTCCCTGGATCACTCTGAGAACCTCTGCATCATGCAGCATGTTTTTTGAGGGTAACACTCTCTGAAGAAAGAACCCTTGTGATGAGGTTAGGGCAGAACCCAGAAAGAATCGAGATTTCTATGGAACAACTTGAGAAAGAAGAAATGCTGCTGCCAGCTGTCAAGTGATTTGGGTTACATATTCACTCTGGAAGCTCGTTTGTTCTCCCAATTGAATGGAGCCTTCCTCCTCTGCCCCCTGGCACAGCCCTCAGCCTTGTCAGGAGAGGGATGCTTTGGTGGGATATTTAGAGGAAGGAACTTTTCTTTCTGGCTGTAAAGGATGGTCTTTATCTTTTTTTTTGTTGTTGTTGTTGTTCATTTGTTTGTTTTGGGGCCACACTCAGCAATGCTCAAGGGTTACTTAGCTCTGCACTAAAAGATCACTCCTAGGGTTGTTTGGGGGACCATATGGGATGCTTGGGATCCAACCAGGTCAGCTGTGTGAAAGGCAAGCCCCAATCCACTGTATTATCTCCCTGGCCCTAGTTCTAGGGAACTTCTGTCTCATTCCCTCAGCACCTGGCATACATGCAGGCAGACTGGCCCACTCACCCTCAGCATGTACTAGAGATGCCCACTGGCTCTTTGACACACTCAACAGCTGTCCTGCCAAGAGCTTGGCAAAGATTCTCCTCCCCACACAGAGGCACCATGGAAGCCCTGACCAGCTTCCTAGCAAATCTGACTGAAACCCCTGGGTGCTTCTCCATGGGCTCTGTGGGCATTCCAGGCAGTGGCTGGTATCCTGCTGCCTGTCTGGGTCTTTTGCCCATGAACTCCATATCCAAAAATGCCACCAAGGACTGTATTCAATCCTCTCCCTCCCACAGGGCTGTGGAAGGGGTGCTCTCCATTCTGTTTATGACCATCTTTTCAGAGTTTTTCCAGTCTTGCCTAACAGACTTCCAGCCATCATCACCCTTTCTCACAGTCACCCAACCCCAGGTATCTCCCTGGTTCTTCTCCTTTCTGACAAGCATATCTGGCATATCATACAAGTGAGGAGATAAAACAGAAATGTCCTCTGGACATTGTATTCAATAATTTTGGTAGAGTGGGGTGGAGGGGGGCAGTGAACGGGGCCATACCCTATTTAGGGGCCTCTCCCAGCTCTGAGTTCAGGGTTTTTAGGGGTTGTCCCCTGGCAGGGCTTGAGGGAATCATGTGGTGTGAATGAACAGACCCAGGCCTCCTATATACAGAGCCAACACTCAACCCCAGCCCCAGAGCTATTTTGTGAACATCTGTTGAAGCATGTGGAAAGCTGGAGCAGAGGGGGAGGCCTGTGTATAGCCCCCAAGAGAAGGTTTAGACCTTCTCCAAGGTGGAGAGAGGCTCATAGTTAGCCAAAGCAGACGGCCTGTTTGCTCTGCAAGTTCCACAAGAAGAGGCCCCATGATCCTGGAATATAGAGCCAGGAATAAGCCCTAGGTGTGACCAATTCTCCCCTGCTCCTCCTACCCCTCTTGTGCTTATTTCTGGCCTGGCCACTGATTCGCCTTTCTGATTTAGAAAAATGACTCAACTAATCAGAGTTTCATTTTTCTTGATTTGCTACAATGGGATGGACAGTAAGTAGCCTCTTTGTAGGGCTGCCATATAATTTACCTGTGGTATATGCACACCTATCAACACCATGGTGTTGTATCATACAGTATTATGTCTACACCACAGAGCTTCCTCCCAAGAAGATTCTTGAGAATTCCTATGTGGAAATCTCTAGGCTCTAAGGACATTGTTGGTTGGGATCCTTCTAATGCCAAATGGGGTCCTTCTTTCTTTCTTTCTTTCTTTCTTTCTTTTTTTTTCCCAAGGGTCCTTCTTTCTTAATTCTTTACATGCTGAATGAAGGGGCCAGCATCATAGGGCACTTGGCCTTACACCTAGGAGATCTGGATTCGATTTCCAGCATCCCAATAGGGTCCCCTGATCGCTACTAGGAGTGATTTCTGAGGGCAGAGGCAGGAGTACTGAGCACTGCCTGGTATGGCCCAAAACCAAAAACCAAGAAAAATAATCTAAACAGAATAACAAGCCCTGTCTTCTGCCTCCTCTGTATACCTGCAGCAGGTAAAGCAGAAAAAGTCACTTTGTACTCACATGGTCATCTAAAAAAGGAGATTTTTTTCCCTCCAAATCTATGGACAAAGTGATGAAAAATACACAGCTATGCCAGGTGGCCTGGCACCATCAGAGTTCCTGAACGTCAGAAGGGAGAACAAACTCCGTGTATGACGGGCTTTTTCCAAAAATCTGCTATGGTGAATGGGTTTCTCCACATTGGATGCCAAGATTGACGAGAGCAAGGAGAATTCTCCTCAACACTTGGCCAGGGTACTACAAGATCGTTTGAGTTGTCTGGAAAAAGCTCCAAACCCATCTGTGGATCACTGTTACAACACATACCCACAGATGACAAAATCAAAGTTCAGACGAGCCCTGTGTAGACCCTGTGCATCCTTCAGGAATGTTCTAGTGGCTCAGACCGTCAATGCCAGAATTCTGCTCTTGGGGAAGGTGGTTGCTGCTTCAAGATTTGATCCACCAGTCCTGGCTGACAGTCCTGGCTGACTCTCCTGACATGTTCAGCCAATCCCATACTGCCTGAGAAAAACTAAGAGTCCCCTCACCCCCACCTAGCACAACCCCACATCTGAACTGGGGGATTGGGTGGGTGGGTGCTCTTGAAGCAGTGCAAGTTTATAATGGAAATAACACAGAAGGCAGAGGCACATCTCCATGAAGCATCCAGTGTAAAGACTTTCAAACCAGGTCAGAGGCCAGAGGCCAGGTCTGGTCACCCCCTTTGGCCTGTCAAATTTGGGGAGCTGAAGAACTGGGGAGAAGCGAGGCGGAGGTTGGCTCCATTTCTCCCACAGAGCACAAAACCAACGTGACGAAAGCTTGCTGGAAATTTCTACTGCCTGTTTGGAGTATTTGCTTAAATTTCCAACCCGGCAATTTAGACTTCAATGGAACCGAAAAAAAAAAAAAAGAGGATTTGGTTGGGCTGGAAAGTGAAAATAAAGGCGGGGGTTGGGGAAGGGGACTGTGGTTCGCGCCTACACTAATTCTCAGAGCCGCCGACACGCTCACCGCAATATTTATTTTAGTAAATGCAGAGAAAGTGAAAAACATCACTCTGGCCTCTTATGTTTCAAAGTCTTGAAGTTGATATTTTCAAAAAATATATATATGTTACTAATGTCATACATGGAGAGCAATGACTAAAAGAGAAAAAACCCCAAACCCTGACGATTATGTTGGCAGGAGGACCAGAGCTGACAGCCCCTCTTACCATGGGAACAGACACCCCACATGGGATGAAATATGGCTCATGTGCTCCCCTAACAAGGCCAGTGCCAGATCCGCAGGCCTGGGAAGTATCATCAGAGAAAAGCTGATCTGGTCTTGACACAGGTTGGAATAAACTGAGGGCCCCTGGTTCCTCCCAGAAGCCCAAAAATCTCAAGTACAAAGTGAAACCTTGGTTCTGCCAGTCAGTACTATATTTCAGGTGGGTCTGATGAAGAAAAAAAAAAAAAACACAAACAAACAAGCTAACGCTAGGTTTACACCAGCTCAGAGCTGTGTCCTCAGAGGGACATGGGCCAAAGAGGCAAGATGAGGACTGTCCCCTTCTTACAGCCTACTGAAACAGTGGCCTCAAAAAAAGGAGAATCAACTTTGCCAGAGGGAACTCATTTCACTGAACCCTGAAGAGCCTAGCTAAGCCCGGCTTCACAGGAGACTCCACTCCTAACCTTAGTAACTCAGCCCATTTGGATGGGGAGCTGAGTGGTTCTCCCAGAGCTTTGTGGCCTGTTGTACAGGGGCCAGGGGATGTGTGAGTGCAAGAATACAGAGAGACTTGATGGGCAACCTCAAATCCCAGATTTCATATGGTACACAAGACCTACTTTCTGGACAGTCCTTTGTGCCAGAGAGAGGGATGAACCCTTTTGTCATGGTTACATTCTGGAGAGCAGCAGCAATGGCTGGAGGATCCCCAGTTCCTGCCAATGAGGCTCACTCTCTGCTCTCTCTACCTTTCCTTCCTGGTCTACGCATATCACTTTCTCCCTCCTTCTTAGTAGTGGTCAACACCTTCCTCTACCTTCTACCTTTTACCCCTTTATTTCTCCCTTGTGGAGAAAATCCAGGCCTGACAGAGAGCTCCAGGAAAGACAGGCCATCCCCCAAAAGCGGCTCATGAACTTCAGGGCTCATAAGGTCGGACCTTCACTTTAAAGAGCTGTCTGGGAGGCCCAGAGGTGGCTCCATAAATCTACAAAGGAAGTCCATGATTCCTTCAGAGAACAAAAATCCCTCTAAGTGAAAGATTTTTAACGACACAGAAGGGTTTTCTTGAGGCACTTTTCTGACTTGTCTACCAGACAGAAATACGGTCTTCCTCTGGCCCATGCTGTGGAGCTAGCACAGGCGGCTTCCAGTGCTGCCCATCCTGACTTCAGGATGACCAATTAAGAGGGAATAGCCATAAAAAAGAAAAGGCCAAGCATAGATACTACTGTCAGGCAATAAACTCAGCCTTATCGGTGATAGTGGTGCGCATTACAAACTTCAAACTCATTCCTTGCTCTAATCCATCAGAAACTTCCTGCCTTTAATAGCCTATAAAGGGCAGGGGCCTTTGAAGTGCCCGGATTAAGATCAGTTAATCGAAGGACCCAACGAGAAACTCAATGCAGGTGGAATATGCTCTGTGGGTCCTGAATTAAAAACAAATCCAATTAATCAAATAGTCCTCCACCTAAGCTGCCGGCCCAGCAGGTTAGGGGGCAGCTGGGGCGAGGCACATAGTGATGAAGGAGCAGTTAATGGGGAGCTGGGTGCCTTGAGCTGGGGCAAGAGTAGCCAGACTGTCCTCTCTGAAGGCGCACAGGGCATCCTGGGCCAAGATAAGAGGGACAAAACTAATGCCTCTTAAAGGGAGCTCCCATGTAAACAAGTCAAAGGAGAGGATAGCAGGGAGCCAGGATCCGTTTTCCCAAGGTTGTCAGCCTTTGATCCTCTCTAGTCCTAAACCCTCATCCATTGTGGCTACAGAACAGGCCATGAGCTTTGCAGTTAAAGGAGCTACCCTAGAACAAGGGTGGGATTATTAAGAAAAATAAGGAGGGGGGGTCTGTCTGCCTCCAAAATGCACTCACGTTGACAAAGCAAGAAATCCATTGAACTTGTCTAGGGCACTGGACTTGTCCACATGCAAAGGATGCAAGTCATTTAGCCAGAACATGCTGGCTGAATGGGGCACATCCCGCCAAGACTGTCCTGGACCACCACCACCACCACCACCACCACCACCACCACTAAACAGACAAACACACACAGACACAGACACAGACACACAGACACACACACACACCACCTACACCTCACCTTCAGGGGGGTTTTTATTCTGGTTGTTCCACACGACCAGCAGCTTGGAAAGACTGGGCACCTTGGATACTTCTGTGATCACCCGGAAGAGGCTCTCCACACGATCGTAGGTGAGGACGATGGCCGTGAAGCCCTGAGACTGTGGTGGGATCAGAGGAAGGAAGAGGGGGTTGCTCACGCTGGCCCACTTCTGCAAGAAACAGATGATGTGGTCAAAGAGGAATTGAGTCACTGCAGGGCCACCTGCATGTTCACTGTCCATTAATAAGCCCATCTGAGAGACCTGGGTGGCTTTGACCAGGGCCAACTCCAGAGTGGTTGAAGCTTTCCCCTCCTCGGCACTAACTTCCCACAGGAAAGGTATAAAGACATTTTATAGTCAAGAAGTTGGTTTGGGTTGGTTTGAGTTAGGTTGGTTTGGATAGGGTTGGGTTGGTTTGGCTTGGGTTGGTCTGGGTTGGTTTGGTTTGGGTTGGCTGGTTTGGTTCAGGCTAGTATGATATGAAAGAGTTGGTTTAATTTAGATTGGGGGCCTCCAGAACAGTGCTCAAGGGGTCTCGGGTCTATTCAGCCAGTGGGTCAGATGTGCAATGCTCAGGCCCAGAATGTAGTGCTGCTTGGGGTCAGCAATGCCAAGGTTTGAATCAAACCCAACACATACTTCCTAACCTGAGTCATCACCCTGGCCCCTAATATGCTTCTGAAAGATCTGAGAGGGGCTAAAGAAGTATGAGCAGTTTGATGTTGGAGACCCACAGAGGGGGAGCCAGGAAAGAGTGCTCCAGAACCCAGTTTAGAGGGTACCATGTGAGGTGAGAGAGATGGACAGAGTTGGAAACAAGAGAACTAGCCAGAAATATGTATAAGGTGGACCTGGTCTTCCAAAATGAAGTTTAGGAAGTAACGAAGGAAATCCAGGTACCTTGCTCCATGAAGACCTTTTAAAAGCAGCAATGTGAACAAAAAATACTGTGCTGATGCCAGGCAAGACTCAGCTGGCATCGGCTTTGAGTGAGCCTGTCATGAAGTTGTGTGTTTATAGTGCACTGGCATCCTACCCATCTTTGGGTCACTTTGATTTCAGTCTACATGCTGCAAAGAGCCCTGTTTTATATTTTTTCCAACCCTGATATACAATCTTTCATCTGAAGAATAAAAAGGTTTGAGTATTTGTACTATTAAACTGTGAAAACAGTGGCATCACCTATTGAATGTGAAACATGCCATATGGCCTGTCATCAAGCATACAACTCAGGGGCCCTAATAACATCCATGTTCACATGGTTAAAAAATGTCCAAAGTTTGAGGCCTAATGCCAGTACCCACAGAGGTGGCTGACCAGGAAATGGCATTTATAGTCTTCCTTATGTTTCCCCAGAGTTCTTCCCTTTTTGGGATTCCCAAGTGTCTCTCCCAAGTCTCCTCAACGTCAATCCCATCACTGATGGACACCCACCACCATGTAGGGGACAGCAGCTGTTAGCCAGATGTAACCATGTAGGACAGGAAATGTACACAAACACATGGAGTACACGTGGGAATGAACTCATGGAAGCTGAATGGGGTCCCTGGGAAGGGAACCAGGATATTAAGGCCAGTGTGTCCACAACAGGAAGAATTAGACACCAAGAAAGACATGGCCCTCATGCCAACAGCTGACACTGGATGTGGCACTACAGTCTTAGGAGGTGCTTCGAGTTCCATGCTGATCTGACTACTTAGAAATCCATCTGGTTTGAGTTTTGTGTCCCCAATCCTGGTCTTGGCATCTTTCTGACTTATGGACACTGGTGGCAATAAGGAATTGCATTATTAGGTTCCCCAAACCCCCAAGCTTTTCACTTTTTCTGCAGTCACCATTCCAGTCCCCTCATCTAGCTAATCCCAATACAGCACAATCTAATGCCTGAAATATACTTTTATTTTTGGGGTTTTTACTTGGGGAGTGGTGGTGGCATACTTAGTGATCAGGGGCTACTCCTGACTCTGTTTTCAGCAATTTGTCCTGGCAAGTTCAGGGGATGATATAGAATGCCAGAATTCAAACCCAGTTTGGCTGAGTGCAAGGCAAATGTCCTACCCACTGTACCATTGCTCCAACCCTGTAAGACACCTTTTAACAGACAATAAAATCTTAAGAGATAGGAATCTGAGAAGATCTAAATATGATCTTGAAACAAATGCATAATGAGTAACTATGTAATAGGTGGTTTTTAAATAAGGTAATTTCTGTTTGATTTTATGTAATTTCTATTTAATTTTCTATTTAAAAATCATATTACCATTTTCCTAAGGGAAAAATAATAAAAAAATAAAGTATGATTTTGAAAGTCCAGATTGATTACAAATCTTACACTACCAAGACCCTAGACAGAACCCTTCTTATTTCATCAATAATGAAATTGTAAGATTAGAAACGGTGATTGAGGGGGCCAGAGCAATGGCATAATAGTAGGACATTTGTCTTGTAAGTGGCCTACCCAGGATGGACCCGGGTTCAATCCCTGCCATCCCATATAGTTTCCCGAGCCTGTCAGGAGTAATTTCTGAGTGCAGAGCCAGGAGTAACCCCAGAGCTCTGCCAGGTGTGGCCCCAAAATAAAGCAAAACAAACAAACAAACAAACAAAAAAAAAAGAAAAGGTAATTGAGATGCTGAGGGAGATAGTACAAAAGGTAAGATGCTTGCCTTGCATGCAAAATCCTGGATTTGGCTCCCCAGCACCATGTGGTCCCTCGAACACAGATAGAAGTGGTTCCTTAGTACAAAGCCAGGATTAACCCCTGAGTACTGTTGTGGCCAAAACACCAAGCAAGCAAATAAACAAAGAAAAATGGCAATTATTGCTACAGGGGTGAAGATGACTAGAAACAGAAAGAGAGCATGAGAGAGAGGGAGAGAGAGAAAGAGAGACAGAAAGAGAGAGAGGGATTAAAGCAATTTCATGGCTGACTCTAGTTCAATCTCTGAGCACTGCCAGGAGTGACTCCTGAACACAAAGCTAGAAGTCCCAAGCCACATCAGGTGTGGCCCAACACCCACACACACCAAATAAAAAAAGAAAGAGTGAGTAAAAGTGTGGAAAGAAAGGAAAGAAGGAAAGAAGGATGGAAGGAAGGAAGGAAGGAAGGAAGGAAGGAAGGAAGGAAGGAAGGAAGGAAGGAAGGAAGGAAGGAAGGAAGGAAGGAAGGAGGGAGGGAGGGAGGGAGGGAGGGAGGGAGGGAGGGAGGGAGGGAGGGAGGGAAGGAAGGAAGGAAGGAAGGAAGGAAGGAAGGAAGGAAGGAGGAGGGAGGGAGGGAGGGAGGGAGGGAGGGAGGGAGGGAGGGAGGGAGGGAAGGAAGGAAGGAAGGAAGGAAAGAAGGAAGGAAGGAAGGAAGGAGGGGGAAGGAAGGAAGGAAGGAGGGGGAAGGAGGGAGGGAAGGAGGGAGGGAGGGAGGGAGGGAGAGAGAGGGAGAAAACAAATGAAATAATAATAAAAAATAAATAAATAAATAAAAATAAAAAGAGAGTGAGTTCAAGATTCTATAATCTGGGCAAGAGCATCCAAACAGTGGATGGTGGTGGTTCCCAGCCTGTGCCCAGGCCCTCTTCCTCCTCCTAGTCCAGGGAAAGCAATATTGGAACACAGAGTTTGAACTGTGGCACTTTGGGACATTCTGGAATTCATTACGTTTGGATCTTTTCTAAGAAAAAAAGGAAAAAAAAGCTACAAGTTCCTTATTCCTGACTATCAAATCTGGTCCATGAAGCAAACTGAACAATTTCAGAGGATAAGTTATAAGTATGCCCTCAAATATGCAACGCTGACATTATGAAACACTGACACTAACAAGCATGTAAGAAATTTTTAAGGTAAATACACATCTAACATAGAAGGAATAACAATTTAAATGACAAGACAGCTCTGTTCTTGGGGAGAATGGGAAATGCCAACATACTTAAATTGCCTTTGTGACATCAAAAAAAAAGAGAAAAATTCCTTGAGAGACACAAGACTCGGTTTCAGAAAACAGAACCCTTGGAACCCAGACTGAGTCACCATCCTGAAAAGTATCATGACTCTGATTCCAAGACAGGGACAAGAAAGCAACACCCTTAGCAAGACCATGGATCTGGCCCCAATGAGCTGCCAACTCTCTGTGGAAAGTGGACAGCCAGGGAAGGGGTGGGAGATAGGCACTTCTCTGGAGATCACTTTTTCCACCCAGCTCCCTTGCATTCCAAAAAGGGCTTTGGGGACTGGAGCAATTATAAAGAAGCATAAAACTTGCTTTGCATGTGGCAGGGCTGGAGGGTGGCAGACTCAGGAGGTTAGATTCCTGGGAGTATATGGGGTCATATACTCCCCTAAACACTGCCAGGAGTGATTCATTCCCTGAGTGTGGATCCAGGAATAACCACTGAGCATTGCTAGGTGTGACTCAAATCACACACACACACACACACACACACACACACACACACACACACACACAAATAAAACAAGTAAGGATTGAACAATAGACACAGAGAAGGCTGGAGGAGAGAAGCAGGAATTCAAATCTGGTAACTACCACCCCACACAGCACCAGGCAGGGCTGAGCAGGTCAGGGTAGCTGCAGCCAATAGATGGGGCAAGCATGGCTGGCTTCATAGGACAGCCCCAGCCTGCTTCAAGGCAGATCTGGGAGCAGTTCACTCAAGGTCCATGTTCCCTTCTGCGTGTTTCTTTGCCCGTGTGGCCTGGGCAAAGCACTTAACCTCTGCCGCGCTTCCGTTTTCAGAGCCAGAAAACTGTGTTAATAACACTGTGTTTCTAGGTCGCGGAACTTGAATGTCATGATGACTTACTCATGACCATTTCTTAATCATGATTTCCTGGCCACCTCAGGGGTAATGAAAGTCAATGGGGAACAGGTGTCAGGCACCGACTCGGACCAGCTGAGTGGAGCTGTGGGCCCAGAGAAGCCTAAATGTCTCAAGAGTGGGGTGCAAGAAGTCCACCACGCCACCAAGAGCTATCTTCCAGTAGCATAAATTCTCCATGGAACTTTTCTTCCTCTCTACCAGATTGAAAGGCCAGTCAAGGTCTCCCTTTATGCACTACCCCGCAGATCGACATTATCACCAAGGCCATAGAACAGTGGGTTTCTTGGGAAAGAAAAATGATTTCATGCATCATATGCACCATGATTTTCCCTATTGGTAATGGTAATTTCAAACATCAAAAATCCTTGTGCCGGAGAGATAGTATGGAGGTGGGGTGTTTGCCTTGCATGCAGCAGGATGGTGGTTCAAATCCTGGCATCCCTTATGGTCCCCGGAGCCTGCCAGGAGTGATTTCTCAACATGGAGCCAGGAGTGATCCCTGAGTGCTGCCGGGTGTGACCCAAAAACCAAAAAAAAAAAAACCAAAAAAACAAAAACAAAAACAAACCAAAAAACATCAAAAACCCCAACATCACACTACCCACTACTGTCCCAATGTCCTATGACCATCCCTCCCTCTCCCCTACAAGATATGCTTCCTCATAAAGGCCAGTTCTGGGGCCGGAGAGATAGCATGGAGGTAAGGTGTTTGCCTTTCATGCAGAAGGACGGTGGTTCGAATCCCAGCATCCCATATGGTCCCCCAAGCCGGCCAGGAGTGATTTCTGAGTGTAGAGCCAGGAGTAACCCCTGAGCGCTGCCAGGTGTGGCCAAAAACCAAAAAAAAAAAAAAAAAGGCCAGTTCTTTTTTTTTTTTTTTTTTCATGTTTCCCCCTAAGAAGGTAGGGGTACAAACCCAGCAGTGCTCAGAGGTTAGTCCTATCTTTTTTTTTTTTTTTTTTTTTTTTGGTTTTTGGGCCACACCCGGTAACGCTCAGGGGTTACTCCTGGCTATGTGCTCAGAAGTTGCTCCTGGCTTGGGAACCGAGGTCCGTCCAAGGCTAGCGCAGGCAAGGCAGGCACTTTACCTTTAGTGCCACCGCCCGGCCCCCTGAGGTTAGTTTATCTTAACACTCAGGAATTACCCCGGGGGGGTTCTCAGGGAACCATATGGGATTCTGGGCTTGAAACCTGGGTCAGCTGTGTATAAGGGCAATGCCTTACCTGCTGTACTATGGCTCCAGCCTCCAGTGCTCAATTTCTGTTGCCTTTGGGGAACTGTTCTTTTCTTACCATATTTCTTTGAACCAGTGGTTTTCAACCTTTTACCCCTGCCAAATGGCACCATTGCATAGATGGGTGATTGACGACCGCTGAGTTAGGAGCTGCAAATCTGGGTCCTGCCTTGTGCTACCCTCGTAATGTATCTGTTTTCCTCATCAATAAAACAGGGCCCAGGAAAGGTCCCAACCCCAATGAGGAAGGAAAGTGTCATCTTAGTGGGATCATGCCCATGAGCACCAAGAGGAGGATCTCCAGAGCCATTTCAAATACCAAGGCTGCTGGTCCTCCCCAATCTGCATCTTCCCTGCCACCCATCATTTCTCTGCAAGTGGTTCCCGGGACCCCCTTGTGTCAGCAACTCCTGAACAATATAGAAAGGGTGAACCTAGAAGAGTAAGTCTTAAAGATGCCGAGGACAACAGAAGCCTTTCTGGCTAAAATACTTATTATTTGGTAAGAAAAAAAGGTCCCAGTGACTCAGATATGGCTAAGTACTTAAGGCCAAGACCACTGACATTGCACCTCTAGGTGAGCAGAGTCAGGGAACCTTTCCAACCCCCAGCACAGAGCCACATGGACCTGGGCCAAGCTACAGCCACGGGCAGGGCTGGCTCAGGAAACTTTATTTCCTAGCAAAGTGGCACTGTTCTCTTTTGAGTCCACACACTGGGCTGCCTGAGGCTGAAATGCCAAGCACCTTCCCCCTGCTCTGAAGGGCAACACCAGTCCTTTCAGAACACAGTGACCAAGACGAAAACAGCAGGGGAGAAAGGCAGCTTTAATTGGGCCTCAAAAGAGCTCGGCGTGCCCACCACCAGGTCAAGGTCAGCAGACTGAGCCCCAGTGTCAAAAGGCGTTTCAAACCCAGCCTTCAGGCACCTCTGCAAATACGGTGCAGAACCGACCCCCTGCCAGCGGGCCAAAGAGAGTGTCTACAGTCTGGGACCTCTTGACCCCACTTTCTGCAGGAAATCAAGCAAATTTCAACCGCCATAATTTACTCGAGAGCTGAGTGCTGCCGGGGGGAACAGCAAAGTCGAGCGGACAATTAGCTACAGCTCAAGCTGCTCCCTGGCATGGCGGGACAGTGCCTGACACTCGGCACCAGCCTAGGCTGTGAAGGCAGAGTCTGGGGTCTCCCCCACCACCGACCTCCAAATATGAGCATGGCCCATCATTCTGGCAAAGCACAGGATCTCATCACCTCCTGCCCATCCATTCACCTCTTTCCCTCAACTCCCACGACAGATACTCACTCATTCTGGAAGCTTCCGAAGAGAGCGGCAGAGTTCAAAGGCAGGGCATGAAAGGAATCAGTGATGGCTGTGGGGAGAGACCCTTGTCTATGAGGTGATAGGAGCCCAAAAGATGAGAGAGAGAGAGAGAGAGAGAGAGAGAGAGAGAGAGAGAGAGAGAGAGAGAGAGAGACAGAGAGAGAGAGAGAGACAGAGAGAGACAGAGAGACAGAGAGACAGAGAGAGAGAGACAGAGAGAGACAGAGAGAGACAGAGACAGAGAGACAGAGAGAGACAGAGAGAGAGACAGAGAGAGAGACAGAGAGACACACACACACACAGACACACAGACAGACTCTGCAGGGGCAATTGTTGGGGGTTCAGATTCCAGGATGCCCTGAGAAAGGCCTGGGGAGGCTAAGCTTCAGGTCCTGGGCTTCAACAAGAGGAAAGTCAGATATGGAGCCACAGGGGTATCTTGGGTCACACCCACACAGATGAGGCCCTCGAAGCCCTTCTGGTCACACTGTTCTCTTAATTTCAGCGGGAAATTCATGATATTCCTAGAGCCTCATGGAAGCCAAGTTAGCCACAGTTGCCTAATGACCCCGGAAGTGTTCTGGCTGGCACGACACAAGGATCATGAACCACATTTCTGTCACTGACTAAAGGATTCTTTCAACCTCAACCAATAGGATTTTCCAGACACCAGAAACCAAGCTCAAGGCCGGGCAATAATTCCTACAGCCCACCAGATCCGAGGTTGATTTTTGCATTGTTTTGTTTTTAATGTCACTCTGTGTAACTTCATGTGACAAGAGGCGAACGAAGCAGATATTTGAGTCGACCCAGATTTGATGTCCGTGAAGAAAAGCAGAAAAGCGAGAAGTCCAAGAAGGCAGGAAGAGGGAAGCGCTGGACCTCTGTGCCTGGTAATGGCGGTGGGGGTGGAGGGGCCTACCTATTTCTACCTAGATAGGAAAGGCAAGGTTTTTTTTTTTTTTTTTTTTTTTTTTTTTGGTTGTTTTTGAAGTTATCAACCCTTACCTCAATGTGGTTTCAATTACGAATTACCAGACTTAAAAAAAAATGGGGGGTGGGGGGGAGTTTAAAGCTTTGATTTATTCTTTTTTGCTCCAATTATGCATGATGTGTTTCCACGGAAGACTTTGAAAAGTATTTCATCATGCCTCTCATCCTGAAGTGGTCAAAGGGCAAAACTCGAGAAGAGTTAACCCATTCACTGCCCTTCTGCCTGGACAGGCTGCCCTCCTGGGGTACGCAGGGGTGAGGCTTCTGGCAACGAAAGGGTTAAGCATTAGCCTCAGGTTACTAGGGTGGTGTCCCCTGCCCTGAATGGGTGAGATGATATTTATGTTAATGGTTACTGAGAGATTTGAAAGGGGGCAATCAGTAATGTGGCCCATGTTGCCTTAACCATTAAGTGCTGACAATCCCAACTCTATCCCGAAAGCACTGTACTGGACATGCTCAGACTTGGAGCCCACCCCACCTCCACCCCATCCCACTCTGGAGAAATACAGAGGTGGGGTCCTTCTGGAATTTCTTTCCATGCAAAGGAAAGATTTGAAGGAAAATCTGAAGCTGCTTTATGTCTTTAATTCACCTGCAAAAGATAAAGGTTGTTCTGAAAACAAACAAAAGTACAAACAAACATAAACAAGGACAACACTCAAACCAAAAAAGCAAACACAAGAATAATGCTAGTGGCCAAATCTCACCATGCAGTCCATGAGAGATGAGGAGAATCAAAGACTAGAAATCTCTTGAGTGGTGCAGACTCAACTAAGAAGATAACAACCATCCGCTTAGGATTCCAACAAATGATTTACAGTCACTGGCACATACATCAGATTTTCGTAAAGTGGAGTTGAAATCTGTTTAATCACAGTTGGGAAGTGGACACAAGGACTCAGAGATCTAGACAAACTGAGAGATGGAAACCAAGACAGGGTCAAAGCAGCAGACCCAAAGCTTCCTCTCACCCTGCCCTGCTTCTTTCCTGTGAAACAAGGCCATTCCATCAGGATGATCCTGCCTGCAGTATGCCTCCTCCTCTTCTCGGTGCTGAGACATGTTGGCCTCACTTCTAGAAAGTTCTATGACCATCTGTTCAGGTGTGCTCCATCCTAAATTCTCTTCTCTTTCAGAAAACTGTGACTCCACACCTTGTTCCTGGTGCTTCTCTCCTCCTCAGACTGCCATTCTCAACAACTTAATTGAACGCAATAATCTTGCCTCCTCTACTGGAGTCATGGCTTCTGCTGGTTGTCACTCAAGATACTATTTAATTTCTTGCAGTTTGGGGGTTTGGATGATGAGTTATCATAACCTTAAGATACTTAGTTGGTAAAATTTATATGAGAAGCTTGAATGGAGGGGAAAGTTCTCAGGGGAAAAGTTATGTGTCTCATTTTTGCTAGTGACCATGAATGCAGGGCTACATCCCAGAAACCTTTTCTATTAAAAATGAGTTAAACTGGGCCTGGAGCAATGGCATAAGCAATAGAGCGTTTGCCTTGCAAGCGTTAACCTAGGTCCTAGGACAAACCATGGTTCGATCCCCCAGAATCCCATATGGTCCCCCAAGCCAGGAGCAATTTCTCAGCACATAACCAAGAGTAACCCCTGAGTACCACCAGGTGTGGCCCAAAAAGCAAAAAAAAAAAAAAAAAAAAAAAAAGAGTGAGTTAAACTGGGGCTGGAGCAATAACACAGCAGGTAGGGCATTTGCGTTACACACAGCAGGCCCAGGTTAGATTCCTGATATCCCATAGATTCCCTAGCCCAAGCACCACCAGGAATAATTCCTGAGCGCAAAGAAGGAGTAACCCCTGCGTATTGCTGGGTGTGGCTCCAAAACAAACAATTAAACAAAAAAGTGCCTTTAATCAGTCAGCCAGAGAAATGGACAGTAGGCAAGGCTCTTGTCTTATACACATTTGAACTGGGGTCAATCCCTGGCACCTAATATGGTCCCCCAAGTCCCCTCAGGAGTGATCCCTGAGCACAGATCCAAAAATAAGCCCTGAACACTAGCTGAGCAGTACTCACTTTGGTGGATGCAGTGACTTAAAACATCAGAACTAAACATATTAGTGCTATCGTAACTATGTTACCTAAACTATAATTAAAAAGTAGTCTTCGGAAAAAGAATTTCCTTTGGTAGTTTAATTGTTCACTTAGGAAAATGATTTTCCATAGCTGCTAAAGAGTTAGAAGTTTCTCAGTATTTTTTTTTTATTTTGGTTTTTGGATCACACCTGGCAGCGCTCAGGGGTTACTCCTGGCTCTACGCTCAGAAATCGCTCTTGGCAGTCTCAGGGGACCGTATGGGATGCCGGAATTCAAACCACCGTCCTTCTGCATCTAAGGCAAACACCCTGCCACTGTGCTATCTCTCCAGCCCTGTTTCTCAGTATTTATAATGTCAATTTAATTATATTTAATAGAAAGATATAATAGTACAGAATTAAATTGACAGAGTGCCATCCAGTTCAAAACTGTATGATTCCATATGCTAAGAGCTTCACACTAGACCTTTATTGTCAACAGTTTATCATAATGCTCTAATACTTACCAATTGTTCCCAAAACCTATGCTGTCTTTAAAATCATAACAATCCTGTGAAATAAGTATCATTCCCATTTGGGAGATAGGATCAAATTTCAGAGATAAAGTTTGAATTCTGAAATGGTCCAGTACTTAGATTTCCTTCCAAATTGTTCTGCTCAGTGACCGAATAGTAGTAACTGGTAACTAGTCACTAAGTGTTACACTATTTATTGGATGTGCAAATTGTTGAACAAACGAATCTGATAAATCACTCAGATCGTCTCCAGGAAAAGAAGGATGGAAATGGTGTAAATGCAGGCATTTTGAAGCTACCGTCTTTTCTAAACTGAAAACTCACAGGTTAAACCCATCTGACCACCTCTCGGCAAATTCCAGCTATTATCTGAGCTCTTGCTACTTAAATTCTGTATTTAGCATAGAAATTCCCATCTGGCTCCCTGCCCACCCTTCTTGGCTAAAGCCAAGCCAAACGACTGTCAAGAAGAACAGGAGGGGTTGCCACTGATTGCTTTTCAGGTAGTAAAGGAAAAAGTTGACATTTCATCCTCCTCTTGCTTGGAGGGGAAGCCAATCATTGAAAAGAGGCCTTGTCTGGCTGCAGCTTCCACTCGTGGGATGGACAGGAGCCAGCTAAATGGCTCGACGCAGGCTGTATTAAAAGAATTTGGAATGAAGGAAGAGCAGGCCCCATACACTGGTGCTTTAAATAATTCATGAGTTATATATATCAGCCTGCAAGTAATAAATCGCACGGAAAAGATGGATGGCAAGCTGGCTTTCATACTGTCTAATCAATTAAATGGGCGCGTATGATAAACTAGGGGCCAAACCCACACACTACTCATTTTATGGGCTCATAATCTGATACGTTAAAAAAACAAACTGCTCAGTTGAGGGCAGCAAAAGAGTTGGCGAATTCTTAGAATCTGGTTTGCAAATGCATCTTTAGCCACCAGATTTGTTCCTTATTAAATACACTACTAAAAATGAAAAGAAATGATTCAAGAAAAAAAATCTGTTAACTTGGGTTCCCATATGAAGCGGAAGCTTCATGCCCCAAGTCCGGAGCATTGGAGATATGCGGGTCTAGAAGCAAACACCGAAGCAGGAAATAATCCACACACGGTTAAAGGGATAAAACTGATTCAGGAATGCCACACGCAAGCCTTCTGCTCCTAAGAAGCAGATAGCTCAGTGGCAGAAAACCACTGCTGTAAAGAGGCTTTTTCCTGAGACCTAGGGTCCACACCCTGGAGTGGAGAACTCGTGGTCTAAGACACCAATCCAAAGGGTCCTTCAACCAAAGGTGCTTGCCACCAATGAATAACAAGCATATACTGAATAGGGTGGAACCCGGTTAATCCACACATAGAAAGCTGATCTAGAATGCAAAAGACAAAGCATTTCAGATTGTTAATAAATGGTGACTTAAAAAGTCTCATAAAACGGGACTGGAGAGATAGAATGGAGATAAGGTGTTTGCCTTGCATGCAGAAAGACAGTGGTTTAAATCCCAGCAACCCAGATAGTCTTCCGAGCCTGCCAGGAGCGATTTCTGAGTGTAGAGCCAGGAGTAACCCCTGAGTGCTGCCAGGGGTGACCCAAAAACAAAACAAAACAAAAAATCAAACAAATCCACCATTTTACAGCCTGCCTCCCCCAGCATCTGGCAGGAAAGGTTCGACCTTGGGTGAGGCTGTTGGTGATGGGGAGGGGTGGGGAGTCACATATCAAGAGACCCCCAAGGAGCAAACTCTTAGGAATGATTGGCATGCAAACTCCAAGCTCCCACAATATCATGACCAATACTCCATGCTAGTTGATGGGTGCTTAATTCCTACACACCCTCCCCACTATCAAGGTGATTTAGAGGGAAAAAAAAAGCTACTGCTATTGTAGAGACTTGTCTTTCAAATTTAAATTTTTTTTCTACAATTTCAATAAGAAGCTATGCTTGGTCAATTTTATTTTGTTTTGTTTTGGGGTTTTGGGTCACACCTGGTGGTGCTCAAGGGGTTACTCCTGGCTTTGTGCTCAGAAATCACCTCTGGCAGGCACAGGGAATCATTGGGATGCCAGAATTCAAACCACCATCCATCCTGAATCAGCTGCATGTAAGGAAAATGCCCTACCACTGTGCTATCTCTCCAGCCCCAATAGTAAATTGTTTTATCTCTTCTTTTTACTAAAGTCAAAAAAAAAAAAAAAGTGGGGCTCGGTTTGAACTGTCAAAAAATAAGAGGCAAGAAAGGAGAGCAGTGGATAATTAAAAACATTGGGCCAGAGTGAGAGTACAGCAGGTAAGATAAGCACTTGCTTTGCACACATCTAGCCAGCATGGCTTAATCCTCAGCACCATGCACAGTCCCCCAAGCCCCACCAGGAATGATCCCTAAGCACAAAGCCAGGAGTAAACACAAGTGTTGACAGGTATGAGCAAACCATCCCTTCACACACACACACACACACACACACACACAATCTAACCTATCTCTGAGAGGTGAAATTGTCTACCTTTTCCAGACCTTCTTACTGCAAGGTACAGTATCTGAAGGGATACACACACACACACACACACACACACACACACACACACACACACACACACTCTAACCTATCTCTGAGAGGTGAAATAGTCTACCCTTTCCAGACCTTCTTACTGCAAGGTACAGTATCTGAAGGGATAGACTCTGACCAAATGTCAACAGGTAGTAAAGAGGGAAGCTCCCAAGGAACTAATCTGAATAGAAAAGGGCAAAGGGAAACAAAGAGCATAAAAGCCACCAAGCTGGCCCTGGTGTCCATAGAAGGGAAGAACTGGTATTTGATGCACCGATGCTTCTGTTTTCTACTTCCACTCAGAACAGCCAGACTGAAGCAGAGACATGGCCTTGAGCATTGGAAGTGAGGGCTCCATCATGCCAGAATCCTTAGAAGCTGGAACCATCAGACAAGAGGAATTGTCCAGCATGCAGAACAGAAATTAAATAGGGACAACGTGAACAAGAAACAAAGTAGAGACACAAGAACAGAAAAAAGAGGTCTGACATATAGATCCAAGATGGGATTCTCACAGAACAACCAGAATTCTAAAAAGGTAAGACTCTTGTAAAAGAAATGGCACACTGAGAAAGAGAGAAAAATAAAAAACTGATGAGGATTCTTCTAATGAATTAACGGTATGAAGGTATGAACCCTCAGGTTAGAGAAGAAAAGTCTTTTGGGGGAGGGGTTTGGTCATACCCAGCAGTACTCAGGGGTACTCCTGGCTCTGAGCTCAGAAATCACTCTTGGCAGGCATGGGTGATCATATGGGATGCGGGGGTTCAAACCACCATCCATCCTGGATCGGGCTGAGTGTAAGGCAAATGCCCTACAGCTGTGCTATCTCTCTGGCCCCCAGAAAAATCATTTTCTAAAGGAGAGAAAAAATATATATTAGGGGCCGGTGAGGTGGTGCTAGAGGTGAGGTGTCTGCCTTGCAAGCGTTAGCCAAGAAAGGACCATGGTTGGATCCTCCGGTGTCCCATATGGTCCCCCCAAGCCAGGGGCAATTTCTAAGCCCTTAGCCAGGAGTAACCCCTGAGCATTAAATGGATGTGGCCGAAAAACAAAACAAAACAAAACAAAAAAAAGAAAAAAAATAGATATTAGACAGGAAAAAAACAAAAAAAAACAGATATTAGACAGGAAAAAAAAAAACAAACAATCACCACTTGGCATCCACTGTAACAACTGATTCAGGCAAGAAATCATTGGAGGTCGCCAAGAACCAGTAAACAGAAGCATGAGAACTAACAGGATATCGATGTAATCGTCAAGTATCTCCTCATAAGACACATTAAAGGAAGGAATAGTAACTTGACAGGGAGGAATCCAGTGGAAACCAGTGACTTAAGTTCATCTCCTGAAGGAAATAGGGCTGAGGACTGTCAGAATGACCCACTGAGAACTTGCCACTTATGGGATTCATGTGAATGACAGACAGGCATCGTCCAAAGAGATACTGCTGTCACAGACACATTATTGGGATGCCAGCCACAGGAAATTGGATGCTATTACTCGTCCCCCAACTTCCTGCCTATTTTACCTGGATAGTGAGACCCTTCCACTTCTGGGTGAGGTCTGTGGTCCGTAGGTAACAGGAGTTGCCTTAGGGGTGAGAGAGGCAGATACAACAGAGACGGAACAGATAAGAGAGACAGGTTGGGTGCAGAGAGGTTGCTTAGTTAAGAAGCCAAGTGAGATATGCACATGGCGGTTATCTTATAATAAAACTGAATCACTCCTAAAACTTCATGACTGCTGTGAGTCATTTCCTCACCTTTATCCTGATACCTACAGACCCAACAGGCTGTAGGGGCTACAGGTGCCAGGTCGACTCCATGCACCTCTAGGACTCTATAATTAATAATTAATACAACAGGGTGCAAACACAGATGCTGAAGTGTTAGATACATCCAAATCAAGGGGCATCTGACAGAATAAACAGAAAAAAGCATCTGTTCACTTCAAAGTACCACTGCCAGAAAGACACTAAGACTGTTCTAGATAATGGAGGCCAAAGAGATAAGGAGGACGGCATGACATGCACAGTCAGAAATTTCCTTTCGCTATCATAATAATCTACCATTATTAGAATAATGGGGGAAACTCTTAGAGATTTCCCAATGTAGATAAGTTAAATATGAGACTAAGCTAATAATATCATATCAGTGGTTATTCATATGATTTTGAAAAGCTGATTCAATATTAAGAAGTGCTCTGTGCATCCTATCTGCAATTTCTAAGTGGCTCTGAAAGAAAAACCCCATGGAAATATAACCATGCAAGTACATATGAAAATATACATGTACTGCCACAGATGCTCCATGAGTCGGCAAAAAGGGCCAAATGGGGAAAGGTTGGGCTGGCAGATGGGGTGAGCCTGGCCACGTGTGGCCTCTGAAAACAAGACTTCAGAAAGCTGGACCTTCCAATTCATGCTGAAATGTCCGAATTCCATACATACTTCAGTCCTATCTAGGCGGTGAGAGGAAGAAGGGGTGCAGAAGCCAAGAAGGCCTCCTGGGGGGCCGGGTGGACTCTGAAATTCCAGAGGAACATTCCACAGGCTAAGGTGAAGGGTATAAGGGGAGGAATGAAGGCAGCGGGCCTGGCACTGTTCCAGCCCAGGGTCTGGTCAGCAGTGCGTGACTATGTGGGGACATCTGTAGACTTTGGGGGTGAGGGTTATTGTTCTGGACACCCAGTCCCAAGGCCCTGCAACACATGTGGCCTGACCCAAGCCCCAGGGATCAAGAGGAGAAAGAATATGGGGAGAGGGACGATATCTCAGCAGCTCATGAGCAAAGTGAGAATCAGCCCCACATCCCACGAGCTCCCAGCCCAGAGGCGCCTGCACCCAATGGGCTGGCTACAAATGCAAGTTTTCAGTACTCCATACTTCCCACACATACCCATATGATCTAAGATGGGTGTGTAAGCTGTGTACCAACAGGTCTTCCAGGAGACATGAATGCCGCTTCCCTAAGCAGTTGGTAGAAACAGCCACTTGTCCACATTTCCCCAACCACTCTGGCCCCACCTTCCCAGGGGCAATCGGTGCCCACCCAGAGCTCCTCTGTCCCTTTTCTGTTTCTAGTTTCCAAGGCAGCCTTGGCTGAGGGTCTGTTCTCACAGTCAGACCAAGGTGCTTACAATTCACATCTGAGCTTAATAGCAGTTAATGTGCCACTCTAACCTCTAGGGACCTGGCTCTTTTTTCGATCTCATTCTTCATTTAGAGGTGAGCATGTTTGGGCCATGTCCAGCAGTGCTTAAGTCTTGCATCTACCTAGCTCTGCATTCATAGATTATTGCTTGGCAGTGCTCAGGGGGATGATACACAGCACCAGGGATTCAAACAGGAGTCAGCAGAATGGAAAGCAAGCTGCTTAACCCTGGTGTTGTCTCTCGGGCCCCTCAAACTCATTCTCATGTTGCATAGTAGAGCCCAGGTGATGTCACCTCCCCATTTATTTCACCAACTCTGGTCAGTGGCCACAGACATCTTTTTATCTGTTCTAGGGCACTAAAGAGACATCTCTGGGGGTATGAGCTCAGTTGATATAAGTTCATTCCAAAGGGAAAAAAATATGGTGCCTGCCCTAAATCAGAACGTGCTGGAAAGGAGAGGAGTAAAGGGGCAAACTACTGCTCGGGGGCCTCCCTCTAGCAATGGTCCTCAAACTACGGCCCGCAGGCCACATATTGTATTTATTCCCATTTTGTTTCTTCACTTCTAAATAAGATATATGGTGTGTATAGAAATTTGTTCATAAGGGCCCGGAGAGATAGCACAGCGGCGTTTGCCTTGCAAGCAGCCGATCCAGGACCAAAGGTGGTTGGTTCGAATCCCGGTGTCCCATATGGTCCCCCGTGCCTGCCAGGAGCTATTTCTGAGCAGACAGCCAGGAGTAACCCCTGAGCACCGCCGGGTGTGGCCCAAAAACCAAAAAAAAAAAAAAATTTGTTCATAATTTTTGTTTTTACTATAATCTGGCCCTCCAACAATCTGAAGGACAGTGAACTGGCCCCCTGTTTAAAAAGTTTGAGGACTCCTGCTCCAGAGAATGACATCTCCCCACCAAAGCCCTCCCTGGAAGGATAAGGTTTGGGTGTCACTGCCAGGCCATAAACTCATCCCTCACCTACCCCATCACCCCCCACTCCTTGCTCACCCCTGGAGCTGTGGCTGGGCAAGGCAGGAGAATGAGGGAGGGGAGGCAGAACCAGTAGAGGCCTGCTGAGAGTAATAGGAGCAGTGACAACAATGGATAGTGTTGTAAATGGATCACATTTGTATTTTCATGGAACCTGCAAAGGTATATACTGTACCCAGCCAGGTCAGTCTTCAAACAACAACAGGGGCACACAAGAAGGGGGAAAATATTATAGGCACATGTGTGCTTATTTGTGGTGCCAGAGATGGAGTCAGGTGGCTTATACATGCAAGGTAAATGTTCTACTACTGAGCCACATACCTAGTTCCTACCACAAAATATTGTGAAAAATAAAGTTGGGCAAGAAATGGGGGAAAGGCTAGAAGGGGGTGCAAAGCTTTATGACACAGGTGTCTATGTGTGTGTGTGCAAGGGGTTCTCTGAAGGTCAAATCCACTCTTCACTGCTGCCACAACATAAACACATTGTATGTACATGAACTCACAAATATCACACATCAGGTATCACATCACATAGATGCATACACAAACATGCACAAACCTACACCTGTACTACATGTATGGGTACTACAGAGCACATTACATGCATTAGCATATATTGCATACACTACACATATCACATGAACACACACACATTTTTCCTGGCCCCAACAGAACATTTTTTCTCAACCCTTCCTCCCCAAGCTCAGGGCACAGTTGGAGACTCTGAAAGCAAAGTAGTACCCCATGATTTACGGACCAGATCCAACCCTCCTCCTATCTGATACTGTCAAAATGATGGAATCTAGAAGGGAGACTCCCCTGCAGGTTGGCATGAGGATGGCCGAGTGTGCGGGGAGTGTTTCTGACGGGAGATGGGCTGAATGTAAATCAATCAGTGCCCTGCAGGCTGCGTCTGGTGCAGGGGAGCAGAGGCAGGAACGCACACCCTGCAGCTTTCCTTCCATTGGGGATCTGGTTACATAAGCTCTCAGAAAAGCATAAACAACATGGGGCTGGAGCAATGGTACAACGGTAGGGCATTTGCCTTGTATGAGGCTGACCCAAGAAGGACCGAGGTTTGATCCCCCAGCGTCCCATATGGTCCCCTAAGCCAGGAGCAATTTCTGAGCATATAGCCAGGAGTAACCCCTGGTCACTGGGTGTGCCCCCCCTCCCCAAAAAAAAATCAACATGCAAGATATATTTTTCAGTTACATCTCAATTTTTTTCTTGTTACACTCATGCTCTTTCCCAAATTGACAAGAGCTGACACTTTGGCCATTTTGTCCAAAATTAAAACCTTTCTCTTTCTACCTAGTACCTCTCCTAGTACTAACTTCTCCTAGGCTATATCTTCGTAAAACAGAATCAAAATGCTAACTAATTATTCTAATTAAACTTTTCTTCAAGCTCAAAGATGAAAGTATAGAATCTAGTCCTGCTATGAGCACCACAGTTCCACAGAGGAACCAACAGGAAGGTCTCAAGGTGGCACCATATGGTCTGTTTTCATTTGGGGGCCACACTGGGCAGTGCTCAGCCTTCTGACTCTGCACTCAAGAGTTATTCCTTACACTCAGGAGTCATTATGTGATGCCCGGGATCAAACCCAGGTTGACTGTGTCCAGGGCAAGCACCCTACCAGCTGTCCTATTGCTCCAACCCCTGGTACCTATGCTCTGAAATGCTGATATCAACTCAGTGATGGCTCAATGGTTCTTCTTATTTCACTACAAGTCAAGTCATGTGTAGGTAAAAGACCTGAGTTTCATGCTTATTTACATCAGGGCTTCTTAAATTGTCCCCACTCATGACCCCTTTTCACCTGAACAGTTTTCACGCCACTCTCAGGAGATACAGGTCAAACAGGGAAAAAAAAATCAAATACTTGCTGATAATAATTCAGAGAAATCTGTCACAGACCTATTTTTTTTCTTTTTGATTTTTGGGCCACACCTGGTGATGCTCAAAGGTTACTCCTGGCTATACACTCAGAAATCGCTCCTGGCTTGGGGGGGGGGCATATGGGGCATCGGGGGATTGAACCTTGGTCTGTCCTAGGCTAGAGTGAGCAAGGCAGACACCTTACCACTTGTGCCACAGCTCTGGACCCAAGACCTATTTTATAATTTTATATTTTATAATTTTTCACAATGGTCTACATTTGGTCATGTGATTCTTGCATGTACCTAGCATGGGTGTACCCAGCATGCCTGTCATGGAGCCAGACCAATCATGAGACACGGTAAGTCTCAAAAATTGAGAAGAAACCTCTCTGTACCCCTCAACCAATAGGAAAAAGAAGGATGGAAAGGTCATGAGGGGAGCCTGAAGGCTCCAGCCCTGGCCTCCCACCTCCCACCTTCCTTTATAGATCAAGGACCTCCATCCAAGATAAGCTGTCCTGAATCTTGGTATGCAGGATACCAAGAAAATGCATATTCCCTTCAATAAAATGCTTACAATTTTACAGGGAAATCATACTTGTACACATGATAAAGGACAGGAAAGGGCCAGACATATATGCTCTGGTTACAAGCATTACAAGGAAAGATGATGGCTAGGGCTAGGGATGTGGGCAGAGAAAAGCCTTATGAAGGCAAAACAAAATCTATGAGCTGCCACTGAAACTGGGCCAGAAAGTGGACAGCTAGAGGCCAGGGTGCATAGAGGAAAGTCTGGGAAAGGGCCCCAGAATTGCCAAGACACACAGAAGAGAGAGCACAGAGCGTGCAGAGGGTGTGTTTAGGGGAACCTGCCAGAAACATCCATCTTCCATGTGAAAGAGTCATATGTGGGACACCGTTTATCATCTAGCTGATGAGGAAGATGTTACAGGTTCAGGGTTGAGGAGACATATGGGGAAGTAAATGCCTAACATGTTTTAGTGAAACTAGAAATGGGTACAGTGTTTTAAAAGAGAAACTTTAGGAGCCAGATCGGTGGCACAGGTGGTAGGGCGTTTGCCTTGCATGCGCTAACCTAGGACGAACCGCAGTTCAATCCTCCGACAACCCATATGGTCCCCCAAGGCAGGGGCGATTTCTGAGCACACAGTCAAGAGTAAGCCCTGAGCATCAGTGAATGTAGCCCCCAAACCCCAAAAAAATAAAAGATAAAAAAAATAAAATAAAAGAGCAACTTGTTCAAACCCATCAGCATTCATTCTGAACAATTTCTTAGATATATCTAGAATCCTAAATATAGTAACTCACACACTTATGAGCAAACATGTAGAAAGTGTGTCCTTTGTGTTACTGTTTGAAAACAGGGAGGGGAGAAAAAAATAAAGCAATCTAAATCTCCATCAATATTGGAAGCTCCACCTAAACAGGTTAAAACAGTATTAGCTTCTTCCACAGACACATTCCTGCCCCCTGTCATTTGGATGGTTCCAAATGAAGCCAGAAAGAGGCCACAGCCTAAAGCAGTGCTTCTCAATTATTTTCTGTCATGCCCCCCTAAGAAGAAGAAAACATTTTTGCGCCCCCCATGCGACTGTAAATAGTATATTTATTAAAAAAAACTTTCACCTGCAAAACAAAAATATATAAAATAATTTGAGCTAATTTTTTAATCAGAGGTGATGGCTGGATTAATAGCTACAATGAGCACGTTTTGCAATGCATAGCTTTTCGAAGCGGGTTGGAAGCAGGACACAGCAACTCTCAGTTCCAGAGACATACAGAGACATAAACACGGGGCTTAGCTTGTTATGACAGTGTTTGCTGAGGTCAAACGTTCCCTCCTTTACGGAGCCTCGTGGCCCCTGTGGGGCACTAGCCCCACTATTTGAGAACACTGGCCTAGAGCAAGTGTCTGTTTCAAGATTACTTTGCCTAATTCTGTTCTTCAGGCTTGGAGCTGTTCATTGAAACAATCAATGTAAAGCCTTTGGCTAGGTCTCAGACAAGAGAAAGTGCTCCAAATATATGCTATTTCTGATTATTCAGTGGTTCACAGCAACTTTTCAAGAGCTCTAAGCTCTAAGCACTGCAAAAGTCATCAGGAAGTCTTTGATTTCCAACAAGGCCCAGGCCTCCCCCATTTATCTCTGCAATAAATAAACACGCTGTCTTCCCAAGCACGTTTAAAACAAACGGCTGCTCCTGAAGCTCTCACTTTTGTCATCATTTCAGAATTAAACAGGCTTTATTGAGGAAAAAAGTGGTGGTGAAATGGGTGCCAAGTATAGAAAGAAAGAGCAAGAAAGAAAAAAAAAAGAAAGAAAAGCAAAAGAGAGAATAAGGGGCCAGAGTGATAGCGAAGCAGTAGAGCATTTGCCTTGCATGTGGCGAATCCAGGACAGATCTTGGTCTGATCCCCAGCATCCCACATGGTCACCGGAGCCAGGAGCAATTTCTGAGTGCACAGCCAGGAGTAACTCCTGAGCATCACAGGGTGTGCCCCCCACAAAAAAAATGCAAAAAAAAAAGAGAATGATAGAGAAAAAGAATGAAAGGGGAAAAAAGGAGGAAGGAAGAAAGGGAGGGAGGGAGGGAGGGAGAGAAAGCAAGCTAGAATTTCAATAACCTTAGCAACTTGGGAACCACTCTCTCCCCAACAGCCTAATAGCTGGACTACACAAGACATAACCAACCCCTGAAATTCACTCACCACAGCGGGAGGATCATTCCATTCTTCATAGGAGAGGGCGGCATATGGGTAGATCCGGTCATTGATAATCTGCAGAGTGGCCAGGGCGATGGCTTTGATGGACTGAAAGTATGCTTCCCAGAACCATCGTGCCTGGAAAAAAAGCAACCAGTGTTATGTGTGAAAGGAAGAAGAGCTTGGAAAAGTCAGATGCTCTGGGTCTGGGTAATGCCTGGATTCCGAAAGAGCAAGGCATCACGGCTCCCTCCTACTCTAGCCAGCCTGCCCTGCCAGAAGGATGCATTTATCACATGAAGTCAAGCCAGAGTGGGAGCAAGGCAAGTGAACGTTGGATTCAATTTAGATACAAGAGACACTAGGGTATGATGAAAAGATCAACATGCCAACTAACTGCACTACCAGAGACAGCTGCCGTCTTTGAACACGCGATGAATGGGGCACAAATCTTCTGCCACAGAGCGCAATGAATTCTCACGTATGTACAGACTCATATACTGAGCTAGATAGAGACATAGAACATTCCAGATGCCCCACTGAGTGAGCCGCTGAGTCGGTACCACTCCCCTTTCATCCTTTCACGTCTGCCACTGCATCTCACACAAGTGAAATCAAACAGCAAGATTTTTACTCTTTTTTTTGGGGGGGGTCATTTCTGGCAGTGTTCAGTAGTTACTCCTGGCTCTGCACTCAGAAATCGCCCCTGGCAGGCACAGGGGACCATATGGGATACCAGGATTTGAATCACCGTCCTTCTGGATGTTAAGGCGAACACCCTACTTCCATGCTATCTCTCTGGCCCCAGATTTTTACTCTTTTGGGTTCAACTTCTTTGGCTCTTTTGTTCAACACTTGTAAAGATTCATAAATTGGGAGTTTTTGTATCAAGGCTATGGTGGCTTCACCAAGAATATTCTAAGTGTCCCACCCATCTTTATTAGTACCTTGAGAAATTGTAAGCAAGACTGGCCTTATTTATCTCTTGAAAGGTGTAGAAAAATTCATTTTTTAAAAACAAACATCTGGTCTAGGTATTTGACTGTTGCATTTTGGGGATTGGGGAAAAAACATGGGGGTATGTGGAGGTTACAGATTTTAAATTATATATTCACTTTCTATCAGTCATAGGCCTTTGCATAGTTTTTTTGTTTGGTTTTTTTTTTTTTTTTTTTTTTTTTTTGGTTTTTGGGTCACACCCGGCGGTGCTCAGGGGTTTCTCCTGGCTGTCTGCTCAGAAATAGCTCCTGGCAGGCACGGGGGACCGTATGGGACACCGGGATTCGAACCAACCACCTTTGGTCCTGGATCGGCTGCTTGCAAGGCAAACGCCTCTGTGCTATCTCTCCGGGTCCAAGTTTCTTACCAGTTTTGTTAATAGTTTTTTTTTTTTTCATAGAATATGTCTGCTTCATCTAAATTATTAAGTGTATTGGATAGAAAGTATATGTTATTTGTAGGATATAAAGAAAAATACTTAGTATGCAAAATAACACCCAAAAACAATAGAAATGATGGGGGTGGGGAAATGCAGTTAGGACAGAGAAGGGGCCACTGTGACAAGGATAGTTGGAAATGATCACTCTGGACAAGAACTGGGTGCTGAAAGGAGGTAAAGTGATATATATGATACACCTTCAGTAACAATAATGCAAACTATAGTGCCTGAGAGAGAGAGAGAGAGAGAGAGAGAGAGAGAGAGAGAGAGTCTGTCCTAGAGGCAGCTGAGGAGGTAGGTGGGATGACAGAAGAGTAACTGGGGAAATTAATGGCGGTGAAGGGCTGGGTGTTGGAACATTGTATGACTGAAACTCAACCATCAACAACTTTGAACTCTAACTCACAACAATTTAATTTATTTTTAAAGAAGCAAAGTGGATGTTAACATCTGCTAAATGTCTGCAGCAGTTTGCCTCTTTTCATTCCCGATACTGATAACGTGTGTTTCTCTTTGAACTTGATAGCATTACAAGAACTTCAACAATTTTATTCATTTAAATAACTTTAGATTTTGTTGATTTTTTTTTAAAATCTTTTATTCCCCTCTACTTTCTGCTTTATTTTTCTATCCTTTCTTCCTACTCCAGGGCAACTTTGATTCATCCTTGCCTTCCCTGAGAAGCCTCGAACTCAGACAGGAACTCATATACCCTGCACACAGACCTCCCTTTCTCCCCGTAGGCGGCCATCGATGGAACCAGCCTCTACCCTGAGCATTCCCAACACAACAGCAGAGAGAGAAGTGCTTTCAGGGTTCACGGGAAATGATGGCAGGGAGAATGCTCAGCCCGAATGCCAGACACTGTCAAACAGAGCAACTCCTTACAGCTACCTCATGCTATCGTTGCCTGTGTACCAGACTGCAGTGCATGCTTGGCCAGTCAGCATGGTTCGAGAGGCCCAGAGAGCTTGGAGAGCTGTGAACTTCACCAGGGGCTTAACTGCTTCTGTAGGACCCCCTGCCACTGTGGAGCGTCCAGACGGCAGATAATTTAGATGATTTATGGCCCAGCAGCACCAAGTGTCAGGCGCCCGTTAGTAGAGAGCACAGGGCTTTCCAGCTATGCCGGCCAGACATGGAGACACCAGACACGGAGACACACTGTTTTCAAGAGCAAACGCAAGTGTGGGTGACATCTGCTTATGTCCCCCACCCAGACACATTTCTCCCTATCCATCTCCCTATCCATCTGTGCATGCAGCACAGAAAAGTTCTGGAGGAACCCCCTCCCCACCCGACTTCAACCCACAGACGCAGCGTAGTTAAAGGATAAAGTCAAGAACTGTTTATATCCTGAAACCTGGAACAAAAGCACTGGCTATCTCTCCCATTAGACAGAGGCCACCGGGTCCATAAAACATGGAGTTTCCGAAGCATAAAAATGCCAAAGTGCCTCCAAACACTTTCAGATTAGAGAATTCTAAAAGCTCCGACAGGGCAAGGGTTGGACCAACTGAAACTGAGCACAAGTGAGCGGGCACTTCAACTTGAAACGATTGTTTGCCGTTTCTGCTTCCATTAAACGTGATCCATTCCTTTGATTTCCAGGCACCAAAAGCCAGCAGGATTAGCTGCAGGGCAAGTTGAAAGGCAGCCGGTGCACAGCAGGGCGAAGGTTCTGAAGCTCTCTGAGTTTTGGGAATCTGTGCCCGCTGAGGAAGGGAACCATGGAGACTACATGGAGTCACCCTCCTTGGTCCAACAAGCAGCAGGTGACTGCCCTTTCCTAGGCCATCACCTGTGGGCCTGGGCACTGCCTTTAGGATTTATGAAGAATGTTCTGGGTGAGAGTTGGGAAGTGGGGGAAAGGAGAGGTACTGTGAGATTATAGGCTCCTCCTTCTGTCCTGGAGTGTATAAAAATCGTGCAGAATAAATCCATATCTAGTAGTGGGAACCCCACGACCCCCCAAGCAAGTCCTGGGGCAATTTCCCCTCTAGTGCAGTGCTGGCTGCACTCAAGGTCTTCTGACCAACCAACCAATTGGCAGATTCATCTTACAGTGGTCCTCAAACTATGGCCCGCGGGCCACATATTGTATTTGTATCTGTTTTTGTTTCTTCATTGCAAAATAAGATATATGCAGTGTGCATAAGAATTCGTTCATAAGTTTTGTTTTTACTATAGTCAGACCCTCCAGTGGTCTGAGGGACAGTGAACTGGCCCCCTGTTTAAAAAGTTTGAGGACCCCAGATGACCACATGTTAAAGGCCTAATGAATCCAAGAAATGAAACAGAATAACTGTTGGGATTTTGGGGGGGGGGGGTCACACCAAGAGGGGCTCAGAGGTCACTCCTTGCTCTACACTCAGAAATCACTCCTGGCAGGCATGGGGGATTATATGGGATTCCAGGATACAAACCACGGTTGTTCCTAAATCAGCTGTGTGCAAGGTTAATGCCCTACCGCTGTGCTATTTCTCAGCTCTCAGAATAATGGTTGGGTTTGCTCTGCTCTTGTCCAAGCTCCTGCCAAAATCAGGGGCACATGGTCAGCCCCCCACCCCAATAGGGAATACTGAGTCCCTTGCCCCAAATGGTCCACTGGCTTTCCAGGATACAGAAAAGCCACACAATTCTGGAACCTATCAGCACCCTGAGAACATATCCGCTGCATTTTTCCACTGTGCTGAGCTGGGAGCCCACAGTACCGGTGCTGGGCTCAGACAGGAGCTAGGAGGAACCCCTTTCAAAGGAATTTAGAGCTGCAGTGGTGGTCCCCACCAGGGAGAGCATGGCAGGTGGACAGAGGTGGGTGCAGTCTCACCACAGAGAGGAGAGAGAAGCAAGTTCCAGACCCCAACCTCCTGAGACCCTGAGTTTCTGCATGACAGGACGGTGTCAGGGGGTGAGTCTGAATGGACCCATGGGCTCCCTCCTGAGCCCCTTTGGCTGAGCACACCCATACACAGGGACCAAAGCCAGTTTGCTTTGCGGGGGGGGGGGGGGTGGCAGGGTAAGCTCTGTTCTCAGAGCTTACTCCTGGCTCTGTGCTCAAGGATTACCACTCCTTGCAAGGCTGAGGGGGCCATATGTGCAGCTAAGTTCAAACCCAGGTCAGCTGGGTGCAAGACAAGCACCCTCCCTACTGTACTCTTTCTCAGCATCCTCTAATACTTCTACCATCGACCTATTTTTGTTTCAGAAGCCAGGACAGATGGGAAGAAGCAAGTGCCATGCCCATGTCCCAGGGGCAGGTATGAACCAGCAAAGAGGGGAACCCTAAGCTCTGCAGGCAAATGGACACCAGGCAGAGCTATTCATGGCTAAGAGTAGGGAGTGACATCCCTGTGGCTGCCATCCTGGACAAAGATGCCATACAGGTTGGCAGCAGCTTGAAACCATGTCCCTGAAAAGCTCTGTGAGGAAGATGCCTTCATACAAGGCTGAGGTTGGCCACCTCTAAGAAGGGACAGGAAATGCCCCCCCCTTTTTTTCCTATCCCATATAAGTTAGAAAGAGGACAGGACAGAAAAGCCTGAAAAATGCCACTTCTTTTCTTTTCCTTTCTTTTGGCTTTTTGGGCCACACCCGATGACCCTCAGGGGTTACTCCTGGCTATGTGCTCATAAATCACTCCTGGCTTGAGGGACCATATGGGATGGTGTGGGATCAAACTGAGATCCATCCTAGGTTAGTGTCTGCAAGGCAAACACCCTACCACTTGCACCACCACTCCGGCCCTGAAAGTGCCTCTTCTTGGGTTCCAAAAAGTAGGCTTGCCCTGGGGCCAGAAGAGTCAAATCCTGATGACAATCATCCAAGGAGAGGACAAGAATCTGGAAATGGAGTGTCTGGGTGACAGAACCTTCTGAGAACAGAAAGGGGGAGCAAGAGTTTCAGAGATATCCAAAAATGCTGCGCCCAAGGCTTAGATCACATAGCAGTCCTTGCATCCTGAGGGTGAGTCTCCTCCTACTTTTCAGCACCCCCACACTATGGTTCACAGCCTCAAGCTAGGCCCCCACACCACTTACCTCCATCTTTTTGATTCCTCATATAGGACCCACCATCCTCCCACAAAGCTCACCACACACAGAGAGCCATAGAGAAGCTGGGAGCAAGATGCTGTGGAAAGCAGTTGATTCTCAAAGTGACTGGGGATGCAAGAGCCATTTAGAAAACCTCCATTCACTCATATATTCTAGAAGCCTAAAAAACAGGTGGGCAAGTGGTACAGACCTACAAGCACTTTCAATAGAGAAGTGAAAATGACAAAGACAGTCCAAAGGAAAGGCTAGTGAAAAAATGTTATAAATCATATGAAGCTTTATTTTTCCTCAGAGGGGCTTATTCATCCACTAGGTAGAGCAGAAGAAAGAAATAGTGAACCTGAAGAGAGGGCAGGAGAAATTCTCCCAACTGAAACACAAGGGGAAGAAAAAAGTGAGAGAAAAAGAGATCAGAGCACATAAGAATGAAAGGATGCTGTGGAAGGTTCTATCAAGCATCCCAGGGAAGTTGGAATCCCAAAGGGCAGAGCAGAGTTTGCAGGAAGGAAATGAGGAGGCAGGTGAGCAGATGTAGTCAAAGAAACAATGGCTACGAATTTGCCCAAATGAATGAGTGTCAGCCAGGAGCAGGCTCTAGGGAGCAGGCGAGATGAAAGCGTTCACCTTGCCTTGCAAGAAAGTAAGGGAACCAACAGCTGCAGGGGAGGCAGGCAGGGAGAGATCTGAGCTACAGGAAATTTTCTCCCAACACACCAATGCCTACGGCACCATCATCCGTTTCAGGTGAAGGGCTGGAAAACATTTCTACGCCTCATGGATTAATTTTTCAAAGCTGTGCTTGAAGATGAATCTGAAAACTTCTAAGGAGACTCTCGGGACTTTCCAAGCATGTGTTATCAGAGGCTCATCTTCTCCCTGTGCTGCTCTGTGGTGACCTCCCAGAGCCCCCCTGAACCTCAAAGCCCCCTATCACCTCCTCCCACAATTTACCTCCCCCACCATTTTCCAGCTGTTGGGTGTTTTCTGGTTCTTCCCTCCTCAACTCCTGCCTTCCTACATGGACTCTTGTTTCATGGTAAGGCCCTTCCTCTGACCTGGGGCTCATAGCATGCTGCCTGCTCTCTGAAGACAGTCTCTGGGGCCTTCTCCAAGCTAAGACTGTTTCTAGGTCTCCTCCTCATCTTTCTAGACTGACTGAATCGTGTCAGTACGGATCAGAAGCTTTGTAGAGTGTCCTTAGATTGTACTGATGTGTTACTACTCATGATTAGATTGAGGCTGTGAATTTAGGGGGGGTACCCTCAGAGATGAGCCCTCTCCCACGCATGTTACCAGGAGGTGGCCCCTAATTACTCCAGGAAAAACAGCTAGGCCAATGTCTTTCAGGTAACCCCTGGCCCAGCTATATTATATTGTTTATCATTTGGTTATCATAGTCATTTCTGACCCACCTCCTGCAGGGAGGAGGGCCCAAGAACTCAGCACGCTATTCTTAGTAGATGCTGCAATATATATTTTTTAAAAAACTTACAGAACTATATCCAGAGTATTATCATATTCTTGCCTCAATTTTCAATCTATTAAAAAAAGCCTTAAACTTATAGGACTTTAGGTTGGCTGAAAATAAAATAGAATAGAAAAACTTTTTTGTTGTTCTTTTCCTCATTAATCAATGCTACAAGGGCTGGAACTTCTGTGTGTGAGGTGAAAGTTCCCATTCATGGTACTGGGTGGTCCCTGAGCACAGCTGGGGGCACCATCCCCAAGCACTGCTAGGGGTGGCCCAAAACCAAACAAACAAACAAAAAAGATGAAAGGCTTAAAGGGAGGAATCAGGGATGTGGCTCAGTGGCACATATATGCCTCACAACGTTGATTCTTCCCACTGCAAGGATCCAGGAATGGGACCCAGGGGTCCCCCATAAGTCTGGAGGGTGGGTAGATGGATGCCCAGTTTCTCCTGCAATGAGATGCAGCACTGCAAGGGGCTCTATAGAGCTTTAATAAGTTCAACCTCTGGCACAACCTCTGGAAGCACTGTGACTCCCCCCCAAAACTTACAACAAAAATAATCAAAGGAATGGGTGAGGTAAACTATTAAATAATTTAAAAAAAAATAAGAAAAACCCTACAAGGGCAACAACAAAATATCCCATCAGAAATAAGATGGCAGCTCAATGAATAAAACTCTAATTTCAGCAAAGCAAGGTAAGCTTTTCCATATTCACACAGGCACAAAGACACACTCTCAGGATTCCTGGCATGAAGCTTGCCCCTCCCTGAGCATCACTCCTCACAGCCTCGAACATTCTCAGTCCTTAGAGCGGATGGTATGTAACATGTCTCCTGGCATCTGCCACTCCTGTCTTTATCTTGACCAGAGAAGTAACGTTAAAGCATGACCTTTCCCAGTCTTGATCACAGCCCATTAAAGGGCACTGGCCAAAGGGGAGCACCTAGGTTTGTGAGTTTCACAAGAAAAATTTCTGGTTCATTACTTGTTCTTTTCCCTTCTGCTGACCTGGATGGCAGGAATAGCTGTCTAGAGGTGAATTAAGTGAAAGAGAAAACCCCAATAAGCTGGAGGGGCTCAGGCAGAAAAGATGAAGAAAATCTTCCTTTCCAAGAGCATCACTGAGTCACTATTGCCTGGGTCACCACTTCTGGATTTCTTTGCATGGAGTCAAGGAACCCTTTTCTTTCAATACCAATTAATGGAGCATTATTTTGCATTCAAATTCAAATACTGTAAAAACCAAATATTTTACAGTGGTCCTAGGCCCCCAGTAAAGCCACTGTAAAATATTTTTCCACTCTATAATTTCCCTACAGGCAGAGTGTGTTAGGCTAAAGATAAAACTGCAAAATGTGGGGCCGGAGAGATAGCACAGCAGTAGGGCAATTGCCTTGCATTCAGCTGATCTATGGCGGACCGTGATTCAAATCCTGACATCCCATCCCATATGGTCCCTGAGCCTGCCAGGGCCAATTTCTGAGCACAGAGCCAGAAGTAACTCCTTAGCACTGCTGGATGTGTCCCCCTAAAAAAAAAAAAAAAACCAATAAAGCAAAACAAAACAAAACAAAACCCTGCCAAATGTACTCTGGAAAGAGCAAGACCCTTCTTGTTCAGCTAAAATAGAAGAACTAGGTGGGTCCAAATATTCCACCAGACAAGGACATGTTCCACCAGACAAGGACATATTCCACCAGACAAGGAACCCCTGACACAAAGTTGACTCACCAATAACTTGGGACATCCACCCTAAGCATGATGTGATTTTTGATGTGATTTCTGTTCAAGTGGATGAAATGCTTGTATTATTGTAGCAACCCATGAAATGCTTGAGTTGTTGAAGCCTGGAAAGCTCTATATATACTACTTGAAGATTTAACTTGGGGTCCATGTTAAGACTCCCTTGGTTGGATGAGACTTGGACCTCGAATAGTCGAATAAACTCCCTTTTGCATCTTGCATTAATGGAGGTGGTCTCTGACTCTCAGCACTGACTTGGGTGGTCCGCTTGGACCCTAACAATACCGCCTCTCATACAAAGACATTATATAACATAATCTTCATTGAAAACACCAAAACATCCCTAACAAATGACAAGAGTTTGTAATGGGAGGATTCCAGAGAATCAGCTTAAAGAGACGCACATAACATCTAATGGCAGTTTCCCAGGAGGTAGAAAACTCCATAAAAACAAGCAAACCAAACAGCAGTGTAGTTCCAACTGGAGCAGAAGATCTTAAGAAGGTCACTCGAGACCACCACATTTTTTAAGCCAAGAAAACACTGGGCAAAGTTTATAATCTGTAGAGGCCCAACAATTTGTACCCTGCAATTTTGCTCGATTCATATCTGAGCTCAGGAGTCTGCAGCTTCCTTTGGCTCTTCGGAATATACCGCACTGTCATCTCCAATGGAAAATCGCTTTTCTTTTCTTTCCCAGTTTTTTTGACTTTCATGTCTTTTCCTTTTGCTCTGCACTGCTTAGTATTTCCCGTATAATATTAAATACAAGTGCTGAGAGTGAACCTCAATCTTATGGGAAAGTATTCAATATTTAACCACTAAGAATATTAGTCTCAGGTTTTTCACAAATGCCCTTTTATTAAATTGCCAGGCTCCTTTCTATCCCTCAACTCACTGTGGCTCATTTTTTAAGAATGGCTGCTGAATTTTATAAAAAACGATTTTCTACATTTATTAAAATAGCCAGGTGGGTTTTCTCTTTCCATTTCATGAATGTGGTGACTTTCACTGATTAGATTTTTTTTTTTTAGCCTTAAAACAACTTGGCATTCCTAATCTACTTAGTCATGATATATTATCCCTTTTTAGTTACTGCTGGATTCGGTTTACATGATCATGATCTTTAAAGCTCCGTGCATCTTACTCATGTGAGGTAGCTGCCTGACAGCACAATTATCCAATAGATCATTATTCTACGTAATGATAAGACAGAAAAGTTTCCCATTAAGGTATGGCACAATGCTAAAATGTTAGCAGTTGTAACAGAATTCTGCCAGCAGAGATTTTAAGCTGAGATACTGTGGGTCATAGAATCTATCAAATGTAGTCCTACTTTGGCATTTGGTCCTTGTGCATTGCCTATATCTTATCTACATATAAGAAAGAAAGCAAAGGTTACCATGGTCACCAACTTTATAAATGCTAGAGCCAACCTTTTGTTTAATCCAAAACCATTTTGTCTAATTCTTAAGTTTATGGTGTTTTATTTTTTAAACCACCTACTGCCTGGAGGAAAAAAAATAATTAAATTCATACCTAGGAAAAGAGCAAATTTAATCCAGAGTAAAAAGAAGAAAACAAATAACAAAAAGTAGGGCCAAAAATCAATAAAATTTGGGGCTGGAAAGAGAGTATAGCATGTGAGGCTCTTAACTTGCATGTAGTTGATTCTGGTTTGATCTCCAGCACCCATGGAGATCCACTATGGTCCCTGAGCCATGCCAGGAGTGATTCCTGAGTGCAAAACTAGTAGTAAGTGCAGAGCACAGAAACAAATAAAAATCAATAGAATTTTTAACAGGCTATTAACAGATAAAAACCAACAAAACCAAAAGAAGGAAGGAAGGAAGAAAGGAAGGAAGGAAGGAAGGAAGGAAGGAAGGAAGGAAGGAAGGAAGGAAGGAAGGAAGGAAGGAAGGAAGGAAGGAAGGAAGGAAGGAAGGAAGGAAGGAAGGAAGGAAGGAATAGAGAGAAGAGGAGACACAATGATGAATATCAGAAATGAAAGAGGAGGCATCATTGGACTAAACCAGAACAGAGTCTTTTAAAAATGGTGCTGAAAAACAGACAATCCATGCAACAACTTAAAAAAAATCTGCACACACCTAACTACAATCATGTCTATAATCACGGTGTTTAAATAAAGATACTATTTTTAAATTTATTTATTTTTATTTATTTTTTAAGCACCACGATTATAAACATGATTATAGTTGGGTTACAGTCACAAACAGAATATCCCAATTCACCAGAGTAACATTGCCCCCCTCCCAATCTCCCCCCTTCCCATCCCCTACCTGTATTCGAGACAGGCATTCTACAGTTATTTGTTTTTAAGTTCAGTAAACTGTTTTTTATATAAGTATTAAAAAATACAATAGTAAAAGTATTAAAAATTTGCACATAGATCTTATACATTAACAAGAATTTTCTAAACATGAATTATAGAACTAAATGCATAAGACAAAACTAAAACTTTCTAGGAGCCAGCACAGGGAGAAACCTCAGTGGAGTTGGATACAGGGATCACTCCTCAGGCATAATCCCAGAAGTGAGAACTAAGAAAGTGATCACAGATAAACTGGACTTCACCAAAATCCAAAAAATTCTATTCTGAGCCTAGACTGCAGGGGTCTCAAACTCGTGGCCTGCGGGTCGTTTGTGGCCCTCCTTACAACATTTTGTGGCCCTGCCCTAGAGGAATCTTTTTTTGTTTTGTTTTGTTTTGTTTTAGTTGTATGGGTCACCCCCCAATGCTCAAGGTTTACTACTGACTTTGCACTCAAGGATCACCCCGACTTTGCCTCCTGCGGCCCCCAAGTAAATTGAGTTTGAGACCCCTGGCCTAGAGCGATAACATGAGATTACAACACTTGCATGCAGCCTGTAATCCCCCAAGTACCACATTCCCAGAACATTGCCAACACCTAAGAACAGACCCCTAAGAAGAGAACTGGGAGTAGCCCCCAGGTGGGATCCACCCGGAAAAAAATTCTATTCTGCAATAAACAATGTCAAGAAAATGAGAAGAAACAGAGTTAATATCTGCAAGAGATACATCTGATAAAGAACTCATAACACCCCCCCAAAGTAAGAAAGGGGGCCGGAGAGATAGCATGGAGTTAGAGTATTTGCCTTGCATGCAGAAGGATAGTGGTTCAAATCCCGGCATCCCCCAAGCCTGCCAGAAGCAATTTCTGAGCATAGAGCCAGGAGTAACCGTTGCCAGGTGTGATCCAAAAACCAAACAACAACAACAAAACCCAAAAACCCTTGATTTTATTTTTGGATCTTGTTTTGTGTTTTCATGTTGTGTTGCTGGACTCAGTGGTACTCAGGGGTTGTTACTTACTCTGCATTCAGGAGTTACTTCTGGTGATGCTCAGGGGACCATATTGGATGCCTGGACCCACTGTACTGAACTCCAGCCCCAGAACTTGATATTTTTTAAAAGAAAGTATGTCTATGGTTGTAGTGAGGGATCTGAATAGAAGAACTGTCCCTGAGAAACACACAGATGTCAAGTCAGTCCATGAAAAGAGGTTCATCATGTACCACTAGGGAAGTGCCAGTTAAAACCCCTGGGGCTGGAGAGATAGCATGGAGGTAAGGCATTTGCCTTTCATGCAGAAGGTCATCAGTTCGAATCCGGCTTCTCATATGGTCCCCCGTGCCTGCCAGGAGCAATTTCTGAGCATGGAGCCAGGAGTTTCCCCTGAGCACTGCCGGGTGTGACCCAAAAACAAAAAACAAACAAACAAACAAACAAACAAAAAACCTGGGTACTTCACACACTCATTAAACACTGACCCAAACATTAACAACCCCACATGCTGGCAAAACTTTGGGCCAGTCAGTCATGACTGGTGGGGATGCAAAGTGGGGCAGCTACCTTTTGAAGACAGTTTGTCTGTTTCCTACAAAATTAAATACATAAACTCTGAACAAGCCTTCCAGCAATGGCATTCCTTGATATTTATCCAAGGGAGATAAAAAAATTACGTCTACACAAGAAGTGGACACAGTTATGCACAGTCAAACTGGGGACTGCTGGAACTTGACGCATCCATAGATGCCGTTCAGGTCACACCCTCAAACCAAGAGATATTTATTACTCACCAGTAACAAGTAAGGTTCTGTCAAGCCACAGAAAGGACATGGAACAGTCTGGAATACTTACTACCAAGTGGCAAAAGTACATCTGAAAAGACCACTGAAAATGCCACATATTCAACTCATCACCAGAATCATTTGTACCTCTGTGTGGTGACGGGTTCACCAGGCTTATGGTGGCGACCCACTCAAAGCATCCATGCATACAAAATCGTTATGCTGTATGCATGACACTGACATTATGCCAAAAGTCAACAATACCTCAATTACAATGTTTAATTAGAAGAAAAGGACATAATTCTATGATATGAATGAAAAAAGGAAAAACTATGAAAACTATGAATAGATCAAACCAAAGTTGCTGGAGACTAGAGGAAGAGGGAGAGAAGCAGGCAGAACATCTTTTTTTTTTTTTTTTTTTTTTTTTTTTTTTTTTGGTTTTTTTGGGCCACACCCAGCGTTGCTCAGAAATAGCTGGCTGTCTGCTCAGAAATAGCTCCTGGCAGGCACGGGGGACCATATGGGACACTGGGATTCAAACCAACCACCTTTGGTCCTGGATTGGCTGCTTGCAAGGCAAACGCTGCTGTGCTATCTCTCCGGGCCCAGAACATCATTATTTTTAGGGTGGTGCAATGGTTCTGCCTTTCTAATAGTATAACAGAGGCTTATGTGCACTGCACATTCATCCAAACCCATTGGACATACGGTATCAAAAGGGAATCAGGCCATGAAGATGCCTAAAGACTGGAGCACAGGTTTTGCACACTGGCATCTGGGATTCAATTTCAGGCACCACATGGTCTCAGCAAGCATCATCAGCTTATCATAAGTGGTAAGCCCCTTACCACCATCACCAAAATAAGTATGAAATATTGGTTCTGAGGCACAATGGTATAATGCTATGTCAGTCTTGATTCAAGTATAACAAAGATACCACTTTGGTGCAGAATAGTGGCAGCAATGCAGACTAAAGTCAAAATGGAAACAGAAACAGGGACGCCCATCCTACTTTTGGTTCAATCTTTTTGTAAATTTAAAACTGTTCTTGAGTCCAGAGCTGTAGGGCGTTTGCCTTGCATGCAGCCTACCCAGGATGAACCCAGGTTAGATCCCTAGCATCCCATATGGTAGTCCGAGCCAGTTTGAGTGCACAGTCAGAAGTATCCCCTGAATGCCACTAGATGTGGCCCCAAAACAAAACAAAACAAAACAAAACAACAAAACCTGTTCTAAAATTAAGTTTTATGGTATGTGTATGTGTGGGGTTTTTTTGTTTGTTTTTTTGGTTTTGGTTTTTAGGTCACACCTGGCAGTGCTCAGGGATTACTCCTGGCTTTCTGCTCAGATGAGGGAGATAGGCAACTACTTCACGAGGCTTCCTGAGAAAGCAGACCCAGGACCCCATACCGGGTTCCTGTCCATATTAGCTCTCTCACTACCCTTCTCATCCCCACTGGGAAACATAAGCCCATGTCAAGTGTCAGGAGTGGACTCATGGTCACTTGATAAGGCCTGGCAAGGTTGACCCCGGGACACTTGCCAAAAACTCCTTTACTTCAAATGAGACCCTGCCAGCACCTCTGACCACTTCCAGGGCCCCCCAACATTCTCCTAAAGCCTGAGGGGAGCTAAGAACCCATGAGGAGAGATAGAAGCATCTGCCCTTTTCTCAAGCTATGGCAGGAGGAGTGAAAAAAAGGTTAATTGAACTCTGGAAGAAGAAAATCCTGGAAGAGTCCTGGTAGGAGAAAGCTGACTTCTTGTCTCCAACAAAAGGAGTGTTTGAAATATTCACGGGCCCATAGATTGGACTTTAGAAATCAAAGCACTTGCTCCTGTCCCTCAGGCAGGGATCTAGGTAGGTATGGGCAGGAATCCCCCCCTCCACATATAGATCCTTATAGATCCTTCCTGGAGAAACTCCACCCTGAAGGATGTTAACACTACTTTAACCCTATTGCCGATCTAAACTATAATAATTTTTTGGGGGAGCCACACCAGCTGTGCTTAGGGGTTACTCCTGGCTATCTGCTCAGAAATAGCCCCTGGCACGGGGGACCATATGGGACGCCAGGATTCGAACCAACCACCTTAGGTCCTGGATTGGCTGCTTGCAAGGTAAACACCGCTGTGCTATCTCTCCGGCCCCTATAATAATTTAAAAAAAAAAATAAGAAAACTTTCTGGGGGCCGGAGAGATAGCATGGAGGTAAGGCATTTGCCTTTCATGCAGAAGGTCATCGGTTCGAATCCCGGCGTCCCATATGGTCCCCTGTGCCTGCCAGGAGCAATTTCTGAGCATGGAGCCAGGAATAACCCCTGAGCACTGCCGGGTGGACCCAAAAAACCACAAAAAAAAAGAAAAAAAAAAAGAAAACTTTCTGGTCAGAGGGACTTACTTTGGTGGAAGTCCTCAAAATAGATATTCCTTGAGGAGAATAGGTGTGCTGGGGGCAAAGCAGGACGGGGTGGCTCTAGGCAGGGAATGCCCCAGCTAATGATCTCCTGCCGTCTGGGATGTGGGGAGGGCTGGAGAGAGGGGTGCGGGGCGGCCCCGAGTCACATCTGACAGCTGACAGACAGCTCTTGAAATAGAAAGCCATAGGCTGGGAGTCTCGGGGGCTTCACCTTCAAATATGTCAGTGTGCTCAGGGGGGATCAACTTTCCCCAGCGTGGCCACCCCACTGTGAGGAGCCATCCCAAGGAAAACAGACAGCTGTACTGGGGAGCCTTTGAGGTGGATGGAGCCATGAGGAGTTCAAAGGCAAGGCCGGCCGGCGGCCAGCACCTCCGAAGGTTGGAAAGGTGAGAGGTTACTCAAGCAGGAGCCACTGACCAATAAAACCATGTTTAGCCAAACCTGCTTGGCACAGAGACCAGAGATTCCTTTCTGCTTCTGTCCCGTCCTCTGGGTGATCCTGGCCTCGAATTCCCAAAGGGGGTCGGGGCAAAAAGGGGGGCTGTCTAAGTGACGAGCTTTTGGCTGGGCCCAGGGCAGAGCTGAAAAGGGCACTGGAAATAGATTCTTCTAGCCCTGTCATCAGAAACAAATAAGAGCACAGCTTGAAGAAGCTATTTGAGGCTGGAGTGGTGGCACAAACGGTAAGGCATCTGCCTTGCCCGTGCTAGCCTAGGACGGACAGCTGTTCGATTCCGGCATCCCATATGGTCCCCCAAGCCAGGAGTGATTTCTCAGCGCATAGCCAGGAGTAACACCTGAGCATCACCAGGAGTGGCCCCAATAAAAAGAAGGGTCTACTCATTGGAAAGAAATCCCCATGGGATGGGGAGTCTGTAGTGGCCAGGCCCACCACATCCATCCTACTAGAGAAGGTAGATGGAAGATGAGCCTCACCCCAATATGGCCCCCCTGACAACCCTCTTCCTTGAAGATGGCCCCAGGTATGGGCCCCAAAGGCCATGCCAGGCCATGTTTGGGTGAACGGGTTCACCTCTGTACTCTCTACCCGATAGGAACACTTCCAGAGAAGGCCATGGAAATTCTTTTGAGCAGGCTAGCTATGGGAGGACATGGATTCTAACTCTGCACATAATCAGGCCACAGGGCAGTTTTTTCCACCACCAGGAAAAGAGGAAGTGAAACACACAATTGTCATCAAATTACCTAAACCAGATTTTTTTTAAAATTTTTAATTAAGAGGTGGAGAGATAGCACAGGGTAGTCACTTGTATAGCATGAACCTAGACCCAGTTTGATTCCCATGCCACAATATGGGCCTGTACCTCCCCAGGAGTGATACCAAGTACAAAGCCAGGAGGAAGCCCTGAGTATTGTCTAGGCCCTAGTGTGATCCAAAAAATAAAAGAATAAAAGAAATTACTCTTTGCACAACTGGAGACAGTGCCAACTGCCTTGCATGAACTGTTTACACTGAATGGTCTTTTTGTTTGTTTAGGGCAGCACCCAGCAGCACTCAGGGGTTACTCATGGCTCTGTGTTCAGGAATCACTTCGGGTAGGCTCAGGAGACCATATGGTATGCCGGGGATCAAACTCAGGTCTGTTTCATGCAAGGCAAATACACTACCCACTATACTATAGCTCCGGGCTCCAGCACAGAACAGTCTTATCAGACCTGGTCTGACTTGGTGCTAAAAGTCTGTGAGTGAGAACACAGAAAAGAAATCCAGGTGACCGCGTCTAAATTCTCAAGAATTAAGAGACACGACTCCTAGCATGTGTTGGCCCAACCGCTCTGTACTTAGGTAATGTTGGGAGAGTTCACAGGGAAATCATAGGCTCAGAACTCCAGTGCTTACTGCCATGGGTAACAATGGCTTGGAAGTTCCTCACAAAAAGTTTCCAAACACCAGATACAGAGAAAAACTCAACACTGTGGGAGCAAGCCATACTCTGAAACAATGTCCTTGGGAACAGGGACGCACAGCAGGGTGACTCACGTTAACTTTAGAGAGTCCTCCCAACAACGCCATGGGGAAACAACACCCTTGTCTGGTTTCTCCCATTGCCCATAACCCTACCAGCTCCAGGAAACTCTCAGACTAGGCCATGCAACAAATATGGTTCCCAACTGGATATTTACCAGGGCCTAGGACAAGGCTCCAGAGGTTGAGAGCCTGTGTTGTGTACAGTAAGCCTTGTCTGGAGTTCATCCAGGGAACTGTCTGGTCTCTAATACAGCAGGGAGTGATATGATACTCCCAAGTACCAGTACTTGAATGCCAGCCACCAGGTATGACCCCCAGATCCAAATGAGAAACAATTATAGATTCTCAGTCCAAAAGAATGAAATCATTTGTTAAAAACTGGGGGCCGGAGAGATAGCATAGAGGTAAGGTGTTTACCTTGTATGCAGTAGGTCGGTGGTTCGAATCCCAGGAGCGATTTCTGAGCATAGAGCTAGGAGTAACCCCTGAGCACTGCCGGGTGTAACTCAAAAACCAAAACCAAAACCAAAAACTGAACTGTAAGTAATAGCATCTAATTCCTTAAACTTGACCAGTTATAGGAATAGGGAAATGGGGGGGGGAGAGAGAGAGAGAGAGAGAGAGAGAGAGAGAGAGAGAGAGAGAGAGAGAGAGAGAGAGAGAGAGAGAGAGAGAGAAAGAGAGAGAGAGAGAGAGAATATCACTTTGGCATTTGTGGGAATTTTATTTTGGTTTATTTTGTTTATTTTGTTTTTGTTTTTTTGGGTCACACTCAGTCACACTCAAGGGTTACTGCTGGCTATGCACTCAGAAATCACTTCTGGCTTGGGGGACGATATGGGACGCTGGAGGAGTCGAATCACAGTCTGTCCTGGGTCAGCCACATGCAAGGCAAACACCCTACAACTGCACTATCACTCTGGCCCCTTATTTTGTTTTCTTGCTCATTTTTTGTTGTTGTTTTATTTTGGGGTCACACTTAGCAATGATCCTGATTATGCACTCAGGAATCACACTTAGAGGGCTCAAGAAACTATCTGAGACACTAGGGATGGATCTCAGGATGACTGCATACAAGGCCAACACCCTACCTGCCATCCTTCACTCCAGCCTCTCATTTAATTTTTATACTCAATTTCTCCCCCAACAGGAACTACACAAGTAATAAAACAAACCAGAATTATTTTTTTTTTATTGTTGGCTTAGTGAAAATCATCAGTCCTAGAATACCAGCTGTATAATTTGGCTAAATCACTACAAAAATTCTTTGCCTCAAATTAAATGTCTATTTAAAACCCAACAGGCCTATGCTGGGGTTATGACTCAACAGCAGAGCACTAGCCTTGCGTGTGTGAGGCCCTAAGTTTGGTCCCCCACCACCAGCCCTCTCTCTCCTGCCAAAAAAAAAAAAAAAAGACTTTCTTGAGCCCAAAACTAGTTGAGATGGCAAAGGAGAAATCACTTGCTTGAGTCCAAAGGGTGCAGCTGGCTCCCATGGGCTCGCCACTAGCCTCAGCTCTCTCCTGCTCAGTGTCCTTCTGAGGCAGCTCTGATGTGGAGGAGAGGGGTGGGCAGGTACGGTATGTGCTCTGAGGGCAAAGCCAAGTCCCCAGTGCCCCTGGCAGACCATCCGCCACCCCCACCCCGGCAGCACCCCTGGCAAACTGAGCACAGGGCGCAAAGATGCGCTTTTGCAAATGCCTGGAAAAACATTCCGTCCGGAGATGCCAGAGATGGCTGAGCTCCCGTCAGGCTGCTGGCCTGCCTCCAGCTAAATGGTTTTTCCTTCCCCTCAGCTGTCTGCAGCCTCTGTTTTTCAGCAGCAGGAGTGGAAGAAGGGCAGAGGGGCGGCTTCCAGCAATTGCAGTTTCTTCTGGGCCACTTTGGGGAACAGGGCAGGTTAAGGAACCTGGGGAAGGCCAGTTGCACACGCTGGGTATATGAGGCCGGCAGTCAGGGCAGGATCCAGACAGCCTGATGCTCAGTCACTGGGACTGCTCCAACACAGAGACAGCACATGATGTGTTTATGGGAAAGGACAGAGAATGGGGCTCCCCTAACCCTGCTGAGGGGCCAAGCTCAGATTATGAAAGCCAAGTTGCCAGGACAGGGCATTTTGACTCTGGGAATAAACAGCCCTAGGGAAAGCCTCTCCTGGTGACCTGTCACAGCCACCCCTGATAAATCCCCTGAGAGTAGAATCTTGGGGCAAAAACTCATGCTCTCGGTCTAGTCGGCCCTTTGCCTCCCCATGGCAGCTCCACCACTCCAGCCCACCCCACCCCTTCCGCTCAGCATTTCTCCTTAGTCAGTGTCCAGATCCCATTTCACACGCCTGCCTGCATCTAGGGACAGGGCGGAGAGGCCCATATAGCTGTCAGCACACTGATAAGAACTTTCCAACGACTCCTCGGGGCCTCTTTATGAAGAAGAGCCAAAGCCGACCATAAAGTGAGAGGGCAGGGGCCACGGCCAGCAGCCCAGCCTTGGTTCTTAACATGGCACCACAACAAGCTACAGATTTATGGTGGCGCTTTTGCCCCTGGCCCAGACCACTGGGGGCAGGAGTTGGGGGGAGGGGACACGGATGATATGGGGGACTGGCTGTCTCTGCTCTTTCCTCTCCTAAGGGATTTAAATCTGGGATAGAGCTGGCAAAGAAGGAATGGGAGCTGCAGAAGAGGCAGAGGGAAAAAGCAGGGAGCACCTCTCAATAAATGGCATGGTCTCTCAAAAGGATTCAAACAATAGCTAATCCTTTCTGAAGTGATGCAGGGGGTCAGAATCTATAGCCGCCCACGTGGTAGGCAGGTAAGTGTGCTACCACAGAGCTATACACAGCCACGGCTCACAACAACTGAAAAAAAAAATACTGAAAGGCTGAGGATAATCCTCTTAAATTCACATGAAAAGTGCCTCTCTTGGGGCCAGAGAGATAATACAGCAGGGATGACATTTGCCTTACATGCAGCTGACCCAGGTTCAATCCCTGGCATCCCATTTGGTCTCGGGAGCCCACTAGGAGTGATTCCTGAGCATAGAGCCAGGAATAAACCCTGAGTACCCACTGGGTATGGCCAAAAAAAAAAAAAAAAAAACAAAATCCCAACAAAAATACCTTTCAGAGCTGGGAGATAGCTCAGGCAGCAGAAAATAGCTGTGTACATGGCTACAGGTTCCATTCCGATACTACCCAAGGTAACAGTAAGTGTAGACCTCTGAGCACTATTCCAGTGATCCCAGGTGGTCCTGAGCACCAGCAGGCCCAGCATCATTAGCAGTGGCCCTTGAGCGTCAGTAGTGCTAGGGGTAGGCCCTCAAAAACAAAACTAAATAACTGTTTTTTCCCCCAAGTTTTAAATTTTAAAGTGACTTTTAAAATGCATGCCTTTATTTCTAGCTCATATCCAAGAAACTCTAGATGTTCAACTGTTTGCCACTCCAAAGTCAACTGATTTTAACTCTTCTGAGTTGATTTTGCTTTCTCAATGCAGAATATAAATAAATAACTAAAAGTATGATTAGGCAGAGAACACATTAGAAGAGGGGGAAAGACAGCATAAAATAGAGGTTTTTTTAAATGAGGGGATAGACCTTTATGCCAGAGAACCGCTGAAAGAAACGAGTCTGTCTGCTCCACAGAGTAAAACAAAAGTGAAAGCCACAGGATTAAAGTCTGCTTCCAGTTTCCAAGCCCAGGAATAAATGCATAATACTGCATCTGCATTGGTCACTCCCCGTGGTTCCTTTAGACAGAGCTCCTTAGCTGGAGGCTTCCCCCAATATTGCAGCCCAGTGCCCAGGTAGGCCAGACAGCCATCAGCGGAGACAAACAGATGGAACTCCAAGGCTTCAGCTGACTACTCAGCTCTCTCGCCCATAGTACCCCATAGTACCCCATAGTACCATAGGCCAGGACTGACTGAGGTGAGAAAGCCAAACTGGTCCATGGTCACAGAGTCAATGAATGGAAAGATAGTTGAATGAATAGATGAATGAATGAACAGATGGATAGATGGACAAATAGATGGAGGGATGGATGGACAAGCAGATAAATGGACAGGCATATGGATGGACAGATGGATGAACAGACAGATGCATGGATGGAAGGAATGACAGATGAATGGGCAGACAGCAGGGCTTCAGGTCTAAACCCAGCCCAGGAGCTTCAAAACTGCTTCCCTTTCTCAAGCTATGGGACATAGACCAACCCCCACCCCTGAGTAAATACAGTGATACTTCTACACAGCAATGCACTTCACACACCCCTGAGGCAAGGCAGAGGGTATTTTGTTCTATCTACTCAACTTCATTTAAAAATAAATAAATAAATAAATAAATGAATGAATAAATAAAACTAGTTAAATACACAGCTGTGACGTAGTGATCCAAAATTTGGAAAATGACCTTCAGTTTGGAAAATAAGACAGAAGGTGAAGCCAGGAAAAAGGCTGGAAGATGACAGGAGAGCTGGGTTGCAGCCCCGCCCAAACCCATTCACCCTCAAACCTCTCATCCCAAAGGTCAATGACTGCCTGGGTTGAACTATGGCCAGGAGACAGGAGGAAGTAGCTAGAGGATTTCTAAGGCCCCTTTCTAAGGTGGCCAAGGGGACTGTGCAATGCCTTCCAAGCCTGCCTTACCCCAGCATGCCCTGTGTTACAGCCAAGCCCCTCACCAAGCAGCCTCTCTTGCCAGCCAGCTGGTGTACCTCCTGTCCCACATTCTCTGGAGCCTAGACCTTCTGTCCTTGTAACACCATGACACCAGAACTACAGTTGCTGTCCACTAATCCACAGTTCAGCGTGAGCCACATTGGCATCAACATTAACTTGGACACAACTGTGAGCCCTGTCCTGACAGACAGCAGAAGGACTTGCAAACAAACTGAAAAGTTCCGCCCTGACCCCTTATAAGCCCTCCCTCCACACGCCCATTCAGTTCCAGCAACAGCACAGGGGCACACCCAGATTTACGTGACCAGTTTGTACTGTGCAAGGCAAGGAAAGATTCCAATTCTCCTCGAGGTGGAGAATATTTAGGTGGACTGTTCTCGGAAAAGTCCTCAAACCAACAGAGCCTGGCATCGTGATAGAGCAAGTGCTCTCTGACTACGCTGCACCCACCATGGACTCACCTCTGCCCGCGGCCAGGTACAGCCAGGCTGCCAAGGAAAGCAACTTTATGGTCCCTCCATCTGGACTGGAAGGATTTAAATCTCAGAAGCCATCCAGAAGAACTGCAAATCAGCCCCAATCTGAGAGACGGGGAAATTTATCTGCGGGCCCTAGTGGACTATAAATCTGGGACAGTTCTATTAAAATGCTTTTCTTGGCTTACCATCAGATACTAGGTCCAAAAAAGTCCTTTATTTTTTTTTTTCCAATAAGGTTCTTAATACTAACGTTGAAAATAGGAAGAAAAAAAAAAGTGAACCGCCTTGGCCCTTATTTTATCTTGTATGACACTGACTCGGAGTTGAACAGATCTTCACACAACAGAAGGATCCATTTAGAAATAGTCCAGTCCAGGGAGGGTTCGGCACTATTGAACTAAGGAAGCATCATAACATTTAAAGTGGCCTACAGAGTACTTTACGCCATCCTAAGACTCTCCCCGGCCAATAAGTCTGGCTGTCCAGAGCATGGCTGCTTGTGTCATGGGCAGAACTCCAGGGACCAGGTATGGTTCTGTTCAGGGATTCATGATGGGGAAATTTTTTATGACAAGTAGGAAAGCAGGGGCCGGAGAGATAGCAGGGAGATAAGGCATTTGCCTTGCATGCAGAAGGTCAGTGGTTCGAATCCCGGCATCCCACGTGGCCCCCCTAGCCTGCCAGGAGCAATTTCTGAGCATAGAACCAGGAGTAACCCCTGAGCGCTGCCAGCTATGATCCAAAAACAAAAAACAAAACAAACAAACAAAAAAGTAGGAAAGCAGTGGCATTTGGAGACTGAGAGTAGGGGAAAACAGAGTAGTCAGTTTTTTAAATTTGTTCTTGTTTGTTTGAGGAGCCACACCCAGAGGTGCTCAGGGTTTACACTTAGCTCTGTGCTCAGGGATCACTCCTAGCAGGGTTCAAGGAAACCATATGCAGTGCAAGGGATCAAACCCAAGGCAAATGCTCTACCCTCTACATTATAACTCCAGCCCCTAGTGGTTGACATTTTTTTTAATCCCTACAAGTTCAGTTTTTAGGTATAATAATGTTCCTTATTTTGGAGGAGGTAAGGATGACAGACTTGCCAGAATGAATCCTGGAAATTAGAAGTAAAGCCTGTTCCACATTCCTTAGGCCAGATTTCCAGGGATGAGGCCTGTTTTAAGGGTTTCATGCAAATCCCCCTTTTTTCCAGGACAACAATCCAATAAGCATGTAGCTGCAACTACCAGGAGATTTACCCAGAGCTTCAGACTCACTCCAGGCTCTGTGGGTTTCAAATACACAAACAAAAATCCAGGCAGCAAAAAAAAGAGAACTACCCACCCCCACACACATCCCACCATACTATCCTGGATAGATTACTTTATCCTAAATTATCTTGTTTTATTAAAAAAAAAAAAAAAAAAAGGCAGGGGGCCAGAGTGATAGCACAGCAGTAGGGCATTTGCCTTGCACGCAGATGACCTGGGATTGACCCAGGTTCAATCCCTGGCATCCTATATGGTCCCCTGAGACTGCCAGGAGTGATTTCTGAGTGCAGAGCCAGGAGTAACCCCTGAGCACTGCTGGGTGTGGCCCAGCCAAAATAAAGCAGGGGCAGGATACTACAGCAGGTAGGGTGTTTGTCTTGCAGGAGGCCAACTCAAGTCTGATCCTTAACATCCTATGTGATCCCAGAGCCTACTAGGAGTGATCTCTGAGTAGAGAGTCAGGAGGTGTGGCCCTCCCCTCAAAGAATATCAGATAATTTTTCTGGAATAACTTAAACTTCTTTTTTTTTTTTTTTAATTTTTTTTTGGGCCACACCCGGTAATGCTCAGGGGTTACTCCTGGCTATGTGCTCAGAAGTTGCTCCTGGCTTGGGGGACCATATGGGACACCGGGGGATCGAACCGCGGTCCATCCAAGGCTAGCACAGGCAAGGCAGGCACCTTACCTTTAGCGCCACCGCCCGGCCCCAACTTAAACTTCTTACTATCGATCTCACTAATATGCTGCAAAAAAAAACAAACAACTATGCTGTAAAATTGCTGTATGTATTACAGCTAATATGCTGTAAACTTGGGATGGGGGTGTTAGAGCATGATGGACCCATGCCACTCTCTAACTGCCATGGACACAGCAGGTACCCACCAAGGGGGCTTCACTCTCCAGCAAATCATAAATTACTTTATGTAAATAAGAACTAAAGGACTGGCCCTACAGCATAAATGGTACCTTACACATAACCAGCCTCCGTTAGATCCCCAGCACTGTCTATGATCCTCTGAACCCCATCAGCAGTAATGCCTGAGTACCACAGATGTGGCTCAAAAACAGGAAGGAAGAAAGGAAGGATGGAAGGAAGGAAGGAAGGAAGGAAGGAAGGAAGGAAGGAAGGAAGGAAGGAAGGAAGGAAGGAAGGAAGGAAGGAAGGAAGGAAGGAAGGAAGGAAGGAAGAAACACTTTAAACAGAAATCTTTACAAAATAAAATATAGTTTTAATTCTTAACAAAAAATAAACTATGCAAGAGCCAACATTTGAAACTATGTATCTGCTAAATGAAATGGTCACATATCTATTATATATATACACATATATGTATATATATATATATATATATATATATATATATATAAAACAGCTAAACAAAATGGAATTTTGATATCACCAAGAACAAAATCTGTCTTTTCCTCCATTCTAGCAGATAGGTCCCCATAACAACTTGGTGAGTGTAAAGTATCAGAAAGTCCAATCCATGCTCTGAGTGGGCGATGCTGAGCTGCACTCAGCTGTCAGCATCCAACACAGAGAAACAAGCCCCTATGTCCTGCCCTGCCCTGCCTGGCTGAGGCTGCCCTTGTACACTCCTATACCAGGGAGTACTGCCAGGGAATTCTCCTGCTCTGGTCTGCTAAGAATCTTGATGCTAAGAGAGATACACCATTTTGAGGGAGAGTGGGGCAAAGGCGGGACCCTGGGGTCACTACTGAGGACTCCTAACTAACCATGCCGGATAGTGCAAGACTCAGGGTCCAAGGCGATGCTGTTTGGGCCCTTCGATGTTGGGAATTCCCCAGGCTCAGGGAAGTGTCTCCACATAGGTCTCTGTCCTTGTTCCCGAGTTATACTCAGGACTGCCTCCTGCAGCCATCTGACAGATCAGAACTTTTTGGTACCTGCACGATGCAAAGTGGCAAAAATAAACTGCAACCATACATCTCCAAGGCCCGGTTCCCAATTCCTGGCTCTGTACCAAAGCCCAGATTGAGCTGCTGCTTTCTCGTGGCAAGGGATGCCTCCAGCATCCTGTGGAGAATCAGGACCACATCCAGGGGTGCTCAAGGGCCTCCAGGGCTGCACCCGGCAGTGCTGGGAATGGTAGAGGAGAGGGCCATGCAGTGCTGCGGATAGAACCAGACTCCAACACCTATGCTTTCTCCCTGGCCCTAAGAGTCTTGGCTTCCAAAGGGCTCCTCTACCTCCTCTCCACCTGCCAGCCTAACAACTGTGCTCACTCAGGGGCCCCCCACATGCACCACCTGCATCCCTCCATCACTGGACTGGCCTAAGCTGTGGACAAGCTCCAGCAGGCGCCTCCATAACAGGGTTCATTTATGAACCAGGAGCACGTGTGCTGCTCTGTACATACACAGGCACGGTCTGGAGGTCATGATAAGTCAGGATACTCCTGGTGCTCTGCTGTTCAAAACACAAGTTTCTGTCATAGAGCCCAAGAGATGGCACAGAGGGTAGGACACTTGCCTTGCAAAGAGCCAACCTGAGTTCGACCCCCAGCAAACCATATGGTTCCTCCAAGCATAGCCAAGAGTGATTCTTGAGCAGAGTCAGGACTGACCCCATAACACTGCAGTGTGTAGCCCCAAAATAACAACAACAACAACAAAATACAAGTGATGTATTTTCGCCCTATCAGTCCATTACCCCTTGTGTCTCTTCTTCCTCCTCTGCACATTCCTTCGGAGAGCTTTAAGGGGGAAACGCAGGCCCATAGTAGTGCTAGCATTAAGAGACACCAGGGATGGGACCCTCTTAACGAGCAGGCACTGGCAGAAAGAAGATGCGAGATGCTGCCCGCCTCAAAGGCCCGGAGTCAGCGAACACAAAGGGGGAGTTCAAAGGCGAGGCAGGCTCCTAACTTCCACCTCCTAGTGTGGCCGGGGCGAGGGGTCATGGCTGGTGGAGCCACTGAGCACTAAAAGAATGTTTGGAGACTCTGCAGAACAGATAAACTGGGGATCCATTTACATCTTCCCCCCTATCCACACAAACATTCCCAACCATCCTGTCTGGGCTCTCTCCAGCTCTCTGACGTCCTGGATTGCTTTGCTCGGACTGTGGCTCCAGGGAAACAGAGCAGGGCGTGTGTGTTCATGCTTGCATGTGTGTGTGTGGTTGAGGGTATTAAATGTTCCACTAGACTATGGAAAAATACTTCCCTAGAGATTTTCTTCCATTTCAGACCCTCAGGCCCCCTCAGAGGGTTTTGGAAAACTTGAAAATTCTGCTCTACCTCCTGAGTTTTCTTCCTCCTGAGTTTTCTTGTGCTCTCAAGGCAGTACTAAGAGCCTTGCCGGGGCTAGTGAGAGAGAGAACAGGTTTCATGTCCCACCATCAAAAGAAGAGGAAAGAAAAAGGTAGCTAATTAAGGTTCCTTCAATGAACCAGTTGGTTGGGCTCCTAGAGCGGTAAGAGGCCACTTGCTAAAATGTTCTGACACTGTCACCTAGTGTCCTCTTAAGTGAATACGTTGTACGCTGCCTTGTGCACAAAAGCATCGCAAAACAATCTGTGCTTGTCTGAGGCTATGTCCACTCACCCACCTATACCGTGCAAGGCTGGCTGGCCTTCAGAGGGATATTCCGGTTGGAATATTCTGGGAGCCTCTCATTCCTGCTGAGTTCACTCTAGGCACCAGCCCTCTGTGCGGTAGTTCATGGTCTCTCAGATCAGGAGAGGGGAAACACTTGCCCTTGGCTCAGGGAAGTGTCTCCACATAGGTCTCTGTCCTTGTTCCCGAGTTATACTCAGGACTGCCTCCTGCAGCCATCTGACAGATCAGAGCTTTTTGGTACCTGCACAATGCAAAGTGGCAAAAAAAACCCTGCAACCATACATCTCCAAGGCCCGGTTCCCAATTCCTGGCTCTGTACCAAAGCCCAGATTGAGCTGCTGCTTTCTCGTGGCAAGGGATGCCTCCAGCAGCACTAAACAGTTGAGCTTGAAGAACCCAGTGCCACAACACTTGTGAAGAGTCACTTCCAAGTCAATGGGGCCCTCTGCTGGCACCGACTGTCCCTTGCAGCCTTTTCAGCTATTCATAATCAGACCTTTGCTCCACTCCCTCTGAGGTTCCTTCTAACTCAGAGATTCCCAACAGGGTACCTGGGCTACTGTCCCCTTTTTAGAAAAGAGAATCATTCAGTACCCCCCACTGCAAATCACCTTCCTTTTTTGGTGGGGAGGGACATACCCAATGGTGATCAGGGGTTACTCCTGGCTCTGCACTCAGGAATTACTCCTGGTGTGCTCAGGAAACCATATGGGGATCTGCAGATCAAATCTGGGTAGTCTGCATGCAAGGCAAATGGCTCAGGCCCAACAGAGAGTTTTTCGTATTTTGTTTTTGAACCATACCCAGCATGATCCTGGTGGGCTCCCCTCAAAGTCTGCCTGACTTACAGAAGGTGTCCCCTCTGACAGCATACTGACAGTCACCCACCCCTGCACCATGGCTCTGGCTGAAGCTGGGCTGGCGGGTGAGAAGACAGAGACCCAGGGGCACCATTCCTGGGGTGCTGAGCTCACCTGTCTCTGCATCTCTTCAATCTGTCTTTGGGGGATGCTCTGCAGGATGCTATATACCTCCGACATCTTCTCCTCGGGCACCACCACCGACGCTCTAGGGCAGGAGCAGGCAGACATTAGAGTATCCTCACACAGGGCTACTCTACACACACACAAGGGGCATCTGTTACACAACACTTCTTCAACACACACACACACACACAAATAGACATGGGATGCTCCTTCACACAATGCTCCTCTATACACACACAAAGCAGCCTCTTGCGCCCCTCCCACAGTGCTCTTCCCCACCCCACCTTCACACATGAGAAACACCTTACACCATGCTTCCCCCCAATGCCCAGACCGGGGGGGTCCAGTCAGCCCTGTGACTCTTCTGCCATCCACCATATTCCTTCCTGCCACCTCCTTTCTGCCCCCAGGACCAGCCTAACTTACCCGTCCTCCTCCCTACCTCATTCTCCTCTGCTCCCTTAGGGGAGCACTAAGCTGCCCCACTAAGTCTCTGTGAAGAACCCACCCTGAGCAGCATGAATCAACCCTTGACTCCTTTAGGTCCACACACATTCCTTCCTCAGAGTGGACCCCAGTAGACCGGAGAAGAGACCAGTATCATAAAGGACAAACAGGCAAAGGGCCTTGAGGAAGCCCCTGCCAGCATGCCCAGGGACTGGTGGGGCTAGAACCTGGTAAAGCCAACCTAGCTCACAGAGAGAAAGCAGGGGGCCATGGCCCAGTTGGTCCTGAGAAGGCCCTGGCTTCTACTCAGAGACACAGGGGCATGAGGTGCCAAGCAAAGCAGAGCATGCAATGCCACTGGGTACCAGCAGAACAGTCCCACTGTAGAGCTAGGGCACACCAGGCAGATGCAGGGTCAGTGTGGGGAGATATCACCAGAGCTGGGACCTGAAGGGGAGTGAGCCTGGTAGAATGTATGTACTGATCAGATCCAGCGGGTGAGACCAGGAGGGCTCGAGGCTGGTGACCCTCTATAGATGAAGTGAAATTTGAGTTCATTCATCAAGGCATGGCACCCCCAATCAGGCTGGAACCTCAAAGAAGAAAACACACCAGACTCTGACCCCTGCATGGTCAGCACCCCACAAATCCCTGTGAAGAAAGGGACTACACTACTCCTAGCCATTCTTCATCATTCCCAGCCCAGGGCCCTCCAATGTTAACTCAACCACCCATACTAGTCCCTGTGGAGAACCAGCTTCTCACTACACCATCTTGCCAGACATGCCACAGGCCAGACAGCTACTCTGGCAGCTACTGATTCCACCACTATAGCCGGTCAAACTCCAGGATCCTTCTCTCCTTCAGAATGTTCCTGGGCCTTAGGTCCCAGAAGAGGCTCCTCTACCCCACTCAATGAAAACTTCACAGAAGCAGAGCCAGTGGTTCTCAATTGTGGCTGCAAACCATAACAGCCTGTGGAGGCAAAGGTCAGCCTTCCAAAGGATTAGGCCCCAGAGATAAAACTCTCTAGGTGAGTCTACTCTGCAAAGTCGAGAGCCAGTGCTCAAGGCCACAGGTAGTAAAGAGTTTCTGCAGAGAGCCAGACCATATGTTGAGCACCAATGGAGCCTAGACACTCTGCATCAACTACTTAACTCTGCTGTTAGCAGCACAGGATCAGCGGCAGACAATGGTATACAGGAGAAGCTGAGATTGCCTCAGTAAAACTTTATTCAGGGGCCAGAGAAATAGCACAACAGGTAGGGAATTTGCCTTGCATGTGGCCAACCCGGTTCAATCCCGAGCATCCCATATGGTCCCCTGAGCCTACAGGAGCAAGTTCTGAGCACAGAGCCAGGAGTAATCCCTGAGCACCAATGGGTGAGGCCAAAGACAAAAACAAACAAGCAGGGGGCTGGAGTGATAGCACAGCGGTAACAACACAGAACGAACCCAGGTTCGAATCCCAGCATCCCATACGGTCCCCTGAGCCTGCCAGGAGCGACTTCTGAGTGCAGAGCCAGGAGTAACCGGCTTCCAAAAAAAACTTTGACCCAAAAAAGCCAAACAAACAAACAAAATCTTTATTTATAAAATCCTTAAGCCTGCCTTATTTGACCTCCATCTCTGGAATTTTTTTTTTTTTGGTTTTTGGGCCACACCCATTTGATGCTCAGGGGTTACTCCTGGCTATGCGCTCAGAAATCGCCCTTGGTTTGGGAGGACCATATGGGACACCAGGGGATCGAACCAGGGTCCTTCCTTGGCTAGCGCTTGCAAGGCAGACACCTTACCTCTAGCGCCACCTTCCCGGCCTGACCTCCATCTCAACCTCCAAGCCCTCCATACCTCCAGTTTCCCAGCCATGGCTATGCGCCATCAAACTCTCCTAATGGGAAAACAGGCCTGAGTGGGCCACAAGGTGTGAGGTTCCCCAACTGACCTGGGTATCGCATTGCAAAGACAGTCACAGGAAAGTGTGCAGAAACCCTCATTGCCAAGCAGGATGGGAAGGCAACACCCACCTCTTCCAGTCGAGAACCTCCGAGAAAGGCAGAACGTAGGAATCTGCCATGATGACCGGGACACAGCCAGCTCGAAGCACGTCACTCAGCACCGCCTGGCCCAGCCGAGCTCCACGAAGGACCACGCAGAAAGTGGCCTCCTGTGGGGGACACAAGCAGAGGAGAGGGTTGCCAACCTGTCATCCTGACCCAGCACCCTTCCTGGGGAAAGAAATGTCCTTTTCTTCCCAGGCAGATGACGAGCAATGACAAGGCCTCCTGGCACCACAGAGAAGACTGCAGAGGCTTCAGATTTAGATTCCCACTTCTATGTGGGTACTTCCATAATGGGTGCTCTGAAATTGTTCAAAACCAGGACCCCAGCTTCCTCTATACACTCAGCAGAGTTACACCCTATTAACAGACTTTCATCAGTCCACAGTGTCTCTACAAACCATGGCACCATGGCCGAGCAGCATCTGGAGAACAGACCTCAGCCTCCCTAGGAACAGAATGGACACACAGGGCTTACTAGAGACCCCCAAAGGGAGAGCACTGGCCCAGAGAGATGGTACAATGTACAATGGGTAGGGCATTTCCCTTGCATGCAGCCAACCCAGGTTTGATCCTCAGCAACCTATGGGCACCCAAAGCACTGCCAAGAGTAATTCCAGAGTGAAGAGGCATAAACCCTGAGCTCTGGTGAATGTGGTCTCACACAGGTAGCCCCACAACTCTCCCTGAAATAAAAAAGAGGAAATACTAAATACTAAAAAAGAGGAAATACTAAATCTTACTTCATCTTCAACTCTCCACTGTATTCAGCAAATAGGCTTCTGATTACAAACAATCCATCAGACAAAAAGCAAAAACTTCAAGACATTTCTTTCCCCATTCACTCTGTCAACCCCACTCAAGGTGGTGTTTGTTGGTAGAGGGGAAACAGGCAAGAGGGTAAAAAAAATGCCTGTAAGGACCAGGAAGATAGCACAGCAGGTAAGGCACTTGCCTTGCACATGGCCAACCCAAGTTCTATCTCCGGCATCCCATACAGTCATTTCAAGCCCTGACAGGAATGATTTCTAAGTCAGAGCCAGGATTGACCTCTGAGAACTGCTGGGGATGGCAACAACAACAACAACAACAAATGCCTGTGATAAATAACCCAAAATGTAAAATGACCCAGTTCTAAACATGGGTTTTGCAGTTTTTTGCCTCTTCAAGACAAAAAAATGAGGTTGCAGTGAGTACAGTGAGTCCAGTACAGTGCAGTGAGTACAGTGAGTAGGGTGTTTGCCTTGCACATGGCCAACATGAATACTTATTCCTCCAGGAATAACTCCTGGGTGCAGAGCCAGAAGTAAGCCCTGAGCACTGCCAGGTGTGTCAAAGGGTGAGGGAGGGAGAAAAAGAGAGAAAGATGGAGAGAGAGAGAGAGAGAGAGGGAGAGAGAGAGAGAGAGAGAGAGAGAGAGAGAGAAAAGACCCTGAGTACTGCCAGGTGTGACCCAAAAATGGGGGAAGAGAGAGAGAGATGTGAAAGCATTATTCATCAAATCTGGAGAAAAGAGAAATTTAGGAGAAACCCAATATACCAAAAGGCACTGGGGGCCAACAAGAAGCAGCTGAGGAGATGAGGAGAGGCAGCCGGCCTGGCGCCCAGAGCAGCAGGTGGATAGACAAGCCCCTGACTTGGCCATAGGTGCTGATAACGGCTCTTCCTGTCTAGACAAAGGTTGCTATAAATATTCCTGCTCACACCACGCATTATCAGTCAGGCATTCTAGAGGGAGATGTGGCACTGATTGAGAGTATGGGCCAGATCACTTTGGAGACTAAGAAAAAGGGGAAAGGGGGCTGGAAAGATAGTGAGGCACTTGCCTTGAATGAGGCCAACCTGGGTTTGATCTCTGGCACCCTCTCTGGCGGGGGTCCCCAAACAGCCTGCAGGCCACATGTGGCCCATCAAGGACATTTATGTAGTCCATCAGGTGTTTTGCCACCGCTGCCTGTCCTGCTTAGCAGCTGACTTGTCCCAAGCCTGCAGTGTGTATGTGTGGATGTGTACTGCACTCTCTGACTTAACTCCTTCTCTTTGTCTCTTGACACCCACTCTCTGTCTTGGGCAGGGGTTCTCAAACTATGTCCTGCCAAAAGCAGGCTCATAGTCCCCAGTGAAATACTGGTAAGTTTGTTGATATAACTTTACTTGTTCTTCATCTTAAATATTATATTTGCTACCGTTTTGCTTTTTTTACTTTAAAATAAGACATGTGCAGTATACATATCTTTTTTTGTTTATGTTTAAAAAAATGGCCCTCCAGTGGTCTGAGGGATAGTGAACTGGCCTCTGTTTAAAACATTTGAAGACCTTGTTCTATGGTCCTCTATAGCACCACTAGGAGTGATCTGAGGACAGAGCCAGGAATAACCCATGAGGATCACTGGGCATGGCCCCCAAACAAAAAGCAAAATCCTTTCAACCTGCTTTGTCTACGAGGCCCCTTGAAAAAAACCCCAGAATTGCATCTTTCAGGTCTGATTAATGCAGAAGAGAGTAACTGCCTGGCACACAGGCAACCTTGCAGAGACCTAATAAACAGGATGGAAAAGACTTCAAGAGGCTTCATGTTCACAGAGGGGCCTTGGGTGCTTCTCCAATGCCTGTGCTATTGTGGGGATGCTGGTGTGGGGAAGAGGCCCTGGGGAAGTCCTGAGCCCTGCACTCACCTGCAGCACTTGCGGGTAATCGAAGACCTGGTGCTTGTGACAGCGCTTTCGGGACTCAACGGCACCCTCCGAGAGGTTAGTGCATTTTCCCAGCACCAGGACTGACTCCCCATACTTGGCCTGCAGCGCCTCCAGCTCATCCCTGTACTCGGAGTGCAAGCCGGTCTGGGAGGACAGGAGGAAGTACTGCCTTGGGCTGAAGAGGAGAGAGCAGGTATCAAACACATGCATGCATAAACACAGGCATGTTAAATCGCAGTGCTTCAAGAAACCTCTGGAGACAAGCTCCCAGCATTCCAAGGGAGAGTCTTACACACAGAGTACAGAAGACAGTGTGCCGTACACCAGCACACATTGTGGGAACAGCAGCATCTGAGCCCCCTAGGCTCACTAGGGACAGAGGAATCTCAGAGGACACAAGAGGGTGTGTGACAGGCAAAGGGGACTCTTCCGGCTATATAACAGACATCCTGGTACTCAAAGAAGATCCAGTAAGTTCCCTCCACCCTCTACTCCAAAGCTACTCAGTCACCGAGGAGACAAGGGGAGAAGCTCTCTAAAGCCCCAAACAGGACGGGAAGGGAAATGAAGTGACAAAGGGATTCCAAAGACTGGTGATCACAGTTAGATCCCCCCCGGCATCCCATAAGGTCCCCCAAGCCAGGAGTGATTTCTGAGCGTATAGCCAGGAGTAACCCCTGAGTGTCACCGGGTGTGTCCTAAAAATACCGAAGGGGAAAAAAAAGCTATCTGTACTTATTTACAAATGGGTTTTAAATGATTTGGGCATATCCGCTGGCATTTCCCAGGGAGCATGAAGTCTTCTTTTCATGCCAGGGGCAGAAGGGCGATATGGGGGAGAAATGACAAGGAGCCAGTCCTGCAAGAGGTTAGGGCTCAATTCCTGACAGGTTTCTCAAATATCTCATCACTAGTTCCATGATAAACATGGTGCTTTTGCCTGACATTCCTGTAGCCATCCAGTTTAAGCAGAACTGCTAGCACACAATCAGCCACTCTCAGTTGCAACCTTATTTTCCACACCATGGATAGGCACCTATTCAAGGAGTGGTAGTGTAAACCACTGCTCTGTTGATGAGGAACAAACAGATCTGGGCAGGTGAGGACAGAGAGGAGCAAGGCAACATCGACTGTTGGAACCTTGTGAAGCCAGGAGTGACAGGGTCCAAGAGCCCCCCTATCAATGTATGTATGGAGGTTCCTGCCCAAGTTGCATGGGGGGAGGAGGATAAACATCCAGCAGGTGAGTTGGGAGGGTGTGTGTGTGGGTCTCTGCGGGACAGTCACAGCACCAGTGTCACTGGATCCCAAGGAGGGCATGTATGCAGGGGAAGATGAAGGGAGAGGGAAAGACAGAGGCGGGAGCATGATATGGGGGCGGAGAGGGAAGCTGCGCAGGAGGCCTGGATGAGTGGCAGCTGGAGACCCTGAGTCACAGCAGGGAAGACATTGGGCTGAGGAGAGAAGGGGGATGACCAGTCAGAAAGGCAAAAATCTCCATGTGGACACAGGGTCTCCAACCTACACAGACCAACAGTTCCTGTCTCAGGGGGAAGAGAAAAAATCAAGGCCCAGGGACTGTAGCGATGTACAGTAGGAAGGTGCTACCTTCCACACAGCTGACCCAAGTTGGATCCTTGGCATCCTGTATATTGCCCCCAGACCCCACAGGAGTGAACCTTGAATGCAGAGCCAGGAGTAAGCCCTGAGCACAGTGGGTATGGTCTCTACCCCCCAAAAATGCCAGCTCTGTCAATGACAGCTTTGGCCCTGAGCACAGTACTCGCTGATTATTTGAGTTCTATCACCTAAGAAATAAAGGATTTATTGCTCTTTTGGTTTTTGTTTGTTTTGTTCTTTTGAAATCTGGCCAATCTAGCGACTAGGGAGTATATATCTCATCATGGATTTCAATTGTGAACAAATAATAATAGTAATACTGTAGAGTATGCTGTATAGTAATGCTGTAATAGTATCTCCACAGGCATATTGCTGGTTATTGATAGAACCTTGAGCCGCTTGGAAGAAATTTCTGTCAAATAATGTCATTTTTGTTGTTTTTGGTTTGGGTCCAAACCTGGTATTACTCAGCGCCTGCTCCTGGTTCTGTATTCAGGGATCACATCTAGTGGAGTTTAGGGAACCATTTGGGATGCCAGGCATAGAACCTAGGTCAGCTACAATGCAAAGCAAGAGCCCTCCCCACTGTACCAGGACCCTAGGCATCTCCCCACTTCACTACCACTCCCCATTTAGCACAAATATATGTGTAACCCTGAGTCTAGAAATGCCCTCCCAGGGCCGTCCACCCTGGCAGTCACCACTTGGTGGGCTTCCCCACCAACGACTACTGGTGATGAGTTTGTTTTTCTTTTCAGAGCAAAAATTAAGCCCGGGCCCCTTGCCACATGTCTCTACAGCAGCTATAGCTGACAGGGAAGCTAGAGTCGGTCCCACAGAGTCTCTGCAGGCTCTCTCCTCCAGCTGCAAACAACTGACTTAGTTCCAGACAGAAAAATGACAAGCACTAGGCAGTGGCCCAGGCCCGCACACACAGCTGCAGGAATTGTCATCAGCAATAATCTTGGCTTCCCAGGAAGCCAAAGATTCAGAAACAAGGGCCAAGTGCTTTCTCAGGGGAGTCCCGGAAACAGAGGCTCTCACCAGTTTCTGGTCACTGTCTTGCTTTCTCCAAGTGCAGAAAGGGTGAGGGGAGGAGGCTGGAGATTGGATCTGTTTTTATGTGGGGGTGAGGGGAGCGATGATCTTTCTTTTTTCTTACAGGGTAGGAGTTCGCATGTTGGATTCAAACTGAACTTTCAGCCAGCCAGGTTCAAGGAGTGGGGGAAATTCCTTCGCTGGCCAGCAGAGGGCAGGGCTCAGTTCAGGCCACAGCACACTCCTACTGTGTCCTGCCAGGGACCTTTGTCTATAAAGTTTTACAGCAAATAGAAAGTCCATGAGCCTGTGAAAGGTGTTACATTCAGTCTCATTATACCACCACTCAATAGTAGAAACATGAGCTAACTGAAAAATGGACAAATGAAAACTTAGTCCTATACTGAGTTACATACTGGGTAGTTCCTTTACTCTCTCCTTTACCTTTCATTAAACTTTTCTAACATCTTTTTAAAAAAAAAAAAAAAGACAAATTAGGTGCTGGAGCAATAACACAGAAAGTAGAGTTCTTGCCTTGTATTGCCTAGAATTTCAGATTGTCCCCAAACTCCCGAGTGTAGAGCCAGGAGTAAAACCTGAGCACTGCTGGGTGTGGTCCAATAAATAAATAAATAAATAAATAAAATAACAGATGTTTCTTCAAAGAGCCCAAGGCTCTATCAATAACTAACAATATGCTTATGGTAAGATATTCAGCATTATTATTCATTCACAATGAATGAATTTGAAAACCATGATGAAATGTATACTCCCTATATGGCCAAAATCCTAAAAGAAAAAGAAAGGAAGGAAGAAACACCCAGAGAGCAACAAATCTGTCATTTCTCTAAAGATGCAACTCCAATCCTCACACACTGAGCAGAAATGAAAAACAGGGGCAGTTACTTAAAAAAAATAAAAAATAAAGTCCAGCAAAAGAAAAGAAAAACAGTCCAGCAGTTCCCCAAAAGGCCAGGCATGAGCCAGAAATTCCACTTCTACATACATCTTAGCAAGAATGGGAAACTGCAGATTTCGACAAAAAAAAAAAACCTACCTATGAACATCCATAGCAATATTATTCACAATAGCTAAAAGAGAAAAAGGAAAAGAAAAGATAACTGCAATGTCCATCAAGTGAAAGGGTGAACCAAAAACCATATATGATCTACCTACATGATAAAATATCATTCAGCCAGAAAAGAAACAAAGATTGGACATGGCTACAAAAAACAGAATGGTCTTAATGATGTGAAGCCAAGTGAAAGAAAAAGGCACATATAAGAGGCCTGAGAGACTACACAGAGGTAAGGCACCTGCTGTGCACATGGCAGAACACAGTACTCCTGACACATGCCAGGAATGACCCTTAAACACAGAGCCAGGAGGAAGACCTGAGCACCATCAGGTGTAGCCCCCAAACTGACAAACAACATTCTAAATAATAAATGTTATAAAAAAATGTTACAACAATATTCAGAGCTGCTTGATAGGCTTTATACATGATCCACATAACAAAATGTGCTGCATTTAGGACCTTTCAGAGTGCGACAGGCTAGAAAACAGACACAGAATTATGATGCTTTTGTCTTTGGAAAAAGTCTTCTGGCCCAGAGAACCCAGGAGGACTCCATGGGGAAGTCGGGACAGCTTAGATGTCTGGGCAGCTCAGATGTTCCGGAACCAAACTGATTCCTGGACACTCCCAGACGCCACTGACCAGATGCCATGTGTGGATTTTGTTTGGTTTTTTTGTGGGAGGTTTCTTTGGACTTTTTTAAAACCTCACCTACTGCAGCATTTCTCATGGGACCACACACACACACACACACACACACACACACACCAGTTGCCCTCACCAGTGAGCAAAGGCCACACAAGAATTTCATCCTCCTCATCATCAGTGTCATAGCACCACTGTCAGCAGATGATGAAAGGAGAAGGGAGAAAAAGATGCCCTGCATGCCACAGCTGCCAGCCCTGACCATAAATTCCAGGGAGCCCACAGGAACCTGACCCAGGCATGGTCATGGCATTCCACAGGGTGGCACGACACTTATATGTCGAGTAGAGTGACTGACTCTGAGCATGCACATGGTGGGACTGAGCAAGGGATGAGGGAGTGCGGGGCTGAGGGATGAGGAGTGTTTCTGGCAGTGCTGCAAGAGGACTTATTTTAGACTCCAAGAAAGAGCCTCTTTGAGCCGGTGGCAAGCAACTTGAACCTGGAAGGACCATCAGGTCACTAAAGAGTCGGGTTCAAGGGAAGAGATTTCCAGGCAACAAGAGTTTATAGCCCAGGAGGATATCGCGTGAAGTTTTTTCTAAGACCTATGAGGGAGAGACAATTGAGGAAGGAGACAGAAGGGGGCCTCCCCCTACAGACTGTGTGGCACTAACATGGGATGGAGGTATGTAGGCAGCCAGGATACAGAAGGTTTGGGTGCAGATACAAAAAACTAGCAACTAGGTGGTCTTGGGGAGAACTGATGGGTGCCTGGTATGGGGAGTCGCAGTGGAGCAGAGACCTGAAAAGGCATCCAGAGCACTAAGGGTGATAGGACACATGCGCAGCACTACCCCTGAGCCCCCGCCCCCCCACACGCTTACCCGGGTCCTTTCTCTGGAAGCTGCACCTCAGCGGACAGTGGGCTGTAGACTGGAATGCTGACATCATAGCCTTGCCGGTAAGTCCATGTGGAAAAGCCGCCACCAGCCAACAGGGCCCTGAGAGCAGAGAATAGTGAAGGCAGTGATAGACTGGATAGATTTGAGCAGCTAGGGGTCAAAGCAGGGGCATGGTGGGAAGGGCACCCCACCCTCCCTCCATGCGCAGCATCTCTGCTCCAGAAACTGCTCCACAACGTCCCACTCCACCTCCCTGCCTGGTCAGGGTCCTAACCCTGACTGGTCTGTAGACATCTTTCTAGCCTGTCTGCAGTCTTGGCTCTGCCCTGTCTCCGTGTGCTACTCTCAGGAGCAGGGAATCCCTGGGAACAGGGGTGCTAACAGGCTGGTATTGGGGAGATCCCTTACCTGGCCCTGACTAGACTCTCTGGAGCTCACAGACTCAGAAAAACCACTGGAACTGCCAAGAGTCACACCTCATGCATGCCCTGCACACCCCCAGATTCTGCCAGGGACTCCCTCAATGGCTGCTGGTTGGCCAAGAAGGTCAGAGATTGGCTGGGGCCCCAGAGAGTAGCTTAGGTAGAACCCCAGAAACAGATGAGAAGACACCAGACAGAAAGGGAGCTTTGTCCCCCACAGATCTGAGCAGGTCTCATCATGCATTTGTATCTGAGGGCGGAAAAGACTGAGGCTAGTTTGCATCAGAACATTTCTCACAAAGTGGGGCCCAGTGGACTGGGGAACCCAGAGCTCACAGAAGTAAAACTAACTGGACTTCAGTCCATCCTCATAAACTCAGCCCAGGTGTAACCCCATACACTTACCTATCTCTTGGGACGTCCAAAGCCGTGTTATAATCTGGTGGGCCACCGGGCAGCATGTTGAACAGCAGGTGATTGGTACCCCGGTCCCACCTACAGAGAAATGAAGCAGGAACAAGAGGTCATATGCCAGGCAGGCAGCGAGTATCCACAACCCAGAGCTGGGTCTTGTCTCGCACAGGTGGACAGAGTACTTGAAAGCCCAGTAACATACCAGCAAAGAGGGAACCTGATTGGGGAAGATGGTAAACATCTTTCATCCAAAACCACTGATGGCTCCAAAAACCTGGAAATGACCTGGGCGCCCACCATGAGGTTAAAGAAGCAAAAGAGAAATCAAACAGAAAAGGCCAGTGATGATTACATTTGTATTATCTTGTGTTTGCAAGGCAAAACAAAAACAAAAACAAAAAAAAACTGTGTGGAACTCTTGGAATGACATGGTATACATGGATTGGGGAAATTTATTCATAAAAGGAAAAAGGTGAGGAATCTAAAATATAGTACAGCAGGAAGGTGCTTGCCTTGCACAAAAGCCAATCCAAGTTTGAGCTTTGGCATCCCATCTGGTTCCCCAAACCCTACCCTACCAGGAGTGATCCCTGAGTGCAGAGCCAGGAGTAAGTCCTGAACACTGCCAGGAGTGACCCCAGGACAAACAAACAAAGTAAAAGTTAAAAAATAACATCAAAATATTAAAAGTGATCATGTCTATAACGACCTGGCACAGACCTCAGAAGAAAGGGCATTCCCCTGAACCAGGGAAGCCATCCACAAAACATCCAGGCTGGTCTATAGCATCACCTGGAAGCAATCCTCTACCAAGGAAGACTCTACACTGCTCAGACATTGTCCAGCTCAAAAGAGACTTCCATTAACACTGAGAAGACTTAACAACAACAACGATTTGCTTACAGGACAGGGCTCCCTGCATTGCCCTTTGATTGTAAGGTGAAACCAGAGGATGCTCCACATCCTGACTTCAATGTTGGATATACAGATTCCAGGATCTTAAATACAGAAGCTTGATACCAACAACAGAGACTGTGTGAAAAATATAAGTGTGTTGGCACTACAGACAATGTCTTGGATTGGACGATCTAGCTTGCCTGGAGCCTAGAGTTGGTCTTGTGCCAGGAACCTTCAGGGGTCGGGTCTTTTTGTATTTAGGCCAAGATTATTTCTTTCCATGTCCCTCATATTTTGGTGGGCCTATGCAAACAACAATTGCCACTCTAACACCATTTTTGCTGTGCTCCCTTGACTCTAATCCTTAAAAAGAACCCAGTTAAGATTTGAGGTCAACTTAAGCTAATATGCATGAATATGGAAATGTAAAAAAAAATGCTATGCCTGTAATGTTTAAGGAGTTATGTAAGTTTTATGGCTTTAGATTGCCTTGTGTGCTGTTAAGAAATATTATAGTGTGTTACAATCTTAATGTTCTTTGGATGAAATTTCAAAGTTGGGATATCAGCAAGGGGACTTCTGAGAATTATGTTATGTATTGTCCTTCCACTGTAACTTTACCTTGTCCTCTTTCTTTGCATCCTTGTTCTCATAATTACAAATAAAAAATTAAAAAAAAAAAAAAAAAGTGATCATGTCTAAAAGACATAATTGGGGCTGGAGGGGTGCTCAGGGACTTTTCTCACCAACACTCTGCCAATCCAGATGTACAGTTCAATGTTCAGGCCTGGTGACACAGAGCCACCGGGGCAGAGGTGTGATGGGAAGTAAGATGGGAAAAAATGCCTGGTCACCCCAGTGATGCTCAAGGGCTTCCAGGGTCATGCCTTATGGTGCTCAGAGGGCTGTGTGGTGACCCAGGGCAGTGAACCCAAACTTCTGACATATGGAGCATCTCCCACACCCCTGAAAGGGCTGGGATTGACCTTCCAACCATCCTTTGCTGACCTCTATTTTCATACTTGTTATAGTAATGAACAGGGCGAAATGAAGAAACAAAAAGTTTGGGGAGGGGGACTTACATGTAAAAGGGAAGGAAGAGAATATGGAGATAGCCCCAGGGGCTGGAGTATATGCTCTGCATGCTAGAGTCCAGCTGAACCCCTGGGATCTCCAGCCTCAAGCCAGAGAAGGTTCTAAGGCCCAACAAGGCATGGGCTCCCAAATCAATTAAATAAGCAAAGATAGGGCCAGATAGATAATAGCACTGGGCACACGACCAACATGGGTTTGATCCCCAGCACCACATAATGTCATCTGAGCTGCTGGGAGGGATCTGGCAGAAATTCAACTACAAATAACTGTAAATCCTAGTGCCTTCATTTAAAAAAAAAAAAAAATTAAGTGACCTTGGAGTGAAATTGTACCACAGACTGCCTAAAAGGCACAGCAAATATTTGAGAGAGGAAGAAAGAGATGGGAGGAAGGGGTGGGCAGAGTGATAGCACAGTGGGTAGGGCATTTGCTTTGCACACAGTTGGTCTGTGTTCAATCCTCAACATTCCATATGGTCCCTGGAGCCTGCCAGAAGTAGGCAGTAACTGCTGAGCACTGCCAGGTATGGCCCAAACACCAAAAGAGAGAAAGGAGGAGAGAAGAAAGAAGAGAAGGAAGAAGAGGAGGAGGAAGAGCAGAAGAAGAAAAAAAAGAAAAAGAAGAAGCTGGAGTGATAGCACAGCAATAGGGTGTTTGCCTGCATGAGCAGACCAGAGATAAAGAGGGGTTTGGACTCCAGCATCCCATATGGTCCCCTGAGCCTGCCAGGAGTTATTTCTGAGTACAGAGCCAGGAGTAACCCCTGAGCACCAGCAGGTATGCCAATAAATAAATAAATAAATAAATAAATAAATAAATAAATAAATAAATAAAAGAAAACAAAGAAAAAGAGGAGGAAGAGGAAGAGAAGGAAAAGAGGGGGAAGAAAAGGAGGAGACCCAGAACACTACAGAAAAGGGCCAACTGCTTTTCATCAGCACAGTTCCCAACACTGGGGTGACCAGTGGGTTCCCCCCAGTCCCATCACCACCACCACCTTTGTCGGGGAAGTCCAGAAGGACACATCCAATAGGGGACCTCCAGGGGCCAAGTTGCACCCTGACCTGGCAAGCTAGGCCAGCCTGTGCCGTCTCACCAGAAGTAACCCCTGACCGGGTATGGCTGAAAAACTAAAAAGAAAAAAGAAAAAGAGAAGGAGGAAGTGAAGGAGGAGGAGGAGGATAAAGAAGGAGAAGGAGAAGGAGAAGGAGAAGAAGAAGAAGAAGAAGAAGAAGAAGAAGAAGAAGAAGAAGAAGAAGAAGAAGAGGAGGAGGAGGAGGAGGAGGAGGAGGAGGAGGAGGAGGAGGAGGAGGAGGAGGAGGAGGAGGAGGAGGAGACCCAGAACAGTACAGAGAAGGACCAACTGCTTTTCATCAGCATGGTCCCAATACTGGGGTGACCAGTGGGTCCCCCAGTCCCATGATCACCACCACTACCACCACCTTTGTCAGGGAAGTCCAGGGCACATCCAGTGGGGGACCTCCGGTGCAGGTGAAGCTGCACCCTGACCTACCTGGCGAGCTGGGCCAGAGCCTGTGCCGTCTCTCGGATGTGGAGGGTGCCTTGGTTGAGCACGTCGATGGAGGGCACAAAGAGGCAGGCGCGGCCGATGTCATCGGTGTAGTAGTCGCTGTCGGCGATGGCAGCCAGCAGCTCGTTGTACTCACGGGAGATGGTGTGGCTCACAGGCTCCCCTGCCGCATCCACGTACTTCCTGAGAGCATAGATGTAAACCTTGATCTTGTGCTTGGGGCTGAAGCCGCAGCGGTACACGTCGAAGCAGGTGTGCATCCTGCAGCTCAGGTCACCACGCTCCGGAACAGGGCTGTCGGCTGGCAGCCGCACCAAGGGCACGTCCCGCACGCTGCGCTTGTCGGTGCCCCAGTCGGCCGCCGACTCGATGGAATGGGGCCAGAACTGGAACATGCCCGTGGCGATGAGGCCCAGCAGCACCACGGAGAAGAGCGTGATGTAGTAGACACGGTGCTTGGTCTTCATCCTGGGGATGAGGGCGGGACCCCGAATGCCGGACTTGACCGAGGCACACATAGTGGCACATACGACCTCCTCCTGCCACTCCTGGCATCGGGATGGATGTGGAGGGGAAGAGGAGAGAGGGTGGGAGAGAGAGAGAGAGAGAGTTGTCACGTTATTAATTGAAAATTAGAGCAAAGACACGCTGCTCCCCAGACAATGCTCTGATCAGTAAGGAGGTGAGAGGGGGCATATGATGGCTCTTGGTAGCATAATTGGAAAGCTATCTCTCCTCCACCACCACCACCACCATCACCACCACCACCCCGTCCATTCAAAAATGACATATTTAGGGGCCAGAGCAGCAGCACAGTGGTACGGTGTTTGCCTTGTACACGGCTGACCCAGTAAGGATGAGGGTTTGATCCCGAGTATCCCATATGGTCCTCCAAACCAGTAGTGATTTCTGAGTGCAGAGCCAGGAGTAATCCCTGGGTGCCTCTGGATGTGACCCAAAACAAAATGAAACAAGACCTATTTTCTGGGAAAACAACTGCATTATCTAAGAATATCTAATCACTGGAAACAAAGACTAGGGGCCAGAATAAAAAAGTGTAGGGGGCCATCAAGAAAGAAAGGGAGAAGGAAGATGGAAGAGCCCAAGACTGTAGTTGTCTTTCCAAGGGCTCATCCTTCTAGAGCTTTCCAGAAAAATCTCTTCTCTTTTCATTCCTTTGAAACCGGTGCCTTGCCTATCTGGTCCAGAGAGAGAGTCTCTAACAGAGTTGGGGAGGAAACAAAAATGGAAAGTAGACCCACCCTGCCCTCAGGAAATACATATACTTGTGAGGAAAGATGACAGGAACTGTAACTAGTTGCAAAACCTAAGGGTGAGGCTGCTGGGAAGGAGAAGATAGTGCCTAGGGCTACCAGAGACTACCCACACCCCAGTCTTTTAAAGGAAAGTGTTTCACAAGAAGGGGGAGGCAGGCACTGTCAGGTAGAAGGAGGGACCAGAAGCACCCACAGATGGACCCAACCAGATGGACCCATTCCATTAGACCATGACCCTGACAAGGCTGTGAAGAACAGGTATACTCATTCTCCAAAGCCAAAAGTTTCTTTCTATTTCTCTGAGTCTAAGTCCCCCTTTATGATCTGCTACTTTGACCAAGAGAAAGTGGCAAAGGGGAAATCCTGCAGCTCTTTGAGCTGAACCCTTAAGAGAAGTTCTAGACTCAGAAAAATAGCAGGGAAGTTAGAGAAAGTACAGAGGGTATGAGCTTGCCTTGCACATGAAAGGCCTGGGTTTAATTCTGGCATCCCATATGGTCTCCAGAGTCCATTAGGAGTGGCTCCTGAGCACAGAGCCAGGAATTAACACTCAGCACCATTGGATGTGGCTACAAAAACAAGCCAAAATAGAAAAAAAAAAAATAGCATGGGCACAGGGAGAGTCTGCAACTCTGTCCCAGTGAGCATGACCATAACTTGTATGGCCAGCAACACGCACACACACACACCCAGCAAGCACATGGATAGGCACCACAATTCAATGAATGAAAACTACACTGAGTATCCTAATATAATGTGCAAGCTTAGGAAGCACCTCGCTGAAAACATGTGCATGTAAGTACCATCTGTTTGCATAGCCCAAGAGCAAAGGCTAAAGTGTGAATCCAGAAGACAGACAGACAAACAGACCGCCCTGTGGCTGCTGCCCTGGAGGTCTCGAAAGTCAGCCAGTTTGCTGTGCCAGAGCACAGTTACATGATGGCATGTAACATAGAACTATGAAAAGATTGTGGGCATGATGGAGAATGACCTTCAGCAGAGAGACCAGAGAAAGTTCAAACTCTAAAATAATGTCATTTGTGACCCTGGAAGAATACTTAACTCCTGGCAAGACACAAAAACCAAAAGAAGCTTGAAACAGCACTGGAGGAACAGTCAATGGCCAAGAACCCCAACAGAATAAGGGGGGGGAACCAGACTAATACACACATACCCCCTCCAAAACGAACAAAAACTAGTCAAAAAAGAGAAAAAAGAAAAGAAAAAGAAAAACAGAGGAAACCAAGAATATAATAAACATTTGAGGAGTTGAGAGTAGAGATTAGAATAGGCAACAGCTTGGGGAAGGGGAGCCACGTCGCCCCCTGCTGGCAATCCCAGGAGCTGCAGGTTCTCCATATCATGTTGCAATCCAGGCTCCAAGTGATAGTAAGGCTGGCTTTGTACCCTATGCCTCCTACCCATCACAGTTTGAGGTTCCCACCCTGAAAAAAAAGGAGCGGAGAGAGGACAAAGCTTTGGGTTGCTGGCATCCCCGGGAACTGATCTCAGAAGGCTGAATTGGGGGCCAGAGTGACAGCACAGAGGGTAGGGCATTTCCCTTGTATGCGGCTATCCCATATGGTCCCCTGAGCCTGCCATGAGTGATTTCTGAATGCAGAGCCAGGAGTAATCCCTGAGCACCATCACAGTTGGGTGTGGGCCCAAAAACAAACAAGCAAAGGAAGGCTGAATTGGCAGCAAGGGTGGCAGGGGAGTACAATGCCACCCCTCACTGCCTTGGGCCATTTGGGCTCCTGGGGCTGTGGATTATCTGCAGCACCTGCAGAAAATTGCAGGCAGGTGATGCTATTGGCTCAGCCCTCCACATGATCTTCCCATTAGCACATAGGGTCTATTCTAGCTCAGAAAAATCAGAGATGGCACCTCCCCTCCAGCCACAGGTTCTGAGCAGACATGGCGACAGTAACTGCCCCAAGCTGCTGTTCTCCCAGTCCTTGCTGTGGTAGTTTCTGGTCACTAGAGCCATGCAGGGACTTGATTGGCCACTGCCTGCTATCTGCCCCGCTCTTGTGATCTCCCACACTCAGGTCCTATGGGCACCAATGTCTGCCCACCTCTCCAGGGCAGCATCATCACCAAACCTGCCCTTTCTGAATCCTCTCGACCTCTCTGACACGTGGACCCCAGACCTGTGGCTGCAAATCCTCAGGCCAAAAGTACTCATAGAAGGCTGAGCTACATCAGTTCCCTAGAAATATATCCCCACATCCCACCTGAGCCTTCAGATTCATCCTGAGCACCCCCCACCAGGCAGGCCGGAGTTTCCTCCCACACCACCCTACTGCCATCCAAGGCCTGGCTACCCTGGCTATCCTGTTGGTGTGCAGCTTGGTGGGGCAGTGTCCAGAGCTCAGCAGCTTCCCTGGATTCAGCTCAAGAGATATCCAGGGAACCTACCCCAGTTGGAACAACTCAAGCTATGCCCAGATATGGCCAAACACTCCCTCACACTGAGCCACTGAGCTGGGTCCTGTTGCCTCCACACAGCCAGACTGGTCATGGGCATGTCCATGGACTGGTTCAGCTAGGAAGCCAGGAGGAAGCATTTGGGGGAAGGTGCCCATGACAGCATCACTTCCAGCCTGACATGTCACCTCTGACATGTCAGCTCTACAAGACCCCTCGACCATGTCCCCCACTCGGCACAGAGTCAATTCTTCCCAACACTGTGCTGGAAGCGATGGGGACAAGGCAGTGCTGGAGGACAAGTCCCAAGCTGCCGGGATACAACCTCCAGGAGTCTTGTCAGCATCTGGAAGAAAGGAAGGGACCACCACTGGCCTTGGATAGAGCTAAGGAAGTGGGGTCAAAGTTCTGAGGACATCCCCCACCCTAATATCTTCAACCCTGACCAGAAGGGCCAGTTACCTCCTATCAGTGCCCTGACTTAAACCAAGGCCACCAAATCAAGGCAGTGCATTTGACCCTCTGGGCAGTATCTGCCACAATCATAATTCTGTTCTGGGCTTGAGTCCCAACAGTGTGTCCTGAGATACAGACTCTACTAAGGCCATGAAAGGAAAGTCTCCTGAGCTGGCCAGTTCACTATATGGTACACTTATGAAGGCCAGAGCTACAGCTGCGGCTTCCCCATCTAGAGCATCGCTCTCATCCCACCCGTCCCCCCAAGAGAGGCTTACCATTGGGGTCCAGCCACAGCTCAGCTGCGCCAGCAAAGGTCCATGTTACATAGGAGGGTGGGTGCGTCCGGTCTCACACCACTATTCCCCGAGCTGGGCTGGCCTCTAGGGACCCTGCAAACACCGAGGCCTCGTTTTCTATTCTGCCAAACTCGGGAGAAAACACGTAGTGAGGGGAGTGTGGGGGAGGAAGAGAGAGGAGGCAGCTAGAGACAGGAAGCCACAGGGCTGCGTAAGTGAGCTGGTGACCCTCGTGATCCAGGCCAGGGGGCTCAGGAACCTGTCAGAGAATCTGTCTGAGGAAAGCAGCTCAGGAGAATCCCTCTGAAGCTCCGGTCTTATGGCTCCTAAGTCTATTCCCAAAACTAGGAACTCAAAATTTGTGCACACTGCCCAGAGAGAAGGTAAGTGAGCAGAGCTGGCAATCCAGGAAGCAAACTACAGTCCCTCCATTGGCAAAGATGCCTCTATCACACTCGTATCCTTGTAGAGGAAGCTAAGGGTCATTTGCCACCAAGGCAAGTAGAATGCTATGAGCAGCAGTGAATTGCAAAGTTGCCAGCCCAGCTGAACCCTCCAACTTTCATCTTCCCTGCAAACATGTCGGCCTGTGGCTGTGAAATTCAGGAATGCACCCACTGAGTCACTGGGAGAACCTCTGAGATCATCACCCCTGTCTGAGACAAAGCAACTCTTAAATCTGCAATGACTGATTCCTCTGACTTTCAGCATAACCTTCTCAGGTCAGTCCATTAGGTGCTAAGCTTTGAGTCACAGCCAGAGAGAGGACAGCAGGTAAGATACTTGCCTTGTGTATGGTCAACCTGGTTCAATTCCCAATGCACTGTGAGGAGTGATCCCTGAGCACAGAGCCAGGAGTAGAACCTGAGCTCTCATGGGTGTGGTCAAAAATAAAAATGATGTGTGTGCCACTAAGCACATGGGGCCACCCACACTGGTAGTTAACCCAATTGTGCCTGAGAACACAATATTAACCAGGACAGGGAAATCTTGTCACTTGTTCATTCCCTTACCAGGTTAAGATTCTTTATGATTAGTTAAGGATAGCTAACCACCCCCTAAAAAATGGGTTTCCAACTTTTTTTTTTTGTTTGTTTTTGGGCCACACCCGGTGATGCTCAGGGGTTACTCCTGGCTATGCGCTCAGAAGTCGCTCCTGGCTTGGGGGACCATATGGGACACCGGGGGATCGAACCGAGGTCCATCCAAGGCTAGCGCAGGCAAGGCAGGCACCTTACCTCTAGCGCCACCGCCCGTCCCCGGGTTTCCAACTTTAAAGTAACAGTGTCCCCTTGGCTGGAAGAACGACACAGTAATGAATACAATATATATCACCAAGTAGTCAGTAACTAGATTTACCCAGGATTTCCTGTGTGCTAATTTTCCAAGATAGAATCTAGGCTGATATGTCTATGGTACTGTCTCCCTTCCCAACAACTTTCCCAACCTGTCACATGACAGAATTTTTAGAATGGAGGAGAAAATCCATCAGCCAGGCTTAGATATTTTCCCTCTTCAGCCACACAGGCAGAAACATGCCCTGGGTAGACAGAGGCAGGCATCTGGAAAACAGCTTTCTCCCAGGTTACCTTGAAACCGGATTGGAGAGTTTCCTTTCACTCTCCAATGAGCAAAGCCTGCGGCTGAGAAAAGGAACCTATCAGGGTCACACCAGCCCTTAGGTGTGGAAGCAAAGCAGGAGGCTGAAATCCACAGCGGATGTGAGCAAGGACAGCAAAGGGACAGCCTTGGCAGGCAGGAAGGCACAGACCAAGCCCAGTGCACCCTCAGCACCGACTCAAGGCGATGCCAAGGTGCAGGCTTGGATCAAGACCTCGAATCAATTCGAGGGTCCTGGAATGACTATGTCCACACACCCAAATACACCCAGCAATTGTTTGGGGGGTGGAGGGGGAGTGTCTCAAAACTGCGTGCAGAGGTTTGGCTGGTTCCCACCGCCAGGAGCCAAATGCCACTAATCGACTGCCCCTAGTCCTGTCTTGCAGGAGGAACAAATTCAGCCTGGGGCAGCTCGGGGTCCAGGATCGCAGGTAACCCGTGCATGGAAGCATCATGAGCGTGTACTCTGGAGGTACAGGGGTGGAGACCCAAGGGGTTGGGCAGGAAAGAAACTGGAGTTCGGGGAGATAGGGTGGGAAGGAAAGCTTGTATGCCAAGGAGCCAGGGGAAGGCTAAGTTGCAGGTGGGCTGCAAGGTGCAGGGCGGCCCAGAGGGTGCAGAAATCCAGGAGTCCAAAAGCAGAAAGTGGCTCCCCCCAAAAAACTCCCCTCTTGCAGCTCTCGGGCCTCCAGGCCACCCCGGCCTGGATTCGGCCTCGGCGAGGAGGCCCCAGGTCCGCACCCCGAAGCCGGCTCGGTAAATGCTTACCTCGGCCACGGCTGCCTCCCGCTCGGCCCCGCGTGCGATCACCGGCTCATGCCGCGGGACATGGGTCGCCGCCGCCCGGGCGGGCGAGCAAACTTGAGGGATCCGGGTCGGCTCCTAGGCTCGGCCGTCTGACACCCGTCGCACTGCGTGACAGGGGGACGCGCGGCCCCTGCTGGACAGGAGGAGTCAGGGCGCCTCTTCCTTCTCCCAGAAATTCCAGAGACGCTCAAACCCTTTTTAGAATGGACCCCAAAATGTGACTTTTAGAATGAGCCCCCCACAACACGTGGACATGTGGAAGGTGTGGACAATCTTTGGGCTAGGCGTGCAAGACTCCTGCGGAGCAATCTGACGCTATCACTCTTGGCCCAAGAGTTTTGGGCGTGAGAGGTTTCATCTGATGGGTTTTTATTTTATTTTATTTTATTTTATTTTATTTTATTTTATTTTATTTTATTTTATTTTATTTTATTTTTAAGAGAGAGGAAAAAAAGAGAGGAGAAGGGCCAGAGAGAAAGCGCAGAGCAGCAGTGTCTTTGCCTTGCACGCAACCGATCCCAGAAAACCTGGGTTTGATTCCCAGCAACCCATATGGTCCCCGGAGCATGCCAGGAGCAACTTCTGAGCACAGAGTTAGGAGTAACTCCTGAGCACGGTCCTATGTGGCCCAAAAACAAGAGAAAAAGAGAGAGAGAGAGAGAGAGAGAGAGAGAGAGAGAGAGAGAGAGAGAGAGAGAGAGAGAGAGAGAGAGACATCTGATGGGTTTTAAACAATGGTTGTCAAAAGTATTCATAACAGTATTGCGTCTTTTTTTTTTCTTTTTTCTTTTTTCAGAGGAGAAAACAGCTAGGGCTGACCAAGTGGAGGTTCACAGGGATCACGGAGATGGAACATGGGGAGATAGATGTAGGGCCAAGGGAACAGGGTGAGAGAAATGGCATATAGAGGGCAGGGGAAGAGGGGATGGAAAAGGAGAGAAGGGATGAGGGGAATGGGAAGAATAGGTGAAGAATAGACATATCGATGAGGGGGTGCTAGGGAGAAGGGACAAAGGAGAGGGGCTGGCACAGCAGTACAGAGGGGTGGATTTTTGCATGGCATGGAATAGTATTGCTTCTAATAAAACTGGAAAACTTGGAGACCAACCGAATAAATTGTTAGTATAGGAACAGTGTATGGACTTATTGCCTAAATGGGTTTATGTGAACATGTTATTAGGGAGAGACTCTAAGCTTAAGTGCTTAAGTGGGTATTGGGTTCAGTCCTCAGCACTGAACAAACAAATAAATAAATAAAACCATGAAGCAAGAGCGATTACTTTTATGTAAACTAAAATATATGCAACTAGAGAAGAGAGATGACATACGTAACTTAGATGCTTATAGTCAAGCATGTATCTTTTTTTTTTTTTTTTTTTTTTTTTTTTTGGTTTTTTGGGTCACACCCGGCAGTGCTCAGGGGTTATTCCTGGCTCCAGGCTCAGAAATTGCTCCTGGCAGGCACGGGGAACCATATGGGACGCCGGGATTCGAACCGATGACCTCCTGCATGAAAGGCAAACGCCTTACCTCCATGCTATCTCTCCGGCCCCCATGCATGTATCTTTTTTATAAAAGGAATTTAAGCAACAATTTATAGTTTGAGGGGAGAATAATTAAGAAGGAAGATAAGAGGAGGAAGATTGATTTTCATTTTGTTTCTATATTATTTACACGATCTAACGTTCTAATGCCTAATAGAACCCCTTTCAGATGACAGTCAATGGAACCTAGCATTTTCAGAATTCAGAATGATATTCTTTGAAGTCTCATGAAATGACTCTGCTTGAAGTATTCTCAAAAAGAGCATGATGCCACTGAATCCTTCCAGGTAGACTGGTCCAGGCTGATAACTCTGGAGTCTTCTAGAATAGAGGTGGGAAATTTTTCCTAAAGGCACAACACCCCAAAGACACACCCGATACACTCTGATATGAAAACACAAAGTTAACTCCACAACTGAACCTCATCAAACTACCAAACCACCAAATCTTCCAGCTTCGTGGCTCTTGGATCATACAGTCACATATGCAGCATCTCTAAATTTTAGTATGTCAGCCCCAGAAGATCACAGCAAATCTGATGGGAAAGTTGTGTAGAACACCAGATTCAATGAGCCTAAATTATAGCACAAACGCTCAACAGGTACCAACCAGCCTGGTAAATCCTCAGACAATGACTTTAGTAACACCATTGTGAGATATAATAACTGTGATTACAAATTGACTTTTATTTATCCCAGTTTTGATAATTCCATTTGACTTTGTGTTATAACAAACAATATGGAGTAAATTTGTTTGTGCCTGCATGGGGTCAGGTTGGGGTGTTGGGTGGAAGAAAGTTCATAGTAGTGGTGGGATTGGTGTTGGAACAGTTAGTGCCTGAGACAACTGTATTATGAACAACTTGGTAAATCACAGTGTTATAATAAAAATTATTTTTAAAGAAAAAGAAAGAAGGAAGAAAGAAGAAAGAAAGAAAGAAAGAAAGAAAGAAAGAAAGAAAGAAAGAAAGAAAGAAAGAAAGAAAGAAAGAAAGAAAGAAAGAAAGAAAGAAGGAAGAGAGAAAAGAAAAGAAAGAAATGGAAAGGAAAAGAAAAGAAAAGAAAAGAAAAGAAAAGAAAAGAAAAGAAAAGAAAAGAAAAGAAAAGAAAAGAAAAGAAAAGAAAAGAAAAGAAAAGAAAAGAAAGGGGAAAAAACACTCCTAAAACCAAATCCATTCTGTTCCCAGCTAAGCTCTAGCTCCATCTGGTGGAAGTACTCGCTTACAGCTCAACTACTCAGAGACTTCCTGTATCCTCATAAACCGGAAATAATCCTTGGACTCAATGCCAGCTAGCCATAGATTTGAGGATATTGAAACTAGAGCATGTCGGAGATGAGAATCCACATTCTGCTTCACCATTTTATTTTATATCATCTTTTTGGAGGGGAGGGAACACCTAGTGATGATCAGAACTTCTTTCTGGCTTTGTTCTCAGGAATCATTCCTGCCTGGCTCAGGGGATCTTATGGAATACTGAGGGTCAAACCTGGGTCCGTCACATGCAAGGCAAGTGCCCTACCCGCTGTACTGTATCTCGAGCCCCTGCTTTCACATTTTCTAGATGTTTTTTCGCCTTCCAAAACTGCATCTCCTAATTTAAGACCCCATTTAAAAATGGGGTTGATGGACTCTCGCTTCCCTCTTTACCCTGTAATGAAAAAGTGAGGTTTGTTTGGTTGGACTTGGTTTAGTTTGTGGAGGGTTGGGTTGTTGAGATCTTCCAAGTGGTGCTCAGGGGCTCCACTTGGAGATTCTCAACCAACCAGCTCAATGGGGTCACAAGATGTGGTCCTTCTTGACCCCTGCTATCCCAGCTCTATTACCTAGACCACCCTGCAATGCAAAGTAACCTCCAGAGCTGCATCCAGGATTGCTCCAAGGACCATGTGATTCAGAAGGTTGAACCTAGGTTGGCTCATGCGTAGCATGTACCCTAACTGCTATCTTCTCCCCACCTCCCTAAAGGTGTTTACAGTGAATCATCTAGTCTCTCATTAAGTGAAAACTTTCTATGTTAAAGACTCATCTGAGAGGCTGGCGAGGTGGCGGTAAAGGTAAGGTGTTTGCCTTGCAAGCGCTAGCCAAGGAAAGGACCATGGTTCGATCCCCCGGCGTTCCATATGGTCCCCCCAAGCCAGGGGCAATTTCTGAGCGCGTAGCCAGGAATAACCTCTGAGCATCAAACGGGTGTGGCCCGAAACCCCCCCCCCAAAAAAAGACTCATCTGAGCACAACATTGAAGGACTTTGCCTTTTAAAAAATATTTGGCACATAGAGATGCTTATTTGAATAATTGTGGAGTAAATCATGTTCATGAGGGATACTACTTAGTGATAAAAAAATTATGAAGTCTTGGGACTGGAGAGATAGCACAGCGGAAGGGCATTTGACTTGCATGCAGACAAATGGTGGTTCGAATCCCGCATCCCAAATGGTCCCCCGAGCCTGCCAGGGGTGATTTCTGAGTGCATAGCCAGTAGTAACCCCTGAGCGCTGCCCAGTGTGACCCAAAAACCAAAAAAAAAATTATAAAGTCTTGATTTGTACTATAAATCAGCCCTGCACTGGTACCACTCCTTCCCCACAAAAATAAAAGTCAAGAAAATGGGGACTTCCATTGGACTTGAAGGTAATTTACTGTGTCAGAGCAACACATCTTATGCAAAAGATGCTGAGGACAGTACCTCTGAGATAAAACCAATGGCAGAGATGCATAGTCTTCATACACAAGTTAGATTTTGGGGTTGGGGAGGAGAACAACTCTAATTGTGCTCAGGACTCAATCCTGGTTCTGTGTTCAGAGAACCATATGTGGTGTGAAGGATCAAAGCCATAACTGTTGCATGCAAAGCAAGTGCATATCTTGGGCCCTCAGAAGATAAAAAAAAACTTTAGAATCCAAAAATATTCCCTAAACAATTTCAAAGAAAATGATACACATTGATTTTAATTGTTTAATTTGGGGGTTTGCTTGGGGGTCATGCCTTGGGGGTACACAGGGATTACTCCCAGTTCAGAGCTCAACTCCCAGTTCACTCCTAGTAAAATTTGGAGGTCTATATGGGTTACTGAGGATAGAATCCAGGTCTGATGTGTGCAAGGCATGCACCCTACCTGCAATACTAGTGCTCAAATACCACATAATTCCATTTTAATATGTATTGACTAGTATTCTGTGCATCCTGATTGGCATCAAAGACAATTCAGTAAAAAAGTGATTTTTAAGTAATACCAACAAAATTGGGGGGTGAGGCTATATTTAGGTCTGTATTCAGGTGTCTATTCTTGCTCTGCATTCTGGGATCACCTCTAATTCCTGGAGGTACTTGGGGAACCATAAGTAGTACCAGGGTCAGAACAAAATGGGCTGAGTGCATCACATGCCCTTTAACCCCTGTGCTATCTTTGGCTCCCAGATGTATTTTTTAATCATATAGTGGTCACACCCACTTTGTTGCCAAAAAATAAATATCATATAACCTATGGTTCTTGGTTACATGGTGAAATATGGTACCAGCAGACCCAGACTTAGGAGAAGGAACATTGGATTTCCAAAGGACAGGGCTCTCAAGAAAAAGACCTATGAGTTACTTTTGCTTCCTGTGAGTTGAAGGTATCAGCAGAGTTGAACCTCAGCTGTAAACAACCATGATAGTGCCTGATAGGATAGAAATGTGTGTCAAAGAGCTGAAATACACTTAAGACACATCAAATTGATATCTAAACTCAATTGGAAAAGAAGGGAAGACAAGGACCAAAGTAGAGGTTGGAGTAATTCTACAGCTAGTAGGATGCTTACCTTGCAAGCACCAACCCAGGTTCTATCCCCAAAACCCTGTATGTTCCCCCTGAGCCTGCCAAGAGTGATACATGAGTACAGAAGTAGGAACACTGCAGGGTATAGCTCCCCACCTCCACCCCCACTCCCCAAAAAACCACCAACCAAAAAAAAAAAAGTAAAACTTGGATTGGAGATTATAGAGGACAGGGTATTTGCCTTACATGTACCCAACCCAATTTCAATCCCCACCACTCCAGATGGTGCGCACGAGTCTCATAGGAGTAGGTCTGAGCACAGGCTGGCATAGCCCCAAAATAAAAAAAAAAATGAAACTAAGTGGTAAAATATCATAACCACTTGGTATACAGGCTTGTGATAGATAAAATGCTGGTAGATGTAGATCCACAGTCCACAATTACAAAGCACATGGGAAAGATGAGAGAGAGAAAGAGAGAGAGAGAGAGAGAGAGAGAGAGAGAGAGAGAGAGAGAGAGAGAGAGAGAGAGAGAGAGAGAGAGAGCTCAAACAGATAGCTGTGTCCCAGAACTCAGGGCCTTTGATAACCAGAGAGTGAACACCAGACCCCTAGCACCAGGCTGAGAGTAGACTGAGCCCAGACAGCTGTACTGCCTAAAACAAAATAGAACAAAAGGGAAAAGCTTGTGGTAAATTAACCACTTAACAGAAACTATACATAAAGGTAGCATCCCAAGAACTGAATTTTGAGAAATGGGTAAGTCTATTTTTGATGCTTACAGACTAATATGGAACTAAAAATCTAAGAAAGAAATAAAAATCCTTTTTCAAATGGGGCCTGAGAGATAGTACAGTGGGTTGGTCATTTGCCTTGCACATGGCTGACCTGGGTTCCATCTCCAGCATCCCATATATTCCTTCAAGCCTGCCAGGAGTAATTCCTGAATGCAGATTAGGTGTGACCCCAAAATCAAAAAGAAAAGACCAGACAGATAAAAAAACATATGCTAGGGGCTGGAGCAATGGTATAGGGAGTAAAGTACTTGCCTAGTACCTGGCTGACCTGGGTTTAATCTGGGGCATCCCATATGGCCCTCCAAGCATTGCCAGGAGCAATTCTTGGTGCAGAGTCAGGAGCAACTCCTGAGAAACCACTGGTGATCCAAAAACAAACAGAACATGCTAACTTTTAAAATAAATTTCAAAATTAAATACTCAGTGCCTGGGCCAGAGCAGTAATACTGTAGGTAAATCGTTTGCTTTGCACATGACCAACCCGGGTTTAATCCCGGGCACATTGTATAGTCTCCAGATTCTCCAGGATTGATTTCTGAGCACAGAGCTAGGAATAACCCTGAGCACTGGCAGATGTGACCCCAAATTTTTTAAGATAAAATAAAATTTAAAAAGTGCAGACCAGGGGCCGGGCGGTGGCGCTGGAGGTAAGGTGCCTGCCTTGCCTGCGCTAGCCTAGGACGGACCGCGGTTCGATCCCCCGGCGTCCCATATGGTCCCCCAAGAAGCCAGGAGCAACTTCTGAGCGCATAGCCAGGAGTAACCCCTGAGCGTCACAGGGTGTGGCCCAAAAACCAAAAAAAAAAAAAAAAAAAAAAAAAAGTGCAGACCAGAGCAATAATACAGCAGGTAGGGTGCTTGCTTTGCATGTGGCCAACCTGGGTTCAATCTCCAACATCTCATAAGGTTCCCTGAACCTGCAAGGAGTAATTCCTGAACAGAGCCAGGAGTTATCCTTGAACACTGCTGGGTGTGAGCCCCCCCCAAATAAAATAAAATAGAATATGTCTCATTCAGCTGGCTCCATAGATTCACTCTCTACCTAAAAAAGATGTAAACAAAGCTGTAAAAAAAATTCTGGGTAAACTGGCTAAGCAGTGAAAGCTGGCAATCTCAGGAGGAGAGGGTGGGGTAAGTCCCTGTCCTGCTAAAGTCATGCCAACTATACTCATCACCTACAATTACCAGTTCCCTAATAGCCCTGCTTAGCCACTTATCAATGTTTCTCTGCAAAGACACTAATTTTTAAAATAATATCTTAATTTAAGCACCATGATTATAAACATGTTTGTAATTGGGTTTCAGTTATAAAAAAAAGAACACCCCCTTCACCAATGCAACATTCCCACCACCAATGCCCCCCATTTCCCTCCTCCCAAAACCCCTGCCGGTCTTTGAGAAAGGCATTTTATTTCTCTCACTCATTACCATTGTCATGATAATTGCTAGTGTAGTTATTTCTCTAACTACACTTGCCACTCTGGTAAGCTTCATATCATGAGCCCGTCCTTCATAGTATTCATTGTGTATACATACCACAGTTTGTTTAGCTACTCATTTGTTATCGGGCATCTTGTCTGTTTCCAGATTCTAGATATTGTAAATAGCACTGAAATGAATATAAATATGCAGAAGGCATTTTTGTATTGAAAGATACTAATATTAACAAAACTTGTACACCAGTATTTGAACTCACATCTACAGGACTTCTATGAGTGAGTGCAGGCAACCTACCATTGCCTTCTTATACTTCCAGAAGCCTTGAAAGCCAAAAAATGCCACACAAAAGCCATTGTATCAGAAAGAGTGCTTAGAATTTCTGGACCATGTGGCTGCAAATGTGCCTCCCCCCCCAACAACTCCAATTTCTTACTATTGTAACCCCACAGGTACAATTTAGACCTCAGTGTATATCTAAAATCACCCAGTGTTCAGAAACAAAAGCAGTAATAGAATGATCAACTAATAACAAGAGTTTGGTAAACCTTCTGACAACGACCTCATTGACCTCATGACCTCATCGCTAGATATGATAATTTTCACAAATTTTCTAATTGCTGGACTCTACTTTTTTTTTTATTAATTTTACTCCCACTTGCCTGGAAACAAATGTATTAGGATCAACTATGTATTACATGGTCCATAAATAAAGAAATTTGTCATGCCATAAATAGAAATTTCTATATTTCTAGAGGAAAAGTGACAAGGCCTGCTAAGATACCATATTTTTAGTGCAGATTGCTGTTTTCATTACTCCCAAGGAATATTTCACCAGAAGGCCTTCTGGGAAGCCTCCTCACTGGTTGGATGACTAGACAATTTCTTAAGAAATGTTTTTAAGGGGCTGGAGAGATAGCACAGTGGTGTTTGCCTTGCAAGCAGCTGATCCAGGACCTAAGGTGGTTGGTTCGAATCCCAGCATCCCATATGGTCCCCTGTGCCTGCCAGGAGCTATTTCTGAGCAGATAGCCAGGAGTAACCCCTGAGCACCACCGGGTGTGACCCAAAAAACAAACAAAAAAAAAAGTAAATATTTTTGAAATCCATGTTAGGGTATTGACATTATGCTTCCTTCACAACTAACATCTTATTGGTCTTTCTCATTTCTGCTGTGTATTATGGGCAAATATAGCCTTGATTAAATTTCCCTTTACCTGAAATACTTCAGCACCAAATTAAAGACACATAGAAACAATTTTTTTCTGTCACCTCAGAATTTACATCAAAAGGGTTTGGCCAGAATGTAGATTTGAACTGTTTAACATTTACCAGGAAAAAATTACATCATTTTTAGATATAGCTTGCCTCCTTCATTTTGACCTTTAAACAATGAAACCTCTCCCTTTAGAAATAGGAACTTGATAGAGAAACTCCGCTCCTTACTGATCCCCTATTTTACAACTGAGGCTAGCCTTCCAGGAACTGCTTTGAGATGTTAAAATTAATCTCCTCCTTTGTAACTCAAGACTCTTACTTAATATAGATCTTATCATCAAGTCTGCATATTCCCCTAGCCAGGTGAATTGTTTTACTGTTAATCTGTGCTTTGTTGTAAATATTCTTCACATATCTGTGATTAAAATTTTACCTCATATTTAAAATTTAAATTTAAATTTACCTCATATAAACTGTTAAAGTTTAGAACACTATTTCTTCAACATAAATTTTTGTGGTCTCTCATTTTCTTCATATTTCACCGTTCATGTCACCCACTCTCCTCGAGGGAACTCAGAGAAGTTTTCTAATACAACCAGACCCAAAAGCTAGCCTGGGGCACTAATTTATATTTTAAAAAATTTAATAGACTAAACACTCAGTGCCTAAGTGAGGGGTTAGGAATGATATTCTGGTGAGCACAAGCCTCAGAAGGGTTCTGTCTGGACCCTGGACACAGAGGCAACAGGCTTCTAGAGCCTTCATTAGCCCTTTCCCAACATCATCACAGCTCACTGATCTCTGCAACTTCAACCACCATCATCCAGGCTTTTGTTTCCCAGTTTTGTCCACAATTGTGTAAATTTCCTTACTCATGCCCTTCAAAGATGTCTTGTCTCTCATCTGACTCCACACTAAATCCAATTAACCAACCACCCTGAAACCATTCCTCTTTTTTTTTTTGTTTGTTTTATTGGGGGTCACCCCTGGCAGTGCTTGGGATTATTTCTGGCTCTTCACTCAGGAATCACTCCTGGCAGTGCTTGAGGGACCATATGGGATGCTGAGGATCAGACTGGGTCAGCTGTGTGAAATGCAAAAGACTTCCCAGCTGTGCTATCACATCAGCCCCATCTCCTACTGGGCAGAAGCACTGAACAATGATGCATTCCAAGTTCCAGTGGCTCAGCCTCCATCTCTGAGTCCTCTGTATAACCCCCTCAGCAGAATGCCCCTTAGAGGCAAGGTTTCTGTTCATTTTGTCTGTACTTGTCTGTACCCAGTGGAGCTCAGGGGTTCCTGGCTCTGTGCTCAGAAATCTGCCGGCAAACTCGGGAGACCATATGGGTTGACAGGAATCTGAGGTCCGTGGGAGTTGGTCACATGCAAGACAACACCCTATCACTGTGCTGTTGCTCTGGTCATAGGCCAATCCTGATTTGACCCCCAGTATCCTATAGGGTCCCCTGAGTTCTGCCAGGCATGATTCCTGAGCACAGAGTCAGTAGTAAGTCTTGGGCACCACTTGTGTTAGCCACAAACAAATAAGCAAAAAAATATTTAGACTAGACCCTGACAATAAGTTTAACAAATATTTGCTAAATGAGTAAGTGGATACATGAGTGAAATTAAATTAAAAGGCAGCATTAAGGGGAAAAAAGGCAACATTCTCTTTTCTGACTCTGGAGGTTTGTTGGCAAGAAGGTGATATCTGACACCTTTGTAGCCATACTGAGATCACGAGAAAAAATTCTTGTGAGGGAAACGGTCAATACTTTAATCTGAAAAAGTAGCCGGGGGTCCTCAAACCTTTCAAACAGGGGGCAAGTTCGCTGTCCCTCAGACCTTTGGGCTGGACTATAGTTTAAAATAAAACTATGAACAAGTTCCTATGCACACTGCACACGCCTTATTTTGAAATTTAAAAAAAAATGGGAATTGGGGCCGGAGAAATAGCATGGGGGTAAGGTGTTTGCCTTTCATGCAGAAGGATGGTGGTTCGAATCCCAGCATTCCATATGATCCCCTATGCCTGCCAGGGGCAACTTCTGAGCATAGAGCCAGGAGTCACCCCTGAGTGCTGCCGGGTATGACCCAAAAACAAAAACAAAAAAAAAGGGAATGAATACAATATTTAAGATGAAGAACAAGTGGTCAGAGCAATAGCAGAATAGTAGGGCATTTGCCTTGTATGTGGCTGACCCAGGAAGGACCTGGTTTTGATGCCTAGCATCCCATATGGTCCCCCAAAGCCAGAAGCCATTTCTGAGCACATAGCCAGGAGTAACCCCTGAGCTCCACTGGGTGTGGCCCAAAAACAAACAAAAAACAAAAACAAATCAACAAATTTACCAGTATTTTAATGGAAACGATGGGCCCCACTTTTGGGGGGACATTGTTTGAGGATCCCTGCCAGAGACTGAGGAGAAGTTGAGAGACAGAAAGAACAAGGGGAGTCAGAGATTGAAGACATCCCACACATATGCACTGCAGGCCGGGGACAAGTTGGTTACTAAGCAGGACAGGCAGCAATGGCAAAAAACAAACAAAAAAAAAACAACAAAACAAAACACCAGGTGGGCTAGATAAATATCTTAGAGGGCCGCATGTGACTCACGGGCCATAGTTTGAGAACCACTGGAGTAGACAGATGATGGACTTGAGTTTCAACCACAAGTTTTCCCCATTATACAAAAGTAAAACTTTTTAATTTGCTATGATTGGGTAAACTATTGGGTTGGTGGGCCAGCATTTCCTGAGAAAACTCAGTCCTTTTTCCTGCAAATTGGAGACAGCAACCTACCAAATCATATGAAATTGGAGCCATCTTGTTACAAGTAACAGGAGAAACCCTCATCAGATTCCTATTCAGAGGTGAGGGCTGGAGTAAAGGAAGCTAACTTGCAATGGGACAAGAGAAAAGGATGCTGAAGACCATGCATCCTTCCTTCTTCCTGCAGGATCACAGATGGGACTTGCACTTGCATGAGTAACTCACCACCACCATGGAGTGTGTCAGAAAATAGAGCTAAGAGAGGAAACAAGAAAAAAGAGCACAGAACCAGAGCACATTATGTTTACCCATGAAAACACCTTCCTCCTCTAAGAGTATTGTTTTGCAAAATCCTTCCATAGCCCTACAGCCCACTCTCACTTTGGGGGCTGGTACTTATCTTAATCTTTTTTTCCCCCTTTGGTTTTTGGGCCACACCCAGCGGTGTTCAGGGGTTATTCCTGGCTATCTGCTCAAAAATAGCTCCTGGCAGGCACGTGGGACCATATGGAGGGACCATATGGGACACTGGATTCGAACCAAGCACCTTAGGTCCTGGATCCCCTGCTTGCAAGGCAAACACCGCTGTACTATCTCTCTGGCCCCATACTTATCTTAATCTTAAATTACCTATTTAACATAATTTGTAAGCAAAAGTCTATGGAGGAAGGGTCACTCCCAGCAGTGTTTAGGGAGCACTCCTAGTGGGTTTTAGGTACCATATGTGGTACCAGGAATTGAACCCGGGTTGTTAAGTCCAGGAGGATGATGCGCCGTTCAAAGACACCAAGACCACAGTCTCATGCAAAAACAGGGGGTTTATTTTCTTACAAGCATGCAGGGGCTGCGCTAGAATCCAGCATTAGCCAGAAACTGCCAGCCCTGAGCCATGAGCTTACAAGCTGTATATAGTATTTCAAACAATAGAAAGGCACAGTAGATTGATTTGCTTTAGGAAGTACATGACATCTGGCATTTGCTCAATCACATTTTTGCAAGGTGCAGGTGCAAGCTTACAGGGTTAACATGACCAGGTTAAAACCATGTAGGAACAGAAAGAAAGTTAAACTATAACTGGGTCTACAATTTCCCACAATTGTGAAGGGGAGTGAGTGATCAGGGCAGTCAGGAAACTCAGGGGAAACTTAAGTTCCCACAATTGTGAAGGGGGGTAGGTGATCAGGGCAGTTAGCAAACCCAGGGGAAACTTTTCCTTTACATCCCCCCCTTTTCTTTTGTTTGATCTCTAATCCTAGAGATCTTGGGTTGTTTGATTGATTGCCTCATACTGCTGCCTAATAATTATTAATTTTACCGCCCCCACTTGTTCTTGAATGAAAGTAACTAGATGATTAATGATGCAAGGCCCAATAGTCAGTAATAGCAGCAGGAGCACAAGTGGGCCTGTAATGGCAGATATTAGAGTTGTTAGCCAGGGGGACTGCTTGAACCAGGACTGAAACCAATTGTTTTGAACCCGGGATTTTTGTTTTCTTTCGTCTAGCCTCTTTTTAAGTCTGTCCATAGATGCCTGTACGACCCCAGTGTTTTTGAGGGCCATGCATAGCCCACTTTCCTGTTCAAAGAGGAGATTTAACCCCCTTTTATTCTGGAGCACAACTTCTGACAGGGAAGTTAGCAAGTCTTTGAAAGCTTGAACTGAGGCTTTTTTTTTTTTCTTAGGTCTTGCCTGACGGCTGTTTCAAGCTTACTGATTTGATCAGCCCCCCTTAAGAGCACAGTTGTTCCTGTTTTAATTTCAGCAGCTAACCCCATCCCTAGGATGACTGCCAGGGTGAGGGAAACCAGTTTTCGAGGGTAGAGCAGCTACTAAACCTTGCCTTAAAGAAATCAGAATTATAATATAGCACTTTGGGCAGTTTCTGAATTAGCACACAATAATGGGAAGCCAGATTAAAAACTTCAAGGGCAATGCAAGGCATTTCTTTTGATGCCCCTTTCCCCAGCTGCTCTTCAAAAAGTGTGATTCACTACAAATCTGGTTATCACGATCCAGTCCCAACTGGAAGGGAGCTTCCAGTATGCCTGATCAGTGGTTTCACAGTCCCATGCTGTTATCTGGTACAGTAGGTGATCTTCATTTTGCCCCGGTCCAGGAAGTTGAGTCAGATGGATATGCAGGGGGGGTCCTTTGAGGTTACCAGATAGTCTGTCCAGGCCACTGACCACCCAAGCTGTGGGCTTCTGAGAAGTATCTGAAAAAGACTTATGAAGAGGTTCCCGGAGGTTTCTCACTTGTTCTGTATCTAAGAGAACTGTCTTTTACACCTGACGTGTAACAATTAATGATAACACAAGTTAAACAACAGAAATTAAAGGCATTATAGCATTATTAACAAACAGCTTTAAATTATTTTTAGTTAGACTTATGCTTGCATTTATGATTTATGATTTGTTTCAGTACAATTAATGAGAATGCTTTTACACATAGGTTACTTTACTTTAATTATAAAAATTATTTTTCTCTCCACCTCCACCCTGCACCTTACCAGATATTTGAAAAAATTTTGGCTCTTTCCTTTGCATAAATACAATACTACTGGAGAAATATCCATTTGGGGCACCCCCAATACTCACAGAGAATTTTTGAGGATAGGGTGGGGACACAGCAGGTTTGTCACGTCACAATTACATAGGCTAGGCTGATGTAAGAACGAGTTGGTTCGAGGATGGCTGTTGTCTTCTCACCCACTGCAGGATTTTCCTAGAGGTAGCCTGTTCCACTCCTCTTCAGGCTTGGAAGAGACTCTGACCTCAAGTCCTTTCTTGAGACTGAGGGTGAGGGTGAGAGTGGCTGTGGCCAGTTAGTGCAGGTTCAGAAATCTTCCATTTCCTTTTTCAGGCCATTCATCTTGATGTCTTTCTGGTTTTGTTAGCCAGATGCCTAAAGGTGCCTGCTCGTCACACCACCTCAAGCCTGATTATTTTCCCAAAAGAGGGCTTTGGGGTCCCCTTACTGATTTTAAGATTCCCTGTTTGCATGGGGATTACTCCTCATGCAGAGAGGAAATTTATTTGTTTGTATTTTATGCAAAGCAAACTGATGTCATGACATAAATATGGAACTAAAAGTGCTAAGGAGGAGAGAAAAAAAACAAATGTTACTTAATTTTGCACAGAAAATTCTAAACCTGATTATTGTCTAGAGGCTTTTACAATAAGATTTTCCATATTTTTAATTCTTTAAACCATGTTCATATTCACAAAGTTCCTTGTGATACACTTATTAATATTCTTGGCAGAAAATAAATTGACATACAGAGAGTAGAAGTTTGCTTATTCTTCTGGACTTAGCTTAAAGCAGAAAACATATTAGACACCAGCAATTTATATTTTACAAAATTTTCTGGCAGACTTTAGACTTTTAAAAAAATTTACAATTAACAATTACTATTTTTTAAACACCTTTAAACTGAACTTCAATATTTTAAATTCTTGATTATTTCCTTTTAAATCCTTTATATATATATATATTTTAGGTGTTTATAATACTTCATTATTATTTCATTTTTACCCAACAACATATGAACACTATAACATGGTTTAAAACATTCAAAATTTTTTGCACAAAACATTGGCTAATTCCTGAGTTAGAGGCATTTTAATAATAATAATAATAATAATAATAATAATAATAATAATAATAATCCGACTTAATCTGATAGTTTCTTTTTTAGTACACCTTCTTAGTTTCTTTTACACATTTTTAAATTTTTTTTCTTTCTAAATTCACTTTACAAATTTCCTTTAGTTTTACCAACTGGCTGCTCTTTTTTAGAGTTTTATTTTTTTTTCAGTATTAAATTTATATCTTTTTATTTTGCATAACCACATATTTTCCTACATAAATAATATTTGATAAGACTTTTAATTAAAACATTAAACAAATTTTTAAAAGCTATGCTTTCATATGTATTTCATGTTAAAATTCCTATATACCAGATTTGACAAAATTTTTAGACCAAAGCAAAACATAAATTTTTTTTAAAAGTATTTCAAATTTACAATCTAGAGGAGTTATAGTTCTTAAAGTTTGATTTTTTTTTTTTACTCAATTTTAATTACTTTACTTTTCTGAACAACTTAGTACATTATCCAAAATGGTCCTTTGTCTTTAACTATTTCAAACATAGCATTTTGCAGTTTCTAAAAATTTATTTTACAATTTCTTACTGCTTTATAACTTATCATAGGTCCAAATGAGTTTACTGCAAATATACCTTGTTTATTGATTAGAATGCCAAATTTATGACAGTGTCCAGAACATATTATCTCTTAAATTTCAGTTACCAAGTTACTTAGGCTTTACAATATGCAACTTCAGCAAATGAGAGGTAGGTATTGTAACCATCCAAGCACTACAGTATAACTTAAGTTATAAAAACCTTAGAGATATTAAAAATGACTAATTTTACTTCAATTTTAAAAGGTCTGCACTTTATACAAATACCTAAAACTTTTATTTCTTTTATTTTTCCCAATTAGAAAACAAATTGCTAGAATTACTTTTATCTGACAGGACCAAGTTTTTTTTGTTACACTTAGTAAAGACAATCTAGGCATTTTTACATTAAGACCTTAAAACCACATTAAATTTTATATTGTTATCTAGATTTAGTTATTTCAACAATATTTAAGCGTTCACAAGATTAACAATATTATCAAAATGCTAACCACAACATTTTTTACACAGTTTTGGCCTCTTAAAATTAATATTATTTTTAACAGAAATAGAAATATAAAAATTTGTATTATTTCCACATTACAATGCTGTTGGAACCTGTTTCTGAACCGATTGATAATTTCTTAGAGTGGGTGAAATTCCTTATGGCAGGTGGCATTTTCCAGTCTGTATTAGAACTCAGTTTCATCAGAAAAGTTAATTACAATAATTTGCAACATTTCCCACCAAATTATTTATTCTAAGAAACCTTTAAGTCAGAGGAATTTTTCAAAGAGATTTTAAAGACCCAATTTTTTTTTTCTTCTGGACTCCCAGCCACTCCCAATTTCTTCTTCGATATGTAAACCAGGGGGGGGGGAGGGAGTTTGGTAAGTTTTCCTTTCTTGGATAAGCTCCAGTAAAGAATTTTTTTAACTGACTAATTTTTTTAGCTTCCCAGCCAGAAGCAACAAGACGGCAGCTCTCAAGATTTTTCTGATTTTTACCTTTTTGGCTGAGGTGTTTAGTCACAAAGTCCAGCCCCTCAGGACAAATTTAAGTCCTGCTGGCCAGCAAAGAGGCAGAGTTTGCGACCACCACCTTGCCCTGTCCCTAACAGAGCCTGTCTTGAAATACAAAAACACAACGAAACAGAAAATAACAAGGAAGTATAGAAATTGCCACTTAACACCAATTTTTGCACCTCTGGGAAGTTCGCCAGCAAGAGACCTTGGACTGAGCAGTCTGAGCCTGCTTCATGGTTGACTGAGAAAAGGCAATAGATAATAACAGTCAAGAAATCAGTTATCACACAAATTCCCCACACATTCTGCCAAGCACTTCACCACTCACACTGACCGGTCTTCACTCTCACTTTAAACTTTTACAAATTTCTTTTGCTCTCTGGGCCATGCCCAATAACTCCACACCTCTCCAGGACTGGGAGGGATTTTTCCCTCACTGAGTAACTTCCAGTTTTTGAAGAGAGAGACAGGAGAAAATGAACCAGAGAAGTGGAAAGCCAAAAAATAAAACCAAAACTAAAAAATGAGATCAAAATGAAATCAAACCAACCTGAAGGATCTGCGAAGGGCTCATGCCCAATTTGGAAAGCCCGGCCCGGACTTGCACTGATCCTTGGAGCTCCGTGGAGTCTCCTACGTTTGGAGCCAAGATTTCTGTTCCCTGCTGAGGAGGCCTCGCCCGACCTCCTCCCTGATGAGAAGGGCCTCTCTGGCCACTTCTCCCTAGGGCTCCTTAATAAAACAAGTCACACAAGACAAGGAGAAACAACTCACACAAAACAGTAGACAGACAAACAGAATCTGACCTAGGTCCCGATACTTGGGCAGTTTACCAATGTATACCCCACTAAGGGTCATACATACAGAAGGGCTCCCGAGCGTCCTCGGGATCCCCAAACCTCACTGAGGCATCCCTCAGATCTGTGACCTGCGGCCCTCTAGACACGTCTGTCAGCCGCCACCGAGAACCCTCACGGGCTCGTACGGCAGTCACACTGTCCACACCAAGTGCACATTTTACCTCCTAGGCGCCGATGTTCTCAAAACCCCGAGGTGAAGCGTTGATGTCCCTGAACAGGCGTGAATATCTCGCTGGGGCCTCCAATGTTAAGTCCAGGAGGATGATGCGCCGTTCAAAGACACCAAGACCACAGTCTCATGCAAAAACAGGGGGTTTATTTTCTTACAAGCATGCAGGGGCTGCGCTAGAATCCAGCATTAGCCAGAAACTGCCAGCCCTGAGCCATGAGCTTACAAGCTGTATATAGTATTTCAAACAATAGAAAGGCACAGTAGATTGATTTGCTTTAGGAAGTACATGACATCTGGCATTTGCTCAATCACATTTTTGCAAGGTGCAGGTGCAAGCTTACAGGGTTAACATGACCAGGTTAAAACCATGTAGGAACAGAAAGAAAGTTAAACTATAACTGGGTCTACAAGTTCCCACAATTGTGAAGGGGAGTGAGTGATTAGGGCAGTTAGGAAACTCAGGGGAAACTTAAGTTCCCAGAATTGTGAAGGGGGGTAGGTGATCAGGGCAGTTAGCAAACCCAGGGGAAACTTTTCCTTTACAGGGTCAATCATAGGCAAGTGTTTTAATCCCTGGCCCATCTCTCCAGAAGAGCATTGATTACTGAACCCACACAACAGTCTCTGAACTTTTCTAGCCCTCTGGCTTTGAAGCCTTCATTTGAGTAAATTAAAACTAAGTTTGCCCATTTTCAATGGCAGGGCAGAGTAATAATGTCCACTTGCCAGGGATGAGCCAGGATGCTCAACCACACATGGAAATGAACTCATTCAACATCTCCTCAAAGGTGTTGAAGAAAAGACGGGAAGAATGGATAAATAACAGGGGAAGGAAGGAGGGAAGAAGGAAGGAAGGGAGGGAGGGAGGGAAGGAGGAAGGGAGGAAGGAAGGAAGGAGGGGGGAGGGGAGGGAAGGGAAGGGAAGGAAAAAGGAAAGGAAAGGAAAAAGGAAAGGAAAGGAAAAAGGAAAGGAAAGGAAAAAGGAAAGGAAAGGAAAGGAAAAGCAGACCTGGACCAATCAGCATGGTCATTGGCAAGGAAACCCTGATTTCATCACCACGCTTAGAAAGACGTAGCAAAAACAAACAAACAAACAAAAACAGGAAAGGACCCTCAGCAAACAGAGCTGAGTTATCTCAGAAAATGCTGGGTTTGAAAGTTAAGAGCCCTGAAAATGGAGGCAAGATCCTTCATATGTTTGTGGTAGAGAGTCAGCCTAGGTCTACAGAACAACAGTACAACAGTCACTGCTCAGGTACAGGCACTTGTTGCCCCATTTGTGGGGTCCCATTTACTCCTTTGTTGGTTGTTTGTGTATCCTCAAAGAGCTCCCAGAATGAGAAATTGATTCCCATCCCTTTGTCCCCTTTTGGGGGGGAGATCTTGGTAATATTTATCTGCAGCAAATAATCCACACAGACAGGAGGGTTAAGGGGTAAAAGGTTGGATGAAGAGAGTCCTTTGTCAGCCTGCTGCTAGCTCCAAAACACACCTTGAGCCAGCCCGCAAACTCTGGTAAAAGACCCCCAACACCTCACTCCCAAACTATTTATTTGGCTCTCAACAGTGCCTCCATCTGGAAGGTCAAGGTGGGACAGCAGGCAAAGAATAATCTTATGGAAATATTTTCATATACAATAGCACTCATCACCTACTTCAGCGATGGCCAACCAGTAGCTTGGGCCCAGCAATGGAGCCTGGGCTTTCCTGAGAGGCAGAAGAGTCCCTCAGGCACCCACCTCCAGGCCCTACTCACTGACCCATAATCCAGGGCAGCCTCCACCAGGCCCCAGGAATGAACTCCTCTCTCCTTTCAGTTGAAAACAATGGCTGCGGCCCAGAGAGACAGCACAGCGGTGTTTGCCTTGCAAGCAGCCTATCCAGGATAAGGTGGTTGGTTTGAATCTCGGTGTCCCATATGGTCCCCCGTGCCTGCCAGGAGCTATTTCTGAGCAGACTGCCAGGAGTAAGCCCTGAGCACCACTGGATGTGGCCCAAAAACCAAAAAAAAAAAGAAAGAAAGAAAAGAAAAGAAAGAAAGGAAGGAAGGAAGGAAGGAAGGAAGGAAGGAAGGAAGGAAGGAAGGAAGGAAGGAAGGAAGGAAAGGAAGGAAGGAAGGAAGGAAGGAAGGAAGGAAGGAAGGAAGGAAGGAAGGAAGGAAGAAAGAAAGAAAGAAAGAAAGAAAGAAAGAAAGAAAGAAAGAAAGAAAGAAAGAAAGAAGAAAGAAAGAAAGAAAGAAAGAAAGAAAGAAAGAAAGAAAGGGGAAGGGAAGGGAAGGGGAGGGAAGGGAAGGGAAGGGAAGAAAGAAAGAAAACAATGGCTGCTTTTATTTTCCTGACAGGCCTTAACCTGTCTCCCTGGCCTTACAGAAGCAGAAGGTGGGCATCACAATGAAGGTCCAGGCTTCCTGCCCCCATCTTCGGAGGCACTGAGGGGCACACTGAGGAGCAGGTAGATGCCCATGACCTGTTCGGGAAGTTTCTCCCACGGGCCTCTCATGGTTTTCTTGACCAGAAGGAAGGAAAGGAACCCCTGCTTTCAGAAACTGCCTTCAGAGAGGCTGGCCAGGATCTTCCCAGGGTCAAGTTAGATCAGGCATCTTCCTGGCACATGGATCACCCAGAGTCAGTCTTCACAGCTCCAACAGGACCTGGGCAGGCAGTGACTGGCTCACCATGCTGACCACTCAACTCCAGGGCCTGGCAGGCAGGCAGATCCTTCTGCCTTAGAGCTATGTCCTCCAGTACCCGCCGAAATCGCTGCATGCCTATGAAGTAGAAAGAGGGCCCCTGTGTGTGAGGGAAAGTGATGGCAATCTAAAAATATGAGGGAACCTGGGAGGGTTTTATGGTGTAAGGGGAGTAAAGGAAGGTGGGAAAGAATTTCTAACACAAGAAAGGTCTGAATCATCAGTGTATAGAAACTGAAGAAAAACCAACTGCTAGTTAGTTCTGTGCAATGTTCTTTAAAATCACATCAGCCTTAACTGCAATTTAGCTTGTGTTAAAACCATTTGCTTACTTGTGCATTTGGACACCAAAATAATGGAGTGGGCCCTTTGTTCAGGGCTGAGGTCAGCAGGGCTACCTGAACTCTCTGTCCCCGCCAATATGCCTTTCTCTGCCCCCCACTGTGGGCTACATCTCATTAATTGGACCTTCCCTAACATGAGCACAGATGGGGGTGAGGCAGGAGCATTGACCAGCTGAGGATTCTGGGACTTAGAGGAAGGAGCAGAATGAAGGAATGAAGGAGGTAGTGCAGAGGGTACTGCTCACCCAAGCGAAGTCGGTGGGCCTGGTCTGAGAAGATCACACGAAACCAGCCAGGCTCCAGGCACTCAAAGGTCTTGCCGGGAGACAGTAGGACCTTGTGTTCCAAGAAGTGACGCCAAAGCTGTGCTTCCTCCTCAAAGGTGCCCTCAGACAGGTACTGGAGTGGGGGGGTGGTTATCAAGGCATGTGGAAGGGATCAGGGGCACCCAAGACCACTCCCTGGGCCTTGCTCGCTTGAAGGCAGGCCCGATGCTGTATCCCCAGCCTGACTCACCTTCCTCAAATCAACCCAGATGAAGAAGCCAGCTCCTCGCTTCAGGAAGGGGACCCCCAGAGCCCTCAGCTCTGCCGAGACAAAGGCGTGGGCAGCCTTGAGGCGGGCGTGGTTTTCTGGCAGATACACTTGGTCAATCCAATCTGGGAGGGGAAAAGAGACCCAAGAATCACACAGCCAGCAACACAAACATACAGACACACTATTGCAAACTCACACAGTGTCACACGCTCATACGCACACCCCTACATAGTCACACACTCTCACAGTTACAGTCTCGCATAGTATTACCCACACTCTCTCACACTCACACAGACACACACTTGGTAACACACACTATCACAGTCACACAAGCTCTCACCCACTCACCCTCTCACACAGTCGCATACAGAAACTTACAATCACACAAACCCTACTTCACATTCAGGCTTTCACCCATTCTCATATACACTTGTCCACACGCACACATTCTCACACAATCATTCTCTTACATACTTTCTCACACTCTTATACATACTGATTCTCTCACACACACACCCTCACACATCATCTGGTCCTTCTAGTCCACATATGGAGACGAGAGGCCACAGCAGTACTGGAAGGGATTCAGGAATGGGGTTACTGGGTATTTGGTGTGACTATGTCTGCCATGTCTGACCTCCTGAGCTTCTGCTAAACCCTCCATGCTCTCAGTAGTGGAGGCAGTGACTTCAAGCCACTCCATATCCTTGCCACCATTGGACACTTTTTCCTGACTACAGCTGTTAGAGTAAATGTGCGGTGTCTGGTTTTCCTTTCCTTCCTTCCTTTCTTTAGTCAAATATCAAAGAGACCAGAGAACCTGTCTGCTAGGATCCAGGGATCAAAGGAGATCTGGTATCCCTGCAGGTACACATAGGTCACTCTTGGATGCTGGGAATAGTGCTCAGAGTAGCTTCCATCCTGGACATCTCCCCATATGCCTTTGCTCCCTCCTATCCAGGGGTCATGGCTACCCAGCATGACCTATAACCTATGACCTCACCTTTATCAAAAGCCTCTATTGTGCTGAAAATTCTTATTTATTATTCTTATTTTATTATTATCTTATTATTCCTATTTATTTATTTTTTGGTTTTGAGGTCATACAAGCTATCTCAAGGCTTACTCCTGGCTTAGTAGTCAGGGTTCACTTCTGACAGGATTCAGGGGACCATATGGGATGTTAGGGATCAAATCTGGTTTAGCTGTATGCAAGCCTACCCACTGTACTTTCTCTCCAGCCCCTAACCAAGAATGATTCTAACCAAACACTGAGTCACACTTAAACTCTCCCAGACAGATGCTCTGACAATTCATATTTTACCAACAAGGAGACCAGGCTCAAAGAGGCAGAGCCTGTGTCCCAGCAAGGAAAGGACCAAAGAGGACCTCCAGTCTGGGCCAGGATCTGTCCCTTCCATTTCTGAAAGAAGCCCACTCGAGCCAGGCCCTGCCTGAATGGACAGAAAGACACCCGTCTTTCCCACCCTTTCACAGGTACCCAGACAGTCACCACGGTCGTGGAGCAGCTGAGCCATCTGGTACTGGAGCAGGCCGCTGAGGCCGTGGTAGCGACAAAGGGAAGCCACGGCTGTGGCCACGTCTCGGTTTTCCGTGTACAACGTGCCAAAGCGGAGCCCAGACATCCCAAAATCCTGTGGGAGGGAAGCAACCCCCATAGTGGGTGAGCCAGTTCCACTCACCTCCTTGACTCACCTCCCACACACCCTTGAGGTCAACCAGCAACCCACCTTGCTGGCTGCCCACATCACATGTGTCCTCTGAGGGTCAGGCAGCCTGTGGAGGGCATAGTGTGGGAACCAAGGTGACTCTGTGCCACCGGAATGCATCAAGGATTGAATAGAGGAGATAAGCAGATGAGTCTAGAAAAGTTACTGCTATTTAATGCATAGGTGCCTTCATATTCTCTGGAACCATCTTCTGCAAGCTGAGCTGGCCTGCCTGCTTAGAAATTCTGTCTTTTGTTTATTTTGGAGGCACACCCAGCAGTGCTCAGGGCTTAGTCCTGGCATGCATAGAGAACCCTAGAAGTTCCGTCTAGTCATACAGTTTAGAGCCAGCCAGCCATAAGAGGGTTCTGCCCCTTTAAATAAAACCCTATTTGTAATCAGCTGCTGAGTCTATAATAAAACCTTCCCCAGGGTTGGCAGTTGGGAGAGACAGTAGAGAGAGTCCACTGGCAGTTGGAAGAGAGAGTTGGAGGAATAAGAAGAGGGTTTGTTGGTAGTTGGAAGAGACAGTTGGATGGTCCCAAACTCAGCTCTCTCTCCCTCTTTATCTCTCTTCTGGCCTAGGAGTTTGTCATAGGTCCCTGGGTTTCTCTAATAAATAAGACTAATATTAATAAATATTTGTCAGAGTCTTGCCTGCAGGCCTTATGGATTCCAGCAGCATGGGCCAATCTTCGGCAGATTGGATCTGACAGTGTCAAGGATTGAACTTGTGTCCACCACATGCAAGCAAAGCACCTTATCAGATCTACAATCTCTCTGGCCCCATCTTTCATTTATTTGTTTGTTTTTAATTTCTTCCATCCTACAGGTTCCAGTCAGGACTCCCTTTGGGGGCCTTTCTTGCTGGAAAGGGTTTGAACTCATGGCCTGGTGCCTGCTGGGCAAATGCTTTAAGCCAAGGAACCACTGTCGGAGCCCCTGCTTCTCTAATGAAGTTTCTGGGTAACACAGTGCCCCTCTTGCTTGCCTACTGTCCACAACACCTTCTCTAAAGTGATAGTGCTCATGTGTCCTTTCCTCAATGAACTTCCTGCCACACCCAGGAAATGGAGAGTTGGGTCCCCTGTCATATCCTGCCCTGCCCACACATTTCTCAGCTGAAATGCCAGTCTACCATCTATCTGTGCTATAAGCTGCTGACTGTTATTCCCCCTAAAAATGCCTCTTTTCCAATAAAGAGCTGAAACCCATTCCTTGCCACACACCCCGCATAGAGCTCTGAGGCACAGGGCAGGCCCGAATCATGGCTTCCTCAGTGCTGCACTCCCCACGCCACAAAGGGCGGGCAACAACCACCCACATTTCATCTCTCTGACTTGGCTAGATGGGGACAAGCAGAAGGGAGCAGGGAAAGGAGTGAGAAGAAGGGCTTTGGGGAGTCTGAGCCAATGCAAGAACTAGCTGGCTCCTTGAATATTGCACCTACAGACTAGACAGAGGAGCTTGGCCCAAGTGTTTCCTAAGGATATTTTGGCCACAGATCTTTAATTTAAACTAAAAGCATGGAGAGCAACCATTATTGAAATCACTAGGGTGCTGAGCTAAGGCAAGGGGTTCCATAAAACTTGCTGAAAGCATAAATGAGTGCACAAATGGGTGAATGAGTGGGTGAATAAGAGTGAATGAATGTGAGTCAGTAATGAGTAAGGGAGGGAATAAAAAAGCGAATAGTAAATAAGTAAATCAACGATTATTAAATTAATATTGAGTATGTGAATGGGCAATTTTGTAAATAACTGAGTAAATAATGAGTGAATGAATGACTGAGTAAATGAATGAGTGAATGAATGAATAAATGGCTGCATGAGTGAGTTATTAAGTGAATGAATGACCTACTGAGTGAATGACCGACTGAGTGAATGAGTGAATGACTTACTGAGTGAATCTGTGATTGAATGACTGGGTGAATGAGTGAATAAAACCTGGGCTAAGCAATAGATGAAGCAACCAGCATGGGAGACCATTTCCTGTTTCCCATCCTGCTCTCCCTCCCAGAATGCCTAGGACCTCCTTGGGAATGTTCAGACTCTCCGGAACAGTGTGAAAGCAACAGTTCTGCCATCCTCTGGAGAAGAATTCTGAGGACAATGGGACTGAGCCAGGCTACATACACCCTGAAGCCCCAGGGTCTGTGCAGGGGACGGGGCGGCCTCACCTCTCTAGGCCCAGCACACTGCAGTAATTCCTCGGATCCTGGAACACAGACAGCATGTAGACCTCATCCACCATCACGTGCAGCTCATGCCTGGGGGAGGTAGGGGGAGGGAAGCTGGGCTGTGCAACTGCAACCTCAGAGAGTAGCAGAGGGATCAGAAATCCCAGATTACTAAACTTTGCAAAAATATCCTTCTTTGGTCTATTTTTCCAAGAAAACAGGAAGCGGCACATTGGACACAGACACCAGGGCTTTGGAAGCAACTGAGGGGCCTGAGGCACTGCCAGAGCTCAGTCCAGCAGACCCAGGTATGAGCTTGAGCCCAGCCTTTTAGATCAAGCAAAGGCAGTCCCCCAACTTCCTTTTTCTTTTCACCAAGCCCTTTGACTTGTAAGATCCACCTGAATATGTGCTTTTGTCTCTCACTTGACCTTTCCCCTTCCAGGTCGAATTTGTACTGGTAGAACAAAGAGTGGTGCCGAGTTTGGTTTGGTGCCCGAAGTGAGACCACTAGGCAAGAAGCCAATCTAACTCCAGGATTCTCTCCCAACTGGCTTGGTTTATTAATTCCTGTGCTATCTGGTTTCAGACTCATTCACCCAGAGTTGGAAATACAGTGTGTAAGGACTTTTTTTCCCACACCCTGAGGATTTGGGGGAACTGAGGAGAAGGACAGGATCTGGTCCAAGAGGATTACTGGAAGCCTGTCCAATGATGGAGCACTGTACAGTGGGACAGGGCCTAGAAGGGTACACACCCTCTCGCATCCCTACCAGCCAGTGACACATTGCACAGAGAGGCCACATCTGAGAACCCAGAATCTAGAGTTGGGGGGAAGAACATTACACCTACTGGATCCATCCCAGCATTTTGCCAAGCTCACCTCTTGGCAAACTCCAGGAACTTGTACAGCTCTTCAGGGGTATAGACATCACCCAAGGGGTTCTGGGGGTGGATGAGGATGAGGCCTCTGACCCTCACACCCTGAAACCAGCAGAGAACAGGACATTCTCAGTTCTTCCTGAAGGAGAAGATGGACAGGCCCCTAGGTGGGGCTCCCAGAAGATAGGAATGAGGACCCCTTACAACTCAACATGCTACCCGCAGTGCAGAGAATTACATCACAGCAGTGGAGTGTCAACTCCAGAAGTCGCAGATGCCAGTGGCTTGCAGAGCCTGCCTTTGTCAGCAGAGTTGTGGATGAGGGGTTCACTCTCAATTCTCACCATGGGGAGCCCTAGCAGTGAACCACCCAGTTCACTAGACTGGAGAACCACTGGTCTTATATTTTTTGAGGGGTGGTGATATCATACCCAGCAGACCTCACGGTCCACTCCTGGCATTGTGCTCAGGAATCACTTCTGAAAGTCCTCGGGGAGCAAAGGGGATACCAAGGATTTATTCCAGGCCAGGTGCATGCAAGGCAAACATCCTTCTACTCTCACTCTTGGTCTCATCCTTTAGGAGGCCTGAGTCCCTCCCTCTGACTAAATTGAGGTAGGACCAGCTCCACAGACTTCCAGGAAGATTCCCAATCTGATCACAGGCCTCAAAGTTACCTGTATAAAATCTGAATGAGAAGCAGGCCAGGAGTAAAACAGTAAAACAGTAAAAACAGCAGGCTATTTTTGCTGAAAGAAGGGAGGGGGGCTCCAGGCAATGCTCAGAGATATCCAGAGGCCAATTCTAGTGGTTCAGAGCAAGGATGTGGTATATTCTGGGTATCTTGGTATATCCTGAGGACCAACAGGGGTTGTACTTGTCAGTGCCTGTGGTTCTGATTAAACTGAGGTTAGCTCAGGCAAGGCCAATGCCTTCACCCCTAGGCTCTCTCCCTGGCCCAAGTATTTATTTTATTTTGTTTTGTTTTGGGGGGCCACACCCATTTGACACTCAGGGGCTACTCCTGGCTATGCACCCAGAAATCACTCCTGACTTGGAGGGACTATATGGGAAGCTGGGGGAATCTAACCACAGTCTGTCCTAGGCTAACACTTGCAAGGCAGATGCCTTACCTTTAGCACCACCACTGTGACCTGGGCCCAGGTATTTTAGTATTTTTAGGTAGGGGTAGAACACCTGAGGGTGTTCAGGGGGCCAAGTTTAGTTGCCAGGAATAAAACCGGTGCTCAATTCCTTTATAATTTCCCTGGACCCAAGGGTTTGGTATTTTTCTTTGGGGGGTGGGAAGGGGACATCACACCCAGTTGTGATCAGGGCTCACTCCTGGCAGTATTCAGGGACCATATGTAGTGCCGGCAATTGAACCAGTATTTAAACCTCTATTTTATCTCCCAGGAACCCATGTTGGAGTATTTTTTTCTTTTGAGACCATACCCAGTAGTGCTCAGGGGTTAGTCCTAGCTCTGCACTCAGCAATCACCCCTGGATATGCTCAGGGACCATATGGGATGCCAGAGATTGAACCTGGACCAACTTTGTGCAAGGCAAACACCTTATTGATATACTATTACTCTGGTCCCCATGTTGAAATTTTTTTTTTTTTTTTGATTTTGGGTCACACCCGGCGGTGCTCAGGGGTTAGTTACTCCTGGCTGTCTGCTCAGAAATAGCTCCTGGCAGGCACAGGGACCATATGGGACACTGGGATTCGAACCAACCACCTTTGGTCCTGGATCGGCTGCTTGCAAGGCAAACGCCGCTGTGCTATCTCTCCGGGCCCCCATGTTGAAATTTTTAATCAAGTTCCAAGTGATCCTGTGGATGCTGAGATCTCTCCAACAAGACCCCCAGAGGCTAAGTTTGGGTATCTCATCTCTTCACTTACTCTAGAAATTCCTCTAAGACCACTTTATCCCCACCACCACTTCATGCCCATGCCCATACTTCCTGGGGTTGAGAAGAGACCAGACATAGGAGAAGGGTGCCTCACTGCACAGACCCTCCCAGCTTCAAGTGTGCCCCAAACCCCAGACCTCAGAGACAGCTTCTTGCAGGGCCTTTTCTAGCTTCTCCACGGTGAGCTGGAAGGGGTGAGAGTCCAGCCCGGTAACCTAAAAAACAATCCCAACAACTCATCCCCACAGCCAAGTTGAAGGATACCCCAAACCCACCTTTGCAAGGCCTACCCATTGTTATATTCTGTGCCTGAAAACAGACCCAAACCCCTCTCCTATCATATCCCATAGTGACCCCTGGTCCATCACACAGTGAACCCCACCAGCCCCTGATTTCGGGAAGAGGCCCAGAGGTCTTAGTATGGAGATCCATCTGCCCCACCCTCACCCAGCTAGTTCAAAGTCTCCCTGGGGCTGCTCTTGGCATGTCCCCCAGTCACATTCAAACACAGAAAGGGACATCATCTTACCTCACAGTGCAGGTAGACACAAACCAGCCGGACATTGCCATAGAGAGAGACATGCTGTGTGATGGCCCCATAGTAAGGGGCTGGGATAAGGAAGGCTTCTAGAGACACAAGGGGGACACAGCCTGTCTCCCTCCTTCTGGAAGGCTCAGATCCCTGCCCACTGGTCCACAACAGGTCTAGGGAATCAATATCCTAGAGGACACATGTAGGGCACGCACTCCCACCTAGAACCCCGGAATCTTGCTCAGACTTAGATAACCAGCTCCATTCTCCTTGCTAACAACTCACTTTATTGAGTGCTGTCATTTCTGGGAATAATACTCAACATTCCATCTGTCTTTCCCTCCTCTGACCCTTAGCATCACACTGGAAGCAGGAACCACCATCACCCTAACTTTCCCGAGAGCCCCTCTGATATCCTCCACACATAGGGTGACTCTGAGGACACAGATCGAGAGAGACAAATTGAGGAGAGGGGCATGATGATCTGGGATCAACCACTACCACTTTAACAAGCAACACTGCTTGCACACATCCTGGAGTTATTTGCATCTAGATCACTAAAGCAGAATTCAGAGATGCTGGAGGGACTGAGAGACAGTCCAGAAGTTCAGGTCAGAGTCCAGGTACCACACAGTCTCCTGGTCACTGTGGGGTGAGGCCCTGGAGGTCCCAGCATCACTGGATTAACCCAAGTGAGGCCCAAGCAAAAGTACAGAAGTGTCTTCAAGGTCATTCCCTGTAGTTCAGAAGTTCAGAGCCATTTTCAGGGTTTTAGAGGCTATAAGCACCCTCCCTGTCCCCCCTCCTATACTTACCCCCAACCTCACACAGTACCGTGGCCAGAGCAGAGAAGAGAGATGCACAGCCGTTCAGAACCACCACCTGAGAGTGACACATTCAGGGGACACAGATGAACTAGTCCCAAGAGAGCTTCTATATCTAGTGTGGCTTCTCTCTGGCCCACTCACTGCATTATATGGGCAGAAGCCTCCCACTACAAGCTCCTGTGTGGGACCCCTATTCTGATTCTCACTCAGAGAATCTGCCAGAATGTGAGGAGGCAGAGAGGGGCCATGGAACAGAGGGGCAGGTGGACCAAAGTGATAGTACAGTGTGTAAGGTGTTTGGCTTACACATGACCAACTCGGGTTTGATTCCAATTACCTCAAGCCCACTAGGGATAATGCCTTAGACTTGAGTACTGCAGGGTATGGCAAGGAAGGAAGGAAGAAGAAGGAAGGAAGGAAGGAAGGAAGGAAGGAAGGAAGGAAGGAAGGAAGGAAGGAAGGAAGGAAGGAAGGAAGGAGGGAGGGAGGGAGGGAGGGAGGGAAGAAGGGAAGGAGGGAGGGGAGGGAGGGAGGGGAGGGAGGGAGGAAGGAGGGAGGGGAGGGAGGGAGGGGAGGGAGGGAGGGAGGAGGGAGGGGAGGAATGGGGGAAGAAAGGAAGGAAGGAAGAAAGGAAGGAAGAAAGGAGGGAGGGAAGGAGGAAAGAAGGAAGGGGGGAAGAAAGAAGGGAGGGAGAGAAGGAGGGAGGAAGGGAAAGAGGGAGGGAGAAAAGGAGGGAGGGAGAGAAGGAGGGAAGGAAGGAGGGAAGGAGGGAAGGAAGGAGGGAAGGGGGAAGGAAGGAAGGAGGGAGGGAAGGAGGAAAGAAGGAAGGGGGGAAGAAAGAAGGGAGGGAGAGAAGGAGGGAGGAAGGGAAAGAGGGAGGGAGAAAAGGAGGGAGGGAGAGAAGGAGGGAAGGAAGGAGGGAAGGAGGGAAGGAAGGAGGGAAGGGGGAAGGAAGGAAGGAAGGAGGGAGGGAAGGAGGAAAGAAGGAAGGAGGGAAGAAAGAAGGGAGGGAGAGAAGGAGGGAGGGAGGGAAAGAGGGAGGGAGGGAAAGAGGGAGGGAAGGAAGGAAGGAAGGAGGGAAGGAAGGAAGGAAAGGAAGGAAGGAAAGGAAGGAGGGAGGGAGGGAAAGAGGGAGTGAGGGAGGGAGAATGAAGGAAGGGAAAGAGGGAGTAAGGGAGGGAGAAAGAAGGAAAGAAGGAAGGAAGGGAGGGGAGAAGGGAGGGAGGGAGGTAGAAAGGGAAAGAAAAGAAAAGAGGGTGGGAATAACCCCCAACTCTCAATAACTAGAGTAAAAAGGATGCACGGAGGGGATGGTCCCCATTTGACTTTGAAACAGATTAAAAAATCCTGGAAAGTTGCCCACCACAACTCAGGCACAAGCAAGAGTGGGCGGAGTAGAAGGGGTGCTACTCACGTTCTCTGCTTTAAGAGGATTTGGACTCTTGCAGTAGAAAGACAAGAAACTGGCCACTTCCTCCCGGAGGCTACAGACAGATAGACAGACAGACAGACAGTGCTGGTCAGGGGTGCCTCGACCTACAGCCTACCCAGTATTCTCTGGGAATATTTCAGCCCACCACCATCCCAGTACGTGTCCTCACTTGAGGGATGTAGAGAGATGTTTCTCAGCTGGACCAACACCCCAAGACACCAACACCTCCACCCATCCAAACCTTCACCCTCATACCTCCAGAACACTTGCCCTGAATCACATCAGAAACCAACATCATAGGTCATAGGTTCCAGAAAGATGAGCTGTGGTCTTTACCACAGTGCTGACCATTGTGCCCAACTGGCTGTGCTACCATTCTGCCCCTTAGAAAATAGTTCCTTTAAGTGAATATTATACTCCAGCCTTTGGGAGGTATGTCTATCAAATATTGTTGAGCTGATGTTTATTGTGCACAGATATCACACAGGTACTGGTGAGAATCTCCTCACTCCATTTCTCACACAGTGCTGTGGTGCCACTGCTGCAGATACTCTTACAGAGCAAGAAACTGAGGCATGGAGGGAGGCTATAAGAACTTGCTAAGGAGCCAGAGAGATAGTACAGCAGGTCGGGTGCTTGCCTAGCACACAGCCAATCTGGGTTCACTTCCTGACATTCCGTATGTTCCCTGAGCACCACCAAGAGTAATTCCTGAGTGCAGAGCCAAAAAAAGAGCTGAACTTCTCTGGGTGTGGTACGAAAATAAAAATGCTAGTGAATACCCTTAAGCCCAGAGATCTTGCCCAAGGATCTGCTGTACTCAGTACTCACAGGAAGTGTTTGGGAACCCAGCGACTCTCAGCTTGAGAGCAGTATCAGGACCCAGTGAATGGTTGGTGAGTTCACACTCTCCTTCCTCTCATTCATCACCTCCCATCTTCCCCACTTCCAGGAGAGTAGCCATACCAATTGCATCCAGCTCCTCTCTAGTTAACCCTCATCAAGGCCAGAGTGGTGGCTCAAGAGGTAGGGCATTTGCCTTGCATGCGCTAACCTAGGACGAACCACAGTTCGATCCCCAGGCGTCCCGTATTGTCCCCCAAGCCAGGAGTGATTTCTGAGTGCAGAGCCTGGAGTAACCCCTGAGCATCACTGGGTGTGACCCCCCAAAAAAGTTACCCCTCATCTAAAAGCTCCCAGCCTCCCAGCAGAGAGTGGACTTGCAGTTTCTGCATATGCCCCAGGAGACCCCACACTCACCAGATCCTGCAGTGCAGGATCCCCAGGTCCACCTCCAGCCACTATTCATATCTAGGTCTGATCCTGCTTTGTGATGGTGACAGGGAGGCTCTCCCAGGTACCATGAGCTTTTTAGGTACACCCCCATCTCCACCTGTTAACTACCATCCCCTCCTTCTGCCTCTAAGACAACCCAAATGTTCTGGGTTGAGAACTGGCCTGTGGCAGCTACTTACAAGAGATGCCCTCGCCAGTCTGGATACTGCAGCAGTGATGGCTCTACTCGATGCATATCACTCTGACTCATCTGGGGATAGAAAGGGAAGCTGGGCTGAGGCCATCTGCATACCCACAGTGATGGGGACAGCGGGAAGTTTTTCCCCGCTCCTTACAACTGCTACAGCATCAGGGTCTCTAAGATCTGGCCTGGACTGCTCCTCAGAAATGGAGAGACAGGCAGCATGGGGTGGCATTCTCAAGCCCATTTTGCAGATCATGAATCTGAGGCTCTTCCCATGGGAGGGGATTCTGAAAAAACCCCAGAGTCAAGAACAAATCGGGTGCTATGGACTCTAAATCCAGTGTCCCCACACAACAATCACTTATGTTTATTATCATTTCTGAGTAGTTACTCCACAGCTGTGCTCCTGAGCTAAGGACTAGAATGCCACCTCACAAGTATGAAATCAACTGTGGTGGGAGTATTTGCACTAAGGAAGTCAGAAGTTATTGTCTTGGGAAAGGCTATTGTTGGGGACTGTTTGGAATAATTAAAAAGCCCTCTCACTAATCAAAATGGAGTCTCTGAAAGTCTGAGCCAAAGTGCTTAGATGTGGCCTTTTTGTCCTTGGACCCAAAGAAATAGAAATAGCCTAGAGCTAGGGAGTCACTAGGCTCCAAGATGTCCTTGTAAAGACAGGGGTCAAAAGGCCCAAGCTGAGATTAGATTTTGTATTTTGTTGCTCAAAGATAATGTGAATCTCTTGACTGATGATAATCTTATTAACCTTGGAAAATCAAGATGTTCCCGTGGAAAGTTACAGCCACTCCTATTGCTCCTTGCCCCTACTCTCTTTGTTTTGCATTGTCTATAAAAGGTCTATTTTTTCCTTTATTAAATGGACTCCTGATTGGAACCCCTGAGTCTCTTTACTTCCCAGTCCCTCTTCTATTTCAGGCCGGATTCTTCTTCGAGAACTGCGAATTACTGACGTGGTCCCCAGCTTTACCCGCTGGTCGGGGTCCCTGGTGGGCCACAGGCTATGACATTGTGATATACTGACCATCCACCACTGTTCTGACCATCAGAACAACAACAACAACAAAACAGAAGTAGGAGGGACTGGGAAAGAGGAAATGTGGGAGATGAAGGAGCAGGTTAGAGCAGTGACCTGCCCCCAAAATTGGTCTCCATGGCAACTCTGCAACTGGCATTTCCTGACTCTCAGGTCTGGGTAGCTGAGATGAGCAGGCAGCTTTTGTGGTGGGGCAAGACCAAGAGAAACTCACCCCTTTGAGCTAAAGATGCCCCCCCAAGCCAGAGGTTCCCCAGGACTCACCCGTCTGGATAAGAGGTCAAAGCAGAGTTTGTTCTCACTGGTACCCAAGTTAATGATGCCCTGGAGACAAGAGTTACAGGCAGGTGAGTCTGGCAGAGGGGACTAAAGAGATGTTGGGGGCAGAGCTAAAGGGATAGGGCAGTGAATAGGGCACTTGCTTTGCACACTCCCAGGTTCCCATATAGTCCATCAAGCCTACCAGGAGTGATTTTTGAATGCAGCGCTAGCAGTAACCATTAAGTATCACTGGATGTGACTCAAAAAATAAGTACATTTTTAAAACAGAAATGCTGGAGAGCACCATGAGCCAAGCAGGAGCTCATAGTAACCCTGTCCCTCCCTCAACTCAGAGCACAGATCCTATCTTCCATATTTCTTTTTTTTTGGGGGGGGGTCACACCCGGCAGCACTCAGGGGTTACTTCTGGTTCCACACTCAGAAATCGCTCCTGGCAGGCTTGGGGGACCATATGGGATGCCGGGATTTGAACCAAGGACCTTCTGCATGAAAGGCGAACGCCTTACCTCCATGCTATCTCTCCGGCCCCTGTCTTCCATATTTCTAAACCTCTATCCAAATGCCCCCTCTTCCAAGAAGGCTTCCCTAAAACTCCAGTCAGAAGGGTTTTTTTTTCCTTCTTTTGAAGCTCTGTGTCTATCTCCTTTTAGACCCCTGTCATACTGCCCCCATACTATGCAATTTCTCTCCCTGTTGAAGATCCACTGCTGCCTGAGACTCCACTTGTACCTTGCAAGGAACTCAATAAGATAATCCATGTTTGCAGGATGAAAGGAAACACAGAAGGCTGACACGATAAGACAGCAGGCAGGGCACTTGCCTTGCAGGCAACCAACCTAACACTCCATATGGTATCTGAGCCTCACTAGGAGTGATCCCTGAGTACAGAGCAAATAGGAAGCCATGAGCAGAACCCAAACCAAACAAAGAAAAAATGGATACAAGGTAAATCAGGTCTCGGGCCGGGCGGTGGCGCTAAAGGTAAGGTGCCTGCCTTGCCTGCGCTAGCCTTGGACGGACCGTGGTTCGATCCCCCAAGCCAGGAGCAACTTCTGAGCACATAGCCAGGAGTAACCCCTGAGTGTTACCGGGTGTGGCCCAAAAACAAAAACAAAAACAAAAAAACAAACAAGGTAAATCAGGTCTCAGGCAAGGACAGAATAAGAATCAACTCAAGGGGCTGGAGAGATGGCATGGAGGTAAGGCCTTGCATGCAGAAGGAAGGAGGTTCGAATCCCTGCATCTCATATAGTCTCCCGAGCCTGCCAGGAGTGATTTCTGAATATAGAGCCAGGAGTAACCCCTGAGCGCTGCTAGGTGTGATTCAAACACACACACACACACACACACACACACACACACACACACACACACACAACCCTCAAAAGTGATTGGTGCAAATGCTCCCTCAGGAGACCAAAGTATCATTTTATTCCACACCACAGAAATCATTCACATCAAGAAGAGGCACAGCTGGGCTAGAAAGATAACACAGTTGTAGGGCATTTGCTTTGCAGGCAGCCAATTCAGGATGAATGATGATTTGAAACCCGGCATCCCATATGGTCCCCCGTGCCTGCCAGAAGCAATTTCTGAGCACATAGCCAGGAGTAACCCCTGAGTGCCACCAGGTGTGACCCCAAAACCAAAAAAAAAAAAAAAAGAGGCACAGGGGTCCAGCCTCTTCTCTAAAGTTCTTGGAAGAGGACTCATGCAGGATAACCTTAAACACTGCAGGGATGAGGAGGCAGGTAGAAAAATTAGAAGAGCTTGGAGATGCTGAGACTATGGTAAATGAAAGGTGAGGCTCCTCCACCCACAGCCCACCCATCTGCAAGCACTGTCACTTCTACCTTCAAAATACGTGCAGAGTCCACACACGTCTATAGCCCCACTACTAAGACTTGGTGGAAGCTTCGATAATCTGCCTACGTCCTTGCAATAGCTTTCCCCCTTCCTTCCTTCCTTGCCCATTCCCAAACACCCCAGCTCTGATCTCCAGACAGCCACACTCAGTCATTTATTGCTGTTGTTCAATTTGGTAGCTTCACCTGGCTGTGCAAGGAGTTTGTTCCTGGCTCTATGCTCAGAGATCACTTCATGGTGATGCTCAAAAATCCATACAGGTGACCGGGGATTAAAATAGAGCTAACTGTTTAAGGTAAAAAACTAAACCTTTGAGCCCGGAGAGATAGCACAGCGGCGTTTGCCTTGCAAGCAGCCAATCCAGGACCTAAGGTGGTTGGTTCGAATCCCGGTGTCCCATATGGTCCCCCGTGCCTGCCAGGAGCTATTTCTGAGCAGACAGCCAGGAGTAACCCCTGAGCACCACCGGGTGTGACCCAAAAACAAAAAAAACAACAACAAAAAACAAAAACAAAAACAAAAAACAACAACAAAAAAGAAACTAAACCTTTGTACTATCTCTTCAACACCCCTCCAAAATCATCTTAAAACAAATCAGATGATATTTCTCCTCTTTTGAACTCTTTCAGTTCTACTTGGTCTAAAACCAAACTCAAGCGGACATGGCCCATGAGGTCTTCCATGTTCCATGACATGACCTTTCTGACTACATCTCCTGCCTGTTTTTGCTCCACTCCAGCACTGGAGGCCTCTCTGCTATACCTTGAGATCACTGAGCACGTCTAAGACTTTATCTTTGACTATTTTTTTATCACCCCCCTCCCAGCATTGGCTATTTATTCACTTTGCTGTTCCCTTAATATCATCAGACAGTCTATGATGAGGACTCTCTCGGGTGATTCCTGGTGGTCACACACCCTGAGTTAGCCTTTCCTCTGGAGGGGCTAAATCAAGCAAATTGCTCCTAACAAATGGTGCAGAAAGGGTATCACTTCCAAGGTCAAGTTACCCAGAGCCTCTGGCTTCCATCTTGACCCCTGTTCTCTCCCAAAAGCTCTTGGATCACTTGTCTTGGGCAAAACCAGCTACCATATCCTGACATGGGTGTGAAGAAGCCCAGGTGATGAGGGGCTGAATAATGTCCATGCCCCAACTCCATAACAGAGAGTAAAAGGGTGCTAGGCCAGGACAACTAGAAGAGCATCCCATGGTCTTGGGTTCCCCTTCACTGTACCCTTTCATCATAAATAGGCCATTTTCCCATCCAAGAAAAAACTGGGACCTTCAGAGGCCCCTTGGCTAACTTGGCGAGTGTAATGTGGGGGTGGTCTGCCTGGTACAAGGAAGGCACCTCCCCCCACCCCAGTTTCCTCTTGGGTCTCAGCCGAAGAAGAAAAGTGCTGCTCACCCCAGGATTCTTCTCTTCATCATACTCATCCATGTGGTAGGTCTTGTAGCCCTCCTCGGCAGAGTCCCAAAACCACTTAATGGTCCTTCCTCGGGAGGACAGTGGGGAGTCCTGGGCCGAGGCTGTGGTGGGGGGACCATGCTGTCTGCACAGCTCCAGCAGTGGCTCCACTGGTCTTTCAAATTGTGTTTTGTCCATACCCTTACAGCCTTCACTGTCCAGGGTCTGGGTACCTGCACAAGAAGCAGGAAACCCGGATTCTTTTTGGTGGAGGGCAAACACCTGTGGAAAAAAAAAATGTTGCATCCCTTGTGGGTCCTAATATGTGGAAATTGTATCTAAAAGTTATTTCTTTGTGGGGGGCACACCAGCGGTGCTCAGGGGTTATTCCTGGCAGGGCTCTGGCTCGGGGGATCATATGGGATGCTGGGATCAAACCCGGGTCAGCCATATGCAAGGCAAAAGCCCTACCTGCTGTGCTATCGCTCTGGCTCTTACAAGTTCTTTCTGCTGAAGCTCTTTCTAGCCTCCTCTCTGCCTCTTACTGATATATGTGACTAACAAAAAAAGCCATTTTAGCTGCTTTTACTTTGAGGAAAAGTTTCCCTTCTGCAGTCTAAAAGATCACCAACGATCTTTCTATTCTTTTTTTTTTTTTTTTTTTTTTATTTTGCCTTGAGTGCTCAGGGATTATTCCTGGCTCTGGGCTTCGGAGGGACCCTGGTGGTGCTTGGGAGAACCATGTGTGGCGCAGGGGACTGGAACCAGTACAGATGGGGTAGACATGACAAAGACCTTAACCTCTGGCTCTCTTTTTACATTCTTACTGAAGTCAACTTTAATTTTTTTTTTACCTTATTGTATTTGTTTGTGGAGAATCACACCCTGTGGTGCTCAGATCTTACTTCCTGGCTCTGCACTCACTCCTGGCAGACACTGGGATCATATGGGATATCAGACATTAAACCCAAGTTAGCCATGTGCAAGGTAATAGCCCTATCCCATGTATTATCTCTCTGATCCTTAATCTCTTTTTTCTTTTGTTTTTGGGCCACACCTGGTGATGCTCAGGCTTTACTCCTGGCTCTGTGCTCCAAAATTGCTGAGCATGGCTTGGGGGATCATATGGGACACCAGGATTCAAACCACTGTCCATTCTGAATCGGCTATGTGCAAGACAAAAGCCTTATCATTATGCTATCACTCTGGCCCCAATCCTTTTTATTTTTTTAATCTCACTTAAAACAGAGGAATCCTGAGGGATAGAGCAATAACACAACAATAGGGCGTTTGCCTTGCATGCAGCCGATTCCTGGACAGAGCCAGGTTCTATCCCTGGCATCCCATATGGTCCCCTGAGCCTGCCAGAAGCGATTTCTGAGTACAGAGCCTTGAGTAACCTCTGAGCATCACAAAGTATGACCCAAACCAAACCAAATTAAACAAACAAAAAAACAAGAAGAAAAAACTCTAGAAAGATCCTGGAGTTTGGAGAAAGGAATAGATGGTGATACGGGGTGATATAAATAATTAGTGGTCAAAGGTAGGATAAGATTCTTAGGGGGGCTGCTTTTCTGCACAAGACAGCCAAGAAGATGTCACCGAACACAATCTCCAGGCCCCAAACCCGGTAAGGGCCCTACCCAATAAGGTGGAGCCAGACGCACGAACCCCAGCACAGCACATAGTAAAAACTACTATACAAGTGTTGCAATGGGGAAAACAATGCATGACAATACCACGCATAGAGAATGAGGATGACCTGAAAAGCCTCTCAGATAAGGAGTTTAGAGTATTAATATGGAGGATGCTCAAAGAACTCAAAGCAAGCATAGATCCAGATGAACAGATCACAATGATAGAACTCAGAAAACTCCAAACTGAAACAACAGGTCTAAAAAACTCAGTAGATAAAATGAAAACCTCAATGGAAAGCCTTTCCAAGGAAGTAACAGCAGTTGAGGACGGGGTCAGTGAGCCAGAGAATGAGATGCAGAACTCCATACAGCAGAAGAGATTAGAAAAGAGCCTTAAAGCAAATGATCAGACAATGAATAAACTACTCAAAAATGTGAACAGAGGAAAATAGAAATCTTTGGTAAACTCAACAGAAAAAACATAGGAATTATTGGAGTCCCAGAAACTCAGGAAAAGAATATTAAGAAGAGTTGGAGAAAGTGTGAGAAGAGGAAGAGGAGGAAGAAGGAGAAGGGGAAGAATAATAAAAAAAGAAAAAAGGAAGAAGAGAAAAGGAAAAAAGAAGAGGAGGAGAAGAAGCAGAAGAGAAAGAATAAAAAGCGGAAGAAGAGGAAAAAGAGGAAGGAAAAGAAGGGAAGAAAAAGAGGAAGGAGAAAATGAAGAGGAGAAATAAAAAAGAATTAGAAGAGGAGGAAAAAGAAAAAGAGGAAGAAGAGGAGGGAAAGAATATGAGAAAGAAGAAAAGAAGGAAAATGGACTGAAGATTTATTTTTAATTTCTTTTCTTTAAGCACTGTGATTATAAACATGTCTGTAGCTGGGTTTTCCTAAATAAATAAATAAATAAATAAATAAATAAATAAATAAATAAAAGATTTTTAGGGGTTGCCCCATTTCTCCCCCTCACTCGGCCTCAATCTCCTGCTTTGTAAGCCAGTTCCTGTGATGCCTATAGCCACTAGGTAAGGCCCAGGAACCTTGAAGCTGTAGCCCTGAGACTGCTCCTAGCACTCGATTAGCACTAAATACCTGTGGATTTTTGTTTACTAAATCCCCAGGTATAAAACCCAGACACCAGATGATGGGGGGGTGGGGCAGCAGGCAGCCCTGACCCCCAGGCACCCACAACCCCAGCAATCAATCTCACTCCAAGAAATCTTATCTGAAGTTTTCCCTCCCTCAAAGAGTAGGGATCTCCTGCACGCTCTCACCTCAGTGTTCCCGACAGCCTGGGGCTAGTGGATGAGCAATGAAAGCAGAGGTTGGGGTACGGGGATCCGAGCAGAACGGTCCCCCGGAGGCTGTGCTGGAGGGAGGCCTGCTCCGGGACACCCGCGCCCAGCCAGGCCCGGGAATCCCGCAGGCGGCGCTGCTGCTACAGCGGGTGAGAAATCGAAACAGAGGCGCCCCTGAAAAACGTGTCCTGGGCTCCAAAGCCCTCAAGATTCAAGGGCTGGAAATGCACCAACAACTCCGAAGGCCTGAGAGCGCTCAAGTTTGCAAAGCCGAGGTCACACCCACTCTGCAGAGCTAGGGCGAATGACAGGCGCGGACGTGACGCTCAGTGGACGTGTCAGTTTCCTTTGCAGGACACGCCCCCTTCCCGCTGCTGGCGGAGACCCGGCTCATCCCATGCGGCAGGTGAACCCCTTGATGGGGCCTGGGAAAGGGGCCAGGTAGGGTGATCCCCGTTGGTAGCCCATGATGGGTCCGGGAGTTGGAGGAGGGAAAAATCCTGGCCTAGACCTCCTCCCTCTAAGGAGCCTGAGCAATCCAGGTCTGCTTTCTGGTTCCTCGGGCACCTCCTTGGTCTCCTTGCTTTTCTTTTCTTTTTTGAGTTTCAGACCCCACCCCACCCCCAGGTATCTTGGCAAATTGCATGTCCAGGCTACATCCCACAAAAAGGGCTTTAACATATCAAGTGGGGTGTTTCATTTTCTCCACTTTGCCCTGGTTCATCCTCTGCACATTCCTGTAGAATTTTGCTCTCACTTTACACAGGTACAATTTCTGCGTATCAGGCACCCTGTAACACAGTGCTGGAGGGGAAGGGTGATGAGAGGGGCGCTACCAGAAGCATCGCAGATTCTCGTTGATTCTGAATTGATTTGGGGGCTCTCACGTGATACAAATATTTTATTTGCAAAGTTTTCACCACCACCTCCTCCAGCATTTTTGTATGTGGAATTTCACTCCTAGTTTGCAATCTAGGACTTGGACCAGGCTGGCTCCAGAACTACCCTCAATTCTTAGACTCTGATGAGGCACCTTAGGTAAGAAATGTCTCCTTTCCTCTGAAAAGTGTCAGCAAGTAATCAAGATGTATGCACTGGCCCTGTTCACAAAGAAAGGAAACTGAGATAAATTCTCTTGTGTAAAGAAAGGAAAAACAGGAGAGTGGTACCACATTTATTAGAGTGGTAAGGCATTTATTTGCTTGCACATGGTGGATCGAGTTTTGATCCCCAGCATCCCATCTGTTCCCCTGAGTTTTCCAGGAGTAATTCCTGAATGCAGGCCAGGAGTAAGTTCTGAGCATTCCCCAGAGTGGCCCAAAAACAAAAAAGAAAGAAAAACACGCAGGAGGCTGAAGAGGACACAGTGCGTACAGTGGGTAGGACACTTGTCTTGCAAGAGGTTTGATCCCCAATATCCCTGAGCATCACCAGGTATGGCCCCAAACTAAAACCTTTAAAAAAAAAAAAGGCAAAACTACATTTCTACTTTCTGGTATCTTCCCTCCAAGATACATAAACATTGATTTAAAAGGACATATGCACACCACTGTTCCTGACAGCACTTGGTCCAACATCCAGAATATGGATTCAACCCAAGTGTCCAATGGCAGATAAGTAAAGAAGGTGTGGTATATACAACATTCATAGTGTGAAGTGGAATATGTGTGGCCCTGAGGACTGATGAAATCATGTAATCCACAAATTGGAGGAAACTGGAGAATGTTAAGAAAAGTAAGTCATGGGGCTGGAGAGATAGCACAGCAGTAGGGCGTTTGCTTTGCAAGCAGCTGACCCAGGACCAAAGGCAGTTCGAATTTCTGTGTTCCATATGATCCCCCATGCCTGCCAGAAGCGATTTCTGAGCAGATAACCAGGAGTAAACCCTGAGTGCCACCACCAGGCATGTCCCAAAAACAAAAACAAAAATGAAGAAAAAAGAAAAAGTAAGTCAGCCAAAGGACAAATACAGAATGGGCTCATTTATCTGTGATCTGGAAAACAAAATGACAAGAGACTGCAAAGTACCAAAGCTGGGCAAACCCTTGGCCCTGGACTATAGAAATGAAAGGCAGAGAAGAAGAAAAAAGGAAAGACAGGTAATATGGGAGCTAATGGGGGTCAGGAGCAGGGGTTTAGGACACTAAACTACAGAGCCATTGTTCTTTCAGTTTAGGAATCAAACCATAATCATTAAGCTTAAATATATGCCTGTGAGGGCCCGAGAGATACCACAGCAGTAAGTCATTTTCTTGCATGCAGCCGATTCAGAACGGATTGTGGTTCCCATCCCAGCATCCAATATGGTCCCCCATGCCTGCCAGGAGCAATTTCTAAATGCAGAGCTAGGAGTAATCCCTGAGCACTGCCGGATGTGATTCAAAAACCAAAAAAATTGTGCCTGTGGATTGGTCCTTAGTAGGAAGCTTGCCACTGGGGATGAAGATTGGGGATCAGTTAGGGAAAGGACCACACTACGACAATGACAGAGGGAAGTAGCCACTCTGGAGAGGACTGAGTACTAAAAGGAGGAAAAATGATATATGTCATATCCTATCAATATAGAATTCTATGATAAACTACAATACCAAGAAGAAGTAAAAAAAAAAAAAGTAACTGCCATAAAGGCAAGCTGGGTGGCAAGAGAGGAACTGGGGACATTGGTTAAGGGCAAGTGGACACTGGTGATGGGGTTATTATTGGAACATTGTACACTTGAATCTTAATCAGGAATAACGTTATAAATCATAGTGATTTGATTTTTTTATTTTTGGGGGGGGGTCACACCCGGCAGTGCTCAGGGGTCACTCCTGGCTCTATGCTCAGAAATTGCCCCTGACAGGCTTGGGGGACCATACGAGATGCCGGGATTTGACCACCGACCTTCTGGGTGCAAGGCAAGCACCTTACCTCCATGCTATCTCTCTGGTCCCGATTTTTTTTTAAATGTGTCTGACAGGGAGTGGGGCAATAGTATAGTGGGTAGGGCATTTACCTTGGATACTGCTGACTTGGGTTTAATCCCTGATATCCCATATAGACCTCTGAGCCTGCCAGTATTGGTTCTTGAATGCAAAACCAGGAGTTTTCAGGGTATTTCTTTATAGAAAGAAGAAAGAGGAAAGGAAGGAAGGAAGGAAGGAAGGAAGGAAGGAAGGAAGGAAGGAAGGAAGGAAGGAAGGAAGGAAGGAAGGAAGGAAGGAAGGAAGGAAGGAAGGAAGGAAAGAAGGAAAGAAAGAAAAGAAAGAAAGAGAAAGAAAGAAGAAAGAAAGAAAAAAGACAAAAGAGAGAAAGAAAGAAAGAAAGAAGAAAGAAGAAATAAAGAGAGAGAAAGGAAAAATATGTGTCTGATATAGAGGCAGGCTTGGGAAGAAGCCTGGGAACATTGGTAGAGGGAAGTTGACCTTGGTAGTAGAATTGGTGTTGGAATCTTGTATACTTGGAATTATTATGTGGCTACATTTGTAAAACATGGTGCCAACACTTTTTATTAAGTGAGAAAAATATATCATTCATTCCTCAAAAAGAATAAAACTTTGATATTTGCAGTTTTGGAGGATAGGCAAAGCCCCCTTGAAACATATATAGGCATTGTTAGAGTCTATTTCTATGTCTAAAACAGAGCCTAGCATAGGGTCATCCTAAGAACCTGGGAAGTCCTGGCAGGCCAGTGTGGGTGAGTGAGGACTATGTGAGGATTCTCCCTGTAGCACCTCCTTGCTCTCCATCACCTTCCTAAAACACACTCACTTTATTTATATCCTGCTCTTTTCTGTCCATTTGTGTCCATGTCCATATATTTTCATTTTCCCTTAGGTGTTTGTTCATTGTCTCTTCCTTGCCTGTGCTAACCCACCACTCCCCGCTCACATTTTTCATGAAAAAATCCTAAATATGCATACATGATTGCCTCACTATTGACTCAACCTAAAATAAGACCCCACTTACCTTTTTTTTTTTAATCTTTACCGTCACAGAATTTATTAGGTGGTTTGGAAGTATCTAAGTATGACCAAAAAATTAATTTTAATTCAGCAACATTTTGACAAAAATAAATTATGGAAAGGAATAGCAGCAAGCAGATACCTTTTAATAGTAAAATCTCCATTTTGTGAAAAAAAACTGATTTTTTTTTCAATTTCTATTTTTTATTTTTAATTATGTGAACAATAATGCAAAGAAAGAGGACAAGGTAGTTACAGTGGAAGGATAATCACCTAAAAACAGAGTTCTCAGAAGAAATCCCCCTGCTAACACCTTAATTTTGAAATTACAAAGAACATTAAGAAAAATAAAACAGAACCCATGTACAATTACTTTGTCCCTCAAGACCCCAGATTGTAGTACATTATAACATTTCTTAGCGGTACACAAAGCAATCTAAAGCCATAAAATTTATGTATGTAACTCCTTAAACTTGAAGGCATAGTAGATTTTACATTTCCATGCACACATGCCCCCACTCGTACCATATATATTCAAAATAAAAATGAGAGGGTGGATTCTCAGGCTGGGAAGAGACCAGTACTCTTTTCCTACTTGTTTACTCCAGCGGCCTCTTGGCTTCTTCCTTCTTTCATTGTGTAACTGTGGTTGCTACCATACTAGGTTTCTGATTAGTTCCCGCTCAAATGCATTTCCCTATGTGGAGCTGCAGGGAGTCATTTTGCAGACTCCAGAAGGCTAAATCACAGACCAAAGTGGTGTCCAGGATTTAGCTCCTTCCTCCTGACTATTTCTAATGACAGAAGAGACATGTATATCTCCTTTGAATATTGTAGATATATTCTCTCAACCGCTATAGCTATTATTGAATATCCCCTTAAACGGTGACAATTGTGTCCACTGTCTTAAGTTAGATTGTTTATTTTCCCCACTTTTTATCTTTTCTTCTCTTTGTGAACTGTTCAATAAGGAATTTTGGTGAAATAGTCCCTCAGTTTAATGATTATGTTTGAACCAAGTCACGGGGATTGTTGGACTTGTTCTTGCGGCCCTCATATGCACTGATAACACCACGTGGCATTATTCCTTGTTTGCACAGGCACATTAAAATGGAAAATACTATACATACAAATAAGTTCTTGTCTAATAGAGATAGGAACACACAAATCTTGTAGTGCAATGGGACCTTACACCCTGAACATTGACATTATGACCTGGCACAGGCCTCAGAAGAATGGACATTCTCCAACTTACTATTTTTGAAGTTTGTGCTCTAAATTATGTTGCTTAGCTATTTTTTTAGCTTTTCTTTAAAAATCCACTTTTGGAGACTAGAGAGAGATTACAGGAGATACAGTGCTTGCTTTGTACACAGCCAGCCTGGATTCAATCCCTGGTACCATATATAGTTCCACAAACCCTGTCAGGAGTGATCCCTATGCATAAAATCAGGAATAAGCCCAAAGTACCACTACATTTGGCTCAAACCCTTTTTGGGTGTGGGGAGCTGGATAGAACTTAATGCAGATTAAATGCATATTTACATGCTGGAAGCCTGGGTTCAAAATGCCCAGCAGCACTGCTCAGAGTGACCCCAAGTACAGCTGGATATGGCCCCAAATCCAAAAAAAATAATAATATTAATAAGTTCCTTCTTTTCAACTCTGAGTCTTCTGGATCACAAAACAAGCAGGCTACTTCAACTCATGCATGACTGCTAAGACATGACTATACTCCTGTTTGACTTGCCATGAACAAATATGGAGGGCTTTACTCAGCTCTCATGAATGTTGTAGACCTCAGCACTTCATCTGTAAGGCAAGCCATTTCTCTCCATCTCAGTCTATTAATTTTATGAAGATCAGGCATCTACCTGATTTAATGCCTGTTTAGCCTTGCAAAGGGGTGGGGTGAAGAAATGGACAGAGCCAACAGCAGCCTGTGGTCTGAAAGGAGAGGCAGATGCCTAAATCCCACTAGAAGGTTCACTGGGCACCAGAGAAGTGAGGAAGGCAATCGGGAAGGCAGTCCTTTGGACTTCATTTCAGAAAATAGTAATATCAAGAAATGCTTAGAGAGATAAAATGCTTAAATGGTTCTCCAAGAATTGTTTGGAAAGGTAATATATATCCTGAAAAGGAGCCATCCGGAGGCCATCTTGGAACAGTCAGGCCCGTCACAAGAGGAATGATGTCCAAATAAGACTGAGAAATTGAACAAGAGCCATAACACAAGGGTTAAAGCACTTGCCTTGTAAGCAGTCAGTTTCTGGTTCCATTCCTGGCTCTATTTATGGTCCCCGAACATGGCCTGAGGTTACTCCTGAGCACATGGCCAGGAAAGTTCAGCTGGGTATAACCCAACCACTTTACAACCTTATGAAAGATAGAGAAGGAAAATCTCACCAGAGCAAATATTCCTTTTCCTTGATAAATCTTGCTAAGACCTTTGACCGTCTGGAAGAAAAACACATTTAATCAGCTTCCAACAGCAGCTCAGAGGGGCCAAAAAAAATATAGTGCAGAGGGCATTTGCCTTGCATGTGGCTCACCTTTTTTGAACCTCAGTACCATATATGGTCTCCTGAATCCCTCCAGGACTGATTTGTAAGCACAAAGCCAGGAGTTAGCCTTGAGTACCACCAGGTGTGACCTCAAAACAAGCAAATAAACAAATCACACCCCCCAAAAAAAGGCAGCTCAGGGCATGCATCCAGGGTTCACCTCACACTGAAGATGTATAATTTCTCCCTTTTAGTTGTCTGTCTGTTCTGGGCTTGCTATGCCTTGAAGAGTGAAAACTTTCCTTTTCTTTTGGGATTCTCCTCTCTGGAGGGGACTCCATTTTTTTCTAAGAATTACTATTATCCATTTCAACTATTTTGCTTCCTTGTCTTCTAGAATTATTTTCTGCGACAAAAGACAAGAAACCTGGAACCCAGTAGAGGCTGGCAATGACTTTTGTTTTCTGGTGAAGAGCATCATCTCACCTCAGTCTAAGAACCATGGTTTTTCTAAAACTCTAAGTAGGGGCCGGATTGAAAGCACAGTGGTAGGGCATTTGCCTTTCACTAGGCCAACCCAGGAAGTATCCCGGTTCAATTCTTGGTATCCTATATGGTTCCCCTGAGCCTGCCAGGAGCAATTTCTGAGCACAGAGCCAGGAGTAACTTGAGTGCCACTGGGTGAGACCCCCCCCCAAAATAAAAGTAAATAAAAATAAAACTCTGGGTAGTAGGGCCTGGTTCCTACACCACATAAATCAAGTGGGATTTAGGTACAACTTGATCAATCTGCCATAGGGAGAAGGGCAGGATTTTAATGTCCACAGAAATGCAGAATTTCTTGCAGACTTTTTAGTCCTGATCTCCCCAGGGACACACTCTGCTGAGAACAGAAGCAGGCAATGAGGTTATACCTCCTTCCCAATCCACTACACTAGCTTCCATAATATTAAGAAAGCCATCCACACTCAGGAAGTGGCAGGTGAGTTCTAAAGGATGAGTCCTAGTTATGGGCTCATGATGAAGGTGAGAGTTGGGAGCAGAATGGAATGTTGATGCCAATCTAGAAGGATAGAGTCAGTGTGGAACATTATAACAAATGAGATACCACTGGAACACGGGGGGGGGGGGGGTAAGAAAAGCTAGAGGTACAATTTATATACAAATATCTGATATTGCTAAAGAGCTATAGCCTTAACATTGAATATATATAAGAAAGGAGGAATAATCAAGGGGTATAATTAATCAAGAGGTAGAATTAAGACTCAGAAAGGCAATTAAGACAAGATACTAATGCTTGATTCATCTGATAGAAAGAAGGAAACAAATGAACAAGGAACATATGGCTCAAATAAATAGCAAGAGAGATGACTTCGACCCAATCATAACAACCACGTTAAATATAATGAGTAGGGCCAATTAAAAAATTCTCAGGCTGGGTAAAACAGCATGATTCAAATACATGATGTTTCCAAGAGACACTTTCAATAAAAGCATAAACAGTTAAAAATAAAATTGGAAAAGATATTCAAACACTAAAAGACTAGCTAATATATTATAAAAATGAGAAAATAGATGTTGGCAAGAAACTGAGATGAATTTTACCAAACATTTAAAGATTAAAAAATCAGAGCTGGAGGGGGGGCAGAGAGATAGCACAGTGGTAGGGCATTTTTCCTTACATGCTGCTGATCCCGGATGGACGATGGTTCGAATCCTGGCATCCCCTATGGTCTCCTGAGCCTGCCAGGGGTGACTTCTGAGTGCAGAGCCAGGAGTAACCCCTGAGCACCTTCGAGTGTGACCCAAAACAAACAAAAAATCAGGGCCAGAGCAATAGCACAGCGGTAGGGCATTTGCCTTGCACACAGCTGAGGTAGGACAGATCCAGATTCGATCTCCAACTCTATCTCCGGTATCCCAGATATTCCTCCAAGCCTTCCAGGAATAATTTTCTGAGCACAGAGCCAGGAGTAACCCTTGAGCACAAAACTCGAAGTAATCCCTGAGGGTCACCAGGTGTGGCCCCCAAAACAAAATTTTAAATAAAGATAAAAAATTATTTTTGAGGGGCTAGAGAGATATTACTGGGCAGAGTGTTTGTATTACTAACCCAGGTTTTGATCCTGGGCACCATATATGGCCTCCAAGTCCAACAGGAGTGAGCATAGCTAGATGTGGCCCAAAAACAAACAAAAAAAATATTTTTGATATAAACTATGCCAGTACTACTAACTGTTGCCAAAACAACATTTTCTTTAAAAATACCTTTCTTGAAATCAGAGGCAAACTTTCAGTAAAATATAGAATTAAACCAATAATACCTGAAATGATGCGGCAGTCTAACTACCTGAGACATGCTGCTCATCTATGCAGTTGCTTCCGTGTTTTATAAAACATGTAATCTACCATATAAAAGATGAAGCATATGTGTTTGGGATTAAAAACAACTCAATTGGACCCCACATTCAAGATCAGCACCCAGCTAGCATTCAAGAAGACATTTTGACCTAGTAAAGGACAGTGAGAAAAGTAGAACAACACATAGATTGAACTCAACCCTGCTAAGTTGAGCACAAGGCTGTAAACTCCTCTCTACCCCCTTTATTCATGAATACATTGGAGATTCTAAGCAATGCAGGTAGTACAGAGAAATGAGAACTATTAAAAAGGAAAAGCATTTAAGTGCATGTTGTCTCTATTCAGAAGATACTGTTAGAATATGAGACTCCAGCTCCCTCATGTTCCTATCTTATTCCACACTGTCTTCAAAGATGCAGCAGACCTTAGTTCTAGCAGACAGTCTTGGATGAGAGTGTTAGTGACTTCTGGCAGTGCAAAGACAGATCTGTTTGCTATTCAGGATAGTTGAGATATGTCTCTTGGGAAAAAAAGAGGGACCGGAGCAGTGGCACAGCGGTAGAGTCTTTGCCTTACACCCGGCTGACCTAGGACTGTGGTTTGATTCCCCCGGAGTCCCCTATGGTCCCCCAAGCCAGAAGTGATTTCTGAGCACATAGCCAGGAGTAATCCCTGAGCATCACCAGATGTGGCCCAAAAACAAACCAAAAAAATTGTCTATTAGAACTTGCACAAAATATAAAAAAAAAAACCTCCCCAAACCATCCAGTTCCCCAAAATAATAAAAAGTAGGAATAAGAAATAAAACAGGTGGGCCAGAATAATAACATAGTGGGTAGGGCATTTGCCTTGCACATGACTGGCCTAGGTTTTATTCCTGGCATCACATTTGGTCTCCTTAGCCCACCAGGACTAATTCCTGAACATAGATTCAGGAGTAACCCAAGTACTGGGTGTGACTCAAAAATTAAAACAAGACAGGCCAAGCATTTAAGAGAATACAGACTTTATTAACAAGCAAATAAAAATATAAACCCATCTAAAAAAACAGAGCACATCCATTATTGCTCTAGGCATTCCCTTCCTGAACCCTACAAAAATTTCTCTCTCTCTCTCTCACTCACTCACTCACTCACTCACTCACTCACTCACTCACTCACTCACTCACTCACTCACACACACACACACGAGTAAAGGCTGAAAAATGTCACATTTCTATAAAATACCAGGCACTGCCTGTGGAAGAGGATGGGACAGAAGGAGCTGCCACTACTAGCTTGCCTAGGCAGAAAACCTTTGTCCCAGCCTTATGGACAGTCTGGACTCTAAGGAGACTGGGGTCAGGGCTTCCCTGGTCAGCTGGAAGAAGAGCAGAGTTCACTCTATCATGGCATCCTCCAGCTGCCTCTTGATGTTTTCATACTGTTGTATGTTTAGCGCCTTGATGAATCGATCCAGGCCTATGGGTCCAAGACAGGGATAGAGAACAGACTTAGCAAGTTTGTAGGTGCCCTAATACAGGCCAGATGCTGAGCTTCAGCCGCCATGGGGATGGATTTCCCTGCCTCTCCAATGACATCTATCTGCAAGTTGGGTTCTAAGTGTCTGTCTGCCTGCTGTCTATCAAATCCTACAGCCTAGAGGACCATGGCCTCATTTATCTTCTCTCTCTGCCTCTCCTGTTGCTTCAGCCTCCACATATGCCCCAAAGCTATTTCTGCAGTACAGTGAAAAGCAATCACAGCTCCACTAGAATAGATGGCAAGGAGTATGGTGTTCTCCAGCACTTTCAGAGGAGAATGTGAATGCTAAACGGAACATTCAGGCATTCCCATACTCCTCAGCCTATCTCCCACTAGATAGCTATCACCGCTTCCTATCAGCCCAAAGCCCCCAGTGCCTGTTCCAACCAATAGATACCCACAAAGAGATAATGGGTCTCAAGGATTTTATAAGTTCCTTTTTACAAAACAGCCTCACTCCAGATATGAAAATAACAACAAAGGATTAAGTCCAGGTGGAGAAAGAGGCTAAAAAAGGCCCACACTGGAAGCCCTAGGGCTGAGGCTACACACATTTGACAGGCAGCTCTGAAGGCAGTCATGAATGGGAGGTCAGCCTGACTCACCCAATTCGAGCTCAAGTCGCTCCTTGGCAAAAACGAGGCAGAACCAGCCTGGCTTTGGTGACAGGCAGGCCTTGCCCTGGGACAACAGCACTTTGTGGTCCAGGAAGCGGTTATGGAGACACTGCTCTTGATTAAACGTGCATGGGTCCAGGTACTGGGTAGGAGATAGAGGGACAATGGTGAGCCCTGGACCCAACCAACTGGCATACCCTGGAGCCCCAATCATCATTTTCAGAGCTCGCCTTTTGTAAGTTGATCCAGATGGAGAAGCCAGAGCCACAGTAGAGGAAGGGGATATTTCGTTTCCGGAGCGTGGTGATTGCGTATTTGTAAGCTGTCTGCAACTGGGCATGACTGGTGGGCAGGTACACCTGGGTGATCCATTCTGGAGTGATAAGTAAAAAGTATCATGGGTCTGGGCATGGAAATCTTCCAGGGGGTTATCTTTTGGAAAATTTGGGGATCACATGTGCCAGTGCTCAGGAGCTATTCCTAACTCTGTTCAGAAATGACCCCTGGCAGTGTTTGGAGGGGCGGGGGCATATACACTGCCAGAGAGTCAAAGCAGGTTCAGCCACATGCAAGGCAAACACCTTAACCTCTACTTTCTCTGACCTTTCCATTTGGTTCTTAACCAAATGTGCCACATATAAGCATTGTGCCAGCTATATATGATGAGTTTGAGTGGAAAGCATTAACCCGACACATGCATTTTCCTCTTTTTTTTAAAATTTTTTTTGGAAGGGGGATTTTTTTTAAGGAAGCCACACTAAGCAGTGCTCAGAGCTTACTCCTGAATTCAGATTATTCTTGGCAAGCTTGGAGGACCATATGAAATGCTGGGGATAGAGCCCAGGTTGGCTGCATGCCAGGCAAATGCCCTACTCACTGTGCTATCACTCTGGCCCCAATCAACACATGCATTTCTTACCCTAAAACTATGAAACAGAGATAAAAAGGTCTTCAACAACCCATTATTTCCATCTGGAGTTGGGTAGCCCCTAAATGAGGGGCTTCTGCTGTTGTTGTCAACTGAACATGAATCAGGTACATAAGCATTTCTTGGCTTCTCACTGGAGCTGTACAATTTAAATATCTGGCCAAAGAGTCACCCCTAAGGGTCTCTCTGCAGTACCTTAGAGTCACCTGGGCAGGGTGTGCAGGGAGGCTCTGTGTGCAAACAGCCGGTCAGAATCTTTAAGGGTGGTCCATACATTTGAGTGTTTAAGCTCCCCAGATCATGGCCATGCACATCTAAGGCTGAGAACTAGTGTTGAGGATCTGAGCATCTGATTTTTGCCAGATATCAAAGAACTTGGCACTGAGGAAGCAAACATCCTATGGGCCCATTAAAGATCCTCTAGTTCAGAAAACCCCACCCAAAGCCAAAAACAATTGGTTTTCTGAACTAGAGGATCTAATTAGTCATTTTGTTTCACACCAGCATTCTATTAACTCTCCCAGCCTGGGCTGGAGAAATAGGACAAGGTCTAAAGCAGGGGTCCTCAAACTTTTTAAACAGGGGGCCAGTTCACTGTCCCTCAGACCATTGGAGGGTCTGACTATAGTAAAAACAAAAATTATGAACGAATTCCTTTTTTTTTTTTTTGGTTTTTGGGCCAAACCCGGCGGTGCTCAGGGGTTACTCCTGACTGTCTGCTCAGAAATAGCTCCTGGCAGGCACGGGGGGCGGGGGGACCATATGGGACACCGGGATTCGAACCAACCACCTTTGGTCCTGGATCGGCTGCTTGCAAGGCAAACACCGCTGTGCTATCTCTCTGGGCCCTATGAACGAATTCTTATGCACACTGCATATATCTTATTTTGCAATGAAGAAACAAAACAGATACAAATACAATATGTGGCCCACAGGCCATAGTTTGAGGACCACTGGAAAGCATTTGCCTTGCATGCAGCCAACCCTGGTTTGATTCCCAGAACTACCTAAGGTCCCCTCAAGCATAGCCAGTGGTCATTTGCTCCTGAGCAGAGCCAAGATTAAGTCCTGTACCCAGCCAATGTAACCCCAAAACTCCCTCATAAATAAAAACAGAAACAAGTCCTCTATCCTGGCTTCTGCTTTATTGGAGCAAATTTAAGGAGTCTTATGTACATTTGGAGCCATGGCATCATAGGGAAGGAGTTATTTGCCTCTGAAGTTGGTGTTTGTTCAATCAAAAACCAAGTAATTGAGCGAAGCCAGGCACTGACCCAGCCACACCAATTTGCCCACATTGGACAGCTCTCCTTTGGCCCCAATTTTAAGAAAGTCACCTTTAAGTCTCACTTGAGAAGTTAGAGCATTTCGGTTTTTGTTTTTGTTTTTGGGCCACACCTGGCACTGCTCATGGGTTACTCCTGGCTCTGCACTCAAAAACCACTCCTGGCAGGCTCGAGGAACATATGGGATGCCAAAGATCAAACCCAGGTCCAACCTGGGTTCATTGCATGGAAGCCAAATGCCCTGCCAATGTGCTATCCCTTTGACCCCAAGTTAGGGCATTTCTTTGTAATCTTAGCCTGCAGCAAGCAGAGCTAGTAGAGTTTTTTTTTTTTTGGGGGGGGGGGAAACAGATCTTTACCCAAAGGATAGATTTTCCTAAGTCCCCACTTTCAGACCTTAGAGCACCATCGACTGTCCTCTTCCCAGAAGCAGCACAGAAACTCGTCAATCATGCACTGCAGATACTGGTGCATAACATAAATAGATGCTTCTATTTTTTTTATCCATGCCCTTTACTGCAACATCTGAGCTATGGTCCCCTTCATTCCTCCTGCCCTGGAAAGATTCACTGAAGCAAAGACACATGAGAGGTTCAAAGCAAGTCAGGATCTTCCCCCAGGACCCCAAAGTCTAGCCAAGAGATGTGCTCAGTACCTTTATCCATTAGCAGTTGGCTCAGTTTGTTCTGGGTAATGCTCGAGATGCCATGGAGGAAAGCCAAGGAGCCCACAGCAGCAGCCACGTCCTGATTGTGGGTGTATAGCGCTCCAAAGCATAAATCAGGGATGCCAAATTCCTAGCAGAGAAATCAAAGAGGGACCGACTGCTATGTCTCTCTTCTACTCCAACCCCCGCATCATTTCTTCTCTCCAAGAATCAAGACTGAGGACCCACCTTACTAGTGCTCCAGATCACATGGGTCCTTGAGGGGTCAGGTAAGCTGGAGAAGAAACAGTTCCATCAAGATTAGGGAGAAATATATGAAGGATGGAATCTCAAGTTTTTGGAGGAGAAAGAAGATTTGAGATCCTTCCCAAGAACCTACAAAGCCTCTAATGCTCAAGGAATCTTGGGCCCAGTTAAGAGAAGTCCTCAACATGGGGCACCTCCTTGAAGCAGCAGATGGGGCAGCACCCAGTGGCCCACTCAGGGAAGGCAGAGGACATTGCCTGAGTTAAGAGAACAGCTAGTCTCTGGCAGTGCTCAGGGACCACTCTTGGAGGTGCTCAGGGGGTGTCAGAGACCAAAGTCAAATCACCCACATGCAAAGCAAGCATTCTACCTGCTCTTGCCCTGTTTTCATGGTCTTCCTGGACAGCCCCAAGTACATCTACTGCTCTGGAAACCTATCCTGTCCAAGGGGCCTGGAATTAGTGGAGTGGCTTGTGAGTTCTGTGACAGCAGGTCCAAATACACCTTTCTTGGCTGTTGGCTTTTTGCAAAACAGGCTTCCCACTTTCTAAACACAGTTATCAACTTTTTAATACCTTATCATTGCTGCCATGGCTCTTTTCCCAGAAAGCCTTTCCAATAGGTGCCTGAGATTGTGATCCAGGACCAAGCATTTAAAGTTCTTCCCTAATGTTTCCCTGTCCAGGGAAACATTTCTTAATCCTTTGATTAAGAAATTCTGATCCCACAAAATGACATATGCATGAAATTATCACTCACAGTATTGTAAAGCACAATATCTCAGGAAAGAAAAAGTTATTGGAAAAGGGGCTAGAGAGATTGTCACTTGCCTAGCATATGGACAGCATGAGTGATACCCAGTATCCCACATGGCTCCCCTGAGCCCTGCTAAATGTGGCCCAAAACACACACACACACACACACACACACACACACACACACACACACACACACACACACACACACACACACAAACACCTATTGGGAATTCAAAAACAAAACACCTGGGTTTCAGAGATGGGTAGAGTATTTGCCTTGTATATGGCTGACCCAGGTTTGAACCTCACCACTCTACATGACCCCTGGAGTACTACACAGGATTGAATCCCTATGTAGAGAGCTAAGAATAGTCCCTGAGGGCCCCGAGAGATAGCACAGAGGCGTTTGCCTTGCAAGCAGCCGATCCAGGACCAAAGGTGGTTGGTTCGAATCACGGTGTCTCTTATGTTCCCCCGTGCCTGCCAGGAGCTATTTCTGAGCAGACAGCCAGGAGTAACCTCTAAGGACCACTGGGTGTGGCCCAAAAACAAACAAACAAACAAACAAAAAAGAATAGTCCCTGAGCACCACTGGGTGTGGCAAAAAAAAAAAAAAAAAAAAGGAGGCAAAAAAACCCATCCCCACACAAAATATTTCTGATCCTGATTTTGAGCAGGCCATTATCTTGATATCTGAAGGTGCATGTCCTACTGTGCCCTTTAGTTCTCTCCCATTCACAAGGGCACTAGGAAAAAGTCTAGGGAAAAGTCTCTAGGAAGGAAAGACCATGCTTGGGCTAGTCATTACACCCATGCTGGTACATCAGCTCTGTTTTTAGCCAGTTAGAATTGAATCACCCAAACAAGGCCTGCAGAGGCTGTGACCACATGGCACCCATTTCCCTCCACAAGGAGCCTACTCACCGTCTGAAGCTCAGAATACTGTGGAATTTAATGGACTTATCGAACACAGACAGCATGTTACGCTCATCCACTATCACATGGAGCTTGTTCCTGCAGGTGGAGCAAAAGAACAGCCAGGTCCTCCCCCACCATTAAGGTCCATGGTCTTCTGAATAGACATCAAACACTACTACTGTCCCCGGAATTCATCCATTCCTTCCATGGGCAAGGAAAGCTAGAAGGGGCTGACAAACTGAATACACCCAGAGACCTGACTTGGGGGTGGATATAAATTAGGAAGGAATGGAATCACAAAGAACAAGTGACAATCTCTTACCTAACTCCTCCACTAGCAAGAGTAGGCCAATGGTAGAAGGAATGGAGCATTCCAGAGTTTTGGTCTGGTATATAAGGTGCTCTTATTCACCCACAGTCTCAATCTATAGTGGGTTTAGTGAACTGAGAATTTCTACACATTTGTTTTACTATTCCAACAGCCTCTGAAATACTTTGTATGTGTGTGTTGGTGTCAGAAGGGGTCCACCCTCTGTTGTGCTTGGGGCTTACTGGGGCTGGGTGCTCAGGGATTACTTCTGGCAAGACTCTGAGGACCACATGTAGTGCATGGGATGAAATCCAGGATCAGCTGTATGTAAGTCATAATTCCTTTTTACCCACTGTACTATCTCTCTGATCCCTGAAATTGTATGCTCTTATCCCTGTTTTGCAGAGAAAGACACTAAATTTGAGATATGTTGGATATCCAGAAAATAACTATGCTTTGCTAGAAAGATGATAGTCTGAGCAGAGGGGCTGAAAAGGTGATTTAAGGACCCTTTATTACTAGTAACCAGAATGTCAGCACCCTTAGGGAATGCCCTCTTCGTAGAGGTCCTGTATTTACTCTAATTTGGCCCCTCTCCCAAAAGACAATCCAGAAACTTTGCTTTCCCTGCTCTAAGCCCCTTTGATATGTAAAGACCTACCCAAGTTAGATTAGCATAGATAGTCTTTTGCTTGCCTTTATATCTGTGTTTACTGTTTCCAAACAATAAATATATGTGATGGACAGTCAGGACTCTCATTCCAAGAGGCTGTGAACGCCCCCAACTCCATGCTTTTTCTCTTATATCTGTCTTTTTTTTTTTTTTTTCATCTTCATGGTGCCCCTGCTTCACTCAGGGTTGGCCCCCAGCTGAGATATAGAAAGTGAATTCCCTATATTAGCAGGTTCTACTGCTGGGAGTTGAAATTGGGTTGGACCAATGTTGGCCCACAACTCCCAACATTCTCTCTTCTTCTCATGCTTTGCCATTCATCAGACTGCATTACTTCTGAAGCTTGTTTCTTTTAGGATCGAGAAGCTTGTTTACCCTAAGACCACTGATCTAGGAATACAGAAATAATATGCTGATGTGTTCATACAACTAGGACATGAAAGTTCACGGGGACATCTTCACCCTACAAACCTTGAGAGTCTGTCTCCCTCAACACTCTAGGCCAAGGCTACAGGATGGAGGTGCTTGTGCTAATTAAGGAAATCTTGCATAACTTTCAGCACTGGAGTGATAGTATGATGGGTAGGGTACTGGCCTTGCATGTGGCTGACCTGGGTTTGCTCTCTGGTAGCCCATATGGTCTCCCAAGTACAGAGTCAGAAGTAAGACCTGAACACCCAGACACCTTTAAAACTAATAAAACTGTAATAAGTCACAATAGGGTATTTGGAATAGGGTGTTTTGGGGTAATAGAGGAAGAAAAGGACAGGAAAGACTGAAGTGGACACATTTCTACTCCTGTACATAACCTCTACCTAACTCCTGTACTCCTCTACCTAACCCTGTGGAACATCAGATGAGTAAGATTATTTTAGGTCAGTAATTTCTGATCCTGACCCAATGACTACAGGACATGGAAATCCTCCCAACCTTCTCACTTCCTTTCTCTCCCTCCCTTTCTCTCTCTCCCTCACACTTTTTAAGGGATGACAGTCTCTGGGGAAAGAAATCTTACCTCTTAGCAAATTCCAGGTATGCCTCCATTGACTCTTGGGAGTAGACATTACCCAGCGGGTATTGGGGGTTGATAAGCACAAAGCCTTTGACCTTTTTCCCCTAAAAAGAATCCGACATTACAGAATGTACACAAATCACTTCCATTTCAAATGCTGTTGAGTTCATTTTGGGAGTGAACCCCAGTAGAAAACAGAACTCAAGGCCAAGAGAAAGAGCAAAGCAACTGCCTGAGCTAAAGGAAGGAACTGATTGGTATAGAGGCTGGAGCATAGGGCTCAATAGCCACTATCACGCGCATAGTCACTGCCTTTGCTCAAGCAATCTGTGGGGTCTGGTGGGCCTGTGTGCACCTCACCCTTCCTGAAGACTGGGCCCCTCCTTACCTTCAGCCGAGCTTCAAGCAGGGCTTCTTCCAGCTTGTTCACAGTAAGCTGGAATGGAACTGGGTTCTCTTCGCTGACCTGCAAGACAAATACTGTGAAAATCACCTTGCTAGGGACTGGAGCACAGCAGGAAGGGTGCTTGCCTTGCACATGTGGTTGATCCAGGTTCTATCTCTGGCATCTCTGAGCACCTCCAGTAATAATTCCAGAGTGCAAAATGAAGAGTAATCCCTTAGCAATTCCAAAAACCAAAAAAGAAAAAGAAAAAATTCACCCAAATTATTATTATTATCATCATCATCATCATCATCATCACCATCATCATCACCATCATCATCATCATTTTGGTCACACCTAGTAGTGCTCAGGGGTTACTCCTGGCTTTGCACTCAGAAATAACTCCTGGCAGGCTCGGGGGACTATATAGGATGCCAGGAACTGAACCTGGGTCTGTCCCAAGTAAGCTGCATGCAAGGCAAAAGCCCTACTGCTGTGCTATCTCTCTGGCTCCCACCCAACATTATAAAGCTTCAATTCCTCATTCGCATAAGCCCTGAACAGCCCTTTTCACACCCCAGGACACCAAGTCCTCCTAGCCTGTTCTCCCCATCCTTATCCTACCATCATGCAGAGAGGCAAGAGCAAGGGTCCCACCAAAAAACATTCTTTTGCCCCAATGGGCTGAGCAGGATAGCCCCATACTAACCTCACTGCTCAGGTGAACAAAGATCAACTCTATTCGGGTATACAGTTTGGCCGCCAAGGTGAAAGCGCCATAGGAAGGTGTGGGGATCAGAATGGCATCTGGAGGGGCCAGAAGATAAAAATCATCAGTGCAGGGTGTTGAGACATAACCTGCCAGCCTCCCCCAACCCCTCTCTAGCAGCAGAGCTAAATAACCCCATTCTCTCCTACTTCAAAGAGTAAGGATGTTTTTGGGCTCAGACATTCTAGAAAATACCCATTATGCATGGGATTTTGGGGGGATACACTAGGAAGAAGGCTATGGTGAGGTCTGAAATCTAAGATATGTATCACATCTGACTTGTTAGCTGGCAGAGCACCCCCTTAAGGTCACAGAGAGGGTTATTGTTTTACTGGGCCCCAATATCCTGAGGTGTTCATGAACTCCTTGATGTCCTTGCAATTCAAGTAGGTTGACCAAAACCCCATACCTTAGACAAGCAACCCCAATAATCACCGTTTCCCCCAACCAGAGCTCTGAATCACCACTTGCTCTGAGACACTTATGTGGATGCAGGTGAAGGTGAGACTGAGAGGCTGGGAGACAGGACAGCACTTATGTATGGTACATGATTGAAAGCACCAGATCTGAGTTCCATCCCACAACACAGATCCCCTTGAACATAGCTGTATGCAGCCTTAGAGGCCACCAACATGGCAGGGGTGACTCTGACAATCCCTGGCACTGCATTTTTGAGTCCTTATGTGATCTGAGGGCCCCGAATTCCTGATGCCTTTCCAGAACTCCTGAGCACCCTATGAAAGATGCCCACCAAAATAGGAGACTGAGAACTGATGTCTCAGCCTTATGTGGTCTAGAACTAATTCACTTTTGGGAAGATGAAGTGGGATATAGTAATTTATAGCACCCCCATCAGTATCTCTTCCATCTCTTCCGTCTTTGAAACTTATTTCCTTCTCGTGTTCCATTCCATCAGGACCCCCATAGTCTCATGCTGTGCCCTCCACTTAGGAAGTTTTCATCTATGGCCCTTTGGAATATGTGGGAGTAATTGTATGACCTCCCAGTTGAGAAACAGGGGGAAACCAGTTTTCTGGGGTAGAATCCTAAAGCCCAAATAATAACCACTTAGCTGCCATCATCACCTACATCACCTATTGGTGCCTGTCATACGATTTTGTCCTTGTTCAAAGGTAGATTTAGATCCCATCTCCCAACAGCAATAGGTGAAGAACATCCTTGTGTGTATGGGAATCTGGACTCTTGTAGACAGTCCTGGCATGGAAAAGCTTTTTCTCCCCTGCCCAGGCCTCCCCTGCCTCCAAGCTCCCCAGACCCTTGGACTCACCGCCTGGGTCACAGAGAACCATGGCCAGCGCAGAGAAGACAGCACAGCAGCCATTCAGAACCACCACCTGCAGATCACACAGAGGCGGAAGTTAAAATCCCATGACCCTGGATACAGTGGGTGAGGCTGGAGTATATCCACATCCCTCCCCACCTAGAATGGGAGACATAGACTGGAACTCTTCAGCTGAAGCCCAGTGGCCTCTACCCTGGCCTGGCTCTGGGTATCTCCTGGATGTTTTAGAAAATAGTGTCTTCCCATCCCTCTGGAAGGCAGCCCTTCACTAAGATGACCTGGGACTCACATTTTTCTGGTCCAGCTCGGTAGGAGCCTTGCAATAGTGAGTCAAGAACTGGGCTATCGCTTCCCTCAGCCTGTAAACAGAACCAGAAAAAGTGAATCCCTGGCAGATTGCCCTTTCCCCAAGCAGGATCTAGACTCTCAGATCTGCTCTGGAGGACACAAGTCTTCTAACTCCAAGTCACAAGACTATGGCTCACTATGCCCTGATGAGCATTTAAATGATGGGCAGCACCATTTATGCTATGCCAGGCTACATCCTGAGGATAGTTTGTTCTGGGGGATTTCTAGAAGTTGTAAGTCAAATAGGGAAGAGCTAGAGTTGGAGAGTACAATGGGCAAGGCAAATGCCAAGCATATGATCAACCCATTTTTGATCCCAGGACCACATATGGTTCTCCCCGCCCACCTCCCAAGACTGCACTAAGTTACCCATGATCACAGTAGATGTGATCCAAGCTCCCATCATATAAAAAACTCTAATCAGAAATAAGAAGGCAGCTAACAATTTGGTGCTTGGGTCTAATGCCTAGATGAAGCCAGGAGCATGAAGTCCAGGAGACCATAGGGATGAGTACTCACGGCAGGATCTTTCTCTGGTCAGAGTTTTCCATCAAAACATCCTCAGTACCAGTAATGCCTTTCTGGCTCATCTGTTGACAAAGAACATGAGTGAGACAGCCATTTGGGGGTCCCTTTCTGCTCTGAGGGTACACATTTGCAGTGTTTTCTCTCCAATACAGCATCTTCTAGAAGGGGACTGGGTATCTATGTGACTTTCCATGAGTAATTTCTCCATTGGAGGGTCCCTCTTCAGGAATGATGGCCCTAGGCTTCATTTCATGGGCTGTCTAGATTCCAGAACTCACTGGCAATGTCAAATAACCTCCTCAGCCCTTTTGTGGGCCAGAGATTCTTGTGGCCACCTACCAGCCAATTCCTGGTCCAGAGGTGATTCTGGACATAGAGAAGCTGCTTTCTCATTTCTTTCCCCAGACTTCCAGCAGCCCACTCCTAGCTCTACCGCAAGCTAAAGAATATTCCAGGGAGGACTTGGGCCAGCACAGGAGGCAACCTAGTTCAGAGTTTGGCTTACTCTTTCAGTCACCAGATGAGAGCAGAGCGTGTTCTCACTGATTCCCAGGTTAATAAAACCCTGGAAATAAAAAGGATACAAGGTTAATCCTCCAGCTAAATCCTTCAATATGGGCATGTCATGTTAACAAGAGTCAAAAAAGCAGATGCTCAGTTCCCCAAGGCAATCAATTTGACATCCCGGAATCAGAAACCTCCAACAAACCTTCATATAGATAAAGCCTGCAAGTGTCCCCCTCAAAAGCTACTTAAATTACATGCCAGCTAAGTCACAGAGTACATATACCCCAGACACTATATCAGCTCTTACATTCGATTTGCCCTGATTTTCTCAACCCCCAATAAAACAAATTCCATAATGAACCCTAGTGGAAAGAAGCAAAATTATAAAAGTTGGAATAGCCTGTGAACTCTGAGACCTTCCTGAGCAGAACAGGAAGTCATGGGCAGAACATCCCTTGCTTGACCCAGAACCTCAGTTTAACCCACATAGGTCCTGCCTCATGCCCAGATGCATTTCTCATGCCCCCTCCCTTCCCTCTCTGGATCCTGCAATGGCCAATGGCTGGGCATACTGCTAGTGCATTTAGCTGTGGTGCTAGGGATGTCCCCTTGGCCACACTGTTTGGCAGAAGTTCTGCACTCCTTCAACTGTGGCACTGGTGTGCCCACTTACCAAACTTGTACTCAATAGTTGAGTTATCATACATGTACTTGCTGAAGAGTCATACACCTGACTGTGGTGTGGCCACATTGTTTTGTTGTCACATATCATTTTGTTGTGTTCACACACACTTAGGCTTAGGTATGACTGGAGGCAGCCTGGCATACTGCTCAGTGCATGTAGGTGGTGTCAAGGCCCATGCAAAGCACAGTAGGTGCTTTAACCATTGAGCTAAGGCCCCCATTTCTATTTCTACTTCCTGCAAGAGCCCTCAAGGACTTGAAGGTAGACTGTAGAAGAGATGCCTAACTCATCTGGCATCAGAAAGGCAGAAACCATTGACTAGGCACCACCTATCATCTGGAAGCTTCTTTAACTATGACCTCTCATTCAATTAGGTTTTTCTATTTACTAAACCAACTTAACTAATTAGTGTATACATTTGGTGTTATGCTCTGTTCAATGGGACTTCCAAGTGTGAACCACTGTCCTGGGACATGTAGGTGTGAGCCACCAGTGGCGTGCACCCATCCACATCTTAAGCAAGAGCAGAAGGTAAGGTTTGGCTGTGCTGTCTTCAGTCTTTGGCTGGGGGGCTATTGGGAACCTCCTTCTGGAAGCTTTTCCTTGTTCTATATCAGGCTCAGTAGCACACCTAACAGCACTCACCTAACAGCACTCACCTAACATACACACCTCCAGGGCATCCCCAGAACCCTGTCCCAGCTTCATGAGCCCCTTTTCTGATCACACTCAGTCCTTCAAGCAGGATTCTAGGCATGCTGCAGGCCTCCCAGCCTATCCAGGCAGGCCTCTTCCTAGAGCATTTGAAAACAGCACAACAGGCTGACAGACTTCCCCCAGGGACGAGTTCCCCAGCAGGCTCACTCACCACTGCATCCTGGGATCCCTAGACATTGGGTAAGGGTTTTAGAGAGCATGTGGGGGTGGGGTACACAGGGGAGACCAGCTTTCTTGGGCATGTCTGACCCCTTGTTTCTGTTTTTGTCCCTTCTCTGCTCTGTAAGAAAGAAACCCCACACCATGGGGTGCCCCTCCCCACTCTCCTCACCAAGGAGTTCTTTTCCTTCTGGTACTTATCTGCTTGGTAGGACAGGAAGTCCTGGAAGCTGAAGCTGCATAATGTTGTGATGTCGATCCCGCGATTGGACAGCTCAGGGCTGACAAATGCTGCTTGCATGGAATCCAATGGGATCATGAGACTGTCCTGTGCATGGGTCCTCACATTACCTTGAGAGCCCAGGGAATGAGGAGGCAGGCTAGAGGACCTCAATTGCAGGAGGTTGGTGGAACTGTACATCAGGTGCTTCAGTTTGGTCACCTGCCCACTTGGCACTGGGTCCTGGTGCTTGGTGATCAGCAGCCAGATGAGGTCCTTCATGGTACCGTTCAACTGTAGCAGCGAGTGCAACAGCTGTGCATACAGGCTTCGGGTTCTCAGCTCCCGGCCTCTTGCCATGCCTGGGTCATCTGCAGGGAGGCTCATTGTTGAGGTGTCTGTGCTCTCCTCTTCAGACTGGCTAGAATCTGCAGGTGGGAGAAGGTGGGAACTAGGTTGAAGCAAAGAGGATCCTTGCTGGTCTTTGTAGTCTCCATTCTGGGCTTAAGACTGTGGCCCTTTGAAGAAAGCACAGCTTTTTTACATCTTAGAACCCTTGGGGCCAGAGAGATAGCATGGAGGTAGGGCATTTGCTTTGCATGCAGAAGGACAGTGGTTCAAATCCCAGCATCCCATATGGTCTCTTGAGCCTGCCAGGAGTGATTTCTGAGAGTAGAGCCAGGATTAACCCCTGAGTGCTGCTGGGTGTGACCCAAATACTAAAAAGAAGGCTTGAGTCCAGACAGCAGGGCCTCAAACTGAATGCAACCTGACCAAGGGCTCTGGGGACATGCGTCCCTTGCAAACTTAGAACAAAGCAGGTGAGGTCTACTCTGAGGATACCATCCCAAAGTTCATGACAATAATAAGAGGGTACTGGATAAGAAAATATTCTGGGGCCAGAGAGATAAGGCAGCAGGTAGGGTGTTTTACCTGTATGTTTCTGATCAGGGTTTAGCTTTTGGCATTATATCTGGTCCCCCAAGACCTATCTGGAATAATTCCTGAGCAGAAAGCCAGCAATCAGCTCTGAGCATTGTTGGATGTGACTCAACTGCCCTCAAAGAAAATATTAAAAAATGAAACAGATTGTGGGGGAAATAGCACAGGAATGTCTCTTGCCATGCATGCAGTAGACACAGGTCTCATTCCAGGTACCACATATGATCCAACTGACCATTGACAGGAGTAAAAGTAAAATCTGGGCAAGCCAGGTGTGGCCCAATTCACCAGCAGCAGCAGCAAATAATAAAATTAAAAACAGATTCTGTTGATTTAAAATCAAGTCTTGGGCTGGCGCAATAGCACAGCGGGTAGGGTGTTTGCCTTGCACGTGGCCAACCTGGGTTTGATCTCCAGCATACCAAATGGTCCCCCAAGCCTGCCAGCAGAGTCAGGAGTAAACCCTGAGCCACTGATTATGGCCCAAAATAAAAAATAAGGGCCCGCAGAGATAGCACAGTGGTATTTGCCTTGCAAGCAGCCGATCCAGGACCTAAGGTGGTTGGTTTGAATCCCGGTGTCCCATATGGTCCCCCGTGCCTGCCAGGAGCTATTTCTGAGCAGACAGTCAGGAGTAACCCCTGAGCACCGCCGGGTGTGGCCCAAAAACCAATAAATAAATAAATAAATAAATAAATAAATAAAATCAAGTCCTAAAGAGTGGGGCGATAGCACAGCTGGTAGGGCATTTGCCTTGCAAACCTGGGTTCAATCCCTGGTACCCCATGTGATACCCTGAACCCAACAAGAGTTATCCCTAGGCCAGGGATCGCTGGGTGTGTCCCCAAATAAAAGCAAAATAAACACCAAAGTTGAGTACATCATTCCATCAGAAGAGTTTCTCTACTCCAGGATACTCACAGCTTGACCCCTGTTTTTGTAAGTTACAATTTGACTGAATAAAAGTCATGTATGTTTTTCCAGTGTCCTTTCACTACCACAGGGCACTGACTTGGGCCACCAGATCTGGCCCACAAGAAATATCCCTTCACAAAAAAGTTTGTCAATCCCCATTCTACTTTCCTGTACCCCTGCCATGCCCGACACTCAAAGGTGTTGACACTCAAAGCTATACTTGTTCAGTTCTTGCCACCCTCACCTCTCACCACTTCCTACAAACCCCTTCAATCTGCTCACCCTGACAGTTTATCTGGGTTTTCATCACCAGACAGGTAGGGCTACCCACTTGAACACCCACCAGAATTCTCTTGGAGGCTAATAAGGACCAGCACTGGGCAAGGTCCTGTCACCAGGCTGCAATCAATGGTCTTGGGGATTTTGAATTTCAGTCTTAACAGGTTTTGAGGACTATAACCTGAGAACCCCTAAACTGTTTAACCTTTCATCTGAAGTCAAAGTACTGAATCCTAGAAACACCTTTTAAAGTTCTAGACTCCAAAAACCAGCTGTAAGAAGCTATAGGGTCTGGGCCCAGAGAGATAGCACAATGGCATTTGCCTTGCAAGCAGCCAATCCAGGACCAAAGGTGGTTAGTTCAAATCCCGGTGTCCCATATGGTCCCCCGTGCCTGCCAGGAGCTATTTCTGAGCAGACAGCCAGGACTAACCCCTGAGCAATGCCGGGTATGGCCCAAAAAACAAAAAACAAAAAACAAAAAAAAAAAAAAAAAAAAAAAGAAGAAGCTACAGGGTCTAAACCTGAGATCCAGCAGCTGCTCCTAGTTCTCCTCGAGACAAGTCTCACAGGCATGGGTCCTAAAACCCCAGAGTCAGCATTCTGAATGCCTTATGCTCATCTAAGCAATTTTGGATCTTGTTGTCCCCCCCCCCAGGGCCTGCTGTGCATCCTTGAGGAGCATTTTCCCCCCAAAGGACCCCAAAGTTAATCTTTTCAGGAAAATTTCAAAAGCAGTAGACTATGGACTATTAGGAAAGATGAGCTTTGCACACAACCCAAATAATCCTCTTGGGGGAGAGGACGGGGGGGGGGGGCGAGGGGGGACGACGACACAGACTTAGCAATGCTTAAGGGTTACTCCTGAATCTGCACTCAGGGATCACTCCTAGCAGGGTTTGGGGGACCATGCAGGGTACCAAGGACAAGTCAAAGTAGGCCACATGCGAACAAGTGCCTTACTCACTGTACTATTTTCCCTGCCCTCCAACAGCTACTTAACCACCTCAAGGCTTCTTTTTGGAAGGGTGAAGAAGCCCTTAAAATGTAACATTTAGTTTTGGGGTTCCATAAATTTTCTAAGTCCATCAATGGGTACCCCTTTCCCCACCTCCATACCATTATCTTTTCTTCCACTCATGTCTTTGCCAGCAAAATCCAACAGAACCTTTCTCTCACTTCCACCAAGATGGCTTACAGATTTGGGCTTGTATGCTCTGCTTTTAAGCACAAGGTACTTATTGGGATGATAAGCTCCACCTTTTCCCTTCCAGAAGGGTGCTCCCAAGTGTTGCATTTCACTGAAGATGGCCTTTTTTTTTTTTTTGCAGCCTACTCAGGAAGGCTCAATAATGTTTCTATCCCCTGCATCTGGAAGAAGCACTCACTTGTAGCACTTTGGAGAGAGCTAGCACCACCTGGACTGTGCACAGAGAGCACAGGAAGCTTCAGGGAACCTGGGCCCAGCCAGCCAGAGGCTTAGGGTTGCGGGAACAATTCAAATACTTACCAAGGTCAGAGTACAACTGGAGCAATGAAAGTGTAACGGAGCTATTTGCTTTTGACTATGGGGCAGCCTGAGAACTGGCTAGAGTGGGAATAAAAGTGGGGTATTCTGAGGGCAGGAAGGACAACTTAATAAGACAACACTAGATTATGGACAGGAGAGTGGTCCCAATCCCCCTGGTCCTCTGTGCTTATGGGCAGAACACACAGCCTTTCCAACCTTTACTTTCTCCCTGTTAAATGGGAGCTTGGTCATGTTGGGGTTCCTGATGCTCCTCAAATCCAAAGAATTATGTTTGGCCCATGAAGGAGCTTGTAAAGTTCATAAGCTTGTAAAGGGGAACAAGCAAATGGATGAGTTGATGAATGATGGGGTTCAGTTGTGTGGATGGATGAGTTTTAGATGATGGATGGGTGGGTGGATGAACAGATGAATGGAGAGCTGAGTGAATGTCTGATGGACAGAATGTATAGTGGGTGAGAGGATGAATGAATGGGTGACCGAGTAGGTGGATGGATTTTGGATGGAAGTAGACAATGTATGAGTGGGTAGATAGATGCATGGGTAGATGGATGAGTGAGTGAATAAATGAATACACGGATGTAGTTATCTGATATCTGAATTTTCTTCAGCATCCTAGGTGTCTAAGGCCAATCTGCCATATTTCTGAAGCACTGAGGGAGTTCTTGGTTGGTTGTTATTGAATAATCATTATATCTGAAAAATCAAACAAAGGCAAGAATAAAAGAGTTGATCAACTGTAAGCACCTGGTGAACAATGACAGGGAATGAAGAGTTGCTGAGAAACTTAATTTCCCACAGCCCCTGTCTTCCCTACTAAAGGCCTCAGCGGGGCGCCTCTCTCCTCCCAGCAACCCAAGCCGCTAATATAAGTATTTGCCAACAGAGGGCACTAAACCCTAACTTTCCCTCCTGATTTAGAAAACGGGGCAACGGAGAACAGAGGGGAGGCAAGTGAGCACGCTAACACAAAAAGCCAAGAAGAAACCCCACCTTGAACCCTATCGTTTCTGCAACGCTGTGTTCCACACTTGATACAAGACCAGCACACGCTATGACTTCTTAGATCTCCTGGGATCAGTAACACAGCCAGGACCCCCAATTTTCCCAGTTGTTCTCTCCCTGCACCCCAGCCTTTGGACTTTTCTGTTTCAAACTAAGCAAGACTCCAAGTGCTTGGGTTTTCATTCTGTTCTGGGAGGGGCACTTGGGAGATGAAGTAGGGGAAGGTATAAGATGAGATTTTTATTTCCTCCTGGGAAACTAATTCAGCTCCCCTCAACTGTGTCCCCTCTTGTTCTGGGCTTTTCATCTCCACACACATTCATTTGAGGGAGTGCTGGCAGGCAGAGAGAAGAGCAGCAGAGCTAAGTAGCTGAAGGGGGACTCCTGCCCAAACTCAGGGACAAAACCTTGCAAAGGGCTGGGTTGGCGAGGGGGATGTTTTTTATGGGAGGGTGTCTCTCTCTCGAAACCAGAACCCAGAGCCTATGAGGTCAGACTCTCTTTGCTAATCTGTGTCCAGTGTCCCAACAATCCAGTGAGAGAAGGATCTGTGATCCCGTTTTACAGTTGGGGAAACTGGGACTCTTGGATAACATTCTCAATCAGGGGCCCTTATCTGAGTCCCCCTGGGGAAACCTTTTCTCCCTGACCCTATGCCAAGTCCCACTTCTGTCACTGACCTGGAGTCTCCTCAGTAAGCAATGGGCATGAAGACCAGGCCAAGAACTACTGTCTTCAAGGTGCTCTGGGTGGGTCTAAGGGGGCCTCCTCATACTCCCACATTAATCTGCAGAGATCTACAGGAAGATAAAGAGCAAAGCTCTCATCAGAGATTCCCCCCAAAGATGGGGAATCATAAACCATGGGTATCCCCAAAAAAGCCCATCAGCCCCCTGGTCCAGTGTAGTCAATGCCCCCTGCACTACCCCCTTCCCACAGCCCCCTGCTGACTTTTTACTCTGCCTCCTCCACCGCATAACTTTGCCCGGATTTATTTTGATGGCAGCGTCTTCCTTCCTTCCAGCCTCTCTCCCAACCCGTGCATCGTGCCAGCATTCAATACCTCTTCAAATATGAATAAACCCTTCTCCCAGCAAGCACTGTGCCTCTTTTCTGGGTTCTCTCTGTTTGCTTTCCCCCAAGGCCTTCTGCAGCAGCCTCAAAGAGGCATCTGTTCCAGCGCCCCCATCCTCCCCGCCACCCCCACCCAGGACTTGGGATATACCGCACAGGACACAAAGAAAGGGGTTTGTTTCCTTTCCACTGACACTCTTTACTCATGTCACCCACACTTCAAAGCTGAGGCGGCCCCTTTTAAGAGCCCCAGATCTGAGAGGGAAAGGAGGGATCTGAGACCTGAGCATTTGAAGGGGAAGTGAGGGCAGCAATGGTTGACAGGGGTAGGTCGAGTGGGGGGGGGGGGAGTGGAGAGGTGTTGTGTGGCATGTTGCCAGGCCCTGAGCTGGTTGGTCGGTCTGGACCTGCTTTCTGTGCTCCTGTGGGAGGTCTCTTTCTCCGTAGGGAGTGGGGTGTGGTCTGGGGGTCCTCTGAATGGAGCTACTGTCAAAGACCTGGAGCTCTGGTTTCAAGTTCAAAACCCAGCTCCTCCACTGACAGACCCACTGTAGCTGAAAGGAAATCACAGACATCTCTGGCATCAGAGATGGCATCCTCTGTTAAAAGGTAGCAGTGAAATAACTAAGATCAAATTTGAGCCTCCCTTTTACAGAATTCTGTTCTGCTGTATGTTCAACTCTCCTTCCCACCCTACTGGGGATTTTTTGTTCGTTTGTTTTTGGGGGCCACACCCAGGGGTGATCAAGGCTTACTTCTGGCTCTGCACTTAGGAATTGCCCACTGTGGAAGTGATCTGGGGACCAACATTGGGGGTGCTGCGATTGAACCTGGGTTGGCAGCATGCAAAGCATGCACCTTACCCACTGTTTGCTCTTTCTCTCCAGCCCCCCAACTGATTCTTTTAATCCATTCATTCATTCTGGCTTCCGGAGCCCCTGTTAGTGGTGGAGGGCACAGATCCCTCTCCCTCTCACCCTGGAAACAGAGCCCCTGACAAAGAAAGCATTTGCACAGGACTTTTTTTTTTTCCTCCTAGTTCTATCACGTTTTCAACTTCCTTCCAACTGGGAAGCGTCTTGGCAAGAGGACTTTGCACTTCTGGGAGGCCGGCTCTCACCCGTCCAACTTCTCATGACCCAAACCTTTCCCCCCCACAAACCCAGACGCTGAAGAGCACAACTCCAACAAAGCTGCCTCTTTGGAATTCTTGGCCCTGGGATAAGAGCCAAGCTCAGCAGCGGGTCCTCAGAGTTGTTTTGCTCAGTGTGGTTTTGTGATAACATGGATGATGAAAAAAGGAGCCGAGTACTGACCGTTATTCCAGCACCTGGCATCAATAGACGTCATTTTTGTTATTACAAAAAAAAAAAAAAAGCTATTTCCAAGAACCTATCCATGACCTGAGCCAGGACACTGCGTACTCCCTTCATCCATCGACTATTTTCTCCCGAGAGCTGCTGCTCTTACCCTCGGTTTTTGGGCCAATCCCAGCCACTGTCTGGGGGTTGGGCGGATGGGACACTACTAGGACGCTGTTGACTCAGAACTGATGCTTGCTTTAGCATCCTGCTCCTCCTCCAGGCAGTAACCCCATAGGACCACATGACCCTGCTCCAGCCAATGGGACCTTCACCAGTGTGATACACTAGGTGGCCAGATACAATAACCTTGGGTTTCAAGATTCAGAATTGTTGTTGTTGTTGTTGTTGTTTGGGGGTATTTCAGAGCTTACTCCTAACTCTGCACTCAGGGATTACTCTTGGCAGTGCCAGGGGACCATAGGCAGTGCCAGAGCTCAAATCTGGTTCTGCAGGGTGCAAGGCAAGTCCCCTACCTATTTACTATTTCTTTGACCCCAAAGATCAGAATTCTTGTGCTCTGAAGTTGGGGAACCTAAACAATGGGAGGTATCTTGCATATTCTAGCCTTCATCCCCAACACCATTTGGTTTCAGCATCTGTATAACCTCAACACAAACAAAAGGCTTCGGCAGCCAGAGGATGCCACAAGCAAATATTCTCAGCTTTTTCAATGGCCGGTGCTGGATCTGGTTATCAATGCTTAGTTGGGTTCAGTAAAACTTAAGTTGTGTTTCCCGAGAACACCACAAAAGTAAGCAAACCGAGATGGGTGTGATTGTATGGGTGGGCTTGAATGGATGCTAGAGTCCTAGCCATGGCAAATTTAAGAGATGGGCAAGTCCACCTATGGCCAGCTTCACTCATGGGCTCTGCATTGGCTTCACGGTGCCTGTTTTAGGAATGAGGTGGTGGTGCCTCACCCCCTTCTCCAATCTACTCTCAGCTCCAGCAGTATGGCGCTGCCTGGAAGCTCTCCCTGCCTCCTCTGCTTTTCCTTCCTCTCATAAACAGGCTGCATTTTAGGTTCCATTTGGGTGTCTTGCTACTGGCAGAGCTTGCAATAAGTATCTACAACCACTGGGACTCTATCTAGCTTCAAGAAGCTTTCAGAAAAATAAGAACTCAAATGCAAGAAAAACAAAGTGCAGGTACCTTCACAGACAGCCTGGGGGAGCCAGTGCCACCCGCCTCTGCAGGGCTGACCTAGCTTAGCAGCCTTCCCTGAAAGGGATTGAAGGGAAATTGGGGAGTGGGGGGCAGCTAAGTTTCTTTCTACTTCTCTGCCCCAAGCTCTTCACACAGCGCTGCGCCTCTATGGGTCAGGGAAACATTATCATGCTGGACAGGAAGGCAAGGCTCAGAGAGGCTCAGACACTTCCCTAAGTGTCTGGAGCCACTTAGTCACCGGGTGGCTGGGCCACGATGACCCAGGTGGAGGAAAGTGAATCAATCAAATCATTTCCAAACTGTGAGTCTCAGTCCCTTGGCGCTCCTGGAAACCTCTTTGAGACTCCATTTCTTCTCCTATAACTGTAGTTTTGAATTGTCCCTTCTACCAAGGGTCCTTGTGAGCAAGGACAATAGAGTCAGTGGTATCAAAACATAAAACTTCTGGGGGTCCAGAGAGATAGCACAACGGTAGGGCATTTGCCTTGCACGCAGTCAACCCAGGATGGACAGTGCTTCGATTCCCGGCATCCCATATGGTCCCCTGAGCCTGCCAGGAGCAATTTCTGAGCGCAGAGCCCAGAGTAACCCCTGAGCACTGCTGGGTGTGTCTCCAAAACAAAACAAAAAAAAAAAACTTCTAACCCCATGCAATAATCTACCTCCACACTGGCTGGTTTTCCATGACTTCAAATTATTTCCTTGCCACTAACTCAAAGATAAGAATAGTAAAACTAATAACCCCCTCCCCACAAAAACTAACACCTAGCCTTGATCACATTTGCATCAAAGTTGATGTCCAGGCCTAATTCATAAGGCCACATTGCCTTCATGCTGATTAAAAAAAAAAAAAAAAAGAATTAGCTACTGGAACCCTGAAACCTTAGTTAGGGCTTCAAAAGCTTGGAAGGCTCCGAGCCAGGACTGAAAAAACAAACAAATCCCCTGGATTCTTTCCCCTTGAGGACTCTGTGCTTCAGCTCAGACCACACTGCTTTCTCCTTGAGCAAGCTCCTGGGATAAAAATAGCCAAGCAGCAGGCAGCTCTTCCTGGGGCTCAGAGAAGGAAGGGATAGAGGAGAGGGGGCCTCAGGGTCTGGAGAAATAGGAAAGGCAGTGAGACTGCAACTGGGGGGCACGAGACAAGGGGTCGGGGAGGCTTCCTGGTAATGGGGAGAGAGGAAACATCAGTTGGATGAGGACACAGGAAGTTGAGAACCTGCAGGAAATACTGCTTAGGGAAGGAGAAAGAGACAGGGTAGGGGCTAGTCTTAGATAAACGGAGAAGAGCAGAAGGACCAGGAAGAGCCTCTTGAGATATGGAAAACAAAACACTGAAGCCCAGGGGGGGGTTGAGTGTTTGAAATAAAGCCACATATGAGGCCAGTTCTAAGGGGGCTATAGTCTACACAGAAGCTGATTCTCCCTTTGCCCTCTCACTTCCTTTATCCCAAACACCACTCTGGGCTCCTCCTTTTTGCCAAGAGATCCCTCACCTGAAGTGTCCTCTAGAAGGCCACCTCACCAGGTGCTTGCTGGGGGCAGGTATGTGTGGGGATGGGGGTAAGAGGGCTCTGGAGCTTAAGGACACACACTTGATGGGGCCTAAGCGATGGCCCAAGCAGTAGGGCATTTGCCTTGCAAACGGCTGACCCAGGGATGGACCTCCGTTCGATCTCCAGCGACCCATATGGTCCCCCAAGCCAGGAGCGATTTCTGAGCACACAGCCAGGAGTAACCCCTGAGTGTCATTGGGTGTGGCCCAAAAACAAGACAAAAAAGAACAAAAGATTAAACAAATCTTTCTCTTGGAAGCTAGAAAATGCTGGTTCAGAGGTTCAGACCATTTGGGGGGCTTCTTGTGCACAAGGAGCCTCTGCAATCCAGGATAGTAGAGCAGCTGGAACCCAGCACTCTGCCAGTCTCCCTGCTCCCCCAGGCTCCCATCAGCACCTCCACCTTGCAGCAAGCTCAGTGCCTGCTGGGCGGCACAGGGAACTTCTATAGTCTCTGAGGGCTCACATGCAGGCTGGGAGGCAACATCCTTAAGTCAGGAGTTACACAGATTCTGAAGATGACATTTGGGCAGAGAACCAGAGGATGGATGTGTGGGTCATGTGGACATCCAGTAGAACTTTCTAGGCCATGAAGCTTTGCATGTTGTGGCCCTGCAAAAGGCTGGATGGCTGGATGTGAGATCAGGGATGGAACAGGAGGACCCGATGGACTAAAGACGATCCCCAGCTTCCACTGCCTTTTGCCCCTACAGCTCTCCAAAAGAAGGCAGGAAACTTTTGTAGTTTTGAATTGTTTTAGCACCAACCTGCTGCTTCCACTCTAGGCCATACCCATTGCTGTATTTTACCATTAAACAAATCTTTCTCTAAAATAATAATAATAACAGGGGCCAGAGAGATAGCATGGAGGTAAAGCCTTTGCCTTTCATGCAGAAGGTCATTGGTTCGAATCCTGGCATCCCATATGGTCCCCAGAGCCTGCCAGGAGCGATTTCTGAGCCTAGAGCCAGGAGTTACCTCTGAGTGCTGCCGGGCATGACCCCAAAATATAAATAAATAAATATAAGAAATAAAATAATAATAATAATGAGGGGCCTGAGTGATAGCACAGCAGGTAGGCGTTTACCTTGAACGTGGCTGACCCAGGACGGACCTTGGTTTGATCCCCAGGCACCCCATATGGTCCCCTGAGCCAGGAGCAATTTCTGAGCACATAGCCAGGAGTAACCCCTGAGTATCACCAGGTGTGGCCCAAAACAAACAAACAAAACTAATAATAATAATAATAATAATAATAATAATAATAATAAAATGGATAAATAAAACTCAGTGGGAAAAAAAGGCTTGGTCTGACTCATACTGAAAAGGCTCCCTCTGATTTTAATGGCAGGGATAGAGAATGCTGTAGAGGGTCTGGTGGGGAGAAAGTGAGGGGGAAAGGGAGGGAGTAAGAGAGACAGAGACAGAGAGACTTTAGTAACCCCAAGGTAAGGTGGGACAGTGGGCTCAGGTGCTAAGAGCATAGCATGAACTGGGCAGAGGTCAAGTCTACAAGATTTGGTACAAAATCAGGTGAGGGGTGGCGAGGAAGAGAGGCATTAGGAGAGTTCTGGAATGTTTTCACCTCAAATGCTCAGGAGGTCATGTAGTATGAAGGTGGATAAAGAAAAGTCTTAGGTGTTAAGTTTGGGGAATTCAAATATGTGCATCCTCCTCAGGTCAAAACTGGTTTCCTGGGGGCCTTTCATCACTCCCACACACACACACACCCTATTGCCGTTAGTCTGGAACCATCCCTATCTGAGTCCAGTTTCAAATAGTGGGGCCCAGAGTTCAGGGCTGAATTCCAGGTCCCATTCCATCTTGAAGGCATCTCTGTGCCTCAGCCCAACCTGAACACATTTGTTCCAAGGAACTCAAGTCTTCCAAAAATACTTTTTGTTTGCTTCTATCTGGGGGCCATACCCAGCAATGCTCAGAGCTTCTTCCTCCTGACTCTGTGCCAGGGATCACTCTGGCAGTGCTAAGAAGACTGTAAGTAAAACTAGAGATCCAACTGGGATAGGCCCCTTGTAAGGCCGGCTCCTTAGCCTGCTGTATTATCTCTCTGATGCTTAACATTATTCTTTGTTTTTGTTTTTTTTTGGGGGGGTCACACCTGGCAGTGTTCAGGGGTCACTCCTGGCTCCACTCAGAAATCGCTCCTGGCAGGCACTCGTGGTGGACATATGGGACGCCGAGATTCGAACCACTGTCCTTCTGCATGAAAGGCATACGCCTTACCTCCATGCTATCTCTCCAGCCCCTTAACATTATTCTTAATAGTGAGAGACTGAAATTTTTCTCCTAAGTCAGAGATAAGAAAATGATGTCTGCAGTTACTACATCTAGTCAACACTGTCTAGAACTTCTAACCAAGGCAATTAAGCAAGAGAAATAAGAGTATCCAGATTATAAAGAAGTAGCGAAACGACTTCTGTTCTCAGATGATAAGGTTTTTTTAATATACAAACAATAAAAGGGAAATGTGGACACAGATACCAAGAATTAGAACTGATAAATACAACAAGACTATAGGATGTAAGTTTCATATACAAAAATCATCTGGGGTTCTAAACTCTAGCAATGAATAATTTTTTTTTGTTGTTCAATTCTGTAATTGTTTCATACAGGAAAAGAATAGAATTCTTAGTAACAAATGTAATCAAATTAGCCTCAGAATTGAGGGCATCAAAATATCACGAAAAAAAATTAAAACTCTGAGTATAGAAGCCAGAGTAATGGACAGTAGGTAGGGTGCTTGCTTTGCCACAGCTGACCCAGGTTCAATCTCTGGCACCTCATATAATAGCCTGAGTACTACCAGGAGGAGTTCCTGACTGCAAAGTCAGCAGTAACCTGAGTACTACCAGGTGTGCCTCCCCGCCAAAAAAAAAACCATAATCTGAGTACATGAAAAGGCATTTCCTTTTGTACATAATTTGTATTCAACTTCCAGCATTTTTTAAATAGAACTTGACAAGCTGATTCTAAATTTTATTTGAGAAGGCAAAGGGTTACATGTAGCCAAAGCAATCTTGAGAAAGAAAACAAAGATGGGAAAACCTGCAGTTCTCAACCTCCAAATCCAAAGATGCAGTAACCAAGACTATATGTCTGGTGAAATAAAAGCAGACATACAAATCAATGGAACAGAAGTAAGGGTTTAGAAACAGAATGAATAAAGAAAATAATTGGGTTTTAACCTTTTGCCATGTGCAACTATGAATTCAAAATAGGCCAGAGACCAAAATATAGGTGCCCAAACTAGAAAAGCCTCAGAAGAAAAAAGAGAAGCGAATCATCAAAAACTGTAGTAGTAATGGGTTCTTAGCTATGGCACCAAAAATATAATTGACAACAAAATTAAACTTACTAAATTTCATCAAAATTAATTTTGGTGGGGCTGGAAAGATAGTACAGGAGTTAAGGCTCATGCTTTATATGCAAGCAACCTCAGTTTGATTCCCAGAACCCCATGGTCCTTCAAATGCCCTAAATAAGATCCTTTAAGTGGCCTAAGTAACCTCTAGCATCACAGGTCTGAGTAGTAGAATCTGAAATTTGGGTCAGTTGAATCAAATTTGGGTCAGTTGAGTGTAAGGCAAGCCTCTTACCTACTGTACTATCTCTCTGGCCCCTCAAAAAGTTGCTTTCATTATGGTGCATAAATAAACATTTTTTTCAATCAACTTCTTTTGTTGTGATATCATGCTTAATAATGGTATTAATACTCATGTATTTATAGCCCCACTTCCCCCATTCTGGGAACCATTCAATAGCTCCCTCTGAGTGTGTGCTATGGCTCCCAAAGTCCTTGAGGGGTTCAAGGAGAATGGAGGCTGCTTAAAATCTCCTTGTTTCTCCCACCTCACCTGACAAGATGCCAGGGGTGCTATAAATAGGTAAGCACTGGCTGGTCTCCAGATGGCCATAGAGGAGGCAGAACCCTCAGGAAGGAATCTGAGCTTTCCAGAGCTGGAAGGGCTCCTGATGCAGTGGGGAAACTGAGACTCAGAGACAAAAGCTCTTAACCTGTCAGCTCTAACTCCATGGCCAGCTCCCAACCCCAACACTCAACCCCTGGTCTTTGTTTATGATTCTACTTCATCTCCAGGAACAAAAGATAGTTCTGGTTAATGGAACACTGGATTTTAGGAAGTAGAAGGGCCATCAAGTCCTCATTCACCTTCTATCAATTTCTGGGGACCACTCCCTCCTCGGGAAAATATACCACATTTCTGGTCATAATGAATCAGTCACTCATGAGTGGTGTCCCTAAGGGCAGGGTCAGGACAGATGTTCCTTTTCAGGCCCTTGTGGACTGAGTGTTTCTAGAATTTCTGTTTCCCCAAGTCCCCAACCCCCCCTCCCCCACAGCAGAGACAAAAGCAGCTGCTCCCGTAGGGACCTCAGTTACTGGAATCCAGGACTGCTGGTGACTGGAGGCAGGCAGAGGGGTTGTCACAGCCACCAGGCAGCATCCAGGGATTTTTTTAGAACTTCTCCTTTTCCTCAGGGCTTCAATGTTGGTTTGATGTGAGGGCAATAAGAAAGCCCAAGGAATATTGCTGAGTCATCACTCAATAGAAAAAAGTTTTGGGGGGAATGTGAGGACCCCCCAGAAAAAGTCTCATTGAGTAAATAGAGAGCCCTGGTGGTTTTTGTTTTTGTTTGTTTGTTTGTTTTTGGTTTTGGATCACACCTAGTGATGTTCAGAGCTTACCCTTGTCTCTGCACTTGGGAATCCCTCTGAGTGGGGCTTGGGGGACCATATGTGATCCCCAGATCAAGCCTTGGTTGGCCACGTGTAAGGCAAGTGTCCTGCCTGCTGTACTTTTTCATGGCCCAGGAGAGTCCCTTTACAGCCCAAAGAATATTTTTATTGGAAGGAGAGTTAGAGCTTCTAGAATCTAATTAATAAGGACCTCAGAGGGATTAAAGAGATGGTCCAAATGGTAGTGCACTTGATTTGCATGTGACTGACCCAAATTCAATCCCAGCACCACCGAAGGTTCCCTGAGCCCTGCCAGGAGTAATCCTGGAGTACAGACAGAGGAGTAAACCCTAAGCACTGCTGGGTACAACCCTCAAATAAAAACAATAAAACGGACCAATGAGAACCAAGAAACCAATGCAATTTGGTCCTTATGATATGACCAGGATTTCCATGCCTGGATGTTTCCCCTGACCTCTCACCAGTACACAACTGAGCAGACGGTCCCCACCCTACAGGTAGGCCACCAGGCATACCAGTGTACAGCTTGCCCAGACCAGGGAGCTGCCAGAAGCTCCGAGTCTCTGTGTGTGCAACCCAGGCTACTAGCCTGGTGCTCAGCAGGGAACTGCTAAGTCTTTTCCTTCCTGCAGAAATGATTTGCATCAGGAGTGAGGGCAGGGGTCCCTGAGAAAAGCTGAACTGCAGATGTTGCTTTTCATTCCAGGAAGGGCATTGCTTTTTTTTTAATTTCTTTTTTCTTTTCTTCTTTAGCAGTGCCAGGAAAGGGAGTCCTGGCCTGACACATGCAAGGTAAATGCTCTGCAGCTGAGCCACATCTCAGGCCTTGATGATGTTTCTAGTCTTGAGATTACAGCTTTTCAGTCTCTTGATAAGCAAGAGAGCACTTAAACTGTCTCCATCAGCTGCGGTCCTTATCGGCTCATGGGCTCCCCATTAACTGCCCTGCTCTCCCCAGGGTGCAGAGTGTAGAGGACAGAGGGAGCCAGGCAGTGGGCAGCAGGGGCTAGAACAGATGCCCTGGAGCTGAGCTGTGCTGAGGGTCTCATGCAGCCTTGGTTGATGCACTGGACCTCCTCAGCCTCCATTTTTCACCACCCATTTCTGCCTCCAAAAAGGCCTTCGATGAGGTGCCAAAGCACAGGGTAATCAGGGGAGTTTGAGAATGACAACGACATGGACACAGAGCACAGACAGGTCCAGGCTGAGAGGAATCTCTCCTGCCACAACCCTACTAAAGCGAAGACACAGACAGCAGCAGATAGACATTAAGTAAAGCAATTTGAATACTTAGAGAACTCTGGAACCATTATATAGGCCTGCTTAGGCTACAAGCCACAGTGCTGATGGTCAGCACCCAGTGACATCATAGATGACACCAACTAGGGTGTGGTGAAGGTTAGTTAAGAGCTAGTTAAGAGCCACAGAGCAAGGCCAGAGAGCACAGCACAGCAGAAAGGGCGCTTGCCTGGCAGGCAGCTGACCCTAGTTTGAATTCCCTGTACCACATGTGGTCCCCCAAGCACCACCAGGAGTGATCCCTGAGCACAATCCAGGAGTAGCTCCTGAGCACCAAAGGCGTATGTATGCCCTATAAGGAAATACAATTTTATTTATAAAAAGAACTAGGGGTTGGAGCATTGGTATTTATCTTGTGCAAGGCTGACCCAAGTTCGATCCCTGATATCCTATGTAGTCCTCTGAGCAAATCCAGGAGTGATTTTTGAGTACAAAGCCAGAAGAACCCCCTGAACATTAACAGTTGTGGTCCCCCCCCCTAAAAAAAAAACAGAAAGAAAACTTTCCATAAAAAATATGATAGGGCTGGGCAGATAGCACAGAGGTTAATCGCCAGCACCCCATATCACACACCACCACAGCTGAGTTGGCTCTGGGGTCACCCATATAGCAGGGCCTGAGCAGCATTGTATCCTTAGGCCTTAACATCAAACTACTTGACCTAGTGAGTGAAAGAAGCCCTGGAATGGTTTTGGAGCCCTGTTTGCACAGCTTGGATACTTTCCATCCCCCAGACAACAAAAATAAAGGAGAAAAAGACCTTGAGGAAGAGAGGGAGGGGTAAAGCGATAGCACAGCAGGGAGGGTGTTTGCCTTGCACGAGACTGACCCAGGTACAATTCCAGGTATCACATCTGGTCCCCTGAGTACTGCCAAGATTCCTGAGTGCAGAGCCAGAAGTTATACTCAGTTCTGCACTGATGAGATATCACTGGTGAATGTCTCTTGCTTGTCAAGAGACTGAAAAGCTGTAGTCTCAAGACTAGAAACATCATCAGGGCCTGGGATGTGGCTCAGCTGCAGAGCATTTACCTTGCATGTGTCAGGCCCAGGACTGAGCATCACTAGGTGTGGCCCATAAACAAAAAAAAGGATTAGAGGGTTTCAGGGTCCCCTGAGTATCCCGACTCATATGGTTCCTTCTCTAAAGGGGAGAAACACTGCAAGAACCCCAGATGATCAGCATGAAGCACTGAGAAGCGCACAACTTTCACTTATCTGGATTTGCATTTCCCACCATTCCATCATGATTCTCCCGATTTCAGTCACCCTCATGGATGTAGGATAGAAGGTTACAGGGCTGTGTTTACCAACCATGTTTTTACCTCTTCTTCTAGGTGTCAAGGCAGACCTGGGCCCAGGATGTTTCTGGACCCCCAGAAGAAAGTTTCACAGTCTATGCATAGGAATCAAGTCCTCTCTTGAAGCCTTCTGAGGGTCTGGTGCTTGGATGCTTCTCTGAGATGATAACCAAAAAGGAGTTCCAGCTATGGTGCAAGACCAAAGTACAGGCCCCTTAGAGATGCTCCAGACCCTAATGCTCACAGGGAACCCATAGGAAGCTTGCAGGGAGGAGCTGGCTTGTTTTCATGCTTATCTTGGTCCTTCCTATCCTGATGGACACACACACACACACACACACACACACACACACACACACACACACACACACACACACACACCATGACAGCCCGGAGCCTCTGCTCACCAGAGTCAATCCTAAGGAGGATTATGAGTATGGATTGACATGTTCAAGTGAGACAAGAATCCTGGAATCAGGCCATTTAGCTGTCTACTAGGCCAGACCCACACACTATGTCCCAAGGGCATATACCCTCTCTTTCTAGAACCTTCTAGAAACTCCTCACTCACCAGTGCCTGGCCCACCTCTAAGGGAAGCCACACCTTGGACACTATTTTCCAAGGGTGTAAATAGACTCCACACACCATTCAAACACACACCTTGCCACAATGATGGAAAGAGCAGGCATGTTCAGTGTGTCTGCAGGATGCCCTGCTCTGTTGTCTCATGACATCCATGCATTCCATCAAAGGCCTGCCTGATCTCTTCATTCATCAGAGGATGGATACTCCTGCAGTTCAGAGAGGTTGTGTGCCTAGCCCAGGTCACAAAGCTGTCCTGCTTGACAAGCACCAGTTTTCTGGTGACACCGGGGTGCCCTTTCTCAGACCAAATCCAAGTCAAAGGACTGTATTAAGGATGTCACAGGGGTTTGGTCGAATGGACCAGCTTCATTCTGGTGCAGAAAAGAGCATCTCAGTGCAAGACTGCACCATTGCCTGGAAGTCTATTTGGAAGAGTTCAAAGGATGGTCTGTGTGTTGTATTTTAAGTTCTGCGACTTTGGGGCTGCACAATAGTATAGTGGGTAGGGTGCATGCTTTGCACACAATGGGCCTGAGTTCTGTCCCCAGCATCCCATAGGTGTGAATCCTGAGCACAAAGCCAAGATTAACCCCTGAGTACCACTAAGTATGCCGCCATTCCCCAAATTCCCAACTTTGCTCACACACTCTTCAGAAGCAGCGACCCCAAATTCTATATCTGTGAAGGGGTTGTCTAGGAAATGTCAGGCTTGAGGACTCTAATGGTCTGGTCAGAGCTAGAGGCTCTAGAGGCTGCTTCTCTCTAACTGATTTCCAATAAAAAGTTAGTCCCTAAAGAGTCATCCATCCGAGAAAGGAGACCCTGAAACATTTCTGGGTGGCCCAGGCAGATCTGGCTGGAATCAAGCTGAACCCCAAGGGGTTATTCAGTGGCACCATGCCCAACCTCTGATGGGAACAACTGGCCTGCCCAGCCTGCCTCTGGAGGATGCTTTTCTCTATTCTAAACCGGGGTGCATGGGTATCTCTCCCCTCAGTTCTCATTGGCTCAACTACGACAGCCGGCTCTTTAGGGAGAAGCAATTGGCTGAACATAAGAACAAGAATAACAACTAGGCCTGGAGATAGTCCAACTGATAAGGCACTTGTCTTGCACCTAGGCTGGCCCAGATTTGATCCCCAGCACCATATATGGGTCCCCTGAATACAGAGCCAGGAGAAAGCTCTGAGCACTGTTACATATGGCCCTAAAACAAAACAAAGAAATAACAACTAGCTCTTTGTTCTCTCCCAGGCACCATGTGAAAAGCTTTTCATGAGAGAGCCAGAGATACAGTACAAGAGTTAAGTCTCTTGCCTTACACAAGGCCGACCCTTCTTTGATCCCCAGCGTCACATAAGGTTCCCCAAGTCCCAACAAGAATTACCCCTGAGCATAGTCAGTATGATCAAAAACAAACAAACAAAATGTTTACATGTCTTTCATAGATCATCTCTAAGATTATCTTATCTCGCATGTTCTCTGTGCCTTCAAAATTGTTAGGCCTAATTTTTAGGTTTTCTAAAAATTAATAGTTGTTATGTAAGTCATATGGTCATGTGCAAAGTGAGGAACCCCAGGCCTGAGGGTCACCAGGCATCTACCCACATGGAAGGGGTTTCTTTTGGCATCTGGTTTCTCCCCAGTCATAGCTCAGCCTCAGAAGTGCTGGCCAGGCCAGGCCGTCCCCTGACACCCTCTCCTCTGGCCATGTCCATTTCTGGGCTCTGGGAGAGACAGTATAAACAGAGAAAGGCTGGAACCTGGGGCAGTGCACATGGACTGGCTAGGGCACTGAGGAAAGGGGAAACTCAAGGAAATTTCCTAGAGGGGGAACCCACAGCTCTGCCCTCCTTTACCCTTTGGCACAGGGACAAACAAGCTGGCACTGGGTCTTTGAAAGTTGGAGAGTTGGATCCAAACCAAATTCGGCCCCCAGGCAACTGCGTGACCCTCAGCAATATCTGGAGGAGCCTCAAGACTTTTCTCCATCCATAGGGTAAAATGGGGACAATGGTTCCACCGCCAGCCACTTCCAGTGTCCATGAGAATTGCACCCAGTGTGACTCCTGGATGGATGGTTCCTTCTATCCCAGAACTGGGGGAATCAGGAAGCAGGATGCACCGTCGCCCTGGGAGATCCTGAGTGCCAGGCACGATGCCCAGAGCCTGCTCCCCTGCATGCACAGATGCAGCCTTTGCGTGGACAGACTTGCCCTTGAGCAACCAATCCCTCCATCCCCCTCGGCTGCCCCCCATTATCCCCCAAGGACAAAGCCCTGCAAAGGCCCAGCGCTGCCCTCCCCCGTGAAGCCCTTTGTCCTCAGAGCCCTCCCCTCCCAGCAAGCGGTGGTGCCAGCACTAATCATAGGATCTTTCTTCCTAGCAGCCGGCACGTGCAGCCCCCATCAGTGGTAATTAGGCAGCTAAAAGGGGTTGAAAGCCTATCAACCAATGACGGGAGGGGGCTGCTGAATGGGAAAATCAGCCTTGCCAGGTGGGGGGCTGGGGGCAGGGAATGATGGGGACTCTAGAGAGGCAGCCCTGAAAACAGCTACCCTCCCCATCTCCTGTTCCAGCTGCCGGGGCACAATGAAGGGATGGGGTATTCTCGCTGGGAATCAAAGAGTAGTGGGTGGGCGGGGAAAGGTCTTCAAGACAAGCACACAACTCAGCTCCACCCTGCGAAGCTCTACACCCCCCCACTCCCCAGAATAGATCTTCCATTAATATCCAAATGCTTCTCCTTAGAGGTTTGCTTTGGGGAACTGTATTCGCTCCCTGCTGGGCATTTGCTTCATCTTATTGGAAAAAGATTTCTTTTGTTTGACTGGGGGCCACACCCAGCTGAGCTCAGGATTTACTCTCGGTTCTGTGCTCTGGGGTGACTCTGGACCATCTTGGTGGGGGAGGAATAGGGTCATCTGGGGTGCCAAGAATTTGAACTCAGGTTGGCCACATTCGAGGCCAGTGCCTTACTATTTATTACTCCAGCCCCTTATCAGGAACTCTAAGCAGTGCTTTCTCCAAGATGGAAGTGCTTGCAAATTACTGGGATTCTTGCTAAAATGTAGATTCAGATTCAGTGGGTCCCGGGAGGGAGCTGAAAATTATGTATTTTTCAAACCAGCTTTCAGAGGTTGTTGCTAGTAACCCCAAACTCAAACACACTTTGGGAAGATTAAAAAAAAAGGTTTGGAGCAATATTCATCTGTGCTGGGGTTCACTCCTGGCTCTGCACTTGGGCAGTGAGTGCTGAAGGCCAAGGTGGGGGTGGGGGTAGAGAACCTTTGGAGAACCTGGAATCCAGCCTAGGTTGGCCACGACTGCAAGACTGTCCAAGGCCTCCCTTTTGGGATGGGTGGAAAGGAGGACATTCCTCTGTGACTTTGCACCTCCTCAGTTCTCAAAGCACCATGAACTCTGTGATGCAGAAAAACAGGAACATCCCATTGCATCTCATCTTGAGGCAAAGGAGCCAAGAAATAGCAACAGCTTATCCCATCCTTAAAGGCTTCTGAGGGCTTCTCTATAGAGGAAGTATTTCCCCGTCCTCAGCTTGCCTGGCAAAGGCCTGGCACAAGTTAGCTAAGACCTTTTTCTCTCTCAGGATATATGGGTGGTAAGAGGGCTCTGGGGGGGTATATCAAGAAAAGCTCAGATGCCCATGTGATCTGTGTATCTGCACCCCACTAACCTTCCTATGCTGACTGAATGCCAAGCCCAGGTTCTAACTGCCAGCCACATTGGATTCTTTCTTTCTAGTCACCCCTTTTATTGGAAGCCCAACCTACACATGCCATATTTGGAACCAGAGGCTTCTGGGAATGAGGCCTGTATTAGAGTTCCAGAAACCACCCACTCCCAGGAATGCTGACCTTGCTTTTGTTCAGCCTACCTGCTGGAGGGCAGGTGCCCTGCAGACCAGAAGGCAAGAGGCAGGTCCCCTGGGCTGGCACCATTCTGTTGGCAAAATCCAGACCCACAGCCTGTGTGTAGTTCAGACTTAGAGTGTCTGAAAAAACCTGCGCTGACTCCAGGCTTGGAAAACAAGAAAGGCAGAAGGAGATGCTGACAGTGGCTGCAAAGATCCTGAGATGCAGCTTCCAGACTGCTGGCATTTGCAGCCTTTGGCCATATTTGAGTGCTTTCCTCTCTTTCCACTCTTGAAGGGCTTCTAGTCGTCGAATAACTCTGCCCAACATCACCTTTCAGGCTGTGACATAGGGCAAATGAATCACCCACCCACACTGTGTCGGATTCAGAGAGCTTAGGTATCTCACCTAGGGCCACAACAGCATGAAGAGCCCATGAGAAATTCCCAACTGTACTTTTTCAGAGGCCACTAGGATTTGGACAGTGGCCCATAGGGATAGATGACCAGATACTAGCCTCCTGGGTCACCAGGCTCCCTGTGCCTCGGTTTGGAGAACCACGTAAATCCGCGGGCTGTTGCAGGGAAACCTCTGGCTCTCCTGAGCTGGGATACTTAAAAACACAAGGCAGAAGCATGTTCACTCAATTGCCAGAGAGGCCCTCACACCCCTCAGAGGAGTGGTATCTCCTGAAGACTGGGGCACATGCAGCTCCATGGGGGCCTTTAGAAGATGAGTCCTCATCCGCCCATTTTCGGCTTGTTTGATTTTTATCCCATTTTATTTCTTCTCTTTTCTTCAAACAGAACCACACAACTTGAACCATCTAGTTCTGAATCTCAAATTGAGGGAGAAATAATGGAGGGTACCAAGACCAAACAGTTGTATGATCACTAAGTAGTAATAAAAATGATCGGACTTAAACACCAAATCCAAAGCCAACGACAAAAGAATTGATACCCAATCTACAACAAGCTAGATACAGAGGGGACCACTTATACTAGCAGTCTGGGGGGGGGGGCGGGTAAGGGAGGGGAATATGGGATGCTTGCTGGAAACGGGGGTGGAGGGAGGACAACTTTGGCGATGGGAATTCAATGTATGTACCTAAAATATTACTGTGAAAGACATGTAATCTACTTTGGTCAAAATAAAAATTATTATTATAACAAAGAAGATGAGTCCCCAAGGCCTCGCTCTACTAAAGGGGAGAGCAAACTGAAAAATGGGACTCTCACAACTCCTTCTTTCCCCTGCCTCTCCAGAATGCACCCCTTTGTTACAGAATACTAGCTGTAAGAGGCTAGTCTTGCCTTGACCAGGAGCAAGAAGTTGAAGAGCAGCAGAAGGCCTCTCTCACGTCCTTACCTGCAGACAAGGAAAGCTGCCCACACTCAGGGCATATTTTCACATGGAACCTCCTCCTCAAGACCTCCATAAACCACTAGCCTGACTTAGTGGGAGGAGAGGCACAAAGAGCTCCAGCTTCTGAGACCCTTCCAAGGCTGGAGCAGGGCTTCGACAGAGGCACTTGGGGAGCAAGGTCAGTTCATGTCTATCCATATCCACTCACACTTAAGTATGCCTCCTCACATACATTCATTCCCAACACCTTCTCTTCTCATAACCTACTCACATCCATTACCCAGTCATACAGTCTCAAATACCTTCACACACACCATAGTCTCACAAATCTTCTTCTCACAATACATTCACACACTCAAATTCATTCTCACACGCCCACTCATGCTCACACATACTAATTTTCACATCCACTCACACTCACTGCCTCACACACACACATTCCCTCATCCATCACCACATTCTCTCACTCACACCCATTCTCTCCCTTACACATTCTCACTTACTCCCACTCATGTTTCTTTCCCTCATCTCCTCATACACCCAATCAATCACATTCTCATTCTCATACTCAGAAACTCTCACTCAGGTCATCCCCAACTCTCCCATCCCAGCCGTGGTTCTTTTATTTTCTATTTTTATTTTTGGGTCATACCCGGCAGTGCTCAGGGGTTATTCCCAGCTCCACACTCAGAAATTGCTCCTAGCAGGCTTGAGGGACCATATGGGATTTCGGGATTCGAACCACTGTCCTGCATGCAAGGCAAACGCCTTACCTCCATGTCATCTCTCTGCCCCCCCGCCATGATTCTAAGGGAAGGACTGAACCTCCACCTCTAGAACATTCTCTCCCAGCTTCTAATTCAACAGGACCTCACATTTTCTTTTATAAAATACAAATATACACAAATGAGAATCCATTTAACATATAGAGACACTGGGGCCGGGTAGGTGGCGCTGGAGGTAAGGTGCCTGCCTTGCAAGCGCTAGCCAAGGAAGGATCGCGGTTCGATCCCCCGGTGTCCCATATGGTCCCCCCAAGCCAGGGGCGATTTCTGAGCACATAGCCAGGAGTAACCCCTGAGCGTCAAACGGGTGTGGCCCAAAAACAAAAACCAAAAAAAAAAAAAAAAAAAAAAAAAACATATAGAGACACTGAGGCTAGACCAGTACTGGCAGGTATGCAGTGGAAGAGAAGTCCACTTCTCTCTTGCTACTAGGTCTTAACCGCAGAACCTCAAATCATTTCTCAGCTTTCCCAATGTTGCTATTTCTCCATGGATTTTTTTTTATAATTTGTTATTATTATTGTTTTGGAGCCTCACCTTCTGGGCAGTGCTCAGGGGTTATTCCTGATGCTACATTCAGTAAGCATTTCTGGTGGTACTTGAAAAGACATATGGGATGTCGAGGATGGAACCCAAGTTGGCTGTGTGTAAGACAAATGCCCTACCTGCTGTACTATTGCTCTGGCCCCCCTAGATTATTTTAAAAACCTGGATGCCTGTGACCATTGTCTGCTCTCAATAATGAAGAGAAGTGACCAGAAAAGAGGTGAGATCCATGGGGAGACTTGGAAGGAAACTACTCCCCAGAACTGGGTTCCTGGATGTAAGCACGACTCTGGGGAACAATTTACTTCTGCAGACACATAAGTATTTATCCCTATTGCTTCTGCCAATCAAATGGATCAAGGTTTCCACATTGCCCGGGAATAAGATTCAGGTTCCTTCCTCACCACAAGACTAAGGACTTCTTGAGTCTCAGTTGAATAGAACTTTATGCTCCTTGGGTCCAGGACAGAGTCTGGGTGTGTCAATGCTGAACTGTAACATTGATGTGGCTATGATCAGCTTATCCAGTCTCACTCCAGAACTATAGACCTCCATTCCCTTACCCACTCTGTGCCTCAGTCTCTCTGTCGATCAATGACCTGACAGCATTAGCATGCAGATTTCAGAAGCAGGTTGGTAGCCTGGGCAGCTGGCTCTTCCTTAGCCCACACAAACACCTGGTGATGGCATTAAAGCAGGAAAATTAGAACTAGAAGCATGAAACTAGAGGCAGAACCTTCGAGTGACCCAATCTAGGAGCTGTGCAAAGACAGAGAGGCGGTAAATCACTAGAACAGAGCAAGAAGGCAAGCATAATCAGGTTGCTAGAGCAGGAATGAAGAGGGCCACAGAAACATGAGCAAATGTCTATCTAAAGCTTAAAATTAATTGTATGAGTCACTGACTGTAGCAACTATACGGACATTAACAACCCTGTTAGCAACCATTGTGCATGTTAGATGAAAAATGCTTCCGAGAAATGATGCAGTGGGTATCTAGCTTACAAATGCTCTTTGTGAACTGCATTCAAGGCTCAACTCATTTGTGGCAATAACCAGGTAGAGTCCATTTGTGTAATGAAACTGGATTGCCTCCCTCATACTTTGGGATGCTGCCTGCTTCTTGGTCAGATTTCTGTAATAGCGTGGAGTACTGGTAGTCATTGAGTTCCACCTTTGTGCAGTCGCTGGGGGACACTATTCACATACCTGTCTTTTCCTACCTATCCCCACCCCTTCCACTTTCACAGATGGGAGGGGGGGCATTCGGTTGCCACAGAGGGAAGGATCTACACTGTAGATCATGAATCAATGAGCTTCTGCTTTCACCCAGGATATTACAGTAGGTAGGGCACTTGCTTTGCATGTATCAAACCCAGAGTAGATCCCTAGCACCGCATATGGTCCCTGGAGACCTGCCAAGAGTGATCCCTGAGTGTAGATTCTGGAAGCAAGAGCTGAGTACAACTGAATATGACCCCAAACCTCTCTTTGCTCAAAAGTCACCAAGAGTTACAGCCCACCTGGATTTATCCCTACCCTAGTCACAGTGTCCACCTCCATGGTCAAAGTGGAGCTGTGAGACCAGCACCCTGCAGTCATTATTTCCATTTCCCCATGGAAGATGAGGTCATTGGCCTCCATAGGTTTGTCTCAGCTTGAAAAAGTTCCTTCTTTTCTCTCATTGCATCCTCTTTTTGCCATAAAAACCTTCTGTTTTGTAGTACATCTTTTTTATTTGATCTTTTTGAGCTCTCTTGCATTTGCTTGATAATCTTTTGTCTGATTCATGAATGATTGGATAACAAGTTTTATTAGTCATTGGGGTTGGAGTTTTGTTACAGAATACAAACAAGGTTGCACTCAGCAGTACTGGAATCAGGACTTCACCACCTTTGCTGTGGTGGGAGACACAAACTACTGGCTTCCTGTTGCTTTTGGAATAAAGACCAAATTCTTCCTAGCAATCCTGGAATCTGGGAAGTGGATCTGGGAAGTGGGGTCTGATGAGAGGGTTGGGGCCATACCCATGCTGCTCAGGGTTTATTCCTGTGCTCAGGTTATCACTTTTGGCAGTGTTCAGGAGGCTAAATGGGGTACCAGGACTCAAACACAAGTTGGCCATATGTAAGGCAAATACCCTCCCTGCTATACTGTTTGTCTGACCCAGAATTCCCTCTGAGCCTTGTTGAGCATTGAGTGAGAACCCCAAAGCCTTACTCAGCCATAGTATGACTCAGGAGAGGTCAACCCACCTTTCTAAGTAAAGTCCCCACTGAAACTTGGGCTTGGTGACTCGAATCTTTTCCCTGTTGATTCCAGCATGCACTCAGCATGGAGCAGTCTCTCCCAGATGCTTCTTCTCTGTCCAGAAAATTCAGGAGGTTAGGAGCGCCTGACAATCCCTTATCTAGCTGTACATCACTGTACTATTCTGAACTATGATCAGAGCTGTGTAGTTAACCGTGCTCCTATTTCTGGTCCATGCTCTGAGCACATTTGGAATTTCCTGAGCAATTAAAAGGAGTCTGTTATGTAAGTGAAGAAGTATGAGGGTGGAGGCACACATTACAGAATAACAGGTGTTAAATGGCAACCCTCAATCTCCCCTTCTGCCTCCCCACCTGACCCCTGAGAGGAAAGGAGGGCTGGAGATAGCCTCCATAGCCAGTGGGCGATGATTCAACACTGATGCTGGCACCACAACATGTGTGACTAAAGCCACATTCAAATGTGAGCTGCCAGTGGTACCTGTCAGTACTGTGTTCATCAATCTTAGATAAGTAATGAAAGGACCCAGAGAACTCCCAAAGGAGGGAGGACTGAAAGATTCCTGTTGGGGTAGGCTTAAAGAGGATGTGGGGGTTCAGATTCCCTTCCCATCCCTGTTCTGGCTTTTTTATTTTTTATTTGTTTTTCGGTCACACCCAGGGGCACTCAGGGATTACTACTGGCTCTGTGCTCAGAAGTTGCTCCTGGCAGGCTCGGGGGACCATATGAGATGCCACAAATCGAACCAAGTCTGTCCTGTGTTGGCCGCATGCAAGACAAATACCCTACCACTGTGCAATTATTGCTCCCCAGGTATTCCTAGGTCACAGCTTCTTACTTGCAACAAGGAAGGCACTGCTCTGAGCTCTGTTGGCAGCTTTTGTCAAGTAAGGAAATCAAAAGGGAGGTGACAACAATGTGTCACATGGAGTATAGGTAAGCCCTGGGCCACTTAAATCTTGCACTGCTCAATGTGGATCACAGTCGAGTGGAGCTAAGTTATAGGAACACTCAGCCAAAGCTTTAAGAATAGTTGACTGAATCCAGGATCTTTAATACAGAAACCTGATGCCAACACTAGGACTGCGTGAAAAATAAAACTGGATTGGCACTACAGACAATGACTTGGATTGAATAAACTAGTTTGCCTGGAGCCTAGAGTTGGTCTTATGCCAGGAAACTTCAGGGGTAGTGGTCTCCTTGTATTTAGACCAAGGCTATTCCTTTCTATGACCCCCATATTTTGGTGGGCCTATGCAAACAATATTTGCCACTCTAACACCGTTTTTACTGTGCCCTTTTGACTAACCCTTAAAAAAAAAACCTCTGAAACTTTTGATGTTAACTTAAACTAATATGTATGTGCATGAATATATAAAAATACTATGCCTTCAAAGTTAAGGAGTCACATAAATATCATGGCTTTAGGTTGCTTTGTGTACTGCTAAGAAATGTTATAATGTACTACAATCTGGGGACTTGTGGACAAAGTAATTGTACATGGGTTCTGCCTTATTTTTCTTAATGTTTTTTTGACTGTAAGTTCAATATTTAGGCGTCAGCAAGGGGATTTCTTCTGAGAACTCTGTTTATGGGCGATTGTTCTTTCACTGTAACTTTACCTTGTTCTCTTTGCATCATTGTTCTCATAATTAAAAATAAAAAATTAAAAAAAAAGAATAGTTGACTGAAATCACACACTCACTCACTCACACACACACATACACACACACACACACACACACACACACACACACACACACACACCCCTCCCGCTTCTCCCAAGATTTGCACTGGGTGGGTGATCAGAATTCTTATAGTTGATGATCAAATGTAGAGTTATATCTAGAATCCAACAGGCATCTAATCTACCAGAATTCCATCTCAATCCCTACATGGTCTACTTTTAAAACAATCAATAGTTAAGAGTTGGAGAAATAGCACAGGGGGTGGTCACATGCCTTACACACAGCTGACCCATGTTCAATCCTTGGCATCCCATATGGTCCCTTGAGTCCTAGGATCACCTAGAAGTGATCCCTGAATGCAGACGTAGGAGTAATTCCTAACCACCACTTATCCAAAAATAATGGAGAAAAAATTCATAGTAACATGCCATTTACCTCCCAGAAAGAAATTCTTAGGAACAAGAAACTAGCAAGTCATTGAACAGAAACACATACACAATGTTCTGTGAGTCTTCCAAATAAAGGAAAACTATAAGAAAAATAATTTATATAAAAAATAAGGGTCCTTCAACAGGTTCTGAGGAATAGGATGACAGTACTAAAAGCACAGCGAAGTCACAGGCCCAATATCCCAGTAAGACCCTCACTCGGACACAAATTAGTTCCAGTGGCCTAGCTAGAATGGTTTCCTAGTAAAACTCTTTTAGGCAGAACAAGATGTAGATCTAATCCAGAAATTGTCATACAGAAAAAAAATGGAGTGAATATTAATATATATATCACCTGCTTTGTATTTAGGGTTCAGGGAGAGCTTGGAGGTTATGCACCAAAGTTATAAATGTGAGACCATGAATTTGAACCCTGACAGTACCACCTACTCCCCCCCACCCCCCACCCCACAGCACACACAGCAATTTTGACAATTATAGGATAAGGGACTGAACATTTGGGATTTCCCATGCCACCACATGATGGTGATCTCCAGGACACATTAAGCACAAGTGTGCAAGCACCAGCGGGGAAACCATAGCTTCAAAATGCAGGAGCAGAAGCTTTTTGCAAGGATTATTTAGATGGAGAAGAGAGAAAATCAGGCCTCATGCTCAGATGCTTCAAAGCAGATTGACCCTTGGTCAGGGCAGCAGCAGGGGGAGCAGGGGGTTGGGGTGCTGTGGAGGGAGCCTTTAGGCAAGCCTGTTCCAGTCCTTGGTTCCAGGAGAAGGTGCAGCCGGAGCCTGTTACCCCCTCTTCATTGACCTGAGAGAGACCCACCGCATATTGTTCTGTCGGAATCTCCCAGATGGTCCCAGCTGCTGAGGGGAGCCCCATCCTGGGAGCAGAGCCCAGCCACTGTCCAGGGCCAAGTGCTTTCAGCTGCTCTGAAAGGCCCTTTGAGAGGTAACTTTCCGTTCCCCCTCACATGCCCCCAAGCATACCCCCGGAAACAGAGACCAGCCCCCCACCCCCCAGGCAGCCGCTTCTGGAGCATGCAGCTCCTCAGCCAGGGTACCTGGCAGATCCTGGTTACTTGCACTGTTTTTGATGGACTCCAGTGGGTCTCCTTTGCTGTCCTGCACTCAGGTCTCAGGGATCTGGGGTAGGAGGTCCATACTAACCCTTTCACCCTGTAGGCTCATTGGGGATGGAGAGATGTACTCAGGCCTTTGGTAATGGTATAGTGATGGTGGGGCCTGAGGAATTTCCCTGGCCTAGTATGCTCAGAGCCAGGGCACAAAAGAAAACTCATTCTCCACCCTACCTGCTTTGAATCAAAGCAGAACCTTAGCCTGCATCTCACCACCCTCTCCAGAAAATGCACACTGGCAGGTGGAGACAGTCAGATACACACACACACACACACACACAGGCACAAAAACACACCCAGACACACAGTGGCACATGCATACACAAATACAAACACACGTGAACACAAGGCACATCCACAAATATACATAATCCCCTTACGTACACACACAAGAGATATCCATGGTCCACTTATGTACACACAAACATAGACACACACGCACAAACACACAGTTCCCTTATATATACAAACACAAACAAACATGCCTGGTCCTTTTATATATACACACACACAGTCTGGCTACCGCCTACACACACTGTCCCCCATACACACACAGAGTACCCCTTGGTAGCTGTTTTGGCAATTAGTCCATGCTCGCCCCAACACCTTCTCTCTGTGCTACTGGGGGACTCTGCACAGACCAGGAGACCCCCACCCCACCCAGGTGCCTAAGGTTCCAACACAGGCTCTCAGCACCTCTCCCCTACTCTCAGATGCAGATGGCAAAGAACAAACCACAGTGCAGGGATCATACATCTTTGCAGAGTTGAGGAGAGTGCCATGGACTCAAGTGTCCCTCTCCTGTGTGGACCCCAGTTTTTCCCTCCAGCGTGGACTCTGCATGTCCAATTCAGTGTAGACTCACATGTTCCCCTCCAGTGTGGACCTTGCAATCCTTCCATTCATGCTTCCCATGAGAATGACTTCAGCTGGGGTCTCTGTACAGTTGTCACCAAACTCTGTCCTGTGAGTTGAGCAGGCAGCCACCCTCACTCTTATCTGCTACAGGTTGAGGATTCTACACAAGTGTGAGCCTGTCACATGGACTCCTGAACTGGGGGAGCAGTCACACCCCCAGGCAGTAGGTATGCTGACTCCATTTCCATGGTCAGAAGAATAGCACCACAGCTAACAGGGTTGGAGGACAGGGTCTGGCGCTGGTGACAACTGTAAGAAGAAGAAATGGGAAACCAAGCCAGGGATGAACTCTGGGCACCTGGGGACAAGATGAGACTCATTTGTGCTCAGGGCTGCAGGGAGTGGCCATGGCAGCAGGTGGGGCCTTGACTAGGTTTGGGGTGTAAGGGAAAGGAAGGAAGCAGGTGAAAAACTGAGAAAGGACAGAGTACAGCAAATGCTGGGGGGATAGAAGGTCATAGTGGGGCTGGAGAGATGGCACAGTGGTAGAGTATTCGCTTTGCAAGCGGCCAACCCAGGAGTGACTAGGTTCAATTCCCGGCATCCCATATGGTTCCCCAGCCTGCGGGGTGGGGTGAGCAATTTCTGAGTGCAGAGCCAGGTGTAAACCCTGAGTGCCACTGGTTGTGCCCCAAAAACCAATCAATCAATCAAGTTTAAAAAAAAAGAAGATCATAGTCAGGAAACTTCAAGGATTAGTATTCTGGAGCCTCAGTGGTAGGCTGTAATTGCTCAAGAGCACCCCTCTAGCCATCTTCATCCCTGACCCCCAAGCCCCCATTTGCCCTGTGTGCCCCCAAACACTAGTTATTGTGGAGGTGGGAGGGAGGGGCACCAGGCAAGTGATTTCATTTCACTGGTTATATTTTCATCTTATTTAGTTTTGTTTGGGGGTCACATCTGGTGGTTCTCAGTGCTTATTCATGGTTCTGTACTCAGGGATCACTGGGGGGCTCTGTGCTCAGGGAACCATATGGTGAGCAGGAGCTTGAACCCTGGTTAGCCTCATGCAAGGCAAACACCTTACGCATTGTACTATCTCTCTAGTCCCCTTCATTGGACATCTTAAATCCCACCCTCCAAAAAGTCATATAGTCAAAATGGAGCCATAATAATAGTACAGCAGGTAGAGTGTTTACCTCATATGTAGCTGACCTTACTTGGGTTTAGTTGTTGTTTTTTTTTGTTTTGTTTTGTTTTGTTTTTTGGGTCACACCCTGTGATGCTCAGGGGTTACGCCTGGCTATGTGCTCAGAAATAGCTCCTAGCTTGGGACCATATGGGACGCCGGGGGATAGAACCGTGGTCTGTCCTAGGCTAGCGCATGCAAGGCAAATGCCTTACAGCTTGTGCCACTGCTCTGGTCCCTGACCTTACTTGTGGTTTCCATTCCATATGGTTCTCCAGCCAGGAGTGCAAAGCCAGAAGTAGCCCCTGAGCACTGCTGAGTATGGCCCAAACACCAAAATCAAAGTTATCTAGTATAAAGAGATCATGGGATGGCTGGGGGTAACAGCCAGTAGCAGATGACAGGAAACCTGCAGCCAGGTGTCTCCCTCTTTGCTCCCTTCGAATTTTTATTATAACACTGTGATTTATCAAGTTCTTTATAATACAGTCATTTCAGGCATTGAATGTTCAAATATCAATACCATGACCAGTGCGGCCTTCCCTTTGCCAGTGTCCCCAATCTCCCACCCACCACCATACCCTGCCTCCATGCAGGCACAAATAAATTTATGTCATATTGCTTGTTACAACACAAAGGCAAATGAAATTATCAAAACTTAGATCAACACAGGCCAATTTAATATGATTGCTATCTCCCTCGATGGACTGTGGTTGGTACTAGTTGAGCCTTTTGTGTTTATGGTTAGGCTCACTGAGTTAGGTAGCTTTCTATGTATCTTTCCCATCAGATCTCCTGTGATACTCCTGGACTGACACTATAAGATAGTGAGGTGTCGGGGCCGGAGAGATAGTGAAGTGGTAGGGCGTTTGCCTTAGACGCTGAAGGATGGTGGTTCGAATCCCGGCATCCCATATGGTTCCCCCGAGCCTGCCAGGAGCGATTTCTGAGCATAAAGCCAGGAGTAACCCCTGAGCGCTGCTGGGTGTGACCCAAAACCAAAACAAAAAAGCAAAAAGATAGTGAGGTGTCATGTGACCACATGCTGCCTTGCAGTCCAAAATTTACAGAACTAAAACAAATCTGGTGGCTTGAAAGTTTGTTAAGATTAGGTGAGGGAACTGGGCTGTTTCTGCGGGAAAGTGTAGGGTGTGGCATTGGGCTGCTGTAATTTAAGCAGAAAGGGGAATCTGTCTCTCGCTACCCCCATGTTCTGAGGATGCCAGAGAGGTATTAGCCTAGACCAGCTATCTGGGAAGTATCAGTGGCTATTTTGAAGTGGGAGGGTTTGGTAGAGGAAACTAATATTCTTTTTTTTTTTTTTTTCCCGTTTTTGGGTTACACCCGGCAGTGCTCTGGGGTTACTCCTGGCTCTACACTCAGAAATCGCTCCTGGCAGGCTCAGGGGACCATATGGGATGCCAGGATTCAAACCACTGTCCTTCGGCACGCAAGGCAAACACCCTACATCCATAGTATCTCTCCTGACTCTAATATTCTTTTCTTTTTATTGAAACCATTCTGATTTACAAAATCCTTCATAGTTGTATTTCAGACATACAATGAATCAGGGCCAATCCCATTACTAGTGTCCACCTCCCTCTACCAATGTTTCCCAAGTACATACCATTCCTATACTATTCTCCTTCCTCCCCAGCCTGCCAGTATAACAGGCCCACTTTAAGTTTAGATTATTAAAGTTTGGGTCTCTTGATTCCATTGTTGTTGCCTTTGGCTTGGATATTTAGTTCTGTCATTGTTTTAACACTACCAATGCACCTGAGAACGCTTGGCCTCTGGCTCCCATCCTTTCGTATTTGTGTTTCTTCTCTTCCACTCAGTGAAACTAATTTATTCAGCTTCTGTGTGCTGCATGCTAATCAGATACTCCATTCTCACACACACAGGCTCAGCAATGAATCCACTTTTGCGTTGACAACATCTCCCAGCATCCTCCCTGCCAGCCTACTGGCAGGTTCTCCAGTCCCACCCCAAAATGGAGGGGCTGAGGAGTAGAGCCTTATCCAGGCCTCACGAGGGCCTGGCTGAGGCTAGAACCCTCTGAAATATACATAAACTTCACCCTTAATCTATTTTCTCATGATTTTTCTTAAAATAGTGGCCCCCTCTGATGAGTTCTCTCACCCCTGGGGTGCTCCAGTGACACTGAGAATGACCAGTAATTCCAGGGGTCAAACTCAAGCCTCAGACACTGTGGCACTATTCCAGCATGGAAGTCCTGGAGCCTCATTCTTACACACCCCAAAACATGCAGCAGGCCATTCAATATTATATTCACTGAGATAATGTGTGAGGCTGATTCCTAATACCCTGGGACATGAAGCAGATGATTTTCCCCTCAAAAGCCAGAAGGATTTTTAATCTGATAAAATGCATGTCACATAAAATCAACCATTACCAGGGCTATGACCTTCAACATACCATCTCCAGAACATTCTCTTCTCACAGAAACTCTCCCCAGTAAATACTTCCCCTCCCTTCCTGTACCCCATCTACTCTGCAGGTGGTTCCACTAAGGACCTCCTAGGAAGGGTCCCCCAAGGACAGTTTTGGATAAAGTTATTTTAGGGTACAGGTGGGACTTGCTATGACATGACACAAGGTTGTTTAGCTAGGGCAGCTGGGAAGGATTTGTAAGCTGCAGGGGGTCAGTATAGAAGCATATTTGGGTGATAGGGGATGCCTGACTCCTGCATGTCAGGAACACCCCAAACCTTGGGTCAGACCCAACTATGGAACTGGAGTTCAAGAAATCTGACTGAGCCAAGGCCAGACAGAGCCTGCAGCTTGGGGGTTGTGGGAGGCATCCACCCACAGGCAGGAGCTGGAGTCAATCCTCAGCTCTGGGCCAGAACAGGTTGGGGGCTCTGCAGAAATGGTCAGTGGGGAACAACTAAGCAGGCAGCTTCCCCCACGCTCAGTATATTCCTCCCGGGAGTCCAAGGGACCACCTCTCTAAAACCAGACATAAGGAGGGAGGAATCCCAAGTTCTGGACAGAACTGTGCAGAGGGTCAAGCAAGGATGAGGAAAGTAAACTGCCTCATTACCTCCATCTCTGCTCAGCCTTTCCTAGTGAGCACACTCCAGTTTCTCCTCTCAAAGGACTCCATGTTCAGAGTATCCGTAAGTTCAGGTGTATTCTGTCCTACTCATTCGAGCATCAGGGTCCACCAGAAGATGCATGGTGCAGTGGGGAGATGTGGCGAGAGAGAGGCAGTGCTGACCCATGAGGCAGACTTTTGATTTGGCACAAAGGCCCTGACTTCAGTGGGAGAGAGACGGGGGTCAAGAGAAGACTCTGACACCCAGAGAGAGCAGGTGGCGAGGGCATGCTAAAATGAAGAAACAGAAGGAATGGAACAGACCAGCAGCCTTTGAGCTGTACCCCATGTTGACACTTCACCAAGTCTCCCCAGTAGTTCTGGCCACTCCCAGCCACCATTTAACAGATGAGGCTCTTGAAACCCAGAGAGGGGAAAGTTCTGCTTAAAAGAGAGGGGGGACTTCAGGCCTTGTTCAGTGGATCAAAGCTGGGTCAAGCTGAAAGAAGGGCCCGAGAAGGAAAACGGTGCTTCTGGGTTCCCGTTGTACTAATCCAGCCTGTCTGGAATCCTATTTCTCAGGCCCTGGCCACGGAGTCTCCTGGACCAGGTCAGCTTCTGGGGAACTCTGCAAATGTGAGGCACCCCAAAGGGTCCCTGGAAGAAGCAGTGTATGGAGCACAGATATCTCCACTCCACCCTCACGCACACAGTTCTGGAAGGTTGAGGCCACTTCCTCTAGGTCATAGACCAGGGTCCAGTGCCAGAGCTGCCCGGGCTGGGGCGGGGTGGGCTGATTTGGGTCCCAGGGCAGTCTGGGGGTGTGGCTAGAATACAACAGGCCCAGACCAGGAGGAAAAGACAGGCTGGGCACATGTGTGGGGGCCAGAGGAAGGACAAGGCCACCAGAGCCCATCCTGTGAGCAGAGACTAACGAGGAAACAGGAGGCAGCTCAAAATAGCTGCTGGGGGAGGGAGGCATGCTGGAACTCTCAGCTCAGATGGTTCCCTGTGGCCACCAGCTGCCCAGCCAGCTCAGGAAATGGCGGGAAGAGAGCCCACCTAGAGGGGCTTCCCAATCCCACCCGACTGACTGCCCTGATTTTGTCTTTGAGCTCCCCCTCACCCAGCTCCCTTCCCTGCCAGGTTCTGCTTTTCTTTGCACCTTCAGTACCCCACTAGGAGACCCAGAGCTATGCTGGGGCAGACTAGAAACCCCAGCTCAGAAAGGTTGCCTGCTTGTCATGAAGCCACACTCAATGAGGGTCAGCCCAGAGCTGTTCCCCGGCCACCAAGTACTTCCTAGCCCAACCCTGTGTCCGTGATCATCCCTGAGCACCTCCCAGTATAGAGATGTCCCCACGGCGCTGTTTACTGTCTGCTCCCTGCATCACCTCTGGCTCTGTGCCTTTTGCCTGAATGGACCCTGAGTCTGAGGCTCCCCAGATCTAAGCTGGAGGATGAGCCATGGGTGTGGTCTTCAGAGAAGCAGACAACAGAATGTCTGGATAACTCCCTAAATCAGGGGTCTCAAACTCGCGGCCCGCGGGCCGTTTGTGGCCCTCCGTACAACATTTTGTGGCCCATGGCCGGCCTTCAAATATCGCAGTATTTGCGATTATTTGCTTACCGAATAATCGCAATAAAAATCGCATTAGTAAGAAAAAAATCGCATTAAACATTCACATACCCCGAGCAGTTCTGTTCGGGGTATGCAAATGTTTAATGCGACTTTTTGCGATTTTTTTTCTTACTAATGCGATTTTTTATTGCAAATATTCGGTAAGCGAATATCCGCAAATACTTTGCGCCTAGCACAGACGTCATTTCCACTGCTTCTGCCCGCTGTCCCTTGCATTATCAGGGGCCTAAGGGAGAGAAGTTTATTACAGAATTAGATTTTGTCATACATTCTTCATGACTTCATCAAAGCCTGCAGTGAAGAGAAAGATTGATGACGAGCACAGACAATTTCAGGAAAAGTGGGAGACGCAGTATTTCTTTGTTGAGCACAGGGGCATCCTCACATGTCTTATTTGTTCAGAGAAAGTTGCAGTGCACACGGAATACAACTAAAACGCCATTATTCAACAAAACATGCTGAGGAATGTGCAAAATACCAAGGAAATGAGAGAGCCAAGTGGGTTGCCAGTCTTAAAGCATGTCTAATGAGGCAACAAGATTTCTTCAAGAAAGCAACCAAAGAGAATGTTGCATCAGTCGAAGCTAGTTCCATGATTAGTGAGATGATTGCTAAGGCAGGGAAACCATTCACAGAAGGAGAATTTGTTTAAAAAAATGCATGTTACAGGCTGCAAGTATTATCTCTCCAGAAAAGAAAGGTCAGTTTAGCAAAATCAGCCTTTCTGCCAACACTATGGCAGAGCGCATTTCTGACATGTCAAGTGACATTTATCATCAATTGTGTGAGAAAGCCAAATGTTTTGATGCATACTCAGTTGCTCTTGACGAGGGCACAGATATAACAGACCCTGCGCAGCTCACAATTTATGTCCGTGGTGGTGTTGATTGCAATTTTGAATTGACAGAGGAGCTGCTCACAATAATTCCAATGAATAACCAGACCACCGCTAATGAGATATTTCAGCATCTGTGTGATGCCATTGAGAATGCAGGTTTGCCATGGAAGAGGTTTGTTGGAATAATAACCGATGGAGCGCCATTGATGACAGGGAGAAAAAAGGGACTGGTGGCACTTGTTCAAAAAAACTTGAAGAGGAGGGTGTAGAGAAGGCCATTGCTCTTCACTGCATTATCCATCAGCAGGCCCTTTGCAGTAAATGCCTGCCGTGTGACAATGTGATGTCTATTGTTGTGAAATGCATCAACCAAATCAGATCCAGGGGCTTAAAGCACAGGAGGTTCCATGCTTTTTTAGAGGAAATGGAGTCAGAATATGGAGATGTACTCTATTTCACCGAGGTACATTGGCTCAGCAGGGGAAATGTCCTGAAAAGATTTTTTGAGTTGAGAGAAGAAGTGAAAGCCTTCATAGAGAAGGATGGGAATGCTGTTTCTGAGTTAAGTGGTCACAAATGGCTCATGGACTTAGCTTTTCTTGTTTACATCACACAGAAGCTAAATGTACTAAACAAAATATTACAAGGCCTCGGGCAGCTTATCAGTGCTGCCTATGACAACGTGAGAGCATTCTACACAAAACTTGTGTTATGGAAATCCCAGCTCTCTTAGACAAACCTTTGCCATTTCCCAGCATGCAAGGAACTTGTGGATGCAAGCATACCATTCAGTGGTGAGAAATTTGTTGATGCTGCTTTTAAGCTAGAGAAGGAATTTGATCACAGATTTGCAGACTTCAAAAAGCACAGAGCCACTTTCCAAATTGTTGTGGACCCCTTTTCCTTCGATGTGCAAGATGCTCTTCCTGTGCTTCAAATGGAGCTCATTGACCTGCAATGCAACTCTAATCTCAAAGCCAAGTTCAGGGAGATTAGTGGAAAAGCAGACATGCATGGGCAGTTTTTGAGAGAATTGCCCCCCAGCTTCCCTGAGCTTTCCTGAATGTTCAAGCACACCATGTGCCTTTTTGGGAGCACATATTTGTGTGAAAAGTTATTCTCCACATTGAACTTCAATAAGTCAAAGAACAGGTTTAGACTTAATAATGATCATCTTCAAGCCATACTGAGGGTCTCAACTGCTTCCTCTTTAAAGCCAAATGTGGTTCAGATTTGTGAGAAGAAGCACTGTCAAGTCTCTGACATCAAGGAATAGGCAAAAGATGCCATGTTCAGAAGAACTGTTCATGATCTTCACTCAATGTTTTATTCATGTTCAGAAGAAATAATTAAAACTGTTAATAATGACATTTGAGGACTTTTTTTTGTGAAATCCCTTATGTGGCCCTGCCTCACCCCAACTTTGCCTCCTGTGGCCCCCAGGTAAATTGAGTTTGAGACCCCTGCCCTAAATCCTCTACACCCTTAGAGGGATGAAGAGATGGACCTCTCTCGCCCATGAGGGTACTTTCTGACTGGGCCTCAGGGGTCCCTAAGCCCTAAAAGATAAAGGAACAGATCTTCACTGTAAGCAGGCAGCTGTCTGGCCTGCAGGCTCATTCAGTCATTCAAAAATACATCACTTGGGCATGGGAAATTTGGGGGTGGTGGTGGAATATGTATGTGATTCTGTCTCCAGACTCCTGTCACAGTGCTCTGTGCTAACTGTAAGATATCCATTCTGACTGAAGAGTCTGATCACAGAGCTGATTTCTGGGATGAGGAATGAGTAAAGATGGGGGTCCTTGTGCAGGACCAAGGTCACAAAAACACTCAGTTCTAAGGTGAAGTCAGAGTGGCACTGAAGGCGATTGAGGAGGCCTGGGCATCCTGGGGAGCAGATGAGGGGCCCTGGGGGGCTAGACAGCATGTGGAGGCGAATGGAAAACAGAGAGGTAACATGTCTCAAGCTCCAATCCAAAACCAGGCAGGCATGGGGTAGGAAACAGAGTGGGAGGAAGAAGAAGAACAACAGGAAAGAGACAAGAAAAGAAACAGCAGGAGAGAGGGCAGAGGTCTCCCAGTCTTGGAGAACCCCAGCTACAGATATAGTTCAGGGGGCATGGGTGGCTAGGATCACACAGGAAGGCTTCCTGGAGGAGATCCAGGCCCCTGGCAATGCAGACTGGGTGGAGCCTACCAGCTTGCACAAATACAACTTGGGGTTTGCCTTTCCACCACATCCTAACCGTGTTTTCATGGAGTTGGGCCACCAGGAAGGTTAGAAATGAGGACAGGGGCTGGAGAGATAGCATGGAGGTAAGGGGTTTGCCTTGCATGCAGGAGGACGGTGGTTCGAATCCTGGCATCAATCTCGGCATCCCATATGGTCCCCTGAGCCTGCCAGGAGTGAGCCCCTGAGTGCTGCCGGGAGTGACCCAAAAACAAACAAACAACAACAACAACAACAAATGAGAAGGACTGCTGGGCTTCAGAGCCAGATACAGACCTCATGTGGCTGGACATGTGCTGGGCAGGGGACTCCAGCAGTTGCTACTCTTAGGAGTCACACTGTCTGCTGGGTGAATGGAGTAATAGGATAGAGGGTAAGGGACTTGATTTCTACACAGCCAACCCTGGTTAGACCCCTGGAATCCCCTAAGTCTGTCTGGAATAATTCCTGAGCACAGGGCCAGGAGTTACCCCAGAGCACCACCAGGTGTAGCCCCAAGCAAAACAAAACTAAACAAAACAAACCCCATTGGGAATCCCCAATCTGCAGAGGGCTCTTCCTGTAGGTCTTAGGAACCACAGTCTAGGGACTCAGGGGCTGGGAAGAGCCCCCCTTTTCTGTTTTCTTCCTGTTATGCCTGTGGCCAGAGAGCTTTCTGAAAGAAGGGGCTTCTTCTACTCCTTAAAAAGCTAGTGCTGGGGGGATGGAGAGATAGCACAGTTGAAGGGCATTTGCCTTGCATACAGCCAATTCAGGACAGATGGTGGTTTGAATCCTGGCATCCCATATGGTCCCCTGGGCCTGCCAGGAGCAATTTAGCACAGAGCCAGGAGTAACCCCTGAGCACCGCCGCTGCCAGGTGTGACCCCAAAATCAAAAACAAAATAAATCAAAAAAAGCTAATGCTGGGGGCCAGAGAGATGGTACTATGGATTGGTCATTTGCCTTGCACTGGGCCTGAACCAGGTTCAATCCTTAGCATCCCATATAGTCCCCTAAGCACCTCCAGAAATGATTCCTGAGTGCATTGCCAGGAATGTGTCCCCCCCAAAAGCTAACTAAATAAATAATTAAAAATAAAAATAAAGAAAAACTGCTCGAGGCTGGCAACAGACGAGAAGTCTATCCATCCTGTTTGACTGTTTGTTAAGATGGAGCTGGCAGGGTACAGAGGTACCAAAACCCAGGGAGGCCAAGATCAGTTTTCATGGAGGCTCTTCAGCTCTTCTGGGGTTTGTAAGGCCCTTTTCTCCAGGAAACTCCCTCCACAGGAGGTGGGAAAAGCAGCATCTACTGAAAGGGTCAGAGGAAGATTCTTTCCTGCCTAGACCAATCTCCACCTCGGCTTGACCTTCCTAGGCTGAGCTCAAACTTGTTCAGCTGGGAAGAGACAGGAACCAACTGGGGTGCAGTTGGGGACCTCCTGTTCTGTTTTCCCCTTTCTCCCCTGGGAAACTTTTGTGGCTCAGGAGAAGCTAGACTATATATAGGTGACCCCTGAGATTGTGGGTGGTAAAACAGGGGAGCCTAAGCAGGCCAGTGACCCAGATTTTACTTCCTGTATTGCTTCTCTCCATTCCCAGACACTGACCTGACCTCAGGCCAGCAAGACACCAACACTGGGACTTCACATTAGCTGACATCCACAAATGACCTAGAAGGCCACCTGCAACTTGCTGTGCAGACCTGCACTTACTAAGGGGTGGGGTAGGGGTCAAAGAGTGAGCCTGTCCCAACCTCCCCTCACACAAGCACAGAGGCAGTCCCAGAATAGTCCAGGAACCTGGACCTGACCCAAACTGCACTAGGGAGAGGAGGGTAAGCTTTAGCTCATCGGGCTGGAGCACAAGATTTATAGGCAGGAGGCCTGGGTTTGATCCCCACCACCACCACATGGTCCTCCCTGACTATCACCAGGAGCAGCTTCCAAAGGAAAAGAAACTAAAGCAACACTATTGGATTGGTGGCAGAGGTTAGCACTATCATATTGTAGGTTCTCTCTATGGTTCTCAGAAAAAAAAAAAAAATGAAGGAAAGAAGGAATGAGAATCCTGATGCTTTTAAAATCCCCACTGCTGAGGCCTGGTGGAGCAAGAATCCATTGAACAGAGGATGGAGCAATAGTACAGAAGAGAGGGTGCTTGTCTTTCATGGGTCTGACGTGGGTTCTAATCCTGACACCCCATCTAGTTCCCGAGTCCCACCAGGAGAGATCCCTGAGCTGCATGTGCCCCATTACACCTCCCTCCCCCCAAAAAGCATTGAATAGGGTCAGAGAGATAGTACAGAGTGTAAGAATATTCTGGCTAACCTGGTTCCAGCCTCACCACCACCAGAAGTAAAACCCTAAGCACTTCCCATTGTGTCCCTGTAACCCCCAAAATCCATTAAATAGCCATCCTTCAGGAAGATGGTAGAGAACTAGGGTGCAAGAACAAGGATACAGACACCTGAAGGATTCAGGCTTTAGGTCCCTGTGAAAAGCAGGGGTAGTATGCAGCAGCCTGGCTTAGAGCCTGCCATAGGGCACGAGAGGTGGTCCCTGTCCTTGGGGGGGGGGGAGACACACCCCCTAAATATGATACCCTATGGTGGCTCCTGTGAAGACAGAGTTTCAAATCACTTGGAGGAGAGAAGGTTTAGGAGGTAAGAGCAGGTTTGTCTGACAAGGCAAATTGAATGCTAGACCCATGGATGAGAAGGCTGGGCCTGGTGAAATTCTGGGCTCTAGACCTTTCCATGCAGGGGAAACATTAGGTTCAAAGACAGGAGCAAGCCAGTTTTCAGCAATGTCATCGCAGAAAGGCTTCACAGAGGTCTCAGGGGGCAAGGAGAGGATATGGAGCTCCATCAGGGAGCAACCTGGCTTTGGCTCTCACTGAACTTGCTGCTCATACTTTGCTCAAATATGTTCAATCTCTCTAGCACCGAAAAGGCCACTGGGTATGTGGAGAAGGCGCTGGAAACCCAGGCTTGCAGCTGTTCCTCTGGACTCCTTGAGAAGCTGGGCTCCAGGCCTCTCTTTCTCATCTCTCCCTTTGATATCCTCCCCGCAGCTCAGCCCAGCTCCTGTCCTTGCCAGCTTCCTGCCAGGAAACCGGGTGCTGCATAAATCTTTCACTCCCTTCACCACTGGCCGCAGGGGAGCTGAGCTCTGAAGCTCTGCAAACACTTTGCTTCCATTATCTAGAAAGGTCCTAAGAAGCACCCTGGGAGGTGGGCAGAGACAAGGGGAGACACACAGGGGTTACTATTGGCGTCTCACTTCCAACACCCTTTGACCCAACTCAAACACAAGTCTGGGGCCACTCAGTTATGGGAGAACCAATTTCCTGGAGGACATGACAGGTCAAAGATGGTCCCTCTCATAAGGCAATGACGGTTCTTCAAAGTAGTGTGGGGAGTGATGGATAAAAGAAATCTCAGTTTCCCCCCTCCAGCTGCCAAGATAGTGGCTCTGTTTTAGCTGTCACCACCACCCCTTGTTACACCTCCTGCAATGTCTCCTTCAGACTGGGAGGCCCAGCCTTCTACGGGCCATTAAATGCTGTCCCATTTTGGGGCTCACAGCAGGCCTGGAGAGATAAGAGGCGACAGACCTCGGTCAATGGGCCAATAAATAACCTAAAGGGTCTTAAATAAACAGATAGCCCCACTGGCCTAAGTGAGGAATATGAGATAAACAAGATGTGAGTCTTATCTCAGCAACACAAAGGCCCTCTAAGAACAAGACATCTCTGGGAAGCAGATGGGAATTCTCTGATATTTTCCTTTGATAAGAAACAGGAAGATTCAATTTTCCTAATAAAACCCACCACATAGGCAGCTGTTACTGCTCATCAATTTACTACAATGCTCAAGTCCCTTCCTGGCGAGGGAGCATCTTCCTCTTGTACTTTTCAACAGAAAAAAAATTTTTTTTTTCATGCTGATTATTAACTAATATTCTCATTCCTGAAAATACCTAAGAATCTGGGAAGAACCCAATCATCCCAGAGACCCTTCCGCTCCACATCTGGGGCACAGTTGACTCTGGGGCTTCCTGCTCCAGGAAAATGTGGGGCTGGCAAGCCCAGGACAGAAAGACAACATCAGTGAGTGTCAACCATCTTCTCTAGGGAAGAACTATCCTGTTCCACATTGTTCCCATCTTCACATTCTATCCCACTCTCACCCACCCAGCTCCTTCCTCCCCTCTGGGGCCTGTGTCACAAAGGACAGATGGGCAGTTGGATGAAACTGGACAGTCCCTTCTCAAAAGTCCTCCAAGATGTTAATTGGAAAGTCCCTGGAGCACAAATCTGAGCTTTCTCCTGGTGAATCTCGAGGGTTTTTTTTGTCCCCATTCCCCAGGGGCTGGCCAGATCCTCCTCCCTTTTACTGGTCACAAGAGCCACCAGTCACTTCCCAGCAGCCTTACTGCAGGCCAGCAGACACAGGCCAGCTGTCCTCTCCAGCGTGTCCTGTGGCCCTGGGCTCAGAGCCATTTCCCTTGTTGGGCAAGTGTGTGACAGAAAAAGGATAGGTCCTAGACTCTGCTTGGAAAAGCCAGTTGTGCAACAGGCACTAAACAGCGCGGGAAGCACGTGGCCACCAGGAAGGGGGAAAGGCGACCCGAGGAAGCCAGAGCCTTCTTTGAAATAAACGATGTTGGTCAAACCCATGGAGCAGCACAGCGCCTGAGCACCGGCTCACTCTGGGTCACTGCTGGTTTATTCTGACCTAGGCTGCCACTTGCTGCATCTAGGCTGTCCCTGAATTCTCAGCCTCACTGAGTCACAGGTTGAAAGGGAGTGGAGTTACAGAGAAGACTGGGGAGCAGGAAACTTCATGTTTGCATGTCCCCAGACCTCACCCCAGACTGACCAATCAGTCACCAGTTCTCTCTCTTTGGCCAACACAAACCATTCTAGTTCCTTGGATTAAATAAAGTTGAATGTTGTTTGGGGCTGGGAGAGGCAGATGTGGAGGCATCATTTTGATGTATTCATGAGAGTGTGGATTTTTCCAGGTATTCCAAATGGTTCTAAGATGGTGAATTATTTGCATCACTGCCTGGCATGTTCATGACCTGGGTCCTGGATTCTGACCAAAAGCCAGGCATGGGCTGGATTGGGCATTTTGTAAATGTTTCTCTCATTCTCACAGTCTCTAAAGGGCAGATTTAAAAAATACATTTTTAATTTATTTGAGACAATTCACATTTTTCTGGTGTGTGTGTGTGTGTAACTCAATCTCTTTGAATATTTTTTTTTAGATCTAATATTGCTAACTTAATCACCTATTGGTGAGATGAAACCAGAAGATGCTCCGCATCACCCTGACTTCAACATAGGATCTGTACAGAAACCTGACAGCAAGAATCATGATTGTGAAGAGCTTTTACAGAGACCACAGAGAAACACTTTGGGGTTAGACAACTTAGTATCCCTGGAGCCTGTAATTGGTCTTATGCCAGAGTGCTTCATGGGTAAGGTCTCTCTGTTTTTTAGGCCAAAGGTTTTGCCTTTCTGTTTTCCCCATGTTTTGCTGTGCCTATGCAAATAACAACTGCCACACACACCATTTTTATTATATTTTTATCACTTGTCTTAAGAAAAATAAAGAGCTTACTAAATCTTCTGCTACTGTATTAATGACTTTATTGGAGATACAACAATTTCGTCAAATATACTTGCCACTGAACTTTTTGGTTTTTTTTCTTCTCTTCCATTTTATTTTTCAGTTTTTCTTTCTATTTTCTTTCTCTTTTTTCAATAATTTTGTTTTCCCTGATCTTGAAACAAATTATTATGATCGGTTATGTCACCTATGTGATGCATTTTCTTGCAATACAAAAATTTAAATAAATAAATAAATAAATAAAATTGCCAACTTAAGGACTAGCACAGAGGTTAAAGCCTTGCATGTGGCTGATCCAAATTTGTTTCCCAGCACTGTTACATACTCCCCACCCCAAGCAACCACCAAAAGTGTTCTCTGAGCACAGAACCAGGAGTAAATCCTGAGCACGAAATCAGGTATGCCCCTCCACCAAAAAATAATAAATAAATTGTTTTATTTGTCTTTTTTGTTGTTGTTTAGGGGTCACACCCAGTGGCGCTCAGGGGGTTCCTTCTGGTTCTGCACTCAGAAGTCACTCCTGGCAGGCTAGAGGGACCATAGGGGACGTCGGGATTTGAACAAGGCAGACGCCTTACCCTTTAGACCATTTCCACTCTGTTTTAAATAAAATTTTAAATAAATAAATAAAATTGCCAAGATGTTGGCATAAAGATGGTTATAATATTTAGAGGCACTTATAAAGAATAATAAAAATATACTAATAAAAATAAACTAATAACAAAGTAACATGCCCATTAATAACTTTAGTTTTTATTTGGTTGATGGGGCCACATCCAGCAGTGCTTAGGGCTTACTCCTGTCTCTGTGTTCAGGGATTACTCCTTGTGAGACACTCTTCCCACAGTATCATAGCTGGTTCACATTTGTCACCAACACCCTTATTCTTTTTTGTTGTTGTTGTTCATACCTGGTGGCCCTCAGGGGTTACTCCAGGCTCTGTACAAAGAAATCATCCCAGGCAGGTTCGGAGGGACCATATGGGATGATGGGAATCAAACCGGGGTCCTTCCTGTGTTGGCCATCTGCAAAGCAAACGCTCTATCGCTGTGCTATCTCTCCAACTCCCACCCCTCATATTTTAACATTTATAGCCTCACAGGTCAGGCCTTCCTTTCCCACACTGGGTTAGGTGAGGAAGCTGAGGGTCTCCCAGATCTTAGAATGACCTGCACCCCAGTAAGGATCCACCACTCTTGGGGAAGTTGCTGGAGTCCCAACCTTCCTGCCACCACCAGAACTCTCTGGGTGGTTTTTGAGACCCATGCTAAGTGGGTGCTTCAGGACTCACACTTTATCTACCAAGTATCTACCAAGTAGTGCTTAGACAACCTAGGAGCAATACCCACAGATTTTTGACCAAAGAGCAAGAGAGTTCAATGCAAGGGCTCAGTCATGCTCTGCTTCTAGGCAGAAGAAGATTGTGAATGGGCTCCCAGTAGGGAGTGGGGAGGAGGAGGACCCCAAGTAGAGGACAGGTGATCTCCCTAAAGCCACCCCTTCCTTGCTTGGCTTTGGCCAAGACATTGTGATGAGGGCCAAAGAAAAAATATAGCAGTTTGTCTTACATATGGTCAACCTGGTTCAATCCCCAGCAGCACATATACACCAAGAGTGATTTTCCTAAGAGAAGAATCAGGATCACTGCAGGGTATGATCCCAAAACAAAACAAAACAAAACAAAAAAATAAATAAAAGATAATGTGCTGAGGCAGGAACATAGGGGTTAACTTGAATTTCTTCCTATGTGATTCCCTGAGACAATAATAGCTAAAGGAAAAGGCAGCTGACTAACATGGGTGAGGGATATACTTTCTCCATAAGGAGAAAGGATTTTTCTTTTCTTTGTTTTTGGACCACACCCTTACTTTGCACACAGAAATCTCTCTTGATAGTGCTCAGAGGACCTAATTAGCTGCTACGGATTGAACTCAGAATGGCCTCCTACAAGACAAGTGCCCTACCCACTATACTATAGCTCTGACCCCAGAGAATGGAGTTTTCTTTAATGTGTCAGCACTAACTGGAAACATTCCTATTAAAAAAAAATAAATCCATTAGCTGAAACAGAACTCAGAGCCCAGAGATAACCCCTCAGCTCTGTGGACAGTTAATCTTCAACAAAAGAGCTGGATAAAGAGGTGGAGCAGGAAATGACTCTTCGGCAAATGGTTCTGGGAAAACTGATCAGTCACATGCAAGAAAAATTTAATCTGGATCCCTACCTCAAACCATACATAAAAATCAATGCAAAATAGGTAAAAGGCCTTGCTATAAGACCCAAACCTATTAAATATATCAAGGAAAAGGCAAAACTCCCTAGGATACAGATTTAGAGGCATCTTCAATGATCCCATGCTTTTGGCTAATGAAATAGAAACAAAAATAACCAAATGGAATAATGTCAAAGTAATAAGTTTCCACACTCTGAAAGAAACATTGATGGGTCGGAGAGATAGCATGGAAGTAAGGCATTTGCCTTTCATGCAGAAGGTCATTGGTTCGAATCCCGGCATCCCATATGGTCCTCTGAGCCTGCCAGGAGCAATTTCTGAGTATAGAGCCAGGAGTAACCCCTGAGTGCTGCCGGCTATGACGAAAGAAAGAAAGAAAGAAAGAAAGAAAGAAAGAGAAAGAAGAAAAAGAAGAAAGAAAGATAAGAAAGAAAGAAAGAAAAGAAAGAAGAGAAAAGAAAGAAAGAAAGAAAGAAAGAAAGAAAGAAAAGAAAAAGAAAGAGAAGAAAGAAAGAAAGAAAGAAAGAAAGAAAGAAAGAAAGACAAGAAAGAAAGAAAGAAAAAAGAAAGAAAGAAAGAAAGAAAGAAAGAAAGAAAGAAAGAAAGAAAGAAAGAAAGAAAGAAAGAAAGAAAGAGAAGAAAGAAAGAAAGAAAGAAGAAAGAAAGAAAGAAAGAAAGAAAGAAGAAAGAAAGAAAGAAAGAAAGAAAGAAAGAAAGAAAGAAAGAAAGAAAGAAAGAAAAGAGAAGAAAGAAGAAAGAAAGAAATGAAAGAAAGAAAGAAAAGAAAGAAAGAAAGAAAGAAAGAAAGAAAGAAAGAAAGAAGAGAGAGAGAGAGAGAGAGAGAGAGAGAGAGAGGAGAGAAAGAAAGAAAGAAAGATGAAAGAAAGAAAGATAGAAAGAAAGAAAGAAAGAAAGAAAAGAAAGAAAGAAAGAAAGAAAGAAAGAAAGAAAGAAAAGAAAGAAAGAAAGAAAAGGAAAGAGAAGAAAGAGAGAAAGAGAAGAAAGAGAGAGAGAAAGAGAGAAAGAGAGGAAGGGAAGAAAGAGAGAAAGAAAGAAAGAAAGAGAAGAAAGAGAGAAAGAAAGAAAGAAAGAGAAGAAAGAAAGAGAAGAGAAGAAAGAAGAAAGAAAGAAAATGACTAGAATAAAAATACACTACTGAGGGGGTAGAAAATATTCACTCACCATATCTGACCAAAGATTAATACTCATGATTTACAAACTTACTAAGAGATTTATAACTCAACTAGAAACGAACAACCCATGCAAAAAGGGGAGGGGGCAAGAAGCTGAACACATTTTTTAAAAGAAGTACAGATGATCAATGGATATATGAAGAAATACACTTCACTTATCATCAGGAAAATGAAAATCAAAACAAGTTTCACCTTATACCAGGGGTCTCAAACTCAATTTACCTGGGGACTGCAGGAGGCAAAGTTGGGGTGATCCTTGAGTGCAAAGTCAGTAATAAGCCTTGAACACTTGAACAGTGACCCAAACAACTAAAACAAAACAAAACAAAACAAAAAAAGATTCCTCTAGGGCAGAGCCACAAAATGTTGTATGGAGGGCCGCAAACAGCCCGTGGGTCTGCGAGTTTGAGACTCCTGCTTTATACCAATGAGACCAGAACAATGTTCAAAGAAAATAGAAAACAACCAATGTTGGTAGAGATCTGGGGACAAAGGACTCTGAGTGACAGTTGGTGGGGATGCCATGTGATTCAGCCTCTAAGGAAAACAGCAGGGAGATTTCTTTATAAAGTTAAGGATAGTGGGGGCTGGAGCCATAGCATAGCAGTAGAGCATTTGCCTTACACACTGCTGACCGGGGATGGACCCAGAGTTCAATTCCCAGCATCCCATATGGTCCCCTGAGCCTGCCAGGAATGATTTCTGAGTGCAGATCTAGGAGTAACCCCTAAGTGCTGCCAGGTGTGGCCCAAAAACAAACAAACAAAACCCCCCACAAAGTTAAGTATACAGTTTGCATATGACCCAAAATTTCTTATCATCTAGTCCACTCGTGATGAGGTATGGGATGTCACAGTCTTACGGGGATTGGGGGGGAAGAGACCCACTCGTGAGTCTGGAACCTACCACAAGGAAAATCAGAGCCAACTGCAAAATGGAGAAGCAGCACATCCTTCTGGACATGACTTTCCTCTCCCTGTCCTCGAATAACCCTGAATAGAAATCTTGATTCAGATTTCTAAAATCCAGAGTAGATTTTAGAAAGTTGAAAATTGGCTGAAGCAACAGTTGCTAAGGCACTTGCCTTGCATACAGCTGACCTCAGTTCAATTCTCTAAGCCCCACCAGGAGTGATCACTAGTACAAAGTCAAGAGGAAACCCTGAGCATCACCCAGTGTGATTCCAGAACAACATCAATAAAGCAAGTTAGAGGGTTATATGAACTTAGAACAAAGAAGGGGCCACTATTACAACGATAGTTGGAAATGATCACTCTGGACAAGAACTGGGTGCTGAGAGGAGGTAAAGTAATATGCACGATACCCCTTCAGTAACAATATGTAAACCACAATGCCTGAGAGGGAGAGAGAGGAAAGGGAGCGCGAGTGGGAGGGGTGAGGGAGAGATAGAGAGAGGGAGAGATAGCAAGAGAAAGAGAGAAAGAGAAAGAGAGAGAGAGCATGCTATAAAGGCATGCTGGGGAGGGAAACTGGGGAATTGGTGGCAGAAATGAACATTGGTGATGGGATGGGTGTTAGAACAATATATGACTGAAACTCAACTACCTACAACTTTATTTTATTTTATTTTATTTTGGCTTTTGGTTTTTGGGACACACAGCCGTTCAGCTCAGGCCACGCTCATAGAGCTCCTGGCTCTATGCTCAGAAGTCGCTCCTGGCAGGCTCAGGGGACCATATGGGATGCTGGGATTTGAACCACTGACCTTCTGCCTGCAAGGCAAACGCTTTACCTCCATACTATCTTTCTGGCACCTACTTACAACTTTTTAACTGTATTTCATAGTGATTCAATAAAACATATTAGCAAAAAAGGAAAGAAAGAAAGTTAGAAACTCACCCCTATCTTGAAAGAGATTTTCTGAGAAGGCAAAGTAGGTAGTACAGCAGTAGGGCATTTGTCTTGCATGCAGCTGACCAGGTTCATCCCCAGCATCCCATGTGGCCCTCTGAGCCAGAAGCAATTTCTGAGCTCAGAGCCAGGAGTAACCCCTGAGTGCCTCTGGGTGTGGCCAAAAACAAAATAAAAAAAGAGAGAGATTTGTGAAATTTTGTGTAGAAACAACCTCTAGCAGTCATGCAGTCAGGAGGATGAGCTTGGAGATGTTTGTCGTACCCTTCATCTTCCAACCTGCCAATAAAACTCTCTTTTCCTCAAATCATCTTGCCTTTCCATCAACTAGTCATGAACTTCCAGAAACTAGAATCCTTGCAGTTACACCTCTACATGGGGAATTCCCTGCCAAGCCCAGCTCTGTTGCCATGGCAATGACCCCTTATAACACCAGCCAGATAGTGTTCTTTCCTGTCCTATCTCACTGTCCCATCCCACAACCCTTTCCTGGGGTCACTTTCCTAATAAACTGAGCTGAAATCCTTGTCTCAACATTCATTTCTGGGGAACCAAGAACCACTTTACATCAGGGAATTCTGGGAAGGAGAACAGGGAACCTTGCTGGCGCAAGCCTTGGCTCTCCTACTTCTATGGTTGTGACAGAAGCTACTAGGCCTGATTTTCTTCACCACTTTTAGTGGGGAGAAAGGAATAGAACTGCTGAAGAATTGTTTGTTGTGAGGTTCCAATGAGACACTTGACGAAAATAACACTTGTGGTATCTGGTGCCTGGAAACACTAAAATCTACCAGTTATAATAAACAGCAAGCTGCAGGGGAAAGTAAAGATGTGGAGAAATGGTGCAAAGGGTGGAGCATGTTTCATGAATTTGATTCCTACACTACATGGTTCCACAAGCATAGCCAAAAAATGGCCCTGGTAGACCTTCTTGCCCTCCTAAACCCAAATAGCACTGCATGATCAGGAATGAGCACTGTACCATTGGGTCTACAGAGCCAGGTTGAAGACTGCCAGATCTCCTGAGCACTGCTTAGGAGTACACACACACACACACACACACACACACACACAAACACAAACACACAAACACACACACAAACACGCAGCCAATGGACAACTTGAGAGGAGAATGTTTCCAACAAATGACAAGCAAAGAATTCATTTTGTAACAAACTAGAATTGTACAGGCTATGAATAGGTGAGTCACAGAAGAATAAAGACAACATTGAAAAATATTCAGAGGATCGAGAGATAGTGCAGCAGGTAAGTTGCTTGCCTTATACATGGCTAATCCAGGTTTGATTCCTAGTATTCCATATGATCCCTGAACATGGCCAAGAGTGATCCCTAAATTCAGAGCCAGGAGTAAGCCCTAAGCACCACCACACATGATCCCAGAACAGAACAATACAAAGTGTTCAGCCTAACCTCACTAATAAGATAGGTGGGGGTAAGAGAGAGAGCTTAGGACTTGAGACACATGCCTTGAATGAGGTTGACCCTGGCTCAAACCCTGGCACCATATGGTATCCTGAGCATCACTAGCTATTATCTCTGAGCACTATCAGAGTGGTCTGGGTAATTTCAGGTACTGCAAGGCCTAAGAAGGATCACGGTCATCTTCGTTATAAAGCACCTGGCTGGCTGACTGAGAATCACTGAAAGGACCCTGAATTCTTATTTGAGAGACCATCCACCTGCACATTTCCCTAAAAGTTAAGAAAACCTAATTAGTCCATCAAGTGAAAATTCCTCAACTGGCACCACTTTTAGGTTGCTCCTCTCCTTTGAGGATACACATTCAGAAAAAAGCAGATTGCAACCAACAGAAATTGCTCCACTCTGCAGGCCAGTTTGGCAGTTATTCAAATTACTTATTCACAAAGCACTTGTTAGGATGTCCTCAAAATAGAAATGATGAGGGGGAATTTCAGTTAGGGCAGAGAAGGGAGCACTATGACAATAACAATTGGAATAGATTTCTCTGGATAAACACTCTGGGAACTGAGTGAAGGTAAAGGGATATGCAGGATGCCCCTTCAGTTACAGCATCACAAACCACAGCACCTTTTTTTTTTTTTTTTTTTTTTTGGTTTTTGGGCCACACCCGGCGGTGCTCAGGGGTTACTCCTGGCTGTCTGCTCAGAAATAGCTCCTGGCTGGCACGGGGGACCATATGGGACACCGGGATTCGAACCAGCCACCTTTGGTCCTGGATGGGCTGCTTGCAAGGCAAACGCCGCTGTGCTATCTCTCTGGGCCCAAACCACAGCACCTTTAAGGAAAAAAGAAACAGAGAGAGAGAGAGAAAAAAAAAAGAGAAGAAACGCATCTACATAGAGGCTATCTCAGGGACTAGGGGGATTGGAAAGAAAACTGGGGAAATTGGTGGTAGGAAAGAAGCACTGGTGAAGGGTTGACTATTGGAACATTTTGTGACTAAAACTCAACCATCAACTTTTTAATTCTGTATCACCTGGTTATTTCATTAAAAAAAAAATCTCCAAAATAGGGGCCGGAGCAGTGGTGCAACAGTAGGGCATTTACCTTGCACGCACTAACCTAGGACTGGCCATTGTTTGATCCCCCTGCATCCCATATGGTCCCTCAAACCAGGAGCAATTCCTGAGTGCATAGCCAGGAGTAACCCCTGAATGTCACAGGGTGTGGCCCAAAAAACAAAAACAAAAAAATTCCAAAATAACACCACTGGACCAAAAATATAAAGGTTCACGTGCAAGAATATTTATTGCATTGTGTAAAACAAAACAAAACAAAACAAAAACAAGCTTAGGGATTCAAAGGAATCTTCTGTGGCTTACAGAATTTCTCAGCCAGGTGTACCAGAGCATTCCAATGAGGGAGGGATAGGTGAAAAAAATCACATAACTGAGACAGGAGAGATAGCACAGTGGGCAGAGCACTTACCTTGCATATGACTGGCCCAGAGTTAACCCCCAGCACCACATATTGTCTCCTGAGTTCCATTGGGATCCCTGAGCCCTTACTGGTAATGCTTTCATAAGTAAGAATTGGTTTCCATCAGCCCTTTAACAGTGAGGTCATGGTGAAATCCAGATGTTCTGCTAGTTAAACATCTGCTAGTCTAAACATCTTTTGGGTAGAATTGACAAATATACGGGAAGCCCAAGGAACATGGGAAATATAGGACATACTCCAGCCAAAATATTTGTCATTATATATTCTGTTTATTAAATTCTGTAAATTGCAAATATAAAAACTTCCCATTTTTCTCTTATTGGGGGTGGGGTTCTTTAATCTGATTTATTGAAAAGTGGGTTTTCTATATTCTAGGACTAAGTTGTCAGTTTGAGAATTCCAAATTATTTTTCTCCCCTCAACAGGATTCTGTTTTACTTGTAAAAGTTTTTTTTTGTCATAATGGTTGAGGTCCTAATTATTTTTATAACAGTGTAGTTAGACATTTTTACATCTTCTTCTAGAAAACTCTTGAAATATGAAAATGTATAACTACACCTGGTATAAATTAATTTTATATCTTTCTATATGGATGGGCATCCTTTCCACACCCCAACAGAACAGGTGAGAATGTCCTTATTTTCCTTCCTGCTTCTGTTTATTCTTTAGAAGTCTTATGGGTCAGACTCTAAGGTCTTTTTGTCAGTCCCTCCACCACCACCCCATTTTACAATATTTTATCATGTAGTAAATACTAGTAAATACCTTACAGGATGATTTCTCTATTTTCCTCCAAATTTGTTTTTGTTCTTCTATGCTCCTCAATATGCATTTCCCCCATTTGATAGCAGAGATATATATCTAGAGATGAAAAATGTTGTTAAACCATCTAGAAAACCTCTTCCTTTTGTGTTGAACGTTGGGAGGGACCGGAAGTGCTGAGACAGCAGCATGGGGGGACACAAAGACTGGGGACAGGTCACTGGTGGCCCCTCTTGACTCTATCCCTTTCTTCTCTTCTGGCCTTGAACTCACTGTGCTAAGGGCCCTATTTGCCACATCTTAAAAGGAAGGTGGAAAATAGAACCTTGCTCACAGGGCTGTTATGAAGGTTACACTAGTGAAGAGCTTTACTTAGTATTAGGTAAGTTGTAAGTAAGCATTGAGTCAATATGAATAAGGGCTTATGCTTTGTGGTCAAGCTGCCTGGAATAGAACTGACCTCATTCATTCAAGAAAACAAAGCAAACTCTTTGGGGAAATACCCAGTGATGCAGAAGAGAACATAAAGCAAAGGTAAATACAGCCTATATCCAGCCCTTATGACGCACACACCTGGATAGTCTTTACCCCCAAGGAAATTGGCCATTGTCAATCTTAAATCCCTACTGTCTCTTCTTATGACAGCCCTTCTCCTTAGTCTCCATTCATAAGGGAACATTGTGTACTCACAGAAGGAAATGTTTATCATCTCGGGGTCAGAGAGACAGTGCAGGGTTAAGACACTTGCCTGGCACATGGCCAACTCAGGTTTAATCCTAACTCCTGAGCACAAAGTCAGGAGTAAACCCTAAGCCAGTGCTTCTCAAATAGGGGGCACGAGGTTCCGTAAAGGGGTGTGTGTTTGACCTCAGCAAACACTGTCATAACAAGCTAAGCCCCGTGTTTATGTCTCTGTATGTCTCTGGAACTGAGAGTTGCTGTGTCCTGCTTCAAACCCCGCTTGGAAAAGCTATGCATTGCAAAATGTGCTCATGGTAGCCATTAATCCAGACATCACCTTTGTTTAAAAAATTAGCTCAAATTATTTTATATATTTTTATTTTGCAGGTTAAAGTTTTTTTTTTAATAAAGATACTATTTACAGTCGCACAGGAGGCACAAAAATTGTTTTCTTCTTCCTAGGGGGACATGGCAGAAAATAATTGAGAAGCACTGCCCTAAGCACAGTTGGGCATGATACCCCCAACATCAAATTTTAAAAGCCAAACGTTCACCCTCTAGTCACCCCCTTTATCTTTCTCATCTTCTGCATTGACTGTCTCTTATCTAATAGTAATAAAACTGCACGCATAATTTTTTTTATTATTTAGTATCCCCTTGGGATAATTCTTCCACTCTTTAATTTTCTATGGGTCTTTGTTTTAGATTCATCATTTGTAAACAGTTCAGTTCTTTAAAACTCTAGTCTAACATACTTATTTTATTACTAAAGTTATTAGTTTATGAACTTTTTAATAACATCACATGGGTTTTAAATCTATTTAAATCTATCATCTTGTGTTTTTTAGTTAGCCCAACTATGGTGTTTGCATTTCATTATTTTTCATTTTTGTATTTGGATGGATTGAGCTACGTTTTAAGCTTTCCAGATTCCTTGTCATTCACATCAGATGTTAACATCAGTTATCACACAATCCTCATATTTTTAAAGTAGAAGTTGTAACATGCACAAAACTTGCCAGAGTTAAGTTTATTCAAATCTTCCTTCTAGACCTTAAGATAAGCTTATCTTGTGGAGCTGGAGCAATAGTACAGCAGGTATACCGTGCATTTGCTTTGCATGCAGCTGACCCGGGTTTGATCACTGGCATCCAATATGGCCCCCTAAGTCTGCCAGGCATGATTCCTGAGTGCAGAGTCAGGAGTAATGCCTGGGCATTAGTGTACTGACCCCAAGAAAAAAATCAAGCAAAAACCAATGTATATCTTGTTGGGCTGCAAAAGAAAAATCACCCCAAAAACCTCTGAATTCCTTAAGCTGGGTCACATAATCAAATAAGAGAATCAACAACAGGAAAAGGAGAAAGATGTGGGGCCGGGCGGTGGCGCAAGAGGTAAGGTGCCTGCCTTGCCTGCGCTAGCCTTGGACGGACCGCGGTTCGATCCCCCGGTGTCCCATATGGTCCCCCAAGCCAGGAGCGACTTCTGAGCACATAGCCAGGAGTAACCCCTGAGCGTTACCGGGTGTGGCCCAAAAACCAAAAAAAAAAAAAAAAAAAAAAAAAAAAAAAGAAAAGGAGAAAGATGTTAATAACACAGATATTAACTGCATGCCGTGTGGCTTGAGACACCATCTTTAAGGAGATTTAAAGACTCCATGTGCTAGAGCAGAGGACACCAGGAAGTAAAAAGGGAAGGTGGGCCGTTTGGGGAAACAAAGCAATCCTATTAAAAGTTTGACCTCTTAACTGGGTAGAGGGGATCATGTCTTCTCTATCATGGTCAGGGAGATGCCATTACAAACAATTATTTACCTCCCATGAAATTAACCTTTTGCTAAAAACATGCTTTGGGGAGAAAGATTTTTGCTCTCCTTACAAACTTTTTTTTCAGCTTCTTAACTGTATTCTGTTTTGTAATGATATATTGATTTCGTAATTTTAAGAGTATATAGAATATTGTAACTCATAGTCCAGGTACAATTGGATTAACCTTTAATATACCATTGGGTGATATGGAATCACCCTTGGCAATACTTAGGGCTAATTCCTGGTTCTGTGCTCAAGAATTGGCAGTGTTTGGAGGCATATGGAGCCATGGATGAGAAGCAGGGTCAGCTGCATGCAATGTAAGCACTGTACTTATCTACTGTACTATCTCTCTGGTCCCATATACTATTTGCTTTTTTACTTCAATCCTGTTTGCATTTCAAATTTTCCAGCTATCATCACCTCCTTTTTGCTAAAACTTTTATAGAATTTCTTTGACTACTAGCAAGAGGGTTGGGTTGTCTTCGAAACAAAACAAAACAAAAACAAACAAACAAACAAAAAACTTGCTGGGACCAGAGATATAGCACAATGGTAGGGTGTTTGCCTTGCATGCAGCCGATCCAAGACAGATGGTGGGTTCAAATCCCATCATCCCATATGGTCCCTCGTGCCTGCCAGGAGCTATTTCTGGAGCACAGTGAGGCCTAAGCTAGTGAGTAACCCGCTGAACACTGCAGGCGGGTGGTGACCCAAAAGCCAAAAGAAAAAAAAATCCAAAACCAAAACAAAAAACTTGCACCAGAACTAGTAATAGTGCCGATAGGGGACTGTGCCTACATTGCATCGTACCCTGGGTTCAATCCCTGGCTAATCCATATGGTCCTCCCATCACCACAGGAGTACTTCCTAAGGTGCAGAACTAGGATAAAGCCCTGAGGCACTGCTGGGTGGAACCTCCAAACATAAATCAAAACCAAAAGTATTTCACCCAAACTAACTTTCATTGATCTTTGACTTCATTTCTTTAAAAAAAAAAAAAACCTTTTTTTTCTCATAGGAAATTTTTAGCATAAAAAGAGAAACAAGGGCCCGGAGAGATAGCACAGCGGTGTTTGCCTTGCAAGCAGCCAAGGACCTAAAGGTGGTTGGTTCGAATCCTGGTGTCCCCATATGGTCCCCCGTGCCTGCCAGGAGCTATTTCTGAGCAGACAGTCAGGAGTAACCCCTGAGCACCGCCAGGTGTGGCCCAAAAAACAAAAAAAAAAAAAACAAAAAAAAAAAGAGAGAGAGAGAGAGAGAGAAACAAAAGTAATATTGTCATCTGTACATGGGACAATTCTTTTTTCCTTGTCTATCCACTTATACCCCTCTTCCTGAATTGCTTGGCAGAATATACCATACTTATAAATACACTTAGTCTGTGTATCTCAAAAGAGAAGGTCTTCTTTTTTAAAATACAACTATATTATAAAAAGATAGTATGTAAACTGTGAGAATCATTTTACACTTACACTGTTATCTTATATCAAATCATATATGCCTATATGCCCTTAAACCTAGTACAAGGTGATGTGGTCGATTGTTATCTCAATCAACTAAGTGGGAGAAAGAAAGAGAGAAAAATATTAAGCAATAATATCCTTTAAATTATCAAAATAACTTGTACCAGATGTTCATATCTCACCTATTCTATAAATTGTTATTTCTATTTTGGGGGGCATTGTGTCACTATTGTTATTTGAAAAAACAGTCGAAATTAGAGAACCTAGAGAACGGTACTGGCATGAGGGATAAGGTGGTTGTCTTGCATTGTGGCTGAGCCCACGTTGTCAATGAGCCTACCTCCCTGCATCTAGGTCCAACGTGTGCTTAGCCCTAGCGGGTCACTCTCTGAGCATAACAACACCTCTCCCTGAACATCATCAGATGGACCCACCCTAGCCTCCCATCCCCTGAAATGAGATTCCAATTATTTGACAAGACTCTCTCTACAAGTGAAAACTATATGCTTCCATCAAGAAGCACAATGGTCTTGCTCTTCAATCCTGTGGACATATATCTCACCTTGTTTGTCTCTGTTTCTTTGCTTGCTGTATTACTTTTTATTCTAATTTTTTATTTAAACACAACGTTTACAAAGTTGTTCATAATACAGTTATTTTCCACAGGTAAGTTGTTTATGATTGAGTTTCCAGTCATACAATGTACAAACAACCTTCACCAGTGCACATATTTCCCATCACCCAATGTCCCCAGTTTCCCTCTCCTTGCTTATTACACTTTTGAACATATCCCCATTCTCTCTTCTCACATCTTTTTTCCCCTGTAACTTTATTTGAAACACCATGATTTACAAGTTGTTAAGAATACTTATTTTTGGGTATTCAATGTTTCCAACACCAATTCCACCCCCCAGTGTGACCTTCCCCCTCCACCATCATTGTAGTTTCTCACCCACCACCCCCAAGCCTGTTCCCTTAGCAGGCACAAAAGAACTTATTTTATATTGGTTGTTACAAACAAATGGCAAGTGGAATTATCAAAAAATAGTTCAGTAAAAGAAAATTTTTGAAAGTTGTGATATATCATAATATTATTATTAAAGTCATTAAGGATCTACTGACCTGTTTGCTGATAATTGAGCCTTCTGGTTATCGTGTTCATTTATTGAGCTTAGAAGTTTTCTTTCTTTTTTTGGGGGGGGGGCACACCTGTTTGATGCTCAGGGGTTACTCCTGGCTAAGCGCTCAGAAATTGCCCCTGGCTTGAGGGGACCATATGGGACGCCGGGGGATAGAACCATGGTCCTTTCCTTGGCTAGCGCTTGCAAGGCAGACAGCTCTACCTCTAGCGCCACCTCGCCGGCCCCAGTAGTTTTCTATACTACTTTCACATCTAATTTGCTGTGCTCTTACTGGGCTGTCAGTATTGTGGAAGATGGAGATCCAGAAGCTATAGAACTGGCATGATTCTTTGGTTTAGAATCTCTTGAGATTAGTTGTGACACTGGGATGTTTGTATGCTGGAGGCTGTGGCATATGGGTGTGTGCTGGGACTTCTAGAGGTAGAGTGGAAGAGACTGCCCACTCCAAAGAAGGCCCTAGGGTTTTCAGTCTGAAGACTGATATATGTAGAAGTTTCATTGGCTTTGTGTCTCTTCTGAAATTAGGAGGAGGAGGAGGAGGAAGGAAGGAAAAAGGAGGAAGAGGAGGAAAAGAAGAAAAAGCAGCAAATATCTGGTTGCTTCCCACTGGGGGATGAAAACAGGAATTAATTGGTGGGGCAGGGATGTAGCTCATTGACAGAGCTCTAAATTTGATCCTAGCAACACACACACACACACACACACACACACACACACAAACACAAAACATCACATGTATTCCCCAGTCCCCTGGCAACCAATACATAGACATTGATTGCCTGGGTCTATAAATTCATTTGAGGTTAAAAAATGGTGACATCTGAATTTTAGCAGTACTTCTTCATTAATTAGTTGAAATACCTGTGTGAAGAGAAACTTTTCCTCATTAGCCATCTGTTAATCTAGAAATACAGTTTGCATAAGAAAGGCAGAATAATTTATTCTTCTCCTATATTTAGCATTTCCAAAGTGAGTTAGTTAGTGCCTTAATATCCAAAGATGATTCAGGGGACTTTTAAAGTATCATTATAGACTCATAAAGTTGTTATTTTTTCATCATATGGAAGAAATAATTAAAAATTCTTCCCAGTACTATTACTGCTGACATGTCAACACTGTGTAATATGACTCTTTTGAAAGCAATGATGGGTCTTTTCTCCTTGGCTGCTTTTAATAATCACTTGTTAAAAAATTGATTTTATGCAGTTTTACTGTGCTGTCTAGATAGATATTTCTTTTTTATTATTGTGCCCAAGCTCTCTGGACTTTGTGTTGTTGTCGTTTGGTTGGTTTATTTTGTCTTGGGGAATCACACCCAGCAGTGCTCAGGGTTTACTTTTGGCTCTGCACTCAGGGATTATTCCTGAAGGGTCTTGCTGGAACATATGAGATTTGACGACTGAACCTGGGTCAGCCCTATGCATATGCAAGTGCCTTATTCACGGTACTATCACTTCAGCGCCAACTTTTGGGATCTGTATATTGATGGTAATTTCCATCAATTCTAAAATACCACCTGTCATTCTCTTTAGATATTAACTTCTAGTCTTGTGGGATTCTGATAAAATATATGTTAGACCTTCCAACTATACCCTTTATATAATTATCTCCAAGTTTTCCCTCTTTCTTTACTGAATTATTATTATGAACTATTGTGAATTCATTGGTTCTCTATTCTTATGCATTTAACCTATAATTATACTACTCATTAGTAATTTAATAGTTATAGTTTTTCTTTTCTAAAAATTTTAGTTGGCTCTTTTTCAAATTTTTTTGTATTTTGGGGACACACCCAGTAATGCTCATGGATTATTCCTGGCTCTGCATTCATAAATCGCTCCTGGCAGGCTTGGGGGACCATATGGGATGCTGGGGATTAAGCCAGTGTCTGTCTCGGGTCAGCAGCATTCAAGGCAAACACTCTACCGCTATGCTATCACTCTGTCCCCTCTTTTTCAAATATTCTATAATGCTTTTTTGTTTCTTTTTTGGTGGAGATACTTTTGAGCCTGTATTTTATTATTGTAAGCATCAGTCTTTTATTTTCTTTCTTTTTTGGAGGTGGGGTCACACCCGGCAGTGCTCAAGAATTACTCCTGGCTCTATACACAGAAATCGCTCCTGGTAGGCTCAGGAGACCATATGGGATGCCAGGAACCACTGACCTTCTGCATGCAAGGCAAATGTCCTACCTCCATACTATCTCTCTGACCCCAGTCCTTTATTTTCTGGGTAAGAAGTTCAACCTTTGGGGCCAGAGAGATAGCCTTGCATTCTGAGGGAAGGTGGTTTGAATCCCACACGGTCCCCCGAGCCTGCCAGGAGCGATTTCTGAGCATAGAGCCAGGAGTAACCCCTGAGCGCTGCTGGGTGTGACCCCCCCCCCAAAAAAAAAAAAAACAAAAAAAAGGAAGTTCAACTTCTGAAGTGTTTGGTTCTTGTTCAGTTTCATATTTCCTGACATACCCAGATATCCTGGTATGCTTGACACTACATATAAAATATAGGGTCAGACAATATAGCAGGCCACTTGCCATGCACGTGGGTGACCTAGGTTCAAGCTACAGCCCCCCATATACTTCATTAAGCACTTCAGGAGTGATTCCTGAGCACAAAGTCAGGGGTAATCCCTGAGTACCGGTGGATATGCCTCTCCCAAAAAAAGAAAAAAGATGGGGGTGAATTCAAGAGTTAAGAATAATTTAAGGGGGTGTGGAGAGACAGCACAGCAGTGGGGCATTTGCCTTGCATGATGCTGACCTGGGAAGGGGCCTAGTTCAATTCCCTGCATCCCATATGGTCCCCAAGCCTGCCAGGAATGATTTCTTTTTTTTTTTTTGGTTTTTGGGCCACACCCGGCAGTGCTCAGGGGTTACTCCTGGCTGTCTGCTCAGAAATAGCTCCTGGCAGGCACGGGGGACCATATGGGACACCGGGATTCAAACTAACCACCTAAGGAATGATTTCTGAGTGCAGGGCCAGGAGAGATCCCTGAGCACTGCTGGGTGTGACCCAAAAACCAATCAACCATTAAAAAAAAAAAGAATAACTTAAAAGGGCAAAGAGATAATATAGTATTTATCTCAAATCAATCTGACTTGGGCTTAATTCCCAGAATCCTATATGATTGCTTAAGTATCACCAGTAGTTATCTCTGAGCACAGAGCCAGGTGTAAGGCCTGAGCACAGGTGGGGGTTCCTCCCAAAAAGAATAATTTCAGAATAGAATGACTATACTTTTCTTTACAAGAAATTTTTCTTCAGAGGCTGGAGAGATAGTTGAGTGGGCATTAGTCTTGTGTGTGGTTGACATTCAGGGATCTCAAACTCAATTTACCTGGGGGCCGCAGGAGGCAAAGTCGGGGTGATCCTTGAGTGCAAAGTCAGTAGTAAGACTTGAACATTGGGGGGTGTGACCCAAACAACTAAACCAAAACAAAACAAAAAAAGGTTCCTCTAGGGCAGGGCCACAAAATGTTGTATGGAGGGCAGTTTGCGGCCCATAGGCCATGAGTTTGAGACCCCTGATAGATTCAATCCCCAGTACCACATACAGTCCAGAGGTAATCTCTGAAGTGCAGTCAGGAGTAAGTAAGCCTCGAGCACAGTTGGGTGTCCCCAAAAACAAACAAATCAAAAAAATCAAAACACACCATAACATCTGCGATACCTCCAAATCCCTCAATACTGACAGCCCAATTGGAATACACCAAATTAGATGAGAAAGTAGCTTAGAAACCACCTTAGTTCAACAATAACACAGAAGGCTAAATTAGCTGCAAACAGTTTAGCAAACCTTCAGATAATGACTTAATGATGCCATGGTGAGATATAACAATTTTCACAAAATTTCCTTTTGCTGAAGTTTTTTTTTTTATAATTCCATTAGCCATTTGGTTGTAACAAGTAATATAAACTAATTATTTTGAGCCTGCCAAGGGGGCTTGGGTGGGAAACTTGGGACAATGGTAGAGGGAATGTTAATAATGGTGTTGGGATTGGTGTTAGAACATTGACTCCCAGAAACTAATATATTATGGTCAACTATGTAAGCCACGGTGTTCAAATAAAAAAATGTCAATTAACTGTGAACTATTTCTTTCTCCTTTTTTTTTTTTTTTTTTTTTGGTTTTTGGGCCACACCCGGCAGTGCTCAGGGGTCACTCTTGGCTGTCTGCTCAGAAACAGCTCCTGGCAGGCACGGGGGACCATATGGGACACCGGGATTTGAACCAACCACCTTTGGTCCTGGATCGGCTGATTGCAAGACAAACGCCACTGTGCTATCTCTCCGTTCTTTCTCCTTTTAATGAGTAAAACTTATTTATTATAACAGAAAAAGGAAAGAAAGACATGAGGGAAAGAAAAAGAGAAAATGCATTTTCAAGAGAAAACAGGGCTTCTCTAGAGTAAAAAAGGGCAAAGACATAAAAACAAGCAAAATATAAATAGGTACAACATGGGCTTGAAGAGTTCTCTTCTGGTTGACTTCTTAAATGCTTTTCAAGAAAACAGATTTTGATTTTGCCTTGCTTTGTAAAGCTGTTATAAGTAGGAATGTTTTCTCCTAACAGAAATGGCAGCTTGTCCACATTCTCATGCAGGTGACTACAAGTCACAGAACACCAAGTGATGCCTGAAATCATTGAGCTGGGACATGGATAGGATTCTTTCTCCCTCCAACCTAGACTTCAGGTAGCTTTTACCACCACACCAAATCACCATTTCAATTCCCAGGTAGCTCCTCTTGAGATGAGGCTAAAGATTCAGGCACCAAACCTGAATCTTGAAAGATTCTTAAATCTTGAAATCCTGAAACAGTATTTTTCAAATACTCTTCTCTGCCTTGCTGGAACTTCCATCCAGGTCACTATCCATTCAATTGTGTGGTTAATTGGTTCCTTCCAATTCTTCATTTTATACAACCCTGGAGAAAAACTAAACTGGAGTTCAAGGCCACCATCAATGGAGGAGGCAGCACAGAACACTGTCACACTGCCCAGTGTGAGAGAAACCTGGGGAGCCAATGAACCCTAAGCAACTCTGCCCACAACCTCATTCATAAATGTCAGTTCTCTTTCCCCCTGCAAATCACCTAGACTCTCCTCCACCTTCCTCCTTTCGTTAGATGTTTATCATTTCTTCCCTGATTTAGGAAGTTCCTTATATTAAAACACAACCAAATTGCCCTACTCTAACCCACAACAGGGAATGAGGATGAGCCAACATAATCTTTTAGACTATTAAGAACACAAGGGGAGCATTTAATGAAGTGTGATTACTCTCCAAACTGTTATTGCATATTCTAAGGTCTTTTTTCAAATGGGCATATCAAACCCCATCAAAGAATAAAGCTCATGTATTGGAAGAAAACAAATAATCTCATGATGTGCATGCACACGGAGTTATTAGATAGAATGCATGCATTAAATGTTTAGAATCCTTTTTTTGCAGAGACCAAATATGACAGTGTTTTGTATAGGGCTGGCTTACCTCACAAAATCTGGGTTCTCCTCTGAGTACTGATTCCCAGATGCATTATATTCCAAGTCACGTTGTTGGGTCTTTTAGCAAAGACACTGGAGTGTGGACACCAGCATTGCTTTGAGTAGATGGATAAAAGAGGCAGCAGCATCTTGTGGAAAACAGGTCAATCTTCTATTCCTTTAAGTGGCATCACAGCATGGCTGAGTGGGGGCCTAGGTACATGTATTTAACTTGCCCAAGGTGATGCTGATGCAGAGAAACAGCTCCCCATCTCATCCTTCCCCAGCAAGGGCTCATTGCTTAAGGTCACTACTTTTCACTGTTATTCACCCTTTGTTCAATCTTATTGATAAACCTGAGACTTTCCTAAAAATCCTTTCAAATGATAGTAAGGGGGCTAAGGAGATAGTACTGTGGGTAGGGTTCTTGCCTTGCACACACACAACCAGGGCTCAATCTCAGGCATCCTATATGGTTCCCTGAGTACAGCCAGGTGTGACCTCTAAACCAAAAAAGAACAAAACAAAAATCAAGTGACAGTAAATCCCTAAATCCCCAGATACCTGTCCTCAGCAGTTGGTACCTCCCCTTCAAATGTGGATTACTTCCTGGGAAGCATAAGATTGTGTTCAATGGGGCTGGAAAGATAGCATGGAGGAAGAGTGTTTGCCTTGCATGCAGAAGGCTAGTGGTTTGAATCCCGGCATCCCATATGGTCCCCCAAGACTGCCAGGAGCAATTTCTGGCATGAGTAACCCCTGAATGCTGCTGGGTGTGACCCAAAAACCAAAAAAAGAAAGGAAAAAAAAAAGACTGTTCAAGACCTCTTAGCACAGGACTATGCCACCAAGCACAGCTATCAGTTTGGGATGGTTCTAAGGCCAACCCTGGTATCAGCATGAGTCAACACCAACAACTCAACTGTAGATTTAAGATCAAGTGAAATAACTCGATCTTCTTCTTCTTTTTTTTTTTTTTTTTTTTTTGGTTTTTGGGCCACACCCGGCGGTGCTCAGGGGTTACTCCTGGCTGTCTGCTCAAAAATAGCTTCTGGCAGGCACAGGGGACCATATGGGACACCGGGATTCGAACCAACCACCTTTGGTCCTGGATCGGCTGCTTGCAAGGCAAACGCCGCTGTGCTATCTCTCCGGGCCCATAACTCGATCTTCTTAAGACCACAAGTTAACTGTTTTTTTCCGCATTGGGTGGAAACCCAATTTCCATCCTGGGTCAGAAACACGCAAAGCAAATGCCCTACTGCATTGCTATCGCTTCAGCTCCTGGAATTTCCAGAGTTACTTCCATGGAGCTGGGATCTGATTACCGGGGTTTAGGGGAGTTGGAGACACAAGTACCCATATATAAGACTATGAGAGGCTGGGTTTCAGCTTCGCTTTTGCCAAATGTGGGGTTTGGGAGATGGGCCTTTTCCCTTCTCTGAATCATCCACCAAGCCCCATCTTTACAGCTGAGGATACTCTTACACGGTCAATGAAAGAGAGGATGGGAAAATGGAGCACCTAAGTCCTTCATACCTTTATCATCAGTTAATTGAGTGCCTGTCAGTAGTACATAGGTAGGCCCAGGAGATACAAGGGTCTCAAGAGCAGACAAGAAGTCTGTTTCGTGGCACTCAGAGTTTATGGGGGCAGACATAAGTTGACTAATGTAATAAATAATTGGGGTTTTGCCTCCACAATCAGTGTTAAGATAGAGAGTCTGGTGTCACAGAGTCACAGTTGACACTCTGAGAAGAAAAATGTCTGCAACAGAGGCAGACAGGAGAGGGCAGGAGGAGGGAGGGAAGGAAATTGGGGACATTGGTGGTGGGAAATGTGTACTGATAAAAGGTGTTGAATATTGTATGACAAACTCAATTGTCAGCTTTGTAGCTGTGTATCTTATGGTGATTCAATTAAAAACATTTTTAAGTTAAATACACTCCTCACCATGTATTAATAAAATGTAAGTTTTTCCTCACAATTAAAAAATTGACCTTCTGCTGTGCAAGCATAGAACTACTTGTGGGAAGAAGACTTAGAGAGGACCAAGTGATAACACCAGAATGGGAGAGACAAACCTGGAAATGGTAAACTACAGTCAGGAGGCGGGTGAGGCAGGGTGGAGAGTCTATAGGGACCTGGATTTTAGGTCCAGGAACAAATCCAGGTTAGGCATGTCAAATCATGTCAGGCATGAGCTTTACCCATTGTGCTATTTCTCATCCCCCTGTGTAAGGACTCGAGTGGGGTCAATAAAACACCTGTGATGTGAAGGCAACTCTGTTGATCTTTCCACAACCTCTCAAAACTACAGGCACTGGAGTGATAGAACAGAAGGTAGGATGTTTGCCTTGCATGCAACCAATCTAGGTTTGACTCCTGGCATCCCATATGGTCCCCCAAGTACCACCAGGAATAATCCTTGAGAATTGTTGGGAGTGGTCTAAAAGCAAAACAAGCAGGAAACCTTACACACACACACACACACACACACACACACACACACACACACACACAAAACAACCTTTCTGGACTAGAGAGATATAGTACAGCAGGTAGGGAGTTAGCTTGCCTGAGGCTGACCCAGGTCGGATCCCTGATACCACATAGGGTCTCCCAATCCCTGCTAGGTGTGATCTCTAAGTGCAAAGCTAGAGGTAAGCCCTGAGCACCACTGAATATGCCCCCCTCCAAAATAAAAAGCCCCTTTCCACCATAGACTCATCAGTTATCTGCCCCCCTCAGGCACAAAGTGAGAACTCTGTGATACTGGAGTCAAGCTTACCTAAGACCCCATGGGTGAAATACACAATGAATCCAAATTCTAAAACCAGGGTCTGTTTGTTCCCGGCCTGTATTGGGACCATTTGTATTCTTGACCTGTGATCTTTCTTGAAATAAAATGAAATCTCTCTCTGTCTCTTTCTCTCTCTCCTGAAAATTAAGAAAATTGCATTACCTACCTCATCATCTCTGCATCCTGAAGTAAGGCAACTGGATGTTTTAGAGCTGAATCTGGCACAGAATACATGGGGAATAAATATTAGTTATTAATGTTACTGATGTTTGAAGCACTCCACATGTAATGGCTCATCTGCTTCCTGCCCAAACCCCCCATGAGAGTTTTTCTTATCACTGTCACGAGACAGAGAAGCATTCTAGCATTCATTTAGTTGTTCATTCATTAAAAAAATATGCTAGTTACACTGTGCTGGGCACTAGAGATTGGCAGCAAGCAAACACAAACTCTACATGCAGATGCAGGAAGGACAATTACAACGCAACTGGGAGACAAGTCTGGGACAATTTAAGCCTCTGTAGATATAATGAGAGTCATAACTGTGGAAGAAATGGATCGACAGGAATACATGAGCTCATATAGATATAAATCAACAAATGAACAAGCAAATTAGGGTTGGGTATTTTGTCATCTGAATGCCAACTACTAAAAGCAGATGAAATAATGGTGTGTGTGTGTGTGTGTGTGTGTGTGTTTATTTGCTACTTGGCAAACACCATCACAATTGCTTGAGGCAAAAGTTATGAGTGAATAATGATGGACAACAGAGAGGGTGGATGGACACATGATGAGAACAAGCATTCAGACATACACAGAGAATTTGCATGTATGTGCAAAATGCATACACATATAGATGTGCATTTACTTGTAAATATTTTTAGATACACAAATGTCATTTCTTTAATCACTAGCAATGTTCGACCTGCTTCATACTGTGCATTTTCCTAGCCTAGAATAGACTTGTGTGTTGCTTAGATGGGTAGTAGGCGGGTCCCCCAAGGTCTGTGCTCCCACATCTGCTCAACATCACTTTTTTTGTTTTTTTTTGTTTTTTTTTTTTGGGTCACACCCGGGTGTGCTCAGGGGTTACTCCTCTCTCTGTGTTCAGAACTCACTCCTGGTAGGCTCAAGGGACCATATGAGATGCTGGGGATCTAATCCGGGTTCATCCAGGGTTGGCCATGAATAAGGCAAATCCCCTACCACTGTGCTATCAAACTTCTGAGGAGCATTTCTCAGAACTGTGACGATACTGGACTTTGTCTAGACACTTATAACAAACTTATTGATGACCATGGGGAGAACCAGATCTTCCTGGAGGATGGTATAACACAGCAAATCTCTTGCGTGCAATTCAAGTGAGCATCACTAATGGAGGGACAAGCCGGCATCTCCTGGTACTGGGTCCTGAGGAGTACATGAACCATTTCTGTGATGCTCCTGACAAAAAAAGAAAGCCATAGATTCAGGAACATTCTACAGAATAACTCAAAGGGGGTTAAAGGCTATTGACATTCTATTGGGGGTTGTTATGTAGTAGCACAGCAAGTATAAAACAGTAATAATCCCCCAATACCTGCATAAAAATAACTGGGAAGAATTCGCACCTTTATTCTTCAAGATGTTAAGCTCATAAAAGCTTGAGAGGCAGTTCCAGATTGGAAATCTAACAATTAAATGCAGCGTGTGATCTTGAACTGCATATATTTTTTGACTATAAAGGATGGTATTGGGACACATGCCAAGGGAAGGATATTTATGGGTTACATCATGATGTTATATTCATATGCATTTCTTGAACTTTATCCTTCTGCTATAGATCTCAAAACAGTATCGTTAATTTTAGCGATACCCACCAAGGGGTAGTAGAAGTAAAGGAGTTTCACATATGCAGCTATTTCTCAGATGGCCCCGAAAATAATAATGATGATGAGCACTGTATGTATGAACGTATGTATGGGCAGAGAGAAAGAGGCCATTTATAAGGCAACTGTTGCAAAATATGAACATTTGGGGAATCTGAGAAAAGGAAATGCAGAAATTCTTTTAATAGATTTGTATAATTTTCCCTATACTTAAAATTTTTCATTTTTAATTTAATTCTAGTTTTTGTCTTAGGGGTCACATTCAAATCTTAGGGCTTACTCTTGGCTCTGGCCTCAGAGATCACTCCTGGTAGTGCCTAACGAACTTCAATCTAATTACTTTTGAAAACTTAGAAGTTGAGCCAGAGAGATAGTAGAGAAATTAAAGCACTCAACAGTCAAGCCAGGTTCGATCCCAGCATCTCATATGATGATCCCTCAAGCCCTGACAGGAGTGATCCTTGACAAGTGTGCAGATCCAGGAGCAGGCCCAGAATCCTGCTGGGTATGGACCCCAAAGGGTAAAAAGCAAACAGAAAACCCTCAAGATGGGCAAGAGCCACAATGGAAATGGAAGAGCTCCATGCAAGAGCCATAAATGGAAGTACCACAGAATTTGCTCAGTGGGGATGGAGGAGAAACAGTAAGTCCACCCAGAGGTGGTAATTTAAAGAAAAATAAAGTCTAGAGAAAACATCTTTTATCTTTAGTTGAGGACTCAAAAGAAGAATATCTCAGCTTTAGCTCGACTGACATTTGAGCTACTTCATTTTTGTTTGGGAGAAATTTCTCCCAAGCTCTGTTCGGAGGCTCTGGGGAGCCATCTAGCTAGTCTTGACCACTGGGATCAGAGCTTATCACAAGGACCCAAAAAGTGCTGTTGCTCAGAACTTCCAGTGCCAGGGATTACTGGACCTACCCTGTAGAAACTTGGGGAGCTCCAGGACTACATCCCACAAAACTCAGGAAACTGTGTGGTGCCAGGGATATAGACATGAACCTTAACTGCTGAGCTAACTTTCTGACCCTGAGAGTACCTAAATTTTCCTTGGAGTGATTGTTTGCACTGCAGGGGATTTAGCTGGGATTTGCTCACTTGAAGCCCAGAAGCATCAACCACCGCTGTAAATGTGGCAACCAAAATCGTCTCCAGACATTGCTAATTATCCCCCGAGAGGCCAAATTGCCTTTGGGGGAGAAGCACTAAAATAATGAGCCTAGATTCCTTGTACACAACACAAGTTAGAGAATGGAGGAGATGCCTCATTTGTGTCTGTGTGCGTGTGTGCGCGCGCGAGTGTTAGGGGTGGGTAGAGACAGAGGCAACAAATGTGTAGAAAAAAATAGCACAATAGCTGAATGGCAGCAAAACTCTGAAACAGTCTGCAAAATTACACTCCCTGAAATAAACTTCTACAAATAGCATGAAAACCCAACTCATTCCACAGCGTGTAATTTTAAAAATCAAGTTAGCACAGAAGCAATACAAAGATGCTAATGAAAAGGGTAGAAAGGGTCATCAATTTTTTTGGTTGGGGCCAGAGTGGAAGTATAGCAGAGAAGGGTTTATGCCTTGCATGTCATTAACCCAGATTCAACCAGAAGCATCTCAAATGGTCCCCCATGCCCACGAGGAGTAATTGTTGAGTGTAGAGCCAGGAGTAAACCCTGAGCACAGCTCTATGAGATCCCAAAACGAAACAAAGCAAACAAAACAAAACAAAACAAAACAAAACAAAACAAAACAAAAAACAATTGGTTTAAAGACTTTTGGGTTGGGAAAATTTTTTGTCATGAAATAGGTGAAAATCAATCAAATATTATTCTATATATTAACATATCATTGGGGTGGGTAGGAGGGATTTGGGCCACACCCAGCATTGTTCAGAGTTTGCTCCTGGGTCTGTGCTCAGGGATCATTTTTGGCCAGGCTCAGGGGGACCATATGGGATAAAACCTGGAATGGCTATCAGCAAGGCAAGTGCCTTAACGGCTATACTGTTTCTCTAACACCAATATAATAATATGCCTTATGCATTAATATTTTGGGTCAGGAGATAGTATAGGATTTTTAGATGGAGCTGCACGCCACTGTCTCAAGCTTGGTCTCTCTGTGACAAATATTGATCGTATTCATATCTGGTGGGAGATAACCAGTTACACACAATCTAAATCCAGAGTGGGCTGGGAATGATCTGTCTGGACTGAGCAGGAAATGAAGAGAAGAGTTCACAGGAAATCACTCAGCCTCTGTGCAACAACCTAGCCTCTGACCCCTAAATGTCAGAGTACGTGTTCTTCACCACAAGGAAGACATAGTCCACCTTTTTACCAATGACCCCACAATCCCTCCAGTGCCTGGTGACCCTGAGAGGCACAGACCACACCAGATTTAGGTATGTATCTCCATGCACAGAACACCAGCTTTAAAAAAAAAATATATGAACTGCATCAACCTGTCCAAGGGACAATACAGTGAAACAAAGGCAGCACCACCCTTTCTCAGATCTTGTTCAAGAGATAGCAGAGACAAACATCCTGGGGGCACCCAGCCATGCCAGAGAGGTTCAGGCATCTTGTTTTGCCCTTCTGGAAGCTTCAGCAAGTTTCCATCTGAAGTGGGAATCAAGAGGTGATTTCCTGTTAAACAGAATATGAGCAAAAACAATGACAGGCTTTTATAGTTTCCTTGGAAAAACAATCCCCTGGAAAATTGATCAGGGAGCCAAGTCTGTTTGCTTCCGGCCATTTCACAAGTCAGTAGAGTGCTTCTTCATTTACAGGGGCTACTTTTGAAGAACCCAGTGGTTGCCTGAAACTACAGACACTACAGACCCTACCTATATGCACAAAGTTTTCCTCTGTGTGCATATTCATGACGAAGCTTCATTTATAAATTGTCTAGTAAGATATTAGCAATAGCCGATAATAAAATAATAAGCCAAGCTCAATAATTTACTATAAGAAAGGTTATGTCAGTGCATTTACTCTTTCAAAACATCTTATACAGGGATGAAGCAATAGTAGAGATAAGTGTCTTGTATGTTGCCAACTCATGATCACTTCCTGGCACTACTCATGGTGTCCTGATTCCTGAGAAGAGTGATCCAGGAGTAAAACATAAGTACCTCATACACACATACACACATACACATACACACACACACACACACACACACACACTTTCTCATACCATATTGTTATATAACCTCAGTTCTCTGGGGACCTGAAAGCAGTGAAAACTGATGATGGAGAGAGGGGGTCACTGCACCCACATCTCATGTTCTTTCCTTATATCTGCTTCCTTTCTTGGCCTCTGTCCTCTGCCACCCAACTCTGAAGCTCTGAGTCATTCTGAAATGCAAAGGGTATCTTCATTTTATTTATTATTATTATTATTATTTGGTTTTTGGGTAACACCTGGCAGCACTAAGGGGCTAATCCTGGCTCTACACTCAGAAATTATCCCCGGCATTCTTGAGGGACCATATGGGATGCCAGGATTCGAACCACCGTTTTTCTGCATGCAAGGTAAACGTCTTACCTCCATGCTATCTCTCCAGCCCGGTATCTTTATTTTAATCTTACTGGGGTCTGGATCCTTTGTAGTAACCTTTTGCCAAGGGTAAACTAGAACACTGACTTCCCTGTGTCTGTGTGAGAGCTAGTGGATTTTTTTTTAATCTTTGAAAGTCTTCTAATTCCCAGGCACTCACTTTTCCTTCATTGCTCAAGTCTTTGCTGAGATGATCTCTTCTCTCTGAATTCATGCTGAGAATCATACAGAGCAGCAAATACTTGATAACCTGCCCACCTTTCTCGATTTCTCCTAGAGTCTCGCGGTTGAAAGCCACAAGAGAAGATTTTGAGATCTAGGAGAAAACAATTTCACCCATGATTTGACCAGTCTAAACCTCCACTCCCATTCCCTGACTACAAGGCAAAGAAATCAGTGCTCTGTCCACCAGTAGACTTCCACTCAGATAATCTGAGTGAATATCTAAGCACCCTTCTTTGTGTTTGTTTTTAGTTTAGGGACCACATCTGGTGGTGCTCAGGGATTAATTCTGGCTTTGCACAGAGAAATTACTGCTGGTAAGCCTTGGAGGACCATATAAAATTTGGGAGATTGTGATGGAAACCTTAGGCTCCAAAACCAGGACTTGAAGAGATGCGGCTCTGGAAGCAAAACCTATGCAGAAAATAATCCACACAGTGAACGGAAGTAAAACGAGTTCAAAAACTCCAACACACAAGACTTCCACTCCTATGAGACAGGCAGCTCAGTGGAGGAAGACAGGAGAATAGCAGAGCTTTCCTGAGACCCAGGATTTTCATTAGCAAGAACCAGACCACACCCTAGGGTGGAGAAAAAATATTGAGTAAAGTGGAACCCAATAATCCAACACCAGGTCACATCCTGGGTGGAGAACATATACTGAGTAGTGTAGGACCCAGTTAACCCAATAGGAGATCATTTTGGGGTTAGCTGCATGCAAAATAAGCATCTTACCCATTATATTATTGCTCTAGTGAACATCCCACTCTTGATTCCATATTTATATGCCTTAGAGTTAGTATTGTTGCGTTTGTGTGTGCAAGAGAGTGAATGGGAAAGAGAGAGAGAGAGAGAGAGAGAGAGAGAGAGAGAGAGAGAGAGAGAGAGAGAGAGAGAGAGAGAGAATGTTTAGAAACCACTTCTTTCTCATGCAATAGCAAGCAATAAGCATTCTAGGCTGGCAGCTTCTTTCCAAACATTTAATCCACCATGTTTTGGACCATGATTTCAGCATAGAAATAGGATCACTCCCCCTAAGTATCAAGTGCCCAGGGCAAGTAGAAGATGGAAATGTGGATAAGCTATCCTCACAGTCTAGATAGGTGTCTGCGTTTCTCCACATTCCATTGGTCAGAAACTAGGTCTCCCAGGTCCCCTATTATCAGAAGGGCTACTGAATGTGCTTAAATCCTACCCTCAGGCAGAAGAGAGCACAGTTCTTTAAATATCTGCTCATTTGTATTTTTTTTAAATCTTCTCATCTGTATCACACACAGAAGATATCAATAATGTAGCTAGGCAGCTCTGACCCATGAAAATAGTCAACATACCCTATTCTCATGTGACCATGGCAGTTTCATGAGATCAGAGAGAAAATCTCAGCAATTTTCCCCAAAAGAGAACTCCTCTAGAAAATATTATCGGCAAAAGCTGGCTCCCTGTGTGTGACACCAGGCGGGGAAAATCCGCGAAAGTACACCGGCCCAGTGGGGCTCAGCTGTGAAAGACTGTGAGTGTGACCTGTCTATGTCTGTCTACTGTCCTCTTGCGTGAAACTCTTGCGAGTGGGGCAAAAAGAGCCTCCAGAAACCTCGCTCGCCCAGACGCCATTTTCAGGGAGGGACTTCAGAGCATAAAAACCGGCTATCCTTTGCAAAAGCTGGCTCCCTGTGTGTGACACCAGGCGGGGAAAATCCGCGAAAGTACACCGGCCCAGTGGGGCTCAGCTGTGAAAGACTGTGAGTGTGACCTGTCTATGTCTGTCTACTGTCCTCTTGCGTGAAACTCTTGCGAGTGGGGCAAAAAGAGCCTCCAGAAACCTCGCTCGCCCAGACGCCATTTTCAGGGAGGGACTTCAGAGCATAAAAACCGGCTATCCTTTGCAAAAGCTGGCTCCCTGTGTGTGACACCAGGCGGGGAAAATCCGCGAAAGTACACCGGCCCAGTGGGGCTCAGCTGTGAAAGACTGTGAGTGTGACCTGTCTATGTCTGTCTACTGTCCTCTTGCGTGAAACTCTTGCGAGTGGGGCAAAAAGAGCCTCCAGAAACCTCGCTCGCCCAGACGCCATTTTCAGGGAGGGACTTCAGAGCATAAAAACCGGCTATCCTTTGCAAAAGCTGGCTCCCTGTGTGTGACACCAGGCGGGGAAAATCCGCGAAAGTACACCGGCCCAGTGGGGCTCAGCTGTGAAAGACTGTGAGTGTGACCTGTCTATGTCTGTCTACTGTCCTCTTGCGTGAAACTCTTGCGAGTGGGGCAAAAAGAGCCTCCAGAAACCTCGCTCGCCCAGACGCCATTTTCAGGGAGGGACTTCAGAGCATAAAAACCGGCTATCCTTTGCAAAAGCTGGCTCCCTGTGTGTGACACCAGGCGGGGAAAATCCGCGAAAGTACACCGGCCCAGTGGGGCTCAGCTGTGAAAGACTGTGAGTGTGACCTGTCTATGTCTGTCTACTGTCCTCTTGCGTGAAACTCTTGCGAGTGGGGCAAAAAGAGCCTCCAGAAACCTCGCTCGCCCAGACGCCATTTTCAGGGAGGGACTTCAGAGCATAAAAACCGGCTATCCTTTGCAAAAGCTGGCTCCCTGTGTGTGACACCAGGCGGGGAAAATCCGCGAAAGTACACCGGCCCAGTGGGGCTCAGCTGTGAAAGACTGTGAGTGTGACCTGTCTATGTCTGTCTACTGTCCTCTTGCGTGAAACTCTTGCGAGTGGGGCAAAAAGAGGCTCAGAGGAGCACGGCCGCTCCGCTTCGCTACGCGGCCGTGCACTCTTTCTAAGGAAAGAACTCCATTGCAACAAGAAGGAAAAATCACACTAAGAACGGCGCTATATCACAGAAGCAAACATTTCTCTCTGGACTGTCTTCTCTGTTACATGCTCGGGCCTAAGATTTGACCCAGTGTGAGGCTTCATCCACGGAGGACTCCCCTCCCTTAGAGGCAAGTCAGCCCATCCAGAAAGGGAGGAGCCAGAGGAGTGTGCTGCCTACATCATATAGACAATGAATACCACTACAACACGTAGAAAAACCCACAATACAAATGTGACAATGGGGAAACAGCGCAGGCCAGCATCAGACATAGAGAATGAAGATGACAATTCTGAGGACCAGATAATGACTGAACAACTAATCAACCTCTCAGATAAGGACTTTAGACTAGCAATATGGAAGGTGCTCAACAGACTCCAAGAAACCATGGATCGAGTTGAACAGAACACTAATAAGAACCAAGAAAATATGAAGGCAGAAATGACAAAACTCCAAACTGAAATAACATGTCAACTTACAGGCCTGAAAAACTCAGTAAACGAAGTGAATGACAAAATGGATAAGCTCTGGGACAGGGTATCAGAAGCTGAGAATAGACTTGGTGCTGTGGAAGATGAGATACATAACAATTCCATACAGCAGGAGAGATTGGACAAAAAACTTAAAGCAAATGAGCAGACAATGGAAAAATTAGTCAAAGAATGGGAACAGACGAAAATAGAAGTCTATGATAAGATCAACAGAAACAACTTAAGAATCATTGGAGTCCCAGAGACCCAGGAAGAAAATTTCCAGGAAGAATCAATGGTCAAGAACATCATTAAAGAGAAACTCCCAGAGCTAAAGAATATATGTGATCAAATCCTGCATGCCCGAAGAGTACCAACCAAAAGAGACCCCAGAAAAACCACCCCAAGACACATCCTAGTCACAATGACAAATCCCACAGATAGAGACAGAATTCTGAAAACAGCAAGATCAAAAGGGGAAATCATGTTCAAGCAAGCTTCCCTGAGATTTACAGCAGACCTGTCACCAGAAACGCTCAATGCCAGAAAGCAGTGGTGGGATATTGTGACAAGACTGAATGAAATGAATGCTTCACCCAGAATACTATACCCAGCAAAACTCACTTTCCGGTTTGATGGAAGAATACATGGTTTCACAGACAAAAAACAGCTCAGAAACTTCACAGACACAAAACCAGTCTTAAGAGAAAAACTGAAAGACCTAATCTAAGACAAGACTACCCAAAAGACACACCAAATTTTGAAATAAAGATGGCGTTAAATCCCAGGACAATTCTTTCTCTCAACGTCAATGGACTAAATGCACCAGTTAAGAGACACAGAGTGGCTAAATGGATCAAAAAACTCAATCCAACCTTCTGCTGCCTACAAGAAACGCACCTGAATAGTCAGAACAAACATAGACTCAAAATAAAAGGCTGGAGAAAAGTTATCCAAGCAAACAACACCCATAAAAAAGCTGGAGTGGCCATACTAATATCAGATAATGCAAACTTTATACTCAGGAAGGTTGTAAGGGACAAAGACGGACATTTTATATTAATCAAGGGGTACGTAGAGCAGGAAGAATTCACTCTCCTAAACATATATGCACCGAATGAGGGGCCAGCAAAATATTTAATACAACTGCTGACAAATCTGAAAAATAATATCAACAACAACACAATAATTGTGGGGGACCTAAACACGGCTTTGTCAACACTGGACAGGTCAACCAGACTGAAACCCAACAAGAATATACTAGACCTGAGGAGAGAAATGGAAGAAAGAGGCCTAGTGGATATATATAGGACACTCCATCCCCAGAAACCTGGATACACATTCTTCTCCAATGTACATGGGACATTCTCCAGGATAGACTACATGCTGGCACATAAAACATACCTCCATAAGATCAAGAGGATAGAAATTTTGCAGACTACCTTCGCTGACCACAAGGCTCTGAAATTATTTGTGAACTCCAAAGGGACTCAGAAGAAACACTTTAACACCTGGAAGTTAAACAGCCTCATGCTCAATAACCAGTGGGTCCGAGATGAAATCAAGGAGGAAATAAAAAGGTTCCTGGAAACAAATGACAATAAAGACACAAACTCTCAGAACCTATGGGACACAGCAAAAGCAGTACTGAGAGGAAAATTTATAGCTTTGCAAGCACACATCAGGAAGGAAGAAGGAGCTTACCTGAGTAGCTTAATGACACAGCTAATAGAACTAGAAAATGCTCAACAAAAGGACCCAAGAACAGGAAGACAGAAGGAAATAACAAAGCTGAGAGCAGAAATCAACGAAGTGGAAACTCAAAAAACAATCCGAAAGATCAACGAAAGCAGAAGTTGGTTCTTTGAAAAAATAAACAAGATTGATAGACCACTGGCAAACCTAACAAAGAAAGAGAGAGAGAGAAACTTGATAACTCGTATCAGGAATGAAAAAGGAGAGATCACTACTGATATGACAGAGATTCAAAGGGTAATCAGAAACTACTTTGAAAAACTCTACGCCACTAAAAATGAGAACCTGGAAGAAATGGATAAATTCTTGGACTCTTATAATCTTCCACGGTTGAAGGAAGAGGATGTAGCATATCTAAACACCCCCATCACCATTGATGAAATTAAAACAGTAATCAAATGTCTGCCGAAAAACAAAAGCCCAGGTCCAGATGGATTCACTAATGAATTCTATCAAACTTTCCAAGAGGAACTACTGCCAATCTTGGCAAGACTCTTTCATGAAATTGAACAAACAGAAACACTTCCAAATAGCTTTTATGAAGCCAACATCACCTTGATACCTAAACCAGACAGAGACGCTACCAAAAAAGAAAATTACAGACCAATATCACTGATGAATGCAGATGCAAAGATCCTCAACAAAATCCTGGCAAATAGGATTCAATGCCTCGTTAAGAAGATCATCCACTACGATCAAGTAGGTTTCATCCCAGGAATGCAAGGCTGGTTTAACATCCGTAAATCTATCAACATAATACACAACATCAATAACAAGAAAAATAAAAACCACATGATCATATCAATAGATGCAGAGAAAGCATTTGATAAGGTCCAACACCCATTCTTGATCAAAACTCTCAGCAAGATGGGAATGGAGGGAACCTTTCTCAATATAGTGAAGGCCATCTACCACAAGCCAGTGGCAAATATTATCCTCAATGGAGAAAAACTGAAAGCCTTCCCTCTAAATTCTGGCACAAGACAAGGCTGTCCTCTCTCACCACTCCTATTCAACATAGCACTGGAAGTACTTGCTATAGCGATTAGGCAAGAAAAGGATATCAAGGGAATCCAGATAGGAAAGGAAGAAGTCAAGCTCTCACTGTTTGCAGATGACATGATACTCTACTTAGAAAACCCTAAAGACTCTATCAAAAAGCTTCTAGAAACAATAGACTCATATAGCAAGGTGGCAGGCTACAAAATTAACACACAAAAATCAATGGCCTTTCTATACACCAACAGTAATAAAGAAGAAATGGACATTAAGAAAACAACCCCATTCACAATAGTACCACACAAACTCAAATATCTTGGAATCAACTTGACTAAATATGTGAAGGACCTATACAAAGAAAACTATAAAACTCTGCTCCAAGAAATAAGAGAGGACACACGGAAATGGAAACACATACCCTGCTCATGGATTGGCAGGATTAACATCATCAAAATGTCAATACTCCCCAAGGCATTATACAGATTTAATGCCATCCCTCTAAAGATACCCATGACATTCTTCAAAGAAGTGGATCAGACACTTTTGAAATTCATTTGGAACAATAAACACCCTCGAATAGCTAAAGCAATCATTGGGAAAAAGAATATGGGAGGAATTACTTTTCCCAACTTTAAACTGTACTACAAAGCAACAGTTATCAAAACAGCATGGTATTGGAATAAGGATAGGTCCTCAGATCAGTGGAATAGGCTTGAATACTCAGAAAATGTTCCCCAGAGATACAACCATCTAATTTTTGATAAAGGAGCAGGAAATCCTAAATGGAGCAGGGAAAGCCTCTTCAACAAGTGGTGTTGGCACAATTGGATAGCCACTTGCAAAAAATTAAACTTAGACCCCCAGCTAACATCATGTACAAAGGTAAAATCCAAATGGATTAAAGACCTCGATATCAGCCCCAAAACCATAAGATATATAGAACAGCACATAGGCAAAACACTACAGGACATTACAGGCATCTTCAAGGAGGAAACTGCACTCTCCAAGCAAGTGAAAGCAGAGATTAACAGATGGGAATATATTAAGCTGAGAAGCTTCTGCACCTCAAAGGAAATAGTGCCCAGGATACAAGAGCCACCCACTGAGTGGGAGAAACTATTCACCCAATACCCATCAGATAAGGGGCTAATCTCCAAAATATACAAGGCACTGACAGAACTTTACAAGAAAAAAACATCTAACCCCATCAAAAAATGGGGAGAAGAAATGAACAGACACTTTGACAAAGAAGAAATACGCATGGCCAAAAGACACATGAAAAAATGTTCCACATCACTAATCATCAGGGAGATGCAAATCAAAACAACGATGAGATACCACCTCACACCCCAGAGAATGGCACACATCACAAAGAATGAGAATAAACAGTGTTGGCGGGGATGTGGAGAGAAAGGAACTCTTATCCACTGCTGGTGGGAATGCTGTCTAGTTCAACCTTTATGGAAAGCGATATGGAGATTCCTCCAAAAACTGGAAATCGAGCTCCCATACGATCCAGCTATACCACTCCTAGGAATATACCCTAGGAACACAAAAATACAATACAAAAACCCCTTCCTTACACCTATATTCATTGCAGCTCTATTTACCATAGCAAGACTCTGGAAACAACCAAGATGCCCTTCAACAGATGAATGGCTAAAGAAACTGTGGTACATATACACAATGGAATATTATGCAGCTGTCAGGAGAGATGAAGTCATGAAATTTTCCTATACATGGATGTACATGGAATCTATTATGCTGAGTGAAATAAGTCAGAGAGAGAGAGAAAAACGCAGAATGGTCTCACTCATCTATGGGTTTTAAGAAAAATGAAAGACACCCTTGTAATAATAATTTTCAGACACAAAAGAGAAAAGAGCTGGAAGTTCCAGCTCACCTCAGGAAGCTCACCACAAAGAGTGATGAGTTTAGTTAGAGAAATAACTACATTTTGAACTGTCCTAATATTGAGAATGTATGAGGGAAATGTAGAGCCTGTTTAGGGTACAGGCGGGGGTTGGGTGGGGAGGAGGGTGATTTGGGACTTGGGTGATGGGAATGTTGCACTGGTGATGGGTGGTGTTCCTTTTATGACTGAAACCCAAACACAATCATGTATGTAATCAAGGTGTTTAAATAAAAAAAAATTAAAAAAAAAAAAAAAAAAGAAAATATTATCTAGCCACACTGAAAGAAAAACAATGATTAAGTTAAAAATACATAAATTCATCCACTTGGAAAGAATTTCGACTGGTATTTAAGCAACTCTTGGGCCAAAAGGAAAATTTGAACAAATGCTGCAGAATTAGGCTAAAGAGAGAGAGAGAGTGGGGGGCTGGGTTGAGGCACTTGCCTTGCACATGGCTTGCACACCCCAGTTTGATCCTCAGCACTGACAATCGTCTCCTAAGTACAGGGTAAGTGCCTGAATGAATTTAGATAAAGTAGTTTCTTGGGTGATGGGAATGTTGCACTGGTGATGGGTGGTGTTCCTTTTATGACTGAAACCCAAACACAATCATGTATGTAATCAAGGTGTTTAAATAAAAAAAAATTAAAAAAAAAAAAAAAAAAAAAGAAAATATTATCTAGCCACACTCAAAGAAAAACAATGATTAAGTTAAAAATACATAAATTCATCCACTTGGAAAGAATTTCGACTGGTATTTAAGCAACTCTTGGGCCAAAAGGAAAATTTGAACAAATGCTGCAGAATTAGGCTAAAGAGAGAGAGAGAGTGGGGGGCTGGGTTGAGGCACTTGCCTTGCACATGGCTTGCACACCCCAGTTTGATCCTCAGCACTGACAATCGTCTCCTAAGTACAGGGTAAGTGCCTGAATGAATTTAGATAAAGTAGTTTCTGGACTTGGGACTAAGGTTGTAGTAGAGTACCATTTGGGGAGGTATGGGGACCTGAATATATTTTAATGTAGGAGAAAAATAAATTCCTAGAGATATGATATTCTCTGGTTAATTGCCAAGTTGCACGGGGACCTGAGCAATAGTACAGTTTGGAAGGTATTTGCCGTGCATGCAGTCAACTCTGGTTCGATTCCCAGCATCACATATAGTCCCCAGAGCCTCCCAAAACCAATTTCTGAGCTCAGAACCAGGAGTAACCTCTGAGTGCCATCAGATGTGGCTCCAAAATAAAACAAAATAATAAAGGGGACTCCACTGTCTTCATCTATCCAATACCTTTAAAACCCTAACACCTTGAGATGAAGATAGTCCAGAGGTCAAGGGGCTTGCCCAGCATGCAGCTGATCCTGTTTCAAATCTCCAGCACTGCATTGGGGACCATGAGCACTGCAGCAAGTAAACCCTGAGCACAGAGCTAGAAATAGACTTCAGCACCACTGGGTATGGTGCCAACCTTACTCCCACGCCATCTCAATCTAATTCCTCTGGTGTAACTCATGTCTCCACTAACCAGAGGAGGCAGCTTAGATGCAACCAAAATGCATGTTCAGTCTCTGTTCACAGGTCTTCTCTACATCTTTCACCTACTCAAAGACTTTGAAATATTATTGCGTTTGAAAGGCAACTTCCCTAAGTACTTTCTGCACCAAAAAGCATGGCATGGAACGTTTTTCCCCACATATATGGTCTCTGAACAAAATTCCAATAGCCAACATTCTACATCTATGCAACTTGAGCTCAGAGACACTCTTAGACTGACTTTAGCGGGCCTCCTTTTCTCCCTTGATACAGGCCCAAGTCACTATCCTTGAAGACAACTCTGTCTTTTATATTTTTCGTTGGCTAGTGACTGGTCTATGAATGAGCTGTGACAACAACTTTGTCTAAAGAGAAGGAGGATTGGATGGAGAGTTTCTAGGACAGATTTTTCTCTGCTGAAAGTTTGAAGATGAAGCCTCTCCATTCATCCTTCAAGCATGGAGGCAGATGTAATACCAGTGCAATGATACCTATTTTGTCACCATGAGGGGAACAGGGAATACACTGTCATAATGATAGGGAGATGCAATCATCTGAGTCCTTGACCTCCCTATCATCCTCCAAATGTCTTCCTACATGAGCAGTGGCTAGAGCCTTTGTGGTCTGAGTCACTCTGTGGTAGACTCTTGAAATCAAATGCAGCCTGAATGACTCAGAGCCAGGGTTCAAGACCCATTTCCCTGCTGTGTCTCAACTGTTTTCTATAAACATGCCCCTCCAAGCGTGTGTGTGTCTCAGTGTGCAACCAACTGGCTCAAGGTCAGCCATCATGCCTTCCATTATGCTTAGGACTGGCTGAGCAATTCCCAGCCCTCACAAGGGTTTATACATGGATGATAAGCAGAATCGGTGCTTTGAGACCCAGCAGCTTCCTCTGGGGTTTGCCATCAACAACAGACCAGAATACAGATAGCCAACAACCCTCAGGACCCACATCACCACCCATAAATTGGGCTGATAGGATATGGAGCTGGGGGTACAGCTCACAGGGTCTGGCTCCCCTGGACTTTCTGATATCTTCTGGTCCATGAGAAAAGCATCTATGCCAGATGCTCCCCAGGGGTCTCAGTATGAGTCCACAATTCCCTGGGGGTCTGCCCGCTGGTCCTGGACTATTCTAGAGTGGAGGTCAGAGAGTAGTCAAGCACATGGCTGAGGTTTAAGCCTGTGTTAGCATGGCGCCTGGGCTATTATTTTGAATTTGTAATAAATTATGCAGCACAGAGTAGCCCTGAATTTCTGGGATTCTCCCCAAGGCTGGGAATGAGGAGAGGAAGGCGCTGCTATCTCAAGGCTGCCTGGGTCCTCCCCTTTCTCCCATCTGCACACTGGACTCTCCTGCCCACTGGCAGTCACAGAGTGACAAAGCCACTAGGACCAGAATTATCTGATAACACTGGGTCTTTTCTGAGTTGGGAAATTAAAGCCAAGAGGGCAGTGAGGAGGAGGTATCATGAGAAGTGATTTGCTTCTGACCTCACAGGAAGAAGCCAAGTTTGGGTACATTTGTTCAGAGAGAGGATGCTCCATCTTCCTCTACTAGCACCCAGCTAATGAGGGACACTCTGTGCCCCAAACATCAGAACTCTCCTGTGCCATGTACCATGCCCGGCCCCTGACTTGCATCTGTTTGGTGGCAGGAAGACAGAGTGAGCTGCTCTCCTGCTAAGCGCCCACATCAAGTCAGCTCAGGGGGGCCTGAGCTATAGCACAGTGGTAGTGCATTTGCCTTGCATGTGGCTGACCCAGGGATGACCGGGTTCTATCCCCGGCATCCCACATGGTCCCCTGAGCCAGGAGCAATTTCTGAGCACAGAGCCAGGAGTAACCTCTGGCATCACTGAGTGTGACCCAAAAACAAAAACTAAAAAAGTCAGCTTAGGACCCAGGATATGCCCACATGCTCTACTCAGGTAGACACAGGATTCTGAGCTTATCCTGCCTTTGATAAAAAGAACAAGCATGATTGGGGGAGCCATCACTGACTTGCTCATCAGAATCTGGTGCTCAGGTGGACTCACCAAGGCTGCTGAGAGGGACCGCTGCACCTGAGCCTTGCCTGAAAAGAATCAGGAGGGTTAGGACCCAGATTTTATTTATTTTTATTTTTTTATTTTTAACATAATTTTTATTTTAATTGTAGTGGCTTACATATCATTCACAGTAATATTCCAGGTACATATTTACATTGAATCAGGGGAATTCCCACCACCAAATTGTCTTCCCACAACCATTCCCATCCTGCCTCCCATATCCTCCACTCTTCCCCCCAGGGGCTGCTAGAATGTGTGGTCCCCTCTGTGTCTAGTTAATTACTTAGTGGGCTTATAACTGTTTGGTTTTGGTGCCTCCATTTTTGCCCCCTCTAGTTGGGAGGCGGGACTAGAAAGATCAGGTTATGTGGATTTTATTAGAGGAAGAGAAAGGTAATATAATGGGGTAAAAATCGACTACGCCAACTATGAGCGGAGTCATTCTAGAGGCTCTCATCCTTGGTTTGAGAGACGATGGGGAAAAGAAGAAGGTGAAACACCACAGCAGTTCAAAAAGAGGAATCAAATAAGATATTCAGTGAGCACTGCAGCCATAAAAAATATGTACCACATAGTTGCCATAGGACCCAGATTTTAGTGTCAGCCATACCCAGAGTAGGCAACCTGGCCTTACTGTGGGAGTCTCTGAAAAAACTCCGAAAATTCTCACCCTTCCCCAAGGAGTCAGCCCCACACCTGGGGCCATGTAGACTTCTGTTCTGATCTAGGGTAGGGGGTGTCTCTCCAAGGCCACATGAGGCTTCCCACAATCCAGAAAAAGCTGCAGCATAAGTCATGTGCCCTGTGCCCTAGCCTTAGTAGCAAGGACAACCAAAGGGCCACTGGGGAGAACAAAGCTCCCCAAAGAAACCTGCATGGAGCCAAAGCAAACCCTGCATTGCAAATGCAGAGGGCCTGGGCAAAGGAGACCAATAGGGTAACTCAGTTCTGAAAGCTCTCCCCCCCATTCCTGCTCTGAGGCCACAACTGCAGTGGGCTGTTAAAAGGTTTGGCCTCCCTCGGGGTTTGCTTTGAGCCTCACCCCATCCTCAGCCCCTCCTGGCCTTGGCAACAGAATCTCCCAAAGCAGGTTATGAGCCTCGCCTCCAGCCAAGAGCCCTTAACAGACCACAGCAAAGGCATTTTCTTTTTCTTGGTAAAGTTCTGAAGTTGGCTGGGTGGCTCCAATCCTTGGTCCAAGCCTAACTTCTCACTTACATTCTTTCCTTTTGGCTAAGGAGTCTAAGAACATTCCATGTAGCAGGAGGGGGAGACAATACCTTCTTGGTTCTGTGGGGGAGGATGGCTACAAGCAAACATAGAGCTGATCTATAGGGGAAAGGCTCTATAAAGGAGGGGGCATCCACTCAGGCAGCCCCTCACATTACTAGGTACTTTTTTATTCTTATTTTATATATAATTTTTAAATATTTACTTTATTTAAGCAATGTGGTTACAAAATTGTTCATGATTGAGTTTTAGTCATAAAATGTACAGTACCCTTCACCAGTTTCCCTCCCAGCCTCCCATTCCTGCTTATCTCTGGAGCAAGCAATTTGCTTCTCTCTCTCTCTCTCTCTCTCTCTCTCTCTCTCTCTCTCTCTCTCTCTCTCTCTCTCTCTCTCTCATTCTCTCTTCCTCTCCCTCTCTCTCTCTCTCCTTTTTCTTCTTGATATTGTGGTTTGCACTATTGTTAATGAAGAAATACATGCATGTCACTTCACCCCCTTTCAGCATCCAGTTCTAGTCCAGAGTGATTTCAAACATTATGAATTACAGTTACAAAATTATTCGTGATTGAGTTTCAGGCATACAGTGTTCCAACACCAATTCCTTCACCAGTATTCACTTCTCTCCACCAGTGGCTCCAGTTTCCCTTCCACACACTTGCCCCCAGCCTGCCTCTAGACAAGGCACTCCCCCATCGTTATCCTAGTGCTCTCTAATCCAATCCAATGGCAAGCTTCCTACTGAAGAACAGCTCTGCTCTTCATTTCTGTTGCCCTGGGGGCTTTGTTACTCCCTTACGAAGCTTCTCTGTGTCCCACATATGAGAAATTATTCTGTACCTGTCCCTTTCCCTCAGACTCTCCAGATCCACCGACCAGAGCAGCTAATTGCATGACTACATCTTTTGTAAAAATCACCCCATGCGCCATACCTCCAACCCCAGGTGAACAAGTCCAAAGCAGAGTCACTGCATGAAATAATCCAGACCAAGCTGAGGATGAAGCATGTTAAGTCTGGCAATCTTCTACCTAGGATCAAGAGCCAGTTGCCTGCCAAATAGTCATTTGTATTGAATACAGAGAACACCCCTAGGTGAGGAGTAGGGGCAGAGTAAGTCCCTATAGCTCAGACTATCCTGAGCAAGTCCCACCCAGGTTACATGTAAGACAATCTCTGGGGTAAAACCAAGTTGTAAACAAATGGATATAAAAGAACCATGGATGGGGCTAGAGCAATAGCACAATAATAGGGCATTTGCTGTGCAAGTGGCTGACCTAGGACAGGCCTGCGTTTGATCTCCGGCATTCCATATGGTCCCCCAAGCCAGGAGGGATTCCTCAGTGCAGAGCCAGCAGTAATCCCTGAGCATCATAGATGTGGCTCAAAAACCAAAACCAAACCAAACCCAAAAAAACAGAGATGATCTTTGTTTTGTGTGAAGCCAAGTTGTAAACAAACAGTATTAAAAGAAACCGGGAATGATCTTTGTTTTGGATAAAATAAAGTGTAACCTAACAATCTTTCCTTATGCCTAAATAGTATTCCATTGTGTATATGTACCATAGTTTCTTTATCTGGTGCTCTATGCTTGGGCACTTGGGGCTACTTCCAACTTTTGTTTTGTTCAGTGGTGATAGGATTGCTTTAGTAAGGGTCTCAAGACCACAAAAGCACCCAGCACCACACTGCAATGTTTTGTTCCTTCCATCTCTCTTCTGTGATTGGCTATTGATAGAAGCCAATGAGCAGTCAGTGAGCAGTAACATTCTAGCTCTTTACCATACCCTCTCATAGATCCAGGGGCTTGGACACACCATGGTTGGTCTTCGAGGGATCACAGAAATGGTTTTGCCTCTTGGCCCTGTGCTCTGTTTTTCCAAGAAACAAGATCTCTATCCAAGTCTCCCACCCTCTTGTGGCCAGTCCACAGCATCATTACTGACTGGGGGGCTGTTGGTTGCTTCAGAAGCAACAATAGGGGAGGCATAGGGGGCATGAGGTGCTCTTAGCTTCTGTCTCTGCCGCTGGCTCTGCTACAGAAATGTGGTCCACTGGTGGGAGGGGTAAGAGGACACAGACACAGATTCCTCTGGAAGACCCAGGCTGAAGGGAAGAACCGTTTTTGTTTTTGTTTTTTTTTTTGGGGGGGGGAAATGACACATCTGTCAATGCTCAGGAATTAGTTCTGGCTCTGCACTCAGGAATTATCCCTGGCAGTGCTCAGGAGACCATATTGGATGCTGGATTTTGAATCTGGGTCAGCACCTGCAAGGCAAATGTTCCAGTGTATCACATCAGCCCCTGGGGAAAACTTCTCTTGACACTGAGCACCACTGGCAAAATCCATGGCAGAGTGATCCTGGAGGGCACTGAACTGGGTGCTCCAGAGTAAGGGTGGTGGCTGTAAATAATGCTGGTGAAGTCAGACCCCAAGATGTAGAAGTCACTGGTGAGGTCAGATCTCAGGCAACTAGAGCACTTATAAAGAAGCAACCAAAGAAGGAGGAAGATATGGACTGCATGCTGGGAACAGAGGTGGAGGGAGGACAGCATTGGTGGTGGAAATGCCCCTGAATCATTGTCACTATGTACCTTAAATATTACCATGAAAGATTTGTAATTCAATTTGATCACAATAAAAATTATTAAACAAGCAAGCAAGCAACAGCAACCACTTTGGGAGAGTAACTCAATCTATTGTAGGTGGGAAATAGATATTTATATTGGGGGAGATTAAGGTATAGACTCTGTCAGCCAATTGGTAGGATGTGAGAGGGGATTAAAACAGAGGTGTGTGCTTCTGTGTTTAGGGAAGACAGGATAAGGGGATTAGGGAAAGTGGGGTGTGTGCTCTGGGTGTTAAAATAGAGTGTGTGCTTAAGGTGATTAGTTACAGTGGGCACTGGAAAGTCCCCTCTATTCTGGGCTCCAGAACAGGGCACAGGTGGTGGTGAGGCTTTGCCTTGAGCAGGGATGGAAAGAACCACTCTGACACTAGGCCACAGTCCTCAAGCTCCTCCAGACCCACAGGGCCATTCCTCTCTGCTGGGTATACCCTGTCCTCTCTGACTGTCCTGCTACCCCTTGGGGCTGAGCAGGACACAGGGCCACAGTGGGAACCTTGGGGAGACTGTGCCAGGAAGGATTCTCAGGAAGCAGATGCCAAGAAGGAGGCAGGCATGTGAGGACTGCAGGCTAACACATGTCTGGGAAGGATGTAGGAATCAGCAGATGCTGGGGAGACATGCAGCAAGTATGGCACTTGTCTTGCACATAGAGACCCCAATTTAATATCCAACACTCCAGGGGTGCCCAGGAGCCCCTCCAGAAGTGACCTCTGAGTTGAGTCATGAGGAAGCCCTGAGTACTGCCCAAAATCTCCCAAACAAACACAGAAAAAATTACTGGATGCAAAACCAGCTCCCACCAGCTGTTGGATGACATAAGAAACTCAACTTTGGGGCCAGAGTGGTAGCACAGCAGTAGGGTGTTTGCCTTGCCGAGGCTGAGCTAGGACAAACACTGGTTCAATCCCCCAGCATCCCATATGGTCCTCGAGCCATGAGTGATATCTGAGTACAGAGTCAGGAGTAACCCTTGAGCACCTCCAGGTGTGGCCCAAAAATAACAACAAACAAAAAAAGAAACTCAACTTCTCTGGGGTTTGATTTAGTTTTGTGACCCCATCTGGGGGTTCTCAGGGGTCACTCCTGACTCCGCACACAAGAATCAGTCTTGACAGGCTCAAGGGATTATATAGGATGCTGGAGATAGAACCTGGTTTGGCTGCATGAAAGGCAGCCCTCTGCACTGTGCTATGGCTGTAGCCCAAACAAAATCTCTCTGATACCCAGTTATCAAGGTGAAAGTAGAACACCCTGGAGGAAAGACTCATTACAGGGGGTTTGGTCTCCTCTCCATTTTCCCAGGGTCCAGTCACCCTAGGGGTCTACCTTGAACATGCCCCCAAATTTATAGAACCCACCAAGCTAGGGCAGCCATCATTCCTTAGTACCACAGACCCAGATCTGGCAGAAGCTCCTCGAGTGACCAAACTGGCTCTGAGAAACACCCTGATAAAAATCTCCCCTGGGATGAAATAGTTGGAGGAGTCTGCTGGCCAGGGCCAGGTCGAATGGTCACTCTTGCCTCCAGTTTGTTGGAAAACCTGCATCCCAGTCAGGACTCTGAGCTGAGGCTCAGACAGCTATCTCCCAGCATGAGTCTCAGAGTCCAGACAGCTGGGCCAGCTGCCACACCACCCACCCGGCACAAGCCCACTTCTGCCACTTGCAGACCTTGGAGAGGCGGCCTTGCACCCATGCACTCGATGCCTGTTCTCCAGAGCATTCTTCTGACTGTTTGTCTGTCTGTGGCTTAGTCTTTCTCCCATTTCCCTCTGCCTCTCCCTATCTCTCCACTTGGTCTCAGGCCCTACTTCCTGCTTGCAGCTTCCAACTCCAGTGCCTGAAATAGTCTTCAAGCTATTCAGAGGATCTAAACCCAGGAAGACCCTCACGATCTCCCAGGAGCCCTTCCCCTTTCCACCAGCCTCTCTTCAATCTGTACATGGAAGAGGCACTTAAAAGTCCAGAGCAACCTATGCATGCCAGGCCCAGATGCTCCCACTAACACAGAACCCCCTTTTTGCCCCCACCCCTCCTAGCTTAGAACTGCAAGTCAGGGGCAAAACCTAAAAATGGAGACAATCAGCCATCATTTTATACCAAAGAGTGGGAAATTCATTTCATTAACTACAACAAAAAATGCAAAAACAAAACAAAGCAACAACAAAAACAAGTTGAAAAAGTCTTTAGGACCACGTATGGCTCAGAGGCACAGCTACATGGGTAAGTAAGTACCTAGTTAAATCCTCAGCACAGGAGGATTGAAAGTAATTAGTATTTAGCACATGCAGAGAGAGGCCTCACCTCCAATTTTTATCTCAGGGTGATGAATGTAGGGGGGACTTGCTCTGTACTTGTTTTTCCCCTAGTGGAACCACCCCACACATCACATGATGCTATAGCAGAGTTTCTCACATTTGGGGAGATGTCAGCACATCTGGAGTCCAGGAATGAGCCCCATGTTGGAAAAAAAGCCTCAGCAATCACACCCACCACCTCCCCTACAAGTCCACACTCGCTGTCATCTAGAGAGCAAAGATGCCTTAGAATTACACACCAGTATATTTTCAAACAAGCCAGGGTAGGCAAGATGAGGGTGGGGGGAACAATCTTCCTCACTGTACCTTTTTTTTTTTTTTTTTGGTTTTTGGGCCACACCCGGTGACGCTCAGGGGTTACTCCTGGCTATGCGCTCAGAAGTCGCTCCTGGCTTGGGGGACCATATGGGACGCCGGGGGATCGAACTGCGGTCCGTCTCCTAGGCTAGCGCAGGTAAGGCAGGCACCTTACCTCGAGCGCCACCGCCCGGCCCTCACTGTACCTTTTTCATTTTATTTATCTAAGTATTGATTCTATTTGGGTGAGGGGGTTGTGCCACAACTGGCATTGTTCAGGTCTTACTTCTGGCTCTATGCTCAAGGGTCATTCCTGGAGAGGTCAAGGGATAGATCCCACCCAGGTCAGCCATGTGCAAAATGAGTGGTCTCCATGTGGTGGTCTCTTTAGCAGCCCTTCATATTTTGCTTTTTTTGGGGGGGGGCACACCCAGCTGTGCTCAAGACTTACTCCTGTCTCTGCACTCAGGGACCATTCCTAACACAGTTGGGGGACAATCTGGGGTGCCGGAGATAGAACCTAGGTAGGCTGCATGCAAGGCAAACCCTCTATCTGCTGTACCTGCTCTGACCCCTCCCATGGAGCCCTGGAGCTAGCTGCCTACATCCTTTGGGGAGGGACTGATCAGGGTGATTCAAGGGGACCTTTGGGGAGGAGGTGTCTTCAGTTTGGGGAGGGCGACAGAAGAAGGTTCTCCAGCAGGAAGTAGGGCATGGCAGCAGCATAGTGACCAGTGGGAAGAGATGGAAACCAGGCTCTCAGAACTGAGAGTGCAGGGACTGGAGAGACAGTATAATAGATGGTGGGTGCTTGCCTTGTATGGGGCCCAGATCCTCAGCATCCCATGTGGTCCCCTGAGCTTCGCCCAGGAGTGATCCTTGAGTGCAGAGCTAGGAGTCAGCCCTGAGCACCATCAGGTATGACCCCCAAATAAAAAATAAAGACAGGGAGAAAAAAAAAGAATAAAGAGTGTAGATACTACTAGGGGGTACCCGGAGTAAGAGAATTGTGAACCTCAGCATCCTCCACACCCCAAGAAGCTCTAACCAGTCCTGCCCCTTGTAGCCTAATCAGATGCTCCTCCCCTTTCTATCTGGCCCCCACCATAGCGGGAGGGATTGTGCGATGGTCAGTCAATGTGTCCCCAGAGAGGGAGAACGCAGCCCTCCCTTCCCATCTGAAGCTGTCTTCTCAGAGATCCTGGGTTCTGCCTTCAGCCGGCAACTCTATTTTTGTTTTGTTTTGGCTTTTGAGTCACACTCAGCAGTGCTCAGGGCTTACTCCCGTCTCTGCCCTCCAGGATCACTCCTGGCAGGAATGGGGGAACCTTAAGTGGTGCTGGGAATTAAACCTGAGCCTGTCAGGTTGCAAGGCAAGCATCTTACCCACTGTACTATTCTCCAAGCCCTGCTGTTCTATTTTTGCTTCGTTGCTTCATCTCCCCAATTTCTCGCCTTAATTGCAGAGCCCAAGAGTGTGCAGTGTGGAGTGAAAAGCAGGTCTGGGAAAAGAGGAGGCGGTGGGAGGGTTGGGGATGGGGTGAGGGGCTGTGAATGGAGAGGGGCGTAGAGCTTAGTACCAGCCCCAACCAACAGAGGGCTTCCTCGAGCACAGACGCTGGGCTTGGGGGACGCGGGAGGACAGTCATAGGCCTCTAGATGTAGTTGGGACTCGGGCATCCAAGTTCTCTCAGAACCACTTAGCCAAAAGCCTGATCCGGTCAGCAACTCTGGAGCAATTCTGAAGGGGTGGGCTGAGGGAGGGCCCCTTCCACTGGATGTTGTTCAATTGGGGACGACATCACCGCCCCGTGCCCCTTGCTGAGCGAGAGGATGAGAGGATGTAGGGTGTGGACAAAGAGCTGGACAGACAAACGCACTCTGGGCAAGAAAGAATCCGAGCGCGTGGACTGAGGCAGATTGGCGGTACCTCAGTGACTTTGCCCAGGCTTTAAGGCTTTATCCTCTGTACACAAAGTGGGGTGTGTATGCAAAGGGGGGGGCACCTGTAGTTCTCCTAAAGACCCTCCTAGACTAACCAAGAGATGGGCTAGAGAAAGGGCAGCAGAGATGCGCCAAGTGGCCGCGCAGATTTCGAGGAGCGCACAGGGTCCCGACGTAGTCGTGGCAGGACAGGGATGCATCCACTTTCACTCCCTTTCCCGGGCACCCGCCACCCACGCTCCCTCCTCCCAGGTTGATCCCCGGGGCATAGCAAACTCGGGCATCTCTGCCTTCCTGAGGCCTGCAAAGGGGGTGCAGTGTAAGGGTGGAGGTTGTGCGCTACTGTGGGGGCAGTGATGGTGACCCTGGTCTCAGCTAGCTGGTGCGCTCCTTGCTCGAGGCTGTCGCTTAAGCCGAGCCGGTCACCAGCTTCTCAGGGTCCCATATGTGAGTAATGGGGGCGCCCTGGAGAATGGGGGTGGGAGGGACGTGATAAGGGATCGCAGCAGCCTCATAGTGAGTGGAGCTTTCAGCGTTGTCTCCACTTCTACTTCCACCACCACCCCCTAAATTTAAGCCCCAGCGGTTCCTCCACCTACTCTCGCCCCACCGGGTTGGCGAACCTCAATCTCGCTCGCCTGGACCGAAGGCGTCCAAAGAGTCAGAAACCAGGAAAAATAACAACTGTGCAAATATATTGACTTTATTCGTCGCCGTTCGGGAGCGTCGCGGACATCTATCTCCAAGGTAAAAAGATCTTAGTTAAATAAACAGACATCGCGATGCAAAAATAAATATCCATCCATCCCTATCCCTCCTGTCGCAGCGGGAGCTGCGCTGCGCCCCAAAGTCCCAAGGGGCCCGCGCCTGACCGTTACAAAAGTGCTCAGCGAGCGTGTGTGGTGGGTGTTGAGTGTGATCCGGCGTGCGCTACGGGATGCCACGGCGGTGCAGCGGGGCGCAAACCTCGGTGTCTGGGGGAGAGCTGCGTGGTGCGGGTTTCCAGCCCTGGCACCCCCCACAACCAACCAACCAACCACCCCACCCCGCGCCCCACTCACCGCACAGTTCGCACCCGCAAGAGTTTCAAAAAAAAAATAATAATAAAAGATACAGAGACAAAGGGCAAAGAATAGCGACCCCCCACCCAGCCGCGTGCGCCCTCGGGGGCTCGAGTGGCCAAAGCGCAGGGCGCACCCCACCGCGTCCGAGCCAGGAGAGAGTCCAAGCACGCGGTATCCAAGCCTCCGAGGTGCCCGGAGCGCGCGCGCGCGCGGGCGGGCGGGCCCTCTTCTCTAAGGGGGGTACACACGGAGGTGTGTGCCAGGATCCCCGCTACTGGCCGGCACCCCCCCGGAGTCACAGCGCGGAGTCGGAGTCGCTGGAGTCCAGGCTGTTTCTCAGTTTGCAGTTGCTCAGCTGCTCCCGCTGCAGCGACAGGCTCTGCGTGCTGCGGCGCAGGCACTCCAGGCTCTGCAGGAACGACTTCTTGGCCTTCTCCTCCTCCATCGGGGACACCCCTTCTTCCTCCACCTCCTGGATCTCGTCGAAGGTCACCGGCTGCGTCTTGAAGCGCGACTGGCGCGGCCGCCGCAGCCGACCCCGGCCCTTGGAGAGCTGCGCGGGGCGCACGGGTTGCGGGAACTCGTCGGCCAGGCACACGAAGTGCGGCATCACCGCCTGGTAGCTGGAGCAAATGCCCATCAGTTCTCCGGGCTTGGCGGAGGCCATGGCGTTCCCGGGGGCCTCCTCCGGGCCGGGGCCGGAGTTGTCGGCGGGCGGCGGCTGCTCCTGCGCCGGGGTCCCCCGGGAGGCGGCAGCCTGCGGCTCTCCGGACGGCGGATCCAAATCTGCTGGGGACGCTGGCGGCCCGCGAGGGCCGGACTCAGATGCTATGCTGCCTCGAGGCCCGTCGGGGTGCGCTGCAGCACCGCGGGGCTGGGGGAAAGAGAGGGAGAGCTGCACCGCGGGGCTCCAGGGAGCTCTGGAGATGCTGCTATGGTTCTGGGATTTCGGGGAGTCGTTGCTCCAGCGGGGTTCGGGGGGGGGTCGCAGCTACTCCGGAGTTAGGGCTCAAGGGATGCTAGTTCCGGAGGGGCTCTGGAGTCGCTTGCTCCGAAGGGGTTCAGGGCGAACGCTGCCTTCCTTGCCCCTGCGCTCCGAGGCGCTCGCCGCCGCTGTCACCGTGTGGCCGCGACTGCCGGGCTCGCCGCTTATATAGCCCGCCGCGGCCCACACGGCTGCGAGCGAGCTCGGATGACAGCGATGCCATTTAAAGCGCGAGCGCCCCGCGCCCTTCCGCCTGACGTCGCCCCCACCGCGCTACGGGAGTAGCGGCCCGGCCCGCGTGGCACCGCCCCATCGCACCCCCCAACCTCCACACCCAGCTCCGGAAGGCCGGCCCCCCCCTCTTGCCGGGGTTCTGGGAGGTGCTGGAGAGGAGAGCGCCCGCCCAGGGGGAGCTGGGGACCAAGGTGGGGGACGCGCGCGCATCGGGGTCCATGGGCCAGACTAGACTGGACCCCTGGAGTCTGCAGAGCAACCCCACTGCAAGCCGCCACTGCGCCCACTCCCAGGGGCGCACGCTCCCATCACCCCCAGGCTCTGATTCTGTGCCCAGTGGTACCCGGGGCGCACGGGTCACCGGTTATGTTCCCCCCTCTCTCCTGGCCTCGTGAGCGCCCCAACCGCCGCCCCCCGGCACCCTTATTCTGAGTCCCATCTTCGGATCCTCCCCAGCACCCCCTTCCCAAGGCGCACACAGATATAAACATTCCTGCGCGCGCTCGCGCGCTCTACGACACACCGTAGATTCCTTTCCACTTTTTCCTTCTGCTTCTTCCCTCTCCGCCCACCGCCGCAACCCCAAAGCCCCAGGGTGGCACCCCCATTGATACTCCGGGAAGATTGGGAAGTCATAATAACAGCCATCTGGAAGGCTACGCGCCGCCCCCAACCAGGGCGCTCAACTCCCCAGATTCCATCCCAGAGTCTCTTCAAAGCAGCCCCGTGACTTCACGCGATTCTCCCCGCTTCACTGGTGCCCTAGAGCCACCGTGAGGGGTGCAAGCGACGCGTCGCTCTAGTCCCTGCTCTTAACTGTCTGTTGCCCACCCGTTCCCGTGGCTTACAAGAGCAGGGCCCCTGTGGGAGGTGTCCCTCGACCTCCGCCCCCCAACGCAGTCCACTTCTGGGTAGGTAGCAAGACTCCTGGCCTTTTCCACCACCGCAGAGGGTTGGGTAGGATTTGATCACCAGTTCCCCCATAGTCACGCAATTATTGAGGTATCCCCGCTCAGCCCCCAGGAAAATTACATGGGGTGGGGACAGGAGAAGTGAAGACAGGTCCCTGATGCAGACAGAGCTGTGCAATATTGGGGGCACCTGGAAGACCATAACACTATTTAGGCTTAAGACGCGCCCTGCTGGGCCAGAGTGATAGTACAACGGGGAAAAGCGCTTGTTTTGCCTGAAACCAAACCAAGTTCTGGCTCCATCCCCAGTTTTCCATATAGGTGTGTCTATCCCCATCTCCCATGTGCCCATACTAGAGTGAACCTCTGAGCACCACAGATTTGGCCCCAAAACAAACAAACAAACAAACAACAACAACAACAACAGAAGATGCACCCTCAGCAGTAGGGCATATGCCTTGCATGTGGCTGACCCTGGGAGGGACCCGGTTCGATTCCCGGCATCCCATATGGTCCCCCAGCCTCCCAGGGGTAATTTCTGAGTGCATAAGCCAGACGTGACCCCTGAGTGCGGCTGGGTGTGGCCCAAAAAACAACCAACCAACAAATAAATAAATAAATAAATAAAGTTAAAAAAAATTAAAAAAAATAAAAGATGCACCCTGCTTTGTTGCCAACTCACCCAAAACCACAGCTGAACTCTCCTTGTGTTTAATACAATCCTCAACTGCAGGTGCCTTCATAGGACTAACCAGGCACAGAGAAGCCAGGCAACCTGGCTGAAGTCACAGAGAGGATGAGACGCAGAGCCCAGATCCAAAGCCAAGTAGGTCCATCCAGCACCCACCTCTCAGCTACTCCATGAAGCTGGTGCCTGGGGTAGAGGACAAGGAAAAGAGCAGGCTCCAGGCAAGCTCAGCCAGCCAGGGAGGAGCAGGTCTTGAGGAGAGGAAACCCTGGGGCAAAGGAGTTTGGGGAAGGAAGCAGCAGAGCTTAATTTCTGGGACAAGACAACCGATGTGTTGGGTCAAAGCAGGGAGGGCGAGCACTGGGATGGCTGCCTGACAGAGCCAGACTTTTATCAGAAGGTAAATCAGAGGGTTGAGCAGGTGAGGTCTTGCACCCAATTATGTTTAAAAGGTCACCCTGGGTGGACCAGGGAGAGAGCTCAAAGGACTAGTGTGCAGGCTTTGCACTCAAAAGGTCTGAGTTTCATCCCAAAGATCTCCCCAAGCATCACTAGGAGCTAATCCCCAAGCCAGGAGTACCCAGATTCACCCCACCCAACCCAAATATCTCACTCTGACTTCTGTGAGGACACTGCATTGGATCAGGGTTGGAGTGATGGTGTCAAAATCTCTGCTACAAGGGGCTTTGAGATTAAATTAGGGTCAAGTCAAGGGGCCATCCCTGGTAATGGTCAGATTCCAGATTTGTAGCACAGAACCTAGAGGCTGTATGTGTGATGAAATGGGGGAAGGGGGTTGCTGGGTCTGAGCAAGTGTTAGAGGACTGAAGACTGACAGGAATGTTTGGGGAGCAGAGAGTTGGAGATTTTATGGCTATTTATTTACACACGCCACCCTCCTAGCCAAACCCTGAGATGTTCCAAGCAGGACAATTTCATATGGGTGCAATGTGAATTCTCTCATCTTGTTTTTTTTTGGTTTGTTTGTTTTGGGGCCACACCCATTTGACGTTCAGGGGTTACTCCTGGCTATGCGCTCATAAATCGCTCCTGGCTTGGGGGACCATATGAGATTCTGGGGGACGCCGGGGGATTGAACCGCGGTCCTTCCTTGGCTAGCTCTTGCAAGGCAGACACCTTACCTCTAGCACCACCTCTCTGGCCCCTAATTCTCTCATCTTAATTCTCGACACCCAGTCCTGCTGTGGCTCCTTTTCTGGGCAGTTGAGCTGTCCTCTGATGGGCTAAAATTGGTACAGAATTGGCCATGAAGAAAGATCCTCTAATAGGGACAGGCAGAGCTGGGAATGTTGGCTTGGCCAGACATAATTGGCCAGGGGACATAGCTTACCAGTGTCACAGCCTTACCATGCTGGGATAGATATTTAGCAAAAAATCTTTCCCTTGGAGAATTTGGAGAAAAGGCAGCATTGCCCACAGAGCCTGTAACTGTGGAAAAGTACTTGGCAAGAGGCGAACACATGTGCATGTTGCTGACAGCGTGCTGTTGCCTTTTTCTTTAACTTTATTTATTTAATTATTGATTGATTGGTTTTTGGGCCACACTTAGTGGTGCTCAGAAGTTCTCCTGGCTCTGCACTCAGAAATCACCCCTAGCAGGCAGGGGGACCATATGGAATGCTGGGAATTGAATCAGGTCCCTTCCAGGTAGGTCACATGCAAGGTCAGGGGTGGCGAACAAGTTTGACACAAAGAGCCAAAATTTTAAACTGTGAGAGTCAGAGAGCCACACCATGCAGTGACCTGCCAAGACAGACAAACACTCACACAAAAGCATATAATTTTAACAATCATATATTAAACACATATTGCATTTTGCCATTTTGAGTGAGGGTCAAAATCCTGCAGTGATGGTGAGGGTGTGCTGCGTCCTCCACACTAAGAACTCACGGCAAAATCTGACCCAAAATGTGACACAAGGGTCCCCCCACTCTCTGGCCCCAGCAGTTGTTTCCGAGGGATGGGAGACAGAAGGATGCAGCCTGGGGCATGTCGGGACTACGCGCTCTGAGATCTGTCCTTGGAGGTCCCTCCTCAGAAGCAGCATAACAGAATCCAAACTTGGCAAAGAGCCATAGCATACAAAATAATGATAAGAGGCAAAGATCCACATTCATTTTGGCTGGGAGCCACATGCGGCTCGAGAGCCGAGTGTTCGCCACCCTTGTGCAAGGCAAACACCCTACCATTGTGCTATCTCTCCAGTTCCACATGCTGTTGATTTTTAGACAAGATGGGACTAGAAAGTCGTCATCAGGTTCCTTTGCATGAAGACATGAACTGAGCCAGAGATATAGCACCGCGGCGTTTGCCTTGCAAGCAGCCAATCCAGGACCTAAGGTGGTTGGTTCGAGTCCCGGCGTCCCATATGGTCCCCTGTGCCTGCCAGGAGCTATTTCTGAGCAGATGGCCAGCAGTAATCCCTGAGCACAGCCGGGTATGCTCAAAAACCAAAATAAATAAATAAATAAATAAATAAATAAATAAATAAATAAATAAATAAAAAACCATACACACACATACATGAATGTTCGCTCTCACTCGAGCCTCCTGTATGCTCATTTTGGGACTGGTGAGGTGGCGCTAGAGGTAAGGTGTCTGCCTTGCGATCGCTAGCCAAGGAAGGACTGCGGTTCGATCCCCCCGCGTCCCATATGGTCCCCCCAAGCCAGGGGCAATTTCTGAGCACTTAGCCAGGAGTAACCCCTGAGCATCAAACGGGTGTGGCCCGAAAAACCAAAATAAAAAAAAAAGAGAGAAGACGTGAACCGAGTGTGCCCAGGAAGCTGCATGCACATGGCCAAGAAAGCCAGCTGCTTGAGGTCAAAGAGTGAGAGATCAGTCTACTAGGGCCAAACATCAGTGTCTCTTGCAACCAAGTGTCTCAGGAGGGGTGTTGCTTGGCATCTAAGTCATTCTGGTTTGTTGGGGTTTTTTTTAATGCCACATCCAGCAATGTTCAAGGGTTACTTCTGACTCTGCACTAAGGAATTATTCCTGTCAATACTTGGAGAATCATATGGGATGATGAGGATTAAATTCAGTTTGGCTGTGTGCAAGGCAAATACCCTGCCCAATGCACTATCAATCTGGTTTGGATAGTTCTGGTTTAAAATAAATGAAAAAGCCAAGGAATTGGCTCAGGGGACTGCTGAAGCACAGACTTGAGTTCTATACCCCCTGTCCCTTGAGTACCTGCAGGGTGTTCAATGCCGAGAGAGAGAGAGAGAGAGAGAGAGAGAGAGAGAGAGAGAGAGAGAGAGAGAGAGAGAGAGAAGGGAGTCACCCCAGAGCACCACTGGGTGTGGCCCCTACTCCCCAAATAAAAGTAATAAAAAGAGATAGAGATAAATTATGCAAGGGAGATGGACTGCATGGCTGCCTGGAAGATTTGGCTATAGTTACTGGCATGTGGACTTGACTGGGAGCATAGTCCCAGGACCTGCCAAGCTCCTGAAGGGACTGTCATCACCCACATCTCAAGGCTGAGCTGCAGAGCATGTGGCTGGCTGATATGATGTCAGTGACAGGAGACATAGCCTGGGTTACCCCAGTGTCTAGTCTGGATATGTAAATGTATTGGGACAGATGCCTTATTGGAGATGAGGTATCCCTGCCTACTGCAGAAGCCATTAAGAGCTCAGATAGGGGCCCAGAGAGATAGCACAGTGGCGTTTGCCTTGCAAGCAGCCGATCCAGGACCAAAGGTGGTTGTTTCGAATCCCGGTGTCCCATATGGTCCCCCGTGCCTGCCAGGACCTATTTCTGAGCAGACAGCCAGGAGTAACCCCTGAGCACCGCCAGGTGTGACCCCCCCCCCAAAAAAAAAGCTCAGATAGGGGCATGGGGGTGATGTTCATGCTCCCTAAAACCAACAAGCTGGCCTGAGACTGCAGAATAGTAGGGAGAGGCCAGCTGTGGATCAGGTGGGCCAGGCAGTGGTGACACCCTGAGAGGAAAGATTTGCAAGGACCATCAGAGAGGGGTAGAGATGCTTTGAGCAGGGGAATAGAAGCAAGTTGGGGGTCTCTACTCTGAGGGAGAGGCATTTAGCTGAAACCTCTGCATAGACATGTGGCTTGTCCCAGGCCTTAATGAGTTGAGGAATCACCAAGCAAGGCACTTCCTCTGTGTTCCGATTAGAAGGGTCTCATTCCTTCCAAAAACATCCTTCCTGCCATGGCCTCATGTGGATGTGGTTTCTCTAAGTCTACAGTGGAATCTAGGCATTGTGAGGACTCTGACTGACCTGGGGTGCAGGTATGAAGGTTCTCCTCTTCCTCAAGACCTCCAAGAATATGCCCCAAGGCCAGCTCAGCTGCTGCTGCTGCTGGGGACCATCTCTTTACTCCTGTTCCACTGTGATGGGGCTCCCTCCTGTTCCTCAGAAAGGCCCAGACAGGGGGCCGGAGAGATAGCACAGCAACAAAACAAAACAAAGAAAGGCCCAGACAGGCGAACACACTTCCAATGCCACAGGGAAAATGAAAGATTCTTGGAAGGAAGCAACCACCTGTGAAGCCCCAACTTACTGCCTGGGAGTTTGGGATTTGGGGTGCTTAAGGGAGTCAGACAAGGAAGGGTAACACTAAGGTCTCTCAGTGCAGGATTTCAGGTAAACCCCTGAGGGGTGTGGTCAAGGTCCCAAACACACACACTCACACTCTGATAGACTCAAACACATATACACCCACTCTGGCACAATCACACACATTCTCACACACTAATACATACATGCTCATACATATGCAATCACTCCCACACATATTTACATATATATTTGAACACATAAAGATGCACTCATAGTTACATGCATACATTCTCATATACACATATATTCATATACATACATGATTGCAGATACACACATGTGCACTCACACCCATACATGTGTATACATACATGCTTACACACACTAAAACGTACTCTCATGTTTTCACTCAAGCCCAAGGTCATACCCTTTATAGGTTCAGGAAGGACAGTATAGGGTCTGGGGACACTGGGGGCTACAGCTCTGGAACTAGCACTGTGCCATAGTGCATTGTGCCCCCTCACCTTGTTCTTGAGCAAGCACCCCTTGAGGAGAACCACTTCACCCCAACCTTACAGAGGATGAATCAGGGACCTTTTCCTGGATGGGTCACCCCAGCCTTGAGGGTCTCAATGATGAGTGTCCAGAAGGGTTGGGCTATAAACCAACAGTAGGGTGGCCAGTCAACTGTGCTGGGTCTCTGAGTCTCAGTTCTCTCCAGTGTGGAATGAGTAAGGATTTGGGGGGACACTCAAGACTCCTCTGAATGATGCGGAGAGGAGGGTTCCATTGCTCTCAACCTTGATGGTTCTATGGAGGGTCCGTTGAGAGCACCTGGGGGTGGGGAGATAGAAGTAGAGAGAGGGAGGGACTCTGTACCCCAGCCCCCCCACATTCTGGCTTTGAGGCAGAGCCGGTTTAACAAAAGCAGCTGCCAGTCTCAGCTCTCAGCAGGGCTTGTTTCCAGAGCTCAGGGTGCTGGAGGGGGCTCTTTCTATCTCTGCTCTGCACCATACATACATACATAAATACATCTGAAGCCAACTGGAAATCTTGGTCAGTGGTCCCTTCCTGGAGTCCTCTCAGGTTTCTGGAGCTAAAAGAGATGAAGAAGATGAAGGAGGTGAAAGAGATGAAGGATGTGATGGAGGGGAAGAACCTAAGGGAGGTGAAGGAGCTGAGGGAGGTGAAGAAATTGGAGCTGAAGATGTGAAGGAGGTAAAGGAAGTGAAGGAGATGACAGGTGAAAGAGCTGAAGGAGGTGAAGGAATTGTAGGCAATTCACAAGCTGCTGTGTGGGTCCATCTGGACTCGACTTACGTGGCCTGGCCATCATGTGTGTGAGTATGTGTGTGCATGCATGCATTCATGTGTGTGTATATGTGTGTGAAATCAATCCATGGAGTGTTGGTACCACTGACTGGCACATGCAGGTGGCGGTCCAGTCACACACTGCCACATAGAAAGGTTCAGGGTCCTTAGCTGCCTACCCTCGCACTCTCCTCCATTCTGTGGCACCCAGATCCTCCTGCAGAACCAGCACTTGATCCACTGTGACCGTGACCATCAGTGTTTCAAGGATTCTGCTGGAGTTGCCATGACAATCCCAGGCGAGCCAAGTAGGGGGTGCCGGCTTGTGTCGCAGGAGGGAGGCAAGGAGAGGGGCACAGAGGAGAGAGCCAGGCAGACGCCAGTCATGTTTCAAATCAGACCTGGAGCCTCCAGCAGCCCCTGGCCCAGAGAGGTTGGGTGGCAGAGGAGACCCATTCTGGCCCTGTGAGCTCACCCGCTAATTTGGGCTCCCTGGAGTGGGGCAGCTGGTACCAGCTACAACAGGCGGGTGAAGGGAGGGCAGGGTCAGCCCCTGGGGGCACCCAGGAGAAATCTCAAGGAAGGCTAGTCTAGAACTAAAGCAGGCAGAATCTGAGACTCCAGGCACCATAGCCAGAAGACCCCCAACATCAGTGGTGCCCTGCAGGTGGGCATGTAAAGCATGCCACTTTACATGCATGAGCAAAGACCCTGAGACCTGCTTCCTAGCACAGTGGGGATAGCCAGGACTGAGACTCAGGTATGCTCAGGGATCCCTGGCCAGAGAGTCACTCCAGGAATGAAACAAACTCAGAACGAGCCCCCAGGACTTTGCTAAGTTCCCCTGGGTACTTAAGCAGAGTGGCACCATCTTGACTATTCTTGAAGAGACTCAGAGAGAAGAGGGGAGGAGAGGAAGGCCACACAGAGAGCAGGAAGTCAGGATGCCTCCAGTTTTTCACAGCCTACTAGCAGGGTCATATTTACAGACAGAGCCTCAGGCCTGGAGACTCCTTCATGAGCAAGCTTAAAGCTGGACTTCCCAATCTCTCTCAGCACTTCTGCTGCCTCTGCTGAAGTGGGCACTGCACACTCCCCCTTTTTATGACTGTGTCTGATGGCTGGTCACAGAGCCAGGTTCTGCCCCCAAGGTGGTTGGCAGAGCCCAGTGGGAGCTTTGGCCAGCCAGGATCAGGGTGTCATGCAGCCCCAAAGTTCTGAGAAGCAGCTGCCAGACCATAGCTCTTGGAGTCCCTCTTGTCATCTATAGCTTTAATGCTTTATAGCCATGGGGATGTCTAAAAGGAAGGACTAGAGGCCTTGCTACAAAGCCCCCCACTAAGATGCCAGTCAGGCAGTGTTGGTCATGGGTGACCGCACGGAAATTAAGTCTTTGGGCCAGCTAGCCTAGAAATGGCTAGGAAGTCCTAATGACCCTAAGATTGGTTTTATGTTTTGTTTTGTTTTAAAGCCATGCTCATAATGTTCAGGACTTACTGAGCATCTATATTGGGGATCACTCTTGGTGGGGCTCAGAGGGACTGGAGATCAAACTCCAGTTGGCCCAATCTCTAAGGCTCAAGCCTTTAGTTTATCTCTTAATGGGAAAGGAGAGCTATTTCTAAGAATACGCTCAGGTAAATCTTGTTCTGCAGAAGCAAGGGGTGAGTTTCAAGTGGAATCCAAGAAGCTAGGGTCAAGATGATGCTCTGTCATGGAATGCTCTGGGCTCTGCCCATGCAGGTCAGGCTGAAAAGCCACAGACCTCCTTATGAGATCTGGTTTGTTTTCCCTAATCTGCCAACCTCCTCCTCTAATACCACCCCTGACCTGGGGCCTCCAACTCCTCACACTCATGATCCATCTGAGACATGCTGGGGTGTGATTAGGTCCAGGCCTAGGGCATTCATCCTCTTCTCCCCAATGTCACCTTGCCTTGCCTGGCTCAGGGATGGCATCTCCTCATCCTAAATTCTCCCTGGTTTTCACTTGGGAGATGAGCTTCACAGGAAGGTTTTCCTGAACACCCACCCCTGTCAGGCACCCACACAAGGTTCTCTACACTCACTGCCCTGCTCTTAGTATAAACCTGGGACAGGTATTGTCAAGGAAACAGGCTCAGAAATGTCAAGGAACTTACCAAGGGCCCAGAACCAGGCAGAATTGGAGATGGAATAACTTTCATCTTTTAGGAGCCACCCCTGAGGTGCTCGGGGATCACTTCAGGTAGGGCTCCAGGAAGCCTGTGGTGCCAGGAATTGAACCTGGGTCCACCACATGCAAGGTTAGAAACCTGCCCACTATACTATGGCACCAGAACCTCTGCAGAAGACAGAGGCATTCCCCCACCCAGTTCACAGGTGCCAGATCTCACAGTGGACCTGGGGTAGGGGCTTGCTCAGATGCCTGCATGCCAACAAGGCCTCACGATCACCCCGCTGGTCAAGAGCATTTACCTGGAGTTGGAATTGGAAAAGCAGGCTTAGGGGCCTGGCTGGTATGAGGAACCAATGGAATGCCCCAGGGAGAAGGAAGTACCTGAACAAGCTGCTTCAGTGATTTTTTTAGACCCAAAAAATTATTCCTGGTTGACTGTTGGGATGCTGGGGATGGAACCTGAGTTGGCTGTTTGCAGGCAAGTGCCCTATTCGCTGTGCTATTTCTCCAGCCTCAATGAACATTTTCAAATGACAGATGGCAGAGATGCCTGAGCAAACTTAAAAAAGTAACAAGAATCTGGAGCTGCTTTGGTCCTAGCATGCTGTAGATGAGAAAACAGGGTTTTAAGAAGGGCAAAGGGGGGAGGGGTCAGGAAAAGGTTCTACTCAGAGACAGTTGAAGCCCTAGTGGTCTTAGGGGCAGGCCCAACCCTAAAGGCTCCCCTTTTTGGAGGCCCAATTTCTTCACTAGGCCTGGACCTAATTCTTTCCAATTTTTTTCCAAAGGATTCACTCAAGGGTGGTGCTGGAGATTGAACTCGAACCTTCCACATGCCACTCTAGTCACATGCCTAACTCAACCCAAGATGCCACTGGGCTGGTGGCAAAGAATCATTTCAGCCCCCTCCTACTTCTACTGGGGCTGTACCGCAGATTCCACAATGATGTTGCCAGGTGATGTCGATGCTCTTTGTTTTCTGTGGACACAGAAACTAGGCCTGGGCCCTGGGCTTTAGCATCTTTGCACAAACAATTCCCCCAAAGCCCTGCGTGCACTGGCCCACCTGCCCCCCTGACACCAAGAACAGTGACCACCAGACACCGTCATACTCACCTTCTAGTCATGGCTTCCCTTCAGGGGTGAAGAAACTGGGCTCAGGAATTTGTCAAGTGCTGTTATGTGGAAGATCCAGGCTCAACTGGCAGAATTGGGGGAAGGAGTTCACCTTGCATACAGCCCATCCAGATTGAATCCCTGGCACCAGATGATCTCCCAGCCCCATCAGGAGTGATCCCTGAGCACAGCAGAGTATGGTCCAAAACCAAAAATGAAAAAAAATAAAAGAGGTGCTAGGAGTTAGGTCCAGACCCCAGGATTATCTCTGGCTCTCTGCCACTCTTGTCTGGCTGATCGCTGGAGGCACCCAGGTTCAGGCTGGAGCAATCCCAGGATCTTTCCTACCTTCTACTACTGCCAGAGAAAAGGTCATACTCAGTCTAGCCTCCAGCCTTCCCAGGCTCTCAGGCCTCACAGGGCAGGCATGCAGAAACCTATAGAAACCCAGCCGGATGTTCAGGGGTGAGTGCCCAGTGTCCCCCACCAGTGGGCACACAACAGCACCCTGGGCAGGTTTATATCAGCTGGTGCTCTCACTTCTGCAATGTGGATGACACACCAGCCCAGTCCTGCAGCTGGATCTCCACACTCAAGGGAGAAAAGAGTGTTGTGGGCACCAGAATCCCTAGGGGGAGCTGCTATGCAGCCACACACACACACACACACACACACACACACACACACACACACAATCACTCACCAAAATACACCCACCAAAACACACCCACCAAAACACAAGTTCTTATACACTCAGACAAATTTACACCTGTAGTGTTAAATAATTAATGATGGTGCTGGATAGAGATGGATGGATGGAGGAATCTTTCTCTGCCATCCCAGGCCATGTGGCTCCACAACCCCCATTCAGCTGGCGGGTCCCAGGTTTAGGTGAACGGCTGAATCAGACTCATCCAGAGACAGGCATCAGGAAGCATCAACTTTATTCATGCCCTATTCACCACATGTGTGTGGCCTATATCATAGCCTTTCAAGCACTTGCTATTCTTAGCCCTGCATCTTAACTCCTTTCAGCCATCTTCCTTTGACCTCCATGCTGGTCAAAGGCCAAAAGCGCGTGAGAGCCAGCCCAAAGCCCTAATCCCCTCTGGTCCATACCTTATCTACCTTTTCCAAGACCCCTCCCAGGAATGGGCGGGGTCTTGCAGGCAAGGCCAAGTTACCTAGGGAGAAAGGGTGGGGAATGAGGCTTCATACACCCATATACATTGAGTCTCACATCCATACACTTAACACTCCCCCACAAGCTCACACACAGTGTTACATAAACTCACACTCAGACACTCTCACAACTCTTACAACTCATATACAAACTAAGTCTTACACCCGTACACTGACACACACATATGCATTTGCACACATATATACACCCGGTCACACCTGACACCCCCCACAAACTCCCTATTCTCACACACTCAGTCTCACACCCAAATCCTGATTCTCACACTCATATTGCCACACACAGACACACACATGCTCACTCTCACACTCATATATACGTGCACAGCTAGTCTCACACATGGACATTCACATGTTCACCTCTACACTGGCACACTGGCAGACACACCATGTCCCCTCTGGGGCTGCTGGCAGGGTGCCCGTAGGCACTTGCTTGCTCCCTCCTAAGATACTACAGTTTCCTGAAATTCTCCTGCCCTCAATAGCTTCTGTACCCTAGTTCTTTGCCGAGGAGTCATCCCAGGCTGGGTCAGGTCTCCAGGATCCCTGTCATCTTTTTTTTTGGGGGGGTCACACCCAGCAGTGCTCAGGGATTACTCCTGGCTCTATGCTCAGAAATCGCTCCAGGCAGGCTCAGATGATCATATGAGATGCCAGGATTCGAACCACCGTCCTTCTGCATGAAAGGCAAACGCCCTACCTCCACGCTATCTCTTCGGCCCCCAGGATCCCTGTCTTCTGCAGCTCAGCAGTATCTCTACACAAGTTGGGGTCCAAGCCCTCTCCCAGCTGACCCTCAGCCAGCTACTCCTCCCCTTCTCCAAGTGTCTCCTTCCCCAGTCTTCCTTAATCACCACCCCAAACTGAGTCTCAAGCTCCTCTAACTCCTGGAGTCCTCAGGAGCTCTCATTTCTGTCTCCTTGGTACTGAAGTTCTCTGTGTGTGTCATTTTCTCAACCCCCAACATCACAGAGATGCCAACCCTGAGCTGTCCTGAGAGCCAGCTGATTCTGCAGGGTGAGGGATGGGGCAGTCTCTCCTTTGAGGCAGCAGCTGACAAGGTGCCCAGGGCAGAGTCTCGCCCACCAGCCACTCACAGAGCAGGACTGACTCAGCTCTGCGGCCACAGCCATCAGCTAAGTCCAATTTGGTGCAATGTTGCAGGAAAGCCATTCACTGACAGCAAGCTCGCAAAGCCTTAGAACTATGCACAGGGCTCCACGTCTGGGTAGGTGACCCCACTTTTAGGCACTTTCTCCATGAAAGAATCTGAGCTGCACCAACAGTTCAAGAGGCTGGAGAGATATTGCAGCAAGAAAGGTTCCTGACTTGCAAATGGTCAACCTGAGTTTGATTCCTGGGACCCCATATGGTCCCCTGATCCCTGCCAGGAGTGACCCCTGAGTGCAAAGCCAGGAGTGAGCCCTGAGCAGCTCAGGGCTCCCCCACAAAAGGATGGATCAGACTTATGGCTGACCACCTCAGATCTGAGTACAGGGCTAGATTGGTTGGGGAGAAGGGACTGGTCTGGTCCTACCCACTCTGCTTGAGGTCTAAAGGACCCCTGAGCCTTGTTCTTTGATGCCCACCCTTGTTCTCCTCACACCCCAAACCAATAGTCTCAGAGTAGATGTACCCTGATATCAACAAATGTGTATGCCCAGCCCTGAAGATTGATCACCTACCACCAGCTCTGATTACAGCCCCCAACCAGCTCAGGTACTTGGGAAGATCCGTTACTCCTCACCCTGACCCTAGGTGCACTAGTAGGACTGCCCGGAGACAGTTCCTCTATATGCCACAACCTGCTCTTTTCTGAAGAACATAAATAGGGAGACAAATGCAATGGCTGATGAGCAGAGTTGCTGCCTTTGGTTGTGAAGTCCCATATTTTTCACTCCCATTTTGCATTTAACTTACAGAGGCTTAAGAGGATACAGACACCTTTGTGAGGGGTTAGGAGGAAGTGAGGCCTCCACTGACGAAACGTGGCACCTCTATGACAACCTGCTCAGGACACTAAATCCTGGTCCCGATCATGGTTCCAAGAAGCTTGTTTCCCTTCCCAGGCTGAGGTGCTCTGTATTAGGTTTAGAACTATCTTTGCTAGGACAGGAAATCAATGCAGGTGGGGGAGCCTCAGAGAGAGGAAAGAGCTGAGCTGGGAGGCAGTGGTGGAATCATGATGGCCCAGGAGCATCAGGGGACCGATTACCTGGGGACAATATGATGATGAGGTGGCTGAGTGTGAGCTGAGCTGAGACTTGAGGCCACTCTGGCATCTGGGTGCTCCATTCTGCAGGAACTCCAAGATATCTCAGGAGGTGCTAAGTGATGATGGACCCTAACAAAATCACTCAAGACTGGTGGGGCTGGCCTCAAGGTGCAGGTTTTGGGTTCACTTCCCAGAAAAAAAGCCAGTCGCAGAGCTATCGGCTATCCATCAACCTAAGGAGGAGCAGGGTAGGGCCCCAGTATGGAATGTGCCATGTAAAGTGATTGTGCTTCTTGATGCATTGCTGTGCATATCACCAATCTATGGACTGAACTCCTGAGAGGATGGGGGTCAGGGTCCATTTCACTGGGAGGAAACTGCAGCTTGGTGCTGACTGGCAGGTAGCTCCTATGGGGCTCAGCTGGGAAGGAAAGGCTGGGAGGGATCAAGCCCAGGCCAAGCATGGCCCCACTGACCCACTGTCCTCCAGGTCCTTTCTTAGCCCAGAAAGGTCAGGGCAGGACAAGCAATGTTGTTCTCCAATTCCACGTCTGCAGACGGTCAGTTGGGGCCTGGTTCACCTCATGAAGGTGAACTCGGGGCCAGTCTGGTACAATAACCCTGCTGGAGTCAGTGCCTGGGATGTCTGCACTATTTTCAGCAGGAAGTGGTGGCTGGGGGATTCTGTAGAGCTGGGTATGGATGCCAGCAGGCACTGTGCTTGGCTGGGCAGCTCCAGCCTGTGTGCCCTGACTGCCACTTTCTCCTTTTAGCAAGGGGTGGGGATGGGTCTCACGAGATACCAAAGGTGGCACAGGGCATGCTGCATGGGTGGCCAGAGCTGAGTGTACTCCTGGCTCTACCTCAGTCCCCAGCAGCCTCCAGCTGAACCCCAGCCTCAATTTCCCCTCAGTGTAATAAAAACAGCCCTTGTTTTCACAGGGATTAGGGAAGGCAGGAGCCCCTCCCCTCCTCCTGACCATAAGCAACCCAGTGGGAAGTGCAGAGAGGGGAACCTCACAGAGCCCCAGGACTCTCATTCCCAGCACCCCAGCTTCTGGAGAAGAGGCAAAGGAAAAGGAGACTGGGAGGCCCCAGGAGACAGGGTGGCTCAGCCTGAATTCATTTCTAAAGAACATTCTTGGCTATTCCTCCAACAGAGGCTGAGGGAGAAGGGGCAGCACTAGTCTGGGCAGCTCCCAGGCCCCCGCCCCAGTCCCCACAGCCCTCTCCAGCAGGGGCTGATCCACTGGTGATGGACCAGACCCCCAGTCTGCATCCTCGGTGAGATGCTGCTGCTTGGGGAGCAGGTGAGTCACTTCAGATCCCTGAGTCTGTCACCCTCCACCCACGAACCCATGATTAACTGCAGCCCAGCACCAGGCTTAGATCCTTGGGAGCAGACAGTAGGCTCCCAGGGAAGGTCCTTCATGTCTCTCTGAACTTTGGGAAAAGTGTCACCCAAAAGCTGCCAGGAGGGGTGTGGCAAGTATGTCCCAGAGTCCCCTGAGTCTCCACTTTGGGGACTGAGACCTGAGGTCACCTATGTGAATCCACCTGACAGTAGGTGCCACCTGACAGCACACGATTATGGCCCTTCAGAGCCTCATTTCTTCCTTGTTCCCCACCCAGCTCTGGACCCCATTCACAGGCTGCTGATGGGAACCTGAGTTGGCCCAGCCAGAAACAGGCACAGGAGACAAACTCAGAGTTTGTTTGGTTCCCTAGTGGGAACACCACCCCTAATCATGGGGGACCCAATAGACCAGTCTGTGTGAGGCAATATCAATTCCAAGAAAGTCAATTCCAACAACATGATGCATCACTATGGAAACGCTTGGGTATCAAAGGAATTGTTCAAGAAAAATAAAGTGAATGAGCCTTCGGGTGCGACACCGTGAATATTTATGGCCAGAAAAGGCAATGTGGGGCCTGCAGTGACTTTGGCAACCTGTGGAGCACTACCAAGAGCCCATGGAGAAGTGCTCTCGAGGGGCAGGTTACAGGCCCCTGGCACTCCCACCCAGGGCCCAGCAACTCCATTGAACTCAGACTCCACACCCTGGCAGAAGTGACTGAAGGAGCTGGGACCCCAAGTCCTGAAAGCAGTTGGGTGTTTCCCCCTTCCCTGCTTGCTAGTACCTGAGCATCTGCAAGCAGATGCTAAGTGTCCCCTTGGTAAGAAGCACTGGGACAGGCTTCTCTGTTGTCTGGACACTTTTGGGGTGCTGTCTGTTGAGGTCATGATGTGGTTAAACTGGGAGTCAGGCAGGACCCCTAAATGGAGTCAGAGAAAGGCAGGAAGTTGGATCTGGGTGGGTTCCAGAAGCACTTTGCAGAGTCACCGGCCAGAAACGGGATTGTTCTCGGACCCTCATGGCCAATCTCTGGCCCATTTGGCAACTGACCTGGAGATGCTCAGAGACAGTAGAGATGTGACTAAAAGCTTAGGGCAGGTGGTAGTAGGAAACAAGGATGCAGGCAGGGGGCATACATATGCATGTATGTATGCATATAAGTGCATGTGTGTATGTGTGTTGCATCCTGGGGCTCAGCCCCAGAGCCCATCTAACTTGCCACCGAGGTCCTGCTAAGTGACTCCACCTTCAGGCTATGCAGAGGCCAAGAGACAGATGCCCCAGGAGCAGTGTCTCCTGCAGGGCAGAGGGGAGGTTGAGGTCTCTGCACAGAAATGCGAAGGCTGCTTGGCAGGCACCCGAGGATCCCAAAAAAGGCGCAGCTAAGAACCTAAACCTGTTTTTCTTCAGGCCCTTGGCTCCCTCTGCTCTACATGTCATTCTGTAAAAATAACTTGGGCCCCTGTTCCCGCCCGTCTCTGGTGGCAACTGCCAGCTACAGGCTGGTCCATTCCCTGGGCGCGGTGGCAGTGGCTTCTGCCAGGGTGCTGGGTGCACAGCCAAGCCCCAGGGCTTTGCTTGCTGGCCAGTGTCTACTGCACACTCCAGAGGGAGGCTGGGCAGGATGTTCCTGGCATGGGAAAGCCAAACAGTCCAATGATCACAGATCCCTGGTGAAGTGCCTGGGGTGGTCAGGAAGGGGCACAGGGCCTACTGCCCAGAGAGAAGCTGGGAGGAAAAGAGTGCCACTGGGAAGTCATCTCCTCTCCTCTGCCTCATGTCAAGTGGTCTAATCCAGGCCCCAGTCACCCTCTTCCCTCATGATCCCCAATCTTAAAATTTTAGTCCAGATGCTGCATGTTTAGCCAGAGGGAAGTCAAGAACCAAGAGGCTCTAGTATATTTTCAGGTTGGCTGTGTCCCTCGAAGGAGGTGCACCATAATGTGGTCGCTACTTCCTGGAGAAAGTGCCTTCTCCAGAGAAAGTAATCAGGGAGGAGAAGATGAAGGCAGGAGGCAGAGCCTGGCTTGGCCCACCAGCCATTCTGGGGAGTCCTCACCCATCTTTTGCTATATTATCATGTGAGAAATCGGATCAGGAGCAAGAAGGCTTCAGGCAGCTACAGAAAGGGCCTCCCATGTCCCACTTTCTCCTATTCAACTCATTTTCTCACTCACCTCTTGGGCTGGGCTGGGCAGGCGCCCTGATGCAGAGAGGTCAGGACACTGTGTGCTCATGTGCCAGAAAGGGCGGTTGCTCTGTCCTGCTGAGAGCCTGGGTGACATCATGCACTGACCCTCAGCCCCCCCCCCCCCGGGAACCTGAGTTGGGGCTCAGTAGCCGGGCCAGTGGCCAGCCTGACTCACCAGGGTGCGGCATTCTCCGGGGACCCATGGGCTCCCCAGGGCAGCACTGTTCCACAGCGGTCACATGTGGGGCCCTTGTGGCCTGTCAACCCTCTTCTCATGACCTCATCCTCCACTGCCCACTCTTGGAGGGGAACTTTCTCTTGAATCACAGATCACCCAGGTGGACACATCCCTGATGCTTTCCTCAGAGACCTATAGACTTGTCTGAGGGTGTCAGAGGGAGACATACAGGGAATATGGGATGGACAGACAGACAGACAGACAGACACAGACACACACACACACACACACACACACAAGCACATGGTACCGACAAAATCCCAGGCAGAGACACAGCTGCTTTTATTTTTAGAAAATCTGTGCTTTCCAGAGCCGACTAAAGATTGTTTCCACAGTGAACACGTTGGACGGGAACTGCTCCCGGCTCCAGCCCAGACCTGAACCTGACCGCAGGCAGCGTCTCCATCAGAGGCTTCACTGAGTCTTGATGATCTGTCATCGATCACGGGCACGGCCTTCCAGGGTCCGGGTAAACTGTACGGAATGTCAGGTTCACGCGTGGCTCTCTCGAGTGGTACTCCTTGGGTACTCGATGCTGTGCAGAAACACGAGGGATATGGATGAATATGAACATGGATGAACACAACATGTACATGTGTGTGCATACATACATGTGTGCAGTACGTATACATACTTACTCTCTTCTTCCTCACACAGGGGGGTGACCCACCCTGTAGAGTCTCAGACTCCTCTACACTGAAGGCACCTCTAGGGAGACCCAATTTCTTGCCTGTCCCACCAACTTCCTCTCCGCTTCTCATAATTTGCCTGGTCTCAGAAGGGGCTGGAGAGATAGCACAGTGGGTAGGGAACTTGCTTTACATGCAGCCAACCTGGGATCCCATATGGCCTCCCCAAGTACCACCAGAAATGATACGTGAGAGAAGAACCACAAGTAACCCCATTGCTGGATGTGGCAAAACAAAACAAAAGTAAGCAAAATCCGGAACTGAAGAAATAATATGGTAGGTATGGTGCTTGCCTTGCATGTGGACAACTTGGGTTTTATTCCCAATACTCCATAGCATTCCCTGAGCACTTTCAGGAGTGATTCTGAGCACAGAGCCAGAAGTAAACCCCAAGCATCTCCCAAAACTAACAGAAAGCCACCTCGGAAGAAAGACAAATGGCTGAGACCAGAGAGCCACCTGCCCTAACATGCTCATGCACACCTGCCTTTAGGATGGCCGGCCCTAAGCAAGGTGATCCGTTGTGGCAGGCCTGGTGGCCAGGAGAAGATGGAACATTCCCCTTCAGTATATCAGCCTCTCATCATTGTGTACAAGGGAATGGCCATCACCACCTCTGCAAACAACTCTGGATGGAGCAGTTGCCGAGTGTCTCTGGCCCTGAACAGGTGCTGCCCTCCCCCTTCTCATGGCCTTCGCTTCAGCTCCGCCCCCTATGAAGGGGCCTGCTCTCACCTGCCAGTCAGCCTGGGTGGCTCCTTCCATAAGCAACAAGGTCCCGTGGCTCAGTGGAATCTTCACTCTTTCCACGTAGTTATAGTCCCCGTCCTCCTCCTAGAACACAGGATTCACCGCTGAGTCTGTGCCCATGGGCTCAAGACACCACTGCTGTTGCCACCGCAATGGCCCTGGTTAGACATACAAAAATCTGTGCTCTGCCAGCCCTGGGTGTCTTGTCACTCTCCCTCATGGACAGCTTGGCTTTCAAGTCTCTGCCTTCCTGTACCCAGAGAGGGGATAGCAGACCCACCTCACTGGGCCAAAGGGACATGGTTAGTGCTGGTCACTATCACAATCTCCAAGTGGCAGAAGAGTCAGAGGAAGAAACTGAAATTCCTGGGTTCCAACATAGAGTAGAAAAGGGACTTTGGGGGCCAGAACAATAGTACAGTGGGTAGGATACTTGCCTTGCAGATGGCCAACCCAGACTTACTCTCCTGTATCCTACAGCCTCCCTGAGTACCAACAGGTGTGATCCCTGAGTCTAGAGCCAGAAGTGAACCCCTGAGCACAGCTAGGGGTTTATTTTGGCCCCAAACCAAAAGTAAAGAAAAAGTGATGCTTTATTTGAAGGGGACTGAGCCACACATAACTGTGTTCAAGGTTAACATGCTGTCTCTATGCTCAGGGATCACTCTTAGGGAAGCTCAGTGGACCACATGGGATATCAGGATGGAACCCAGTTTGGCTCATGAGACACAAGTGCCCCTGCCTGCTGTACTTTCTTTCCAGTCTCCTGGAAATTTGCGTTTACAAAGACATGAGGAAGGGGTAGGGCACAAGGCTCGGTAATGGGGGCGCATTTGACCTCGGCAAACACTGCCATAACAAGCTAAGCCCCGTGTTTATGTCTCTGGAGTTGAGAGTTGCTGTGTCCTGCTTCAAACCCCACTTCAAAAAGCTATGCATTGCAAAACGTGCTCGTTGTAGCCATTAATCCAGACATCACCTCTGATTAAAAAATCAGCTCAAATTATTTTATATATTTCTGTTTTTCAGGTTAAAGTTTTTTTTAATAAAAATACTATTTACAGTCGTGCAGGGGGGGGCATGAAAACTGTTTTCTTCTTTCTACGGGGGCATGACAGAAAATAATTGAGAAGCATTGGGGTAGGGGAATGGCATGAGCTCTGATCCCCTTTACAGTTTATGCAATTCAATCTCTGGTACCTATGTTGAACCTAGTTGGCCATTCCCATCACTACTCTAATGTTCCAGAGATGGTCTGACTCTTTCTGGAACAATCAACAGCAAGAACATCTCAAAAGTGCTCAGGCCGGGCCAGAACAGTCAAGTGTTTCCCAATGAGAGTGGTTGCTTAAGCCCAGGCACGTCTCCTGGCACCCACAGGAGGGCTCAGATGCCTCATGCTCACACAGCTTTCTCTCTGGGAACTCAAAATTTCCAGGCAAGGCTTAGAGGGGGTTGTCTCCACACTCTGCCCCAAAAGGTGGCCAATGAGTGGTCTGTGGCTCTTCCTCCTAGCCCTGGGCTCCTTTTCCACTCACAGTGGCCAGAGCAAGAACTGATGCCCTACAATGTTTCCTCTCTCCTTCCTTTCCTTCTGGCAGACACACTTATTCACCCACTTCACTTCAGGATAATCAAGACCAAAACAATGAGCTTGGGTGAATCGTCAAAGTTGCAAGCCATGGTACCTTGCCCAGAGAAGGCTCAACTTTTCCAGGCAGAAGATAGAAGCAATGTTTGAAGATTGGGTTTCAAGAGTGATTTTAACTGTCATTTCTCTTTCAGGAGTCAGCAGGCTCAACACTTGTAGCCAGCTTCGATTCCTGGGGATCAGGTCCAGCTCAGAGAAAGTACAAGTCTGCTCTTTGGAAAAGCACTGCAGACAAGAGAGGGTGCCTGACAGAGACAGGAGTGGGGAGCCCAGGGTCCCTGAACTGAAGCCAAGAAGTCAGTGCCCAGAACAAGAGCCCTGTACCAAAGCAACAGGAAGAACAACTGTTAAACTATGTGTGAGCAAGGAGGGCAAGTGGCCGGCTTCAGAGACAGACAGGAGAGATGCTGAGCCACAGGTAGACAGACTCGAGATGAAGGACATGGGAGCACCAGGAATGTGGCTCAGTAGTTGAGCATTTGGAATGTATGAGGCCCTGGGCTTGATCCTTGGCAGGCAGGCACTGTCATTCTGTCCTGGAAATATAAACAGGAAGCACCTTAGCAAGCAAGGGAGAAATATAAACCGAAAGTACCACAGTGATCTCACAGTGGGAAGTATTTGCCTTATACGCAGCTGATCCAGGTTCCCTGGCACCCCAGAACCTGAACCAATAACAACCTCTGAGTACTGCCAGATGTGACCCTTCCAAAAAAAAAAAAAATTGAAGCAGGGTCAGCATACTCTGCTAATAAGACCTGACCTTTCCCAATGGGTGTGCATCTGGGCTGCTTCTCCAGTGCTCCACGCTAATTGTGCCTATCAGTTCAGCAGAGCAGAGGGGATGCCTGTTCTTGGGGGACGCTACTCCTTATTAGGTCTCCATGGACACTGGCACAGATCCCCACTGTGAGAGATGTCACACGTCACTCCAATGTGGCTTGTTTTGCTCCTTTCAACCTCCTCAGTCTTCTGCCCTACATTTCTGACCTGAGAACAGCAGAGAGAGCAGGGGTCAGGCCCAGCCTGGTGCTTTCATCTCCTCCAGGTTGGCGCCACCCTGCACCTCACGCCAGGCGCACGCGGCTGGTTTCCACCAGGAGGCAGGGCAGAAGCCAAGCATAGGGCTCCTGGTGGTAAAAGGAGTCAGTCTCCCTATGAGAGCAGGTCTGGCTGTGAGTGGGGCACACACAGGGCCCTGTAGCCTGGCTGAAGTTACCAAACAGAGCTCTGTGGCTCTTTATTAAGCGCCTGCACCAAACCAAAGACACACCCTCAAAGAAACATGGCTGGGGGTAAAATGCTCCATGCCAATATCCCAGTGCAAAGCAGCTTTTGGCCTGAGCAGGGTGGGTATTGTGGTTGATGGTCTTAGTGTTTCCAGCACATAGAAAACTACACTGAGAAGAGGGAGAAAAAAATTTTCCTTCTTTTAAAACCAAGCCACACTGCTCCTTCCTCCAGGCCTTCAACCATCATCTTTACCTTTCAATACCCGAGACTCAGGGTGCTTTTGCAAGATAGTTTTTTTTCCTTTGCTTTTTGGGCTACACCTGGTTATGCTCAGGGGCTACTCCTGGCTATGCATTCAGAAATTGCTCCTGGCTTGGGGGATCATATGGGATGTGGAGGGATCAAACCAAGGTCCATCCTAGGTTAGTGTGCAAGGCAAACACCCTACTGCTTGTGCCACCGCTCCGGCCCCACAAGATATATTGCCAACTTGGGGCGTGGCCCTGCTCCAAAGGTGCTGATGATAGAGGTGGACACTGAGCCACCAGCCCTCAAGCCCTCTCCCTGGCCTATCATTTTAACGTCACATGAGCAATTTTGTATTTCCCAATGGAAAGTATTTTTAAAATGATGTTGTGATATTCCTTGGGTAAAAATAGTCACTTCCTACTTTGATGATTTTCTTGTTTCTGGACCATGCCTGGTCTTAGCTTCAGGGGCCCTATCTGACTTGGTGTTGAGGGGTCCAATCCCAACAGTACTCATGGCATCACATGCAGTGGTGGGGATTGAACCCAGGCATTCTGCCAGCAGTATCTGTGCTCCAGCCCACTGAGCTGTCTCTCAGGCCCTAAACTCGTGAATCTTTTCCTAACTATGTGTGCAGTCAGGCCCAGTGAAAGTACAGATAGCACTACGATCTATGGCAAAGAAGGGAGATTTTGCTTCCTGAGTCACTAAAGACAGAAGAAAAAGTGATGGAAAGCAGATTATATCTTCTCTGCTGGGCATGATCTATGTTTTGGGATTTATTTTTTAATGGTATTTTATTTTTGGTCTTTGGGCTACATCCGGTGGTGCTCAGGGGTTACTCCTGACTCTGCACTCACGAATTATTCCTGGCAGGCTTGGGAGACCACATGGGATGCTGGGGGATGAAACCTGGGTTGGCCATGTGCAAGGCAAATGCCCTGTTCACTGTGCTATTGCTCTGGTCCCAGGATATGTTCTTTTTATTTTTAATGGAAATATGAGAGTCAAGGATATGGACTTCAGAAATCCCCTGAGTTATGCTCTCAAAAGTCCAGTGCTTCTGCAAGAGGCGGAGATGATTTATGTTGCCACCAGAAAGTGTGACAAGAAGCCACTTCTGTCTTCTGTCAATGATGGAAACTCACACAGTGGGGCCGTGGTCCCCCATCAGTCAGCTTAGAGCTGTCCTGTGGAACCAGAATACCGGTTCCCACCTGCCCTGGAGCATGCATACCCCCTACCCCAGCCTGTTAATGTCCAGGTGTAGCCCCCACTGTTCCCTTATCATCTGCAGAAACGGGAGATCTTTTTACCCTTTGTCATGCCTTGCGCAAATATTTGTCTCATCTTCTCTTCGCTTATTTTAGACTGTGTTTATGTGAGTTAACAGAGTTGCTGAAAAATTCTTAGAGTCAATGTTCCTGACCTTTTTTTTGGCACTCCTTCACGGGTTTTTATGCTTAGAAAGTATTTTCCCATCCTGAGGAAAGTTAAATATACAACTCAGTTTCCTTTCCATTAAAACAACAACACACAAAAAAAGTTTACATTTTTTAGACTTAACTCTTTAGAATCCATCCTGGGCAGCAGAAACAAAACAGGCCCGAGGGGTTGATTCAGGCTCTGAGCAGCACCCAGCTGGGACCTCACAGGATCCCTCAGGCCATGTGTGCCCAGTGGATAGTAGAGGACACAAATGGCTTTCACCAAACTGATGGTCTCAGTCGTGAGACAGGCTCCCAGGTCAACTCTGACGCTCGATAACCTTGGGTCAATAACCTTTAGGATGGGGTTGAGGATGGGTCACGTAAAATTTGGCAACTTCAAAGTTTCTGAACACACAGCGAGAGAAACATGAATTCAAAAGTCACCTGTGGATATGAACCCAAAGTGACCTGGTAGCCCTCAACCAGGTGGCATTTCTTAGGCAACAAAGAGTCACAAGTGGAAAAGGTTTGAGCAGCCTTGGACCTCTATTCAAGCCACTAACTGAACCCCCCTTTTTCCTAGTAGGGTCTAACACAAATGCAAATGAACAGAACAGGCCAACGCAACAGAACCGAGGCCTACAGCCTACTACTCATTGCCTCTGTGCAGCAACTTTGGCTGGTTTCTCCTTCAAGACTTTGGCCTATATTGTAGTGACAGCAGCCCTGGAGCCTGAAGAAGGCCGAGGGAATCTCTCACCAGTGCTGGGGAATGTGCCTTGCATGGACGAGGATCTGCACCAAGCAAATTAAAAAAAAAAAAAATTCTAGGAAAAACTGCAAACTGGACTGTTATCACATCCTCTACTCCAACACAATCTGAATAAAACCCAAACCCTGAGCTCCAGCCTCTTGCTGTCCTTCATTGTTTCTGGTCATTTTGGGTGACTTCCACTCTCTCCTCATGATGGCTGGGGAAAAGGGATGCACCTGGCCAGCTTGATGCTAAACCTCATGGCAGCTGTCAAGGGAAAGTGGGGAGAGAAAAGACAGGAACTGGGTCCATCAGGGAGGAAAAGGTCACTTCAGTGCTGGAGAAGCATGGTAGAGTCAGGATGGAAACAGCAGCCAGGAGAGGGAGGAGAGTTTCAGACAGGTCAAAAAAATTCAGATTCTAGAAAATGATGGCACTGCAGTGAGAGCAAAAACATGTTAACTGGTTCCAAAAAGCTATGTGCCATGAACACACACACACACACACACACACACACACACACACACACACACACACAGTTTGCCAGCTGGTGAGATGGTGCTTTTCTGAGAAGGAAATAACTAATGTGATTTTAGTGTTTCCGGTGAGAAGCGACAAGTCCAGCTCTAGGTGGAGGTATCATTTTTTTATTTTTCTGTAGCCACACCTCGAAGTGCTCAAAGCATACATCCAGCTCTACATTCAGGAATCACTCTTAGAGGTGCTTAGGGGGCCATATGCTGTGTGTAAGTGCCTTACCCTGCTGTACAGTCAGTCTCTCCAGTCCTACAGATCGAAACATACAATCATGTGGAAAGCAGGTGACCGAACTTGATCTCCAAGTCAATGCTAATGAGAGACTCAGAAGTGACCTGAACAGGGACTAGAGAGAGAGAGCATAGTGGTAGAGCATTTCCCTTGCGTGCAGTCAATTCAGGACAGACAGTAGTTCAAATCCCTGTATCTCATATAGTCCCCTGTGCCTACCAGGAGCAATTTCAGAGTGCAAAGCCAGAAGTAGCCCCTTAGCTCCACAGGGTGTGACCCATAAAACAAACAAACAAACAAAATAAAACAAACAAAAAAAGTGACCTGAGCAAAGAAGAAATGGTGGAAGCATCAGAAAGTGAGAAAGTGAGAAGCTGTGTATTTACTCCAACCAGACCTCACTTGAGCATGCTAACTGCAGAAAATGTGATGCTGGATAAGACCTAAGTGGCCCTGTCCCCCACAGAACCCTCACAACCTCCTGTCAGCTCACCAGGGAGGAGGTGCAAAGGGCTAGAAACAGTATTCACATACGAGAGGGCCAAGTTTGATGCCTGAAAACACACGGTCCCTGAGTACAGTTGGTAGCAGCACTCCCTCCTCTAAATATCATGTAGTAAGAGGATCCTCTTAGCACTTGCCAGATGTGGCCCCCAAACCAAAGACCAAAAGGTAAAATAAGGAAGCAGAGTCAAAGATTGCCTTGAACATTCTTACTTAAGGGGCTAGGTGCCAAGGAAAAGGCCCGAGGAGGCATAAGAAACTCCCAGACTGGAAAAAGATCCAAAACATTAATAGCCCAAGGGGTCCACAGGAAACGGACTTTCTAAGGCCTCACTCGCAGGCCCAAGAATGAGCATTGCTCAGGACAAGGTCGGTCAGGCTTTTCAGCAGAGCAAAAGCTCCTTCATCTTGCAACCAGCAGCCTAATCTGTGCATGCCCATCTACCTCCTCCTGCCCAGCCCCCCCCCCCATGACCACACGTATTGCCCTCTGCCCGCCTCCACTGCTGCCGCTGCCGCTGTGCTGTGCCTAAGCCACTCAGGGGCGGCTTTGCCCTTGAGAACCTCCCTGGCTTCGTGACAGCTTCATCTAAACGCGCATCTATATTTGGGCTGCAAAGTTGCTCCTATAGCGCCAATACCAACATGCAGCAGAACTTCTTGTTCGTGACGGGAATGTATTTCTCAAATCTCGCACGAAACACAACTGGCGGTGGCAGTTATGGGAAGGGGGGAAGGGAAACAATCTCCCCCAAATTAATCTTTACAGAGTTATTCTGCTGACTCAAATCAAGCCACATCTTAGATGCCCAGCATTGATCTGAAGTGCATTACTTTAAAAACAGAAGCAGCTGTTTCTGAAATAAGATCTGCCCAAGAAAGAGACTGACTGGAAAAGTAGATTTGAAATCACTGGAGCTCTGTTCTGAGTGGTTTGCAAAAGGTTTAGCGACCTCTGGGTCTCCAGCCGATGCTTTCCTGACTTTTGGCAATGATCTGGCAGGGATTGTTCTGGTGAAACCTAAGGACTGGGCGCATGGGGCCAATCTTCCTCCACCTGGGGTAGACCCCACCCATTCACACCCTACAGAATGCAGTCCCCACCACTCCAGTCTACCGCTGCAGGAAGACTGAACCCCCACACCACCATCCCAGAAGTGCCTGCCTTTGGGTATGTTGGGGGAGTGGAGTTACTCAGTGAAGCTCAAACCATCTTGGCTTTTCGCTCGACATCAAGGTCAAATGCAAAATGCAGCTTCCCAGCTCACACCCTGCTCAGACTCCACTTCAGTTCACACACCCCTTGGTTCCCAAGTCTTCCCTCCAGCTCATACACCCCATAGCATCCTGCCCCTTGACCTCCCCATTGGCCAAACCCATCCTTGATCCCCATTTTTGGTGTACTACCCGGCTCCTGCTACCCAGTATCCCACACTCTTGCTGGCTCCAGAAGAAGCACCTCCTCACCTCATCACTCGTCCTGCTTGGAGGAGCCTGACTCCACCTGCCTCTGGCCTGGGGCCTGTCTCAGGAGGACAAGCTGGTCGCCCATGGTGCTGCTCTTGCTTCTGCACAGCTGCAGGGCTGCCCCAGAGATCTGTGGCTTCTCAATGCACTTACACGAATCTCTTCCTAAAGCTCTGAGTCCTGTGGGAGGTGCCCTGTCAGCATCCACCTATTGGGTCACACACAGTGGCACTCAAGGATTACTCCTGGTTTTGCACTCAGAAACTGCTCCTGGCAGGCACAGGGGACCATATGGGATGCCAGGTTTCAACCACCAGCTGTCCTGGATTGGCTGCATGCAAGGCAAATGCCCTACCACTGTGCTATCTCTCCAGCCCCTAAGGGGCTCTCTTAAGTGGCCTTGAATGGGAGCAGCCTGGACTTGGCAGAAAGTGGCCTGGCAGGTTCCCTCAAGTACTGCAGAGGGAGACCAGGCAGCCTCCCTACAGGGTGCAGCATTCACTTCCTGTTCCATAGGGGTGTGGATTCCAGGACAAGCCCCAGACCCCAGGAAATAAGCAAAGGGTGACTCCAAACCCCAAGGGGCCCTCCCATCCACAACTACCTCAAGCCCTAGTGGGGCTCTGGGAGAACATTGTTCCCTTTCCCAGCCTGGTGCTCCTGTGCCAGCCATAACCACGGTGGCAATGGCACGTGTGTGCCCGGGAGGTTCCCTGATGGTGTGCAAACTCGGCTGCTGTGAGGTCCAGAGGCCACACACTTCGGTGAGTGCAGAGTGCTGGGGGCCACACATTCTGGCATGCCACATATCTGGGACCCCTAAAGAGCAGAGGTGCTAGGAGAGAACTCAGGCAAGGGGGAGTGGGGTGTGTGCCAGGGGCTGCTGATCTTGCCACTTCCTGGCCTCGATTCTATTTGGTTGTCTCCAAGCTTGGGTGTCACCCACTAACTCCCTCTCCACCCTCTCAGACCACCAAGAGTCCGAGAGGTGGGGCTCAAAGCTTCCACCTGCACCCCATCCTCCCCGGTGGGCACCCTCAGGAATTATTAGCACTTCACAAGCCTGCAATCTCCAAGCTTATCTCACTATTAAGATATTTCCTCTCTTCACAGCCACATGTACAAAGCCACCTCGACTCCTGCCATGTTGATGACTATAGCATCAGGGACTTTCCTGGAAAAACTTCTCCATTACTCCCACAGAGGAGCAACCAGTGAGAGCACCCCAACCTAGGAAAGGAGGAGGAGGAGGAGGAAGAGTGAGAAGTGCTTCAGGGAGAGAAACAGGCCACTTGACCTGATTTCTTATGTTCCCAAGGTTACATTATGAGAGAACAACAGTTATTAAGAGTTGCATTTGAGACATTTTGCGATTCCTCAGAACAGGGCTGTGATGGTAAAATAAAAGGTGTGTGTGTGTGTGTGTGTGTGTGTGTGTGTGTGTGTCTGTGTGTGTGTCTCTGTGTGTGTGTCTGTCTGTCTGTCAGGAGCTGCAGTGTGTATGTGTGTCTGCCAGGAGCTGCAGCAGTGCTGGGGGGAAAGAGAAAAAGGGACTTATGCCCACTCCATAAAATAGCGTCTAGCAGCCTCATCTCAATTTCAGGCAGGCCGGTGAGATAGTACGTCAGTAAGAGATAGAGTATGAGGTAGGCACTTGCCTAGCATGCAGCAGACCCTGATTCAATTCCCAGCTTCTCCTAGAGTCCCCCAAGCCCGCTAAGACTGATTCATGAGTGTGGAACCAGAAGTAATCCCTGAACATGGCTAGGAATGGCCCCCAAACAAAAACAAAAGCAACATTTCAGACAGAATCAAGCCAGGATGTAGGGACTTGGGGCTCCAAAACACTGACATTTTCTCAAGTCCCAGAGACAATGCTGGTCTTGCTGCTCCGATGTCTTCTATGCTTTCCTCTCCCCAGCAGCGCGCAAAAGCCACGTGCAAGTGAGAGAAGCAGCCGGAGCTCGACCCACGCGTAGCCAGGAGCAGCGCAGGCGGTTTTACAACCGTCTCTTCTGGGGATGCTTGTTGGGTTGGCTCCTTCAGAAGGTGCCACGGAAGGGAGGGATTAGGTAAGTGGCCAACTCACCTTAGCATGTCCCCTCATGGGGAGGTTAGCCTCCCTTTATGGGGGGCTGAGGATGAGGCTCCGAGCCAGCATGCTCACCCAGGCACTGCCAACCAACCAACAGGAGAACAAAACATGGGAACCCCCGCCCCCCACCCCTCACTCCCACCCGTTTTTAGGACAAGAGGATGGAGGTCAGAGTCTCTGCAAGGCCGACCGACCCACTGGAAAAACCAGGCTCTGGCATCCAACCCTCCGGAGTATCACAAACCTCCCGCTATTATCTAATAACCCCCCAACTCAGCCACCACGGTTTCCGTGGCAACCGACAGAGAAATAGCAGCCTGCCAAATGGCTTTTGTAGTTCCTTTCCCGGCTTGTTTTTCAGTACAGAATCAAAGCTAGCAGGGAAAAGAACCAGACGCATCTTTATAACAGGGACTGGACGCAGCTGCACAGTATAACTGGATTTCGGATAAGAAGGGCAGAAAAGCTTTCATGAGCTGGTTGGGGGAAGGGAAAAATAATAATAACAACAACAACAACAATAATAATTTTTTAAAGGTTCCTAATTGTTTTTTTTTAAAGTCTCCTGAGAAAACCAAACCAAACCAAAAAAAAAGTCTTTTGATGTTCATCTGTTTAAAGCTTTACTTTTTGCCTTAAGACAATCCATCCTGCCCTCAGTCAGAGATGAGGGATAGTGCTTCAGCTCTGAACAGGATCAGCAAGAGGGAAGGGGTAATGGAAGGGCAACAAGGGAGAAGCCACACTGTCCCCAAACAGCTCATTCACAAGGGAAAGGCACGTTTCTAGAATAAAAATGAGCCAGTAGTGGACAGACTGGGACCTGGAGGGTAGAGGATAGCAGGCTGGGTGGCATGGTGAAGGCAGCAGCTGGGTCCCAGAGATGTGGGATCTGTCCTGGAACAGGGTGTGCTGAGTACACCACAGGTGGCAGAGGGGAACACCGCTGCCTGGGAGGAGGGCTCAGATCAGCAGCAGGGAGAGAGCAGGAACTGGGCGGCTTTCAGTAGCTTTGTGGCAGGTGTCAAACTAGGAAATAAACAGCTGCTATTGGGATAGAGGAGGTGGGATTATTTGGGGGGAAAAAAAGAAATGGAGGCTCTCTAAAAAATGTCCCCAAACAGGCACCCTTCTGTGCAATACTGCAGACTTGAATGAAGTGCAGGAAATTCCTGATTCTCTCTGTGTCAGTTTTGGATGAGTAATCTTGCCTCAAATCTAAGCAATGATGATGGCTCCTTGAGCGAGTGCTTACAGGGAGCAGGGTAAGGGGACCTGTCTGAAAGACACCCTATCCCGCCCACTCCCCATGGAGGAACTACCTAACAAGCTTCCGGAAGTTCAGAGTCAGGCCCACTGGCAGGTTCACCCGATTTATACTTTTTCTTTTACGCTTTCACCTTGGGCTGTGTGAATCATAAGACATGTTTTCCAGCCATCACTGAGATTTAGTCAAAAAAAAAAAAAAAAAAAAGGATGACACAGAATTACAATAGCAATTTCCTCTCAATCCTGCAGGAAAGGGGCTGGTACAATGAAAGAGAAAAAGAGAGGATGTTCTTGGAGATCCATTTCCAAGACTACCAACTCAAAGAATGATTGTAGTACCTCTTGCTGGGTGAGGAGTATGGAGTCCCTGATTTCTGGAACCCATTCAAGAAACTGGAACTTAAGTTTAAACTTGGGTCTCCTGTTCACCTGAAAATACAACTTACAGGTTCTAGGAAAAATGCTTGAGGGACCAAGAGGTGATGGGGACTGAACCTATACCTCCAGCTCACAAAGACAGCCAACTCATGGTCAAAATGAGCTCTCTGGCTCCAAAATGCCATTTTCCAATCATGTCCACTGATGTGATTCTAGTTCCAGATTCAACTTCACATCTTACATAAAAGCCAGAACTGAAGGAACAAACAATTGCACCAAACTGATTCACTGTAAAGACTGGGTGGGCAGAAGGTCAAAGTCAAGTGTTCCTTAGCCAACTGTTTCAAGTTTCAAGGTCTCAGATTTTTCTCACTCCCCAGAGCTGTATTTTTAACAAACTGGCTTCTGTACTTACAGTGCAAAGTCCCTGCTTCTGGCAGACAACTAAAGGGACTTACTTTCACATATGGAGCGGTTTGTGCCCTGTCTTTTAGCTCAGGGTCATCAAACCAGCTCTAAGAAATTCATTAGAAGATGAAACACTGGAGAGATAAAGAAGTTAAGGCACTTGCCTTTCACACAGACAACACCTGGATCCCTGAGCATTGCTAGTGGTCACTTCTGAGCACATATCTGGGAACAGGCCCTCAGCACCACTGGAAATAGCCCAGAAACAAAATGATGATGAAGCTTCTGGGGCCACAAGTGTTGCTCTGTGGTAGAACTTGCCTTGCCTGTGTGAGGTCCTAATGCAGTGGGAAAATTAGGAGTAGAAGCAGAAAACTGGAGACAAGCTCTCCTGGGTGATCCATATCTGGAGGTGGACAAAGATGAACAGGTCATAAATCATCAAGGTGCAAAAATAGGGAAAGAGAACAAGTCTGATGTGGCTGCCTTGGCTAGAATGGAAGAAATGGAAAACAATTAAAAATGTCTAAATGGAACTTAAAAATTAATTGTATTAATGGGCCGGAGCAATAAGAGAGCAGGTAGGGCACTTGCCTTACACATAGCTGACTGGAGTTTGATCCCCAGCATTCCCTATGGTCCTCTGAGCCCCACCAGGAGTGATTCCTGAGCTGGAGTAACCCCTGAGCATCACCAGGCATGTCATAGAAAACTAAACAAAATTTCAAACCCCCAAACCCAGCTGTACGAATCATTGATTGCACCGACTATGCAAATGTTGGCAACCCTGCTAGCAACCACTGAATATGTCGGATGAAAACGATTCCCAAGAAATATGCAGCCTGTATCTAGCCTATAAAAGCTCCCTGGGATCAACATTGGAGGCTTGCCCATTTTGGCATTATCCAGGTCGAGTCTGCATGAGTAATTAAAGCCGGGTCTCCCTTATATCCCTCAGGTGTTTGCACCTGCTTCTTGGTGAGATTTCTGATCCTGAATCATCCAAACTCAAGATAAAATAAACCAAGAGAAAGCTGTGGTACAGATAGTTCCTGTCGGACAGAGAGCGCTGACTCCAGGGCTGCCCCTCAGAAACAATCCTTTATGCACTGTGTTCTCCACCCACGCCTTAGCTGTCACGGTGCCGAAGCACACCACCCCAAGAAACAGATCCTCCTCAGCACATTAAACACTGCAGTTTTTTGCTTTTCATACCCTGCAGTGCTCAGGGGGTCTCTGTGCTGGGAGTGGGGTGGAGTGGGGGAAACACGGAGGTACCAGCTCTCCTACTTCCACAGCATGCCCTCCAAGCCACTAAGCTGTTTCCCTGGCCCACAAATGTCTCCAGGTGAGAGAAGGCAGACCTTTTCCAGTGGCCTAGAGGGGTACGGGACCCCGGGATATTCTGAGCATGGGTACATTGTTCATGCTTAATAGCTGGAAAGCACTTGTACAGTCCAAACCAATTCTCCAGAATGCCTATTTCAAAAAATAATAGGCTTCAGATCAGTCAGGGGGCTAGCAGTGGCTTCCTTAAAAGGGAGTGGTGAATGAACGTGTATAAAGACACAATTGATGAATATAAAACAGTAGCAAAAATAATTACATGCTTGGCAACAAAGGAAGTAACTGCCAAAAACCAGCACCGAGGCTTCTAGCAAAGGCTCAAGTGGCTTCTATGGTGTCCGCCCATCACAAATGAGAGTAACTGGGAGGGAGGGTGGGAGAGAAGGAGGGGAGGGTAGGCAGGCGGCAGACAAGGCTGGTTTCCTCCTCTCAGCAACAGCCCCGGCTCCCAGGTCGCTGCCTGGCCAAGGGCCAATGCCCCCAGCCTGAAAAAGACAGGGAGGCTTTTTCATGACTGACATGGGTGTCTGTTATTCCTGCACAGAAGCCCAGCCACAGAGGTAAAGTGCATTACTCATATGCATGAGACTGGTTTTGCAGATTGGAGTTTTCAGGTAGCACCATATCTGCAAAGGCTGGGCACCTCCAGGCTTCTCTAGAGGGACCTCCAGGGAGGGAGTGGGCTGAGAGCTGACGAAGCTGTGAAGGAAATCAGGGAGGTGTAGCTAACACTCTGCATCACCAGAAATGGCGCACCCCAGCTACCACAGACCAAAGTTCCCAAAGTCATCAAAAGGGGAGAGAAGTCAATCGATGGAAATCATAACAGCACAAAGTAGTTTAGGAGGCCTCAGTGTAGAAGAACAGAACATACATCGAGTGTGCCTGGAGCCAGCCAAGCCGAGTACCTCTGAGGAGGCAGATGCAAACGCCCACTCCTGCTTGCTAGCCTTCACGTAGGCGGTTTCTGGATGTGTCAGACTCAGATGCAGACCCTGGAGGCCTTCCCTGCTCACAGCACTGAGCTAACAGCTGAGGGACTGGGAAGCCTGGACTGCAGGAGGCACAGTCCCTTATGTGTCTTTCTCTTTTTCTTTCTTCTCTCTCTTGCAGAAATATGGTCATAGGAGCTAGAACAGACCCCTAGCCCCCAGGTGGTCTGGCTGTCTTCTCTGGGACAGTCACTGGAGCCTCAGGGAAAGGTTAAGAAGGCAGTGAGGGGGGGCTGGAGCGGTAGCACAGTGGTAAGGTGTTTGCCGTGCATGCAGCCAACACCAGACGGACTCCGGTTCAATTCCCGGCATCCTATATGGTCCCCCTGAGCTATCCAGGAGTAAGTTCTGAGCACAGAACCAAGAGTAACCCCTGAGCACTGCCAGGTGTGGCCCAGAAACAAAAACCAAAAGAAAAATAAAGGGAGTGAGGAGGCCCAAGTGATATTACAGCAGAGGGAGCATTGGCCTTGTATGTATCTAACCCAGGTTCAATCAATCCTTGCACCCCTTAGGGTGCCCCCCCCAAGCCTAATGGGAGTGATCCTTGTGAGCAGAGCCAGATGTAAGCCCTGAACACTGCCAGGCATGGCCCCATACAACAAAAAAGTAAGAAAAAGACAAAGAGCAGGCAGTGAGGGTGCCACAGAATGCGACAATACAGCCACGAAGGACACTGGGCAGAAGCGAGGCACTTCCCTTAGGCACCCTACCCTGCAACGCTGGCCTCTGTATCAACCATTTAAGGCTTCAGTCCTTTCCACCATGACAGGGTCAGGGCCTGTTGTCTCCCCAGTGTAGATGAACCCTAGTTCCCTGCCCACAGCAGGTGAGTCCTGCAGTACAAGTGAAGTTTCAAGGTCAAACCCTTGACAGCAGGGCCAGCCAGAGCCAGAGATGCCTCCTCAATAAAACCTGAACTGCCAGAACAGCAGCATGATGGGGAGGGTGCTAGTCTTGCTTTACACCCTCCATGGTTAACCTCTTTGCTCCAGATGGTCCCCCGGGCTGCAACTAGAGTGATCCCTGGGTTCAGAGCGAGGAGTAAGCCCTGAGCACAGCTAGATGTGCTCCCCTCTTGGCCCCCCTAACAAAGTCCCTCTTCTGGCTGGGCCCCAGGAGGCCTGAACTCTGAGCAGGGCCACAAGTGGGAAGCTCGTGTGAGCGAGCAGACCGAACAGACCCCAGACCCTACTCACCGGGGCCGGCTTCTTCCTCATCTCGAAGGTGCGGGTGGTGCCCAGGCTGAGAGAGGCGATGACGGGACTGGATCCCAGGGAAGGCTCATCGTCACTGTGCCAGTCCACACTGTCCTTCTCGTCGCGATAGAGGTTACAGAGTAGGGAGTTAAAGGTGTGGCCCGTGTTCGCCTCAATCTGGCTCTTGAGCTCAAGCAGCACTGGGAGCCACTGCAGGCCATGGGCCAGGAGAAAGGCCGGCAGGAGTCGCATGGGAGAGAGCAGAAAAAGGCCAAGTTAGGATCAGGGGTCCCAGAAGGAGCACAATGGCTGGGATAGATCAGCAGCAGGGAAGCTGAGCTGACGGGCATCTTGGGTCTCTATGCTGGGAAACAGAGGTGCTACATTGTCATGGCAATGTCACAGGACCAGACTGCTCTCCCTGCTGCCCTTCCCCTGTTGCGTACAAACTCCCCTCAAAGTAGTGAGTCTACCTGGAAGAAAAAAAACAAGCTGCAAGGGAGCCAGAGCAATAGCACAGTAGGTAAAGTGCCTTGCACACAGCTGACCTTAGTTCCTTCAGAAAACTTGAGTAGGTTCGATCCCTGGCACCCATATGGTTCCCCAAGAACAGCCATGAGTGATTCCTGAGCTTATAGCTAGGAGTAACCCCTAAGCAGTGCCAGATGTGGCCCCAAAACAACAACAAAATCAAGCTGCACTATGGAATCGTGATCCAATCTTCAAACTGATAGGAGGTTCCCCTGCCCAGTCTCTGGGCACAGAGCTCACTCCTGCTCCTTGTCCTTAGGTCCTCCTATACCCACCATCCTACTGTGGATCATTCTAACCTCTGACCTTAGCATGGGCAGCAGAGCTACAAGCAGTATGACTTGACTTCATTTTCTACACTCCGTGTTTTCCCCAAGAGGACCCAAATGCTCTACAGAGTGTCCTTTGCAGAGGCAAGAGTTCTCCAACTTTATTCTATTACTGTTTATTGGCCTCCTCAAACAGCTTGGGTTTTTAGGATATTCACCATACTAAAAGTGGGGGGTGTTTACTGGGGAACAAACAGGAAAACTAGAAGTTGTTAAATCATTAAAATAATTCCAAGACAATACCTGCTAACTCAAACATCTGTTTATAAAAAAAAAAATGGCAGATTTCCAATATGAAAAGTTGGGAGAGGGATTATTTAGTCAATTTTGTTTCTTTGGGGGGGGGGGCGGAGCACACTCAGCAGTGCTCAGGGATCATTGCTGATGGGGCTAGAGAGATTATAAGCTGTGCCAAGGATCAAACCTGGGTTGGTGCCTGCAAGGCAAACACCTTACCCGCTGTAGCATCTGTGACCCACAAATTCCTTCAATGAACTTGCTAAGCTGCAGATAGCTGATCAGCTTGCCTACTTCTGCATTTCAGTTATATATTGTTTTTGTTGAAGTGTACAGAGAAAACTGGGTTGACATATGCACACGTAGAAAAGGAGTCTTTCCACAATCTGTACATATTCTTTGATATGACACCCGAACTCAACAGAACTCAAATGTTAGTCAAAATGTGGAATCTGAAAGGATGTCAACAAACTTTTTCATATTCATATTCTGTTACATTTAAATCCACTAGTACAGCTTGTACTTTAGATGGATTCTAACTTTGCAAAATTCTATAATATCAACACTGGCCATTTGGAAAATATCAGTTCAGTGAGTTGTGGGGCTCTTCCAAATGTTGGCCAAAAAAATCTGATCATGGACATTGCTGACTTCAGAAATGCCTGAGGAAGAGAGGTCAGGCTCAAAGGAGCAGCTAGGAATTCTCCAAGTTGTCATTTTTGCTTGAAAACTCAATTTTGGGGGCCAGAGAGATAGACTAGCAGGTAAGACATTTGCCTTGCATGCAGCCAGCCAACCCAGGTTCGATCCTTGGCACCTCATATGAGTAGAGCCTGGAGCCCCGCCAGAAGGGATGATCTTTTCAGCATAGTCGAGGGTAAGCTTAGAGCATCATTATGTCTGACCCCAAAACAAGACACATGCAAAACCCATCATCCCCACAAAAAACCCTCCATTTCTATCAGCAACACAACCAATCCTGTTCACCATTCTCCTGAGAGTGACATCCAGTTAACTGGAAATGTCAGCCAAGCACTCATGTATGAGCAACTCTTCATCTGCCAATTGTTGTTTCAAGTAAAGGTGATTCACAGAGAAGGGAGGCAGGTCAGAAAACAGCTTCAACACCACCACCACCACCACCACCACACACATACACTTCTCTTTAGCACCAACGGATCACACACTCACACACACAGACTCACACACAAATCTCTTCATCACCAACGATCAGACTGCAGTTTGAAGTGCAAATACCGAACACATACTTTCCATGACATCAAGCAAACTCATACTCAAAGATTAAGTGCTAAGAGAACGAATGTTTATGGTTTCAGCAAGGCACATTCTTTTTTTTTTTTTTTTTTTTTGTGGTTTTTGGGTCACACCCGGCAGTGCTCAGGGGTTATTCCTGGCTCCAGGCTCAGAAATTGCTCCTGGCAGGCACGGGAGGACCATATATGGGACGCCGGGATTCGAACCGATGACCTCCTGCATGAGAGGCAAACGCCTTACCACCATGCTATCTCTCCGGCCCCAACAAGGCACATTCTTAAATGAAACCAGTGCTGTGTTGCAGCTGGAAGGCCAAGGTGGGGAAGATTACGGTTACTCATCCAGTCAGTGCCAATGCCTTGATTCTCTGCCATGGTTCTCTGTCAACCGATTCCAAGCTGCCATGACTTTTGTACCACACTGCACTCCACCACCTTGAAGTGTCAGTTTTAGCCTGTGACTAAAACAAGGGGCTGGAATGAGAGTACAGTGGATAGGGTGCCTGTCACACAGATGGCTGAACCTGGTTTAGTTCTCAGCATCCCATAGGGTGCCCCTGAACCCACCAGGAGTATCCCTGGGTGCAGAGCCAGGAGAAAGGCCTAAGCATTGCCAGGTATGGCCCAAAACCAAATGAATAAATAAAAATTAAAAAATAAAATGACTTTGACCTTGTAGAATCTCAGTAATGGTCCCTTGTTTCCACTAGCCTTTCCGAGCAGTCTACTTATCTCTCAAAGTATAGATCAGACTTCTTTTATTGTTTTTTCTTTTTTTTTTTTTTTTTGCCACACCTAGTGGTATTCAGGAATTGCTCCTAGCAGGCTTGGGGCACCATATGAGATGCTGGGGATAGAACACAGGTCAGCAGCATGTAAGGCATTTAAATGCCTTACCACTGTGCTATCATTCTGGCCCCTACATCAAACTTCTTAAGATAAGACAGAAGTGTGTGTTCTGTCTGGTAGTAAAGGAATGGGTGTATAGCATAGACAAGCAGAGTGCCATTGTGAAGTACAGGCCCTGCCTATTGCCAGGACCAGGGCAAATGGCCGACTCCTTCAATTGTGCTGTGATGCCAACACCATGCTCCAAGATGGTCTTCCTGATTATGGATATGCTCAGCAGGGATTTTAAGAAATCAATAACAATAGGCAACATGTATACCAACAACATTAAAATGCTCTTGAAAGAAACATTTCAAAGTGAAACTTCATAATAATAATAATAATAATAGCAAGCTGCATCTCCATTTCTTTGAGGGCTAAAGCTTTGTAGAGATAAAGATCAGATGAAGAACTTACTTTACAAACCACAAGAGAAAGAGAACATAAAAGAAGAAGCCAGCTTCCCAGCAACATGCCTGAGAAACCAGCATTTTCTTGACTGGCTCTGAGGAGACCAAGCGGCAAGATGTTTCTAAGTGGGGGCATACTTTTTCTTAGTTATTTCTGGTGATGAAGTAAGGAGGGGAAAAAACGGGGATAATGAACAGGGGGATGAATTTAGACTCTCCAAGCAATGAAGTCTATATACAGATCCCTTGCTGCTGAGCGTCTTAAATTAAAATTCAGTGTCATCTCACTGTTCAGTGAATGCATTCTATCCTTAAAAGACATCTGAGGAGAGAGTATGAGAAAATATGACTAGCAGAACTAGCCAGTGGGCGTCGAGAATGTTCTGTAGCTGCTTCAGGACCCCGGAGGTGAGCCTGAGTGGCAGGAAGCAGAGCTCCCTTGTAAGTTCAAGGACGATTTAGCTTGGATAAAAGACTATAGGAGAGCCAGAAAGATAGTAAAGCAGGTAGGGTACTTGTCCTGCATACAGCTAACCTGAGTTCAATCCCTGGCATCCCATATGGTCCTCCAAGCACCATAGGAGTGATGCCTGAGTGCAGAGCCAGGAGGAAGCCCTGAGAAACTCTGGGTATAGCTCCAAAACAAAACAAACAAACAAACAAAAACTTAGAGGCTGGGGAACAAGGACCAGGGCTAAGGGATAGGCCTTGCATGCGCCAGACCCCAGTTCAATTCCTGTTACCACATGGTCCCCTGGCTGGAGAAACACAAACCAAGAACAGGATGTTGGGCTGAGAACTGCTGAATGGGGCCCTGGAGTTCGAGTCTCACTTGGGTGGGTCTCCCACAAAGAGAAAAGCAAAAGAGACTAAAACAAGCCGAAAAGAATCTGCTTTTACCGAGGCCTGCGCCTCCCCCCTCCAAGTTGGGGAGGGTCCCGCCAGGCCAAGCCGTCATCGCCCTGGGGTGGGGGGTGGGGGGGGGAGAAGAATCTGCTTCTGTGCAATGAGAAATTAAGCTCGAGGCAGTTACAATCTAAATGTTTTTCCACGGTGCCCCCCAACTCATACCAGACACTCATGAGAAAGTAGCCAGAGACAACAGCAGCTCTTGGACTTCACTCAAGGCAGAATCAAAGACAAACTCTGGCTGGCCAGAAGCTCAAAGTTCTGAGCCAACTAAATTCAAGTCAGAAGAGTTCAGATTTTGGGGCCAGAATGACAGTACAGAGGGTAAGGCATTTTGTCTTGCATGCAGCAATCTAAATTCGATCCCCAGCGCCCCATATGGTCCCCTGAGCACTACTGGCGTGATGTGACCTAGAAACAAAATAAAACTCCTTGGCACCACTTATGGTCCCTGAGCACCACTTGGGGTGCTCTGTCCTCATCCCTACCACAAAAAAATACCAACACACACACTGAATTATCTCCCAGTTCCTTTAATTTGTTCTGTTACTATTGTTTTGGGGGTCACTCATATGCTCTCAGGGGCTACTCCTGGTGCAGGGGCTGAGCACTCCCCATAGTGTTCAGGGGAACTTGGCTACCTGCATTCAAAGGATGTGCAGTGCTCCTTTGAGCTATCACTCAAGTCCCTGTTTTTTTGCAAAAACGTTCTCAATGTATGTCTGAATACATTTTTAAACATGAAATAAACATTGGAACTAGAACAAGCAGAACTATCTCAAAATTTATTTTTAATATTTTGATTTTGGTGTGTCACAGCCTCAGGGGTCATTCCTAGTAGTGCTCGGGGAACTATAAGTAGTGCCAGGCATTAAATTGATGTTTATGGCAAGGACATTTACCCTTGTACTCAAGCCCCAATTTTTAATTTTTTTTTTTTTTGGTTTTTGGTTTTTGGGCCACACCCGGCGGTGCTCAAGGGTTACTCCTGGCTATCTGCTCAGAGAAAGCTCCTGGTAAGCCCGGGGGACCATATGAGACACCGGGATTCGAACCAACCACCTTTGGTCCTGGATCAGCTGCTTGCAAGGCAAACGCCGCTGTGCTATCTCTCCAGGCCCGGATTTTTAATTTTTTAAGCTCTACCATTTCCTATTTTCAATAACACATATTATTTACATAGTAATCAATATTTCTCATGACAATTCTTTCAGAGAGTGGATAAAAAGTCCAAAAGGAAACTGTAGGAACAAATCCCATGTATCTAGTGTACCTCATAGCTGCAGCTATGAGGCTAAAGCAATAGTATAGCAGGATGCTTACTCTGCCCCCAGATCATCAGAGTTCAATCCTTGGCATCACATATTGACCCCTGAGCCTGTCAAGAGTGATGCCTGAGTGCAGGGCAGGAGTAGCCCCTGAGTACCATCAGGTATGGCCCCCAAACAAAAAGTTGCGGATGTTCATAAGGAGCACATCCACCCACACTGCAGAGAAGTATGGCAATGTCTGGAGTCATTTTGAGGGACACATTGGGTAAAAGATGCTTCTGGCTCTTCTGGGCATGGAGACCCTGATCATCCTTCAATGCACAGCACAGCCCCAACCACAGAATGACCAGCTCCGAACGTCAACACCACCGAGGCTGAAAAACCCAATCCTCAGAGATGAACCAGATAAATGGGAAATCCTCCAATTCCTTTTTAACCCTCCATGATGCCATGTTGACCGCTGATGGTAAGGTCAAAAAAAGCTGACAGAAATGCGACCCCCAGTCTCGGCCAGGTTGGCCTAATGCCCTGCCCTTGTCTCGGTGCTCCCAAATCAGCCTCAAACAAAAGGGTTCACCATACCCAGCCTCAGAAGCCAGAGTGGCCCCCCATCTCCTTATAGGAGAAAGCCATGCATTGCCTTCCCAAGTGTGCCCCTCAACCCAAATCAAGTAACAGTTCATGACCACAAATTACTAGAAGCTGTAGAAATTATCTTTCAGTTGACCGCAATGCCATAAGCAAAACCCCATTTTCTCCTGTCGCTTTCAATAAAGTGCAGCATTATTTGCCAAAGCGAGATTCCAGAGACTAAACAGGGAGCTTTTTCTTGGACCTGAACTCCTTCCTCTTGACAAGCTGAATTTATACACTAGGATTTGTCTACTGTCATGGAAATTTTTAAAAACAAAAGGAGCAGCAGAAACAAGCCAAATGGCACTGGCCAGTCACGGGGCCCTTGGATCAGGCCCCACAGAAGGGCTATGGCCACGAGTGCTGAGGGAAGAAAGGAGTCAGGGAGAAATGTGGTCCATTTTTCTGCCATCCTGAAGTCTGGTTTCAGTTTAATAGATTCCCAAACGTCTTGGCCTCAGAGTTCCTCTCTGCCTCCAAAGCACAGAAACTCAGCATCTGCATGAAGAGGGTTTTATTTGGGGGGGGGTGTCACACCCAGCAGTGCTCAGGAGTTAGTACTGGCTCTGCACTCAGGAATCACTCCCAGTGCAAGGGACTATTTGGGATGCCAGGGATTACTTGGGGAACCATTTTTTTTTTTGGGGGGGGGAGGGTTGGTTTTGGGTCACAGCTGTCAGCACTCAGGGATTACTCCTGGCTCTGTACTCAGAAATTGCCCCTGGCAGGCTCTATAGACCAACTGAGATGCCGGGATTTGAACCACCGTCTGTTCTGGGTGGGCTGCATGCAAGGCAAATGCCCTTGCAAATGCTGTGTTATCGCTCTGGTCCTTTTATGGGACCATTTGGGATGCTAGGGATCAAACCGGAGCTGGCTGCGTGCAAGGCAAGAGCCTTCCTCACTGTGCTCTGGCCCCTGAGGTTAGCACTTTACATGCATAGCACACAGTCTACAAAACCCTTATCAACAGTATCCAACATACGTGAGAATTTGGCTCCATAGTGATGCTCGAGTAAGTGTAAGGAAGCTCTCCATACCATGCTGTGAGTCTCGGCTGCTGGTAAGTTACATCTAAGAAAGAAAATAAAGTGCCTTTCAACAGTTTACCACTGTTGCCAGCACAGCTTCGGAGTGCCACCAGCATGCTGTGTGTCCTATGTGAGTCTCTGAGCAAAGCAAAGGGGGAGGGTCGGAAGAACCCAGAGAACATGGGGTTTCAGGAGGATTTTAGGGTATGAGCTGAAAGAAGACAGGAGAGCAGCCTGGGTGGAGGCTGGGAGAAGAGTGGGGAGCTGCCTGCTCTCCTACATAGGGTCAGAGTTAGGGGACAGCTCATTCCTGGGGACAGTGGGGTCAGAGCAGGGAGGCTCGAAAGGCAGGTGATGGCGTCTGAATTGTTGGAAGCAGGAGTGAGGGACCAAACAAACCTCTCAAGTGAGTGACATTGTATAAACCCTCTGGGGTCCCACTAAAGGTGAATGTGCCCTGGCCATGCAGAAAATGTAGTTATTTTCAGGAAAGAAAAAAAAAAAAAAGTTGGACCAACAACTTATTTAGAGAAGGATTTATCTACAGATCACCTATCACCTCCCCATTTCCCATAACCACACACACAAAAAAAAGATGGATAATAGAAGTGGCTAATGTCAACTGAAGGCTTCTGATGTGACAAAAATCTGTTGAGCATTTTTTTAATTATTTGGGGAGGGGGGTTGGGGCAACATTGGAGGTAATCAGGGCTTACTCCTGGCTCTGTGCTCATTGATCATTCCTAGGACCATGTCGAGTGCGAGGGAGTGAACCTGAATCGGCCACGTGCAAGGCAAGTGTCCTGTCCACTGTACTACTGCCCCAGCCAGCCCCCTTTAACCAGATATTCAGCATGATCTCATTACCACCATTTTATATGGCAGAAATTATTATTATTACTAGCTCCAATTTACAGGTCAAATAACCAAGAATTAGAGAATGACATTGTCATCTGCTTAAAAAAGAACAACTGCTGGGGCCAGAGATGTGGCTCAGTGATAGGAGGAAAAATAATCACAATTACTTTCAATTACATGATCAAGCTAGTCACCAATGTCAAGTCCATGATCAGAATGCACTGCTGTAGAAATTGCTGGGAGTTGTCAGAAGGCTGCTGTGAGAAAGCTGACTCCTGCTTTGATGGCTGAGTCACAAAATTGAAGCCCGTCTATGCCCAGCCTTTCTTTTTAGCGAAAACTTCAAACATCCTCCCTGCGCCAGGAAGAAAGCTCTCTGGTAGAGCACACTCACCCCCCAGTGGTCATCATGGGGATAACAGGCACTGTTGCTCGTGGCGCTCCAGCCTCCCCCAGGATTGAGTCATTTCCGCAAGCTCAGAAGGCAAAGAAAACCATGTACATGGAGCAAAACTCCAAGACCAAAAAAAACACTAAGAAGGACCTTGAAAGAACACACGCCCAACAGGATCACAACAAGTGAGCTTTGGGAGTTTCTGTGGACAAAGAGGAAGGTGGGCAGCATCCAAACATGGACTGAATCAATCCATCAAGCAGTTTCACCAGCTCCACTTCCTTTGTCACCACCACCACACTCCTCCGATCTAATACACAAAACACTAGATGACATTTCCCCTGTGGTGGCTCTCTGACTATCATGCCCATCCCCACTCATCCTAGGCTTTCAGCCACGCTCTGAATCTCTGTAAAGAGCTTCAGAGAGAAAGGTGAGAAGGGTCGAGGAAAGCTATTAGGGAACATTCTAGAAAGTGAGTGTGCACAGAGACAACCCCCATCTCCTAGGCCACTCACTCTCACGGATGCCCGTCCTCTGCTGCCAGGGGATGTCGCGACAAAGCTGCTTCAAGGCATAGTCGGCTTCTTTCAAGGCCACGAAGCCAGGATACAGGCACACCCTGGAATAGAAAAAAGAGCCACTGGGAGTTGAAAGGGGGAAACCTGGGCTAGGCTCTGGCCATCAACGGAGCACGTTCATTTGGGGACTCCTGCCTCACCTGGAAAGGTGAGTTCCTGTCACCCCACCTTGGGGACAAGTGGATCTGAAATCACCTGGACTGCCATGGATCCCCAGAAGAGAACATCATTGCAGTCCCTGGCACGAGACCAGGGGACACTAGGTAGGACAGGAAAGAAATGAGGTCTGAAGGGGTTCAGGGCTGGGAGAAGGGTTGAGAAAAGACCCGAGGAACTGCTCTGAAGACAAGACAGTGAAGCCATCAGTGACCAACCAGGCTGGGGTATATGTGAGGCCTTTGGAGGGGTCAGAGTGCTCCAGTTCTGCTTAGTTGAAAAAGCTGGGCCAAGTCACTTAAGCCCTAGGGACCTTGGTTTTCTCACTGTGACAAAGATGGTCTTTCCCACATAGAACCACTGTGTGTGAAGAGCAAGTAGAGTCCCTAATGAAATGCATGTTCCTGTGTTATTTTAACAGTTGGCAGCAGTCTGTAGAGACGATGCTGTTTGTAAGGGAAGCTACAGAGCAGAGTAACTGGCCAAATAAGGGGTGTTTCATGAATATGCAATAGGCCAGAAGCCTTCTGGAAGTCGTTCCTGGGAGATGCTGTGGAAACCCGTGGGACACTTTTAGCAGCAGCTTTGAAGGTGGTGCTGCTCTGACTTTGCAGGATACTGACTCTCTAGAATCACACCCAGTGCATCATGAGATGGGACCAAAATAATAACAGAATGGGTTTTCTTGTGGGATTGTGAATCGTGTTTTCAAGATGTGCCGAAAAGGATTAGAACTTGACCCGTGCCCCTGGACTATCACCACTGAGTTTAACAGCCATTTCCTTAGATGCATGAGTTCTGATATATTTACAAGAGTTTCTTGTCTCACATGGACATTTAGGATATAGACTGAAGTGATATTTTAGGGCCCAGGGAATGTAACTCAGTAGAAAGCATGCCCACATAAATGAGGATCTTTCAATTCCTAGTATCAAAATATTAAAAACAATTTTTTTAAAGAAAGATGATTTCAAAGTGCTTTTAAAATAAAGACTAAGGCCTGGAGCAACAGCACTGTGGATAGAGCATTTGCCTTGCATGTGGTTGACCTAAATTCGATCCCCGGCATCTCATATGGTCCCCCTGAGCCTGCCAGGAATGATTTCTGAGCCCAGAACCAGGAGTAATCCCTGAGCGCCTCTGGGTGTGGCCCAACTACCCCCCCCCAGACTAAAGCCTACTACCCCAAAGAGGCTTTAACAATTAAAGTATGCCCTGAGGGGGCTAGAGCGATAGCACAGTGGGTAGGGCATTTGCTTTGCACATGGCTGACTGGGGTCCAATCCCTGGCAACCCATATGGCTGACCTAGGGTTTGATCCCCTGCATCCCATATGGTCCCCCCAGTCTGCCAGGAGAACTTGAGTAACTCTGAGCACAGAGCTATGAGTAACCCTTGAGAGCTGCAAGGTGTGGCCCCAAAACCCGAAAATTAAATAAAATCTGTCCTGAGGTCTAATACAACTTGCTATAAACTTCATTAGCATATGACCCACATACCTGGTATGACAAGTAATGTGATCTAATAGCAATGAGATGCAGCACTGCTGGCCCAACCCCCATATTAAGTCACTAGGTAGCATGAGTAAAACCTGCTACCTAGGCCTATCCTCACCTGATGAACAGAGGTAACAGTGCTGTTGCTTCACAGGAAGCCTTGGAAATGTCTGGAAGCTAGGGAAGCCACATCAAAGAAACTATTAGCAAACTCATCCTCCTTGGGAGGGGAGCAGAATGTTCTAGAAGACTAACCCTTGAACACTTCTATTGCTTTCTAGAGAGGAACCACTTACCTAGAAACACCCGTTGGTGATAGGCTGATGTCATACACACCTGCTTTGCTAAAGGAACAAAGAAAAGACACTTGTTCACAGCAGGTCACAGCATACGCTCCACCCCGCAAAAAGGCTGTGCTTGGGGGTCCCCAGAACTCCTAGAGAATGAGGGTGTTAGAGCGCAAAGCCAGGAGTAACCCTTGAGTGCCACTGGGTGTGGCCCTCTCCCCCCCCCCCCAAATCAAAATACATAATTTTAAAATTTTCTGACTAAAATGATAGTACAGGAGCTAAGCCACTTGCCCTGCATGTGGTCAACCCAGGTTCAATTTCCAACACTACATATGGTCCCTTGAGTCCTGCCAACAGTGATTCCTAAGTGCAGAACCAGGAAGAAATCTTGAGCATGGCTGGCTGTGACTTCAAAAGAAAATCAAAAAATAAAAATAAAAAAGTTACAGAAACATACAAGACTAAAACACTTCAGATTAAGGACAGAGAGATAGCACAGGGATTAAGGTGCTTGCCTCGCATGCACACAACCTCCAGTTTAATCTTTGACATTGCCGAGAGTAGCCCCAAAACACAACAAAACAGCTTAGGGGGCCAAGTGATAGTACAGCAGATAAGACTCTTGTCCAGGTTTGATCACTTGCACCATGTATAGTTCCCTGAGCCCACTAGGAGTGAAGCCTGTGCAGTTAAGTGTAAGCCCAGAGCATCACTGGTCTGGCCAAAAATAAATACCAGAGACACACGCATACAATCTCAGCTTGGCAGCACCTTCTACAGCAGTGGTCCTCAAACTATGGCCCGCCGGCCACATATTGTATTTTTATCTGTTTTGTTTCTTCATTGCAAAATAAGATATATGCAGGGTGCATAAGAATTCGTTCATAAGTTTTGTTTTTACTATAGTCAGACCCTCCAATGGTCTGAGGGACAGTGAACTGGCCCCCTGTTTAAAAAGTTTGAGGACCCCTGTTCTACAGCTTTCAGTCCACCCAGATGTTAATTCCTGTATCCCCACCTATCATGACTACTACATTGACTATTTCTGATATTAGGATTACCATTTATTCCTCCCCTTTCAGGTCCATTTCATTTGCTAGCCTGGGGGCTGCTGAGGCGGCTACCCTGTTTCCCACATTGCTCACAGTAAATATGCAATAGAATCTCACTGAATCTTATCAAATGGACAAAGGTACCAAAATATGGCAGATGTGCCGGGTGATGAGAAGCAGCCCCTATCAAAAAATAGTAGTAGGAGCTTCTCTTGAAGAGCTAAATGGACCAGCTTTCACATTCTCCTCCACCGCTTGAGACTTCAAGCAACTGTGAGCCTCTCTGCAGCTGAAGTTCTTGTCATGTATCTCTGTCACATTTTTAAATGTCTAAGAGAATAAGCACTAACAGTTTTGTTTTGTGTGTTGGAGGGTCACATCCAGCAGTGCTCAGGCCTTACTCCTGGCTCTGCATGAAGGGATCATTCCTATTAGTGCTTGGGATGGTGGGGACTGAATCCAGGTCAGCCAGCCACATGCAAAAACTCTACTCCCTGTACAATTGCTTTGTACTATGTTTTAATATATGGGATATATATTTATATATAAACATATATAAAAACATATATCCCATATGATTAATATATGGTATATAATAATTATATATATTAGGGGCCACAATTACAAATTGGCTCACTTCATCTTCTGGTGCAATGTCTGGTTTTTGAAAAGAGAAATCAAACTAGCACAGGACAATGAAAGTGTAGCTCCCTGGCAGATAAAAAGAGTAGGGCCCTGGGTTTGATCTCAGCTCCCTGATCAATACATGAAGTGGCTTCAAAACTCCACTACTGTAACTTCACATAGCCAGATTGATCAACTCCAGGGCCAAACTTTGGTAACTTTTGTCTTATGGATCTAGTCTGCAAATTCATCATGGCCCATTTTGGTTTTGCTTGTTTTTCTCCCCAAACCTGTGTCTCATCCATACTTGTAAAATGTTTCCCTGGTTACATTCATTCTCTTTATCCTCAAATGAAAGGGACATCATATTAGTATTTGCAGAAGATTCAATTATATGGATTAAGAAATCGAAAATCGGGGCCGGAGAGATAGCATGGAGGTAAGGTGTTTGCCTTTCATGCAGGAGGTCATCGGTTCGAATCCCGGCGTCCCATATGGTCCTCCTGAGCAATTTCTGAGCCTGGAGCCAGGAATAACCCCTGAGCACTGCCGGGTGTGACCCAAAAACCACAAAAAAAAAAAAAAAGAAAGAAAGAAAGAAAAGAAAGAAAGAAAGAAAGAAAGAAAGAAAGAAAGAAAAGAAAGAAAGAAAGAAAGAAAGAAAGAAAGAAAGAGAAAGAAAAAGAAAGAAAGAAAGAAAAGAAAGAAAGAAAGAAAAGAAAAGAAAAAAAAGAAAAAAGAAAGAAAGAAAGAAAGAAGAAAGAAAGAAAAGAAAGAAAGAAAGAAAGAAAGAAAGAAAGAAAGAAAGAAAGAAAGAAAGAAAGAAAGAAAGAAAGAAAGAAAGAAAGAAAGAAAGAAAGAAAGAAAGAAAGAAAGAAAGAAAGAAATCGAAAATCCAGAAAGCAAGCAACAGCTGAGGCCTTGACCTAAACCCTCATGACATAGATAGGAGGGAGGTCACAGCTACACACCCTTCCCGAAAATACGGTGACAGCCGTGTCAGTCTTGGATTTTTCAAAGATGAACAAATAACCAAAGAGCTGAGAACCCAACAGATTGTTTGGGGTGGGGGTGGGGGGGATGGACACATACAATGCTTCATCCAGGCACCTGCTGGCATGAAGGTGCCCTCACAGAGTAGGAGAATAACCTAGAAATAAACCCATTGGATTCTGACCACAGAACTGTGGTTGCTGGAGTGGAGGGCAATCTGATAGGTTGGAAGGAATTTCTTGGCACTTTGGTAGCATGTGTGGTATGGTAACATTGCCTCCCTGGAACATGTACCTTTATGTGCCTGGAAACCAACATTTACCTCAATGAAATCTCATTTCATTGGAAACTTCATTTCAATGGAAACTTTCAATAGACAATTGGCATCAAATGGAAATGAGGAATCAGAGGTCAATGCCTCCTGTATGTTTTGTTTTGGGCTTTTCTGTTTGTTTCTGGGCCATACCCAGCAATGCTCAGCGCTTATCCCTGGTAGGCTCTGAGGAGCATACAGTGTACTGGGGATTGAACCAGGCAAGGCCATGTGTAAGGCAAGTGTCTGACCTTCTATTCTATCGCTAAGGACCCTGCTCCTGGAATATTTTGAAAAAGAACATTTCAAGTACAGAGTGATGTGAAAAGAATGCCTCCTGTCATACCATCTGCTTTGGACCAACTGTAGGACTGCTCATAAAATTTTATAGCCATGTACATTACATGGAGTTTAAAAGTTTCCCAAACAGACACACTTCAGGGAGTCAGGAACCCTGTAAAATATTTCTGTTTCTCATCAAGACTGAATCCAAGCAGACAATGAAATCTGCACTTGAGTCCAGGTTTAATATACAGCAGTTCTGCTGCATTTCCTACACCACTGTGGGAAACAAATCAGATAGGGACACTGCAGACCCAATCCAGACTCTGAGTGGGCTGGCTGTGCACTGCTCAGTACTTACTCAATGACACGTGGCTCCGGGACTCGGCGGATAACCTGCAAGGAAGAAGGCAGATCCTGCTTCAGGACTGATCCCTAAGCATGAGGAAATAATTGCCAAGCTCCCATATCTTCTTGTTTCTAATCTAAGCAAGCCAGGTTTTTTGGCTTTGGTTTTGGTTTTGGGCCACACCTAGTGATATTCAAAAGTTATTCCTGGGTCTGTACTCTGGGACCATGTGAGTGCTGGATATCAAAGCCAAGTACAAAGCAAGCATCCTACCTACAGTACAAACTCTAGCTATTATGTTTTAAACTACTTTTTTTTTTTTTGCAAGGGGGAAGCCTCACAATCAATGATGCATAGGGTTTATTCCTATGGCTCTGTTCTCAGGGATCACTCCTGGAGTGGCTTGGAAGGAACACATAGAGATCACAGCAGGGTCAGCCATGTACAAGGCAAGCAACCTACCCGCTGTACTATCCCTCTGGCCCCAAACTATCCATTTTTATTCCAATCTATCATTATCCCACCAGAAACTAAGACTTTTTTTTTTTTAGCAACTAGTTGACAGGAAAAATAAGATTGGAAATAACCCAGTTTCCCAGTCACTAGGAGCTGTGGAAACAATAACATACTCAGGGGATGACATATAAAAATGGAAGATATGAAATCGGGGCCTTTAATCATCATTTATTTGATCATTACTATATAAAATGCAATTAATTTAACTTTTGGGAGTAGATTAGAAAGTGACACTTCCACTGTTTCTTACATTTTTAAACATGGGACCGGGGTTTGGGGGAGGGAATCTAAAAATCGGGCACTGTATCCTGAGATCCATGAGGGAATAACCCCAGGGGATCCTAAGCACTGTTAGGCATGGTTCTGGTGGCCCTCAGATTGGCTAAGTACCCCTTATCCAAGTACTCCCTTATCGCTGGATTTGAGCATTGCTATTCAGTCCAGTTGGCCAAGGACTGCCAGGGGTGGCCCTGGAGATAGACAGACAGATACAGACACACAGAAATTACAACAGCTGAAATTGCGATTCAGTTTTAGAGCCTTCTGCTGTGCTAGCACAAACACCAGCACAGTCTAGCACTGTCAGAGCTGAGCTAACTCAACATAAGCTCTGATCCCAGTAGTATTTCTCTCACCTCTATAGTGTCCTAGCTCCCTGCTAAAAGAAAGGGGATTATGTGTGCTCATAAATGGGGGGTGGAAGCCAGAGAAGACTCTGACACAGAGACTGCCACTCTACATGTAATTTTTCTAGAGCTCTCTTCCCACCTTACACTGGTGACCTGACTCAGTATAAAGTGGGAGGGAGAGGCTACCTGTTGGGGCTCTGTGAACACGAACTTTCTGTTGCCCAGATGAGGCTCCTGGTTTTCCCAGCCCAGGCCCGGCTTCTGGTGTGGAGGACATCTTGTGGCAGGGCCTGAAATGAGAGTTAAGGCAGGCTGGAAGCATGAACAAGTATATCTCACCTTCTGCTGGGCACATATTGTATTTGTTCCCATTTTGTTTCTTCACTTCAAAATAAGATATATGCAGTGTGCATAGGAATTTGTTCATAGTTTTTATTTTCACTATAGTCCAGTCCTTCAACAGTCTGAGGGACAGTGAACTGGCCCACTGTTTAAAAAGTTTGATGACCACTGGGCTAAACAAACCCACTTGGAAACAAACTATGTGATAACTGGAGACTAGCAAAGTGCATCAGAGATGCCATGGAGACATGAGAGAGTCTAAGAACAATTCCATGAGAGCTACATGGAAAATCAAATCTTAGCTGAGCCTCCACATCAGATACCATACCAACTGGGGTTGGTCCCTTCACATCTACTGGAACATCCCCAGGTGGCAGCTGTACCTCCCCCCACCACCACACACTGTCCCTTGAAAGTCCCGACAAGTCCTTGCCTGAAGGCACTGTGGCCTGGCTCTTCACTGAGCCAGCCCAGGCTCCCTGCACTCGGGCCCGCCGTCTTTTGTCCTCCATGGCTTAACTTGCAGAAGATTTCGTTCCTGATTTAAATGGAACCTGTTTAAACAAATAAACAAACAAAAAAGATTTCATGAGATTGTGCAAGCTCAGACTCAGAGGCAATTATTCTTTCTGGCAGAACAGATGGTTCAACAGTAATGATAGCAGCTTCTAAATAAAACCCACCACTTACATCCCAGCTCACGCAGAAGCCTGCTAAGTCATGGTTTGCTGTTTGTCTTACTCTTATTGTACTACTTTTGCTTCATTCATAAGAGTGTGTGTGTTCAGAAACCTCTGAACTAGGATCCTTGTAACTCTTATTAGCAGAGCAGGAGGCTCTTCTAAACTTCCGCTCCACAGACACTAGAAAACCACCTAAAATGCAGTCTACAAGCCTTTTGCATAATCCATATCAATGACTACATCAAGTAAAGTGGAAGCTTATTTAAACCACCCAGGTCACCCTCTAAAGAGCGGATGATGAACACAGGTGTTTATCTTTATAATAGTAATTAGGCCCTCATTTCTCAACATTTTTCCAACTGTGGTCCCCTTGTGACCTTGTTTTCTTTCTATGGTCCTTAATTTCCTACAATGACCATAAATCCTGTTCAGTTTTTCACCTGTAACCCACTTAGAGGACAGCCTATAAAGGTCATAGGGTTCCCAGGTGAGAAAAGTGGATGTAGGTGATGAAGTTAAGCAGGTACATGAGGACCAGATGTTAATCAGAAGCCATTAAAGAAATCACTTAGATCAGGCAGAATATTTAGTTCCTGTATTAGGCTACATGAAAAAAAAATCTGCCTCAAAAGCCAGAGGGATATTACAATCCCCCACATTCCATGTGGTCCCCCAGCACTGCCAGGAGTAATTCCTGAGTGCAGAGCAAGGAGTGGCCTCAAAACAAAATAAAAATTTACCTCATAATAACCAGTCGTACTCATTTGAAATTTTTGCCAACAAACATTTAGCCCAGAGGAAATAAAGTCAGAAACAATGACTAAAACAAACAAACTCTCCAAACTGGGAGGTTCAGATCACACATGTTCCAAACCTATACTCCATCTCTTTGTGGGTCTAAGAAAGCTTCACACCGCAAATTGTCTAAGCTAATAAGCATATTTTTATTGGAAGTATACATTTAGGTTTCTGGCCACATCTGATAGTGCTGAGGACCTACTCGTGGGTGAGTGCTCGGCATGGAACCTGAGCCTCCTGCATGCAAAATTCGTGCTGCATGCAGCCCATTGCCAATAAGCTCATTTTAAACCCTGATTAAACCACTGATCACAGCCTTTCTGATTAAATTGGGTTGACCTGGTCCAAGAATCTTGGATTGGCCATTTTTTCCCTAGAAGATAATTGTGATTCTTAAAGACAGAAAGAGTAAAGTGTTCGTGGCAGGATTCAACGCCACGTCACCAGGTCCTAGGTGACGTCCTACGCGCTCCTCTCCAAGGAGGCCTTAAAAGCTTTATAGGATGAGAGGCAGCTGTCAGCTGGGCAAGGGCGTCATCCGCCCTCCTGCATAGAGAAGCAATGTGTCAGAGCACAATACAGATTCCAGAGCCCCATGGCACATCTGCTGGCTTGGCGGGATCCCCCCAAACTGTCCCACCCCAACATGCACCCCGGAATTTTTTTTTGTTGTTTTTTTTTTGTTTTGGGGCCACAGCCGGCGGTGCTCAGGGGTTTCTCCTGGCTGTCTGCTCAGAAATAGCTCCTGGCAGGCACGGGGGACCATATGGGACACCGGGATTCGAACCAACCACCTTTGGTTCTGGATCGGCAAACGCCGCTGTGCTATCTCTCCGGGTCCACCCCGGAATTTTTGACCCTCTTGAAATGTGACCCTGCTGCAAAGCAAAGGGCAAGAACTTTTGGCTTCAGAATTTACGTGGAGTCCCCCTGTCCCTTCGCACAAGCACGCCCCGGGGCAAACACCCTCGCCTTCCCCCGTCTTTGCCGCCTCCTCGGACCCTAAACCTCTCACCAAGGTAGTGAGTGCAACCTGGGCGATTCTTGCCGGCCACCATGCATGGTCCACAGCACGGTCCAGGGTCGGAAGTGAGCCGAAGTCCCTTGAGGTTATTCAACGAAAAGGGACATCGGAAACGAGCAGTCAGCGGTAAACGGAACAGTCCACATCCACACAGGAACCAAGCGCACAAACTCAAACCCGATCCCGGCGCCGATTCCCCGATTTGCAGCACCAATCCCAAATTAGCAGTTACAACAGCAGCAGCAGGTTCAACTGTCAGCGCTCGGGGGGAACTTTAAGGTAGTGACACCAGCCACGCCCAATCACAAGCCGCGGCGGCGGGCACAGCCTCCCGGTGTCTGACGTCACTTCCGGTACTCCTCCACGCGTCCGGGCAGCTCCGCGTTCCCCCAGACGCTGAAGGTTCCGGTGGGGGTGGGCAAGTTGGGATTCTGATGGGAGATCTAGGCTCCTCTGGACATTTCTCCTCCTAATACCCCAACAGTAGACTGAAGAACCCCCCAAGGCGACAGAGTTTTTTGATCTGGGCCCCAGAGGGATTGTAGAAAGGGCAAGATTTGGGAAAGTTAAACGCTACACAAAGGATTTGCAATGTTCATCTCAAAGCATTGGGTGGAGCATCTGTGATAGACTTTCTTGGTGCTTCCCTTGCAGCCTGCACCCGGGGATCACAGCGGGGCTGGGGATCACACACTCCCCTTTACAACTTTGCTCCCGTCAGCTAAGTAAACAAGTTTAAGATTCTGTTCAGCGTGGACTGGGGAGTCTTCAGGCAATTATATGCCTTTTGTTTTGGTGGGGGGAGGGTAAAATGAGTTTAGCAACTGCTGGGAGAATTAAATGAGAATGTGCTTGTTTAAAGAAACTAGCATGATCCAGAAGAAAGGATAAACTTACATAGTTCACTGCAACATTGATGGATCTGAAGAGCATCACGTTAACTGAAACTGCTAGATGGAAAAAGACAAATACTGGCTGATGTCACGCATCTGCACAATATTACAAAAAATTACAAAAAGGGGGAACAGGAGCCAGAGATATGATAGCACAGCGGTAGGGCGTTTGCTTTGCATGCAGCCAACCCAGGACAGACTCCAGTTCGATTCCCGGCATCCCATATAGTCTCAAGAGCCTGTCAGGAGCAACTTCTGAGCACAGAGCCAGTAGTAGTAACCCCAGAGCACTGCCGAGAGTGAACCCCCCCCCCACAAAAAAAAAAAAAAAAAAAAAACTGAGAACAACTGGTGTGGCCCCAAAACAAAACAAAAAGGGAAAACAAATAGTATCAATGATGACAAACCCTTTACCTTGGATGGCAAAACTCAGAAGTAATAAGCAGTGGGAAAGGATGGAAGGAATAAATGACATAAGGTGGAGGAGGGTCGTGGGCATTTCGTGATGGAGTGGTGTGGTAATTTTGTACATCAGTCCTGCGAACATTAACACGGTAGTAATCATGTTCCTAAACTGCAGTTTTTTGTTTTTGTTTGGTTCTCATGGCTTACTCCTGGCTCTGCACTTGGGGATCATCACTCCTGGTGTGGCACCAGGGACCTTATAGGGTGCAAAGCAAGTGCCCTACCAGCCCTCTCTTTCTTTCTCTCCTCTCTCTCTCTTCCCCCTGAATTTTTAAATCATATTTTAAACTATTTTTTATGAATTGGAACTGAATATAAGATTGAGAATCTTCCATTTGTTCTCTCTAGGTTCTTGAAAATCATGTTAAAATAATTTCATTGAGCCACATCTTTGTTTAATTTTGGGTCACGCCCTAAGATGCTCAGGAGTTACTCCTGTCATTGTTAAGTGACCTTATGGGATGCCAGGAATCTAATTCTAGCCAGCCTCATGCAAGGCAAGCTCCCTACTTGCTCTACTAGTGCTCTGACCCCTTGACATCTTAACGTGAAGGCACTGATCTAACCATTGTTCAAATCACTCTGACTTTGGAGTCACTATGGAAGTCCTGGGCTGGTCCATTTCCCCAGCACAGCCAGGAGGAAGCCCTGGGCACTGAGCATTGCCCAAAAGCAAACCCAAAAAATCTGACAAAAAAGAAATTAAATTTGTGTCTATACTGTACATATTGCTGACATAATTGCTGTTACAAGCTCAGTTATCCCCATCTTTTTTGTTTGTTTGTTTTGATTTGGTTTTTTTGGGTCACACCCACCAGTGCTCAGAAATCGCTCCTGGCAGGCTCGGGGAATCATATGGAATGCAGGGATTCAAACCACCATCCATTATGGGTTGGCTGTGTGCAAGGCAAACACCTTACTGCTGTGCTATCTCTCCGGCCCCATTTATCCCATTATTTTGCCTACATAGTTGCTTTATCAATTTGAGTTTACACAACATCCCTTATTCTTTTATACTTTGTTAAAGGAAAAATTATCGTAGAACCTAGAATTGTCTTAGGAAAAAGGTGAGAAAGCCAGATCATAATGTTTCCCTTCCTTTTCCCTATCTTTCCCAACAACTAGGAATTTGTTGGTGTCTGCTCTACCTCAAGAGCTTGGGCAGTGTCTTGGTAAGGATGTCATTTCTTTTTCAGTGATTATGGTTCTGGATCATGAACATAGATATATGAACTGAGGACACTCTACAGGTAAAGACTAATGCTTCCTCAGCCTCCAAGTAGTTTCTCAAGAGTCAATTCACTGCCTATTTACATCCAAAATAATTGCATTTTGACTAGAACTACCTGCAATTTTGCTGAGTACTCCAGGTATACATATGAAAACCTTTGGAACATATGTAGAGTAACAGATTGTTCGGGTTTGTGTGAGACTAGGAAATTTTGTGGAGACATGGGATTTTAATTGTTGAAAGCCAGGACAGTCATGAGCAAAGTGAACTGGTTGGTCAGCTTAGATACGTGAGCATACAGCATGGGCAAGATGATCTTTGGGGAGTACCAGACACTGTTCAATCACTGCTGACAGGGATTACAGGACTATGCAATGCCAGAGATCACCCCTCACCAACCAGAGATCCTGCAAGCAAAGAAAACACAAAGAGGGAGTTGAGGGGCACAAGAGATACTGTAGGCGAGGCCTTGCATATAGCTGACAAGGTTTGATCCCTGGCATGCCCCATATGGTCTCCCAAGGCTCACCATTCATGGATACAGAGTTAGGAATAAGGCCTGGGTACCACCAGGTGAGAACCCCAAACATAAAAACAGTGCAATGAGCTCTGTCTAGACTCAAAGAAGATGTTCTTGATGAGTTTTCCTCATTTCTGTAGTTGTTTATGTCTTCATCAGAGGACAGTGACGACCACAGGAGAAGGGAATCAAGTTGAAAGTTCTTGATGGTAATATCCATTAGTCCATCACTCCAGAAACACCTTTGCTACTCTAATGTGCAATATTAGAATATGCCTCCCTGTTATTAAAATTGGAGTTGAACTCCCTTGAGGGAGCTAACAGGATGAAAGAGCATATTCTAGATTTGTGTGCCTTTCTCAGGTGGCTTTGCAGTCCCTGGTGCCACCCATTTGGCACTTGTTAACTGACCTGCAATGCACTTTGCAGTTGTGATGACCAGTAAAGACATTCAAGCATAGAGCCCCAAAACTTGAAAGGGTTTTTTTGCTCATACCTGGAAGAAATGGATAATTTGTGGTGAGAAAGAGCTCATTCTCAGAGAGCTGGGATTTTTTTTCTCCCCAGGAAAGTCTGACTTTTTATTAACTACTGTGAAGGAAAAGGAGAGGAAATGGGCCCTTTCCATGGGAAGATCATAGATAGAACTAGGGTTCATCAGAAAAAGCCTAGAGGGCATTAGGGAAGTGCTGATGGCTGTCATTGAAACCTTCCTGCTGGGGATAGAACCCAGATCTCCTGCATCCAACTCCGCTTTGAGCCAAGTCCCCAGCTGAAATGGACCATCTTAGACAATGTAAGTCCTCCAAATACTATCCACAGTGGAACCAGCTTATCCACCTTTGCCTGAGAGTAGCTGTTCTTTGCTTAAAAACCTGTGAAGTTCTACCCAGGGAAGTAACTAGGAAGGTAAATGATGCCTGGACTATGAACAGGCACAATGGTGTCCAGATTTGTGTCTTCGTTGGTGATCTGCCTAGAGGTACTGACTGTGTCTACATAATCTGCCTGCTTAAGAATCCTTAAGAATCCTCTTCCTGGGCCTGGAGAGATAGCACAGCGGTGTTTGCCTTGCAAGCAGCCGATCCAGGACCAAAGGTGGTTGGATCGAATCCCGGTGTCCCATATGGTCCCCCTTGCCTGCCAGGAGCTATTTCTGAGCAGACAGTCAGGAGTAACCCCTGAGCACTGCCTGGTGTGCCCCCCCCCCAAAAAAAAGAATCCTCTTCCTCTTGTAAATAAGAGACTATTATGGCCATTAATCTCTTTGCTGTTTGGGTTCCTATAAAGTTCAGTCCCAATTTGAGTCCTGGGTTTACAATATGATTGTACTGATTGGGAGAAATACCCAGTACAGGCTGATTGGCAGTGACTAACGTGAGATGGTCATGAGGTGGCTGATTTGCCTGATTTGAATTTTCTTATACCTGACTCTTTCTTCTTAGGCAGCTTTCGTCACTTCTTCTAATCAACCTCTAAGGTTTTGCTAGTTTGGATGCCTTGCATCTGTTCTCTATTTGCCATTTTGCAGCACATCATCAAAGCATTTTCATCAGAGTCACTGAGAAATGCATGTTAAAAAATTGACAATTTCCAGACCTTTATAAAGATTCCATGCCATTTCCTCCCTTAGCAATGTCTGGTTTCATACTTGCAAAAGTATAATCATTCTTTATATTTTTTTGTTTGTTTTTGGGTCAAACCCGGCTTTGCTCAGGGGTTACTCCTGGCTCTGCGCTCAGAAATCGCCCCTGGCAGGCACGGGGGACCATATGGGATGCCGGGATTCGAACCACTGTTCTTTTGCATGGAAGGCAAATGCCCTACCTCCATGCTATCTCTCTGGCCCCATTATTTTTTATAGTTTTTAACAGAATCATCATGAGACACACAGTTACAAAGTTGTTCATGATTGAGTTTCAGTCATACTCTAACACACATCCCTCCACCAGAACACATTTGCCACCACCAATATCCCCACTTGCCCTCTTGCCCTCCCCACTGCCTGCCTCTATGGCAGACATTTTTCTTCTCTCTCTCCCTCTCAATTTTTTCCTTTTAGAACATTGTGATTTGCAAGATTGTTACTAAAGGGGTATGATGCTCATCACTTTACCTCCTTTCACCACTCAGTTCTTGTCCAGAGTAATCATTTCCAACTATCATTGTCTTAATGGTCCCTTTCTGCCTTAACTACTCTCTCAATTGGAGGATCTCTTGACTTTTCCCAGATGTTTGATTCTTCCTGAGCTCATTTTCCCACCCTGCACTGATGTCCTCCCCTTGATGGCCAAACCTGCAGCTGCTTTAAAGAGCTGGAGGCTCTGAGGAAAAAAAAAAAAAAAGCTGGGGAAGCCATGTTCTGCCACCTATTTTCAGTTGCCATTTTCACATCAGACTCTTGCCAAACATTCCATCTCTGTCAAGTACTGCTTGTGGTGTGCCGGCTGTTGCACTCCGGAGAAAATGCAATCCTAAGGACGGAATGGCCCGTCACACGAATAGCTCCCCGCCAAAGAGTCGCAAAGAAAAATTCCCAGCCCCTCTCACTGCCAAAACTGAAGTGGTTCCCAGCTTGCATAAAGGAGGAGAGCGAGACAGGAATCTGCCGGCTCTGTGGCATGTTTTCATGGAGGCTTTCAAATCTCAGCCAGCATTACCCCAGGTCAAAGCAAAAAGCATGCATCCCCAAGCTGCAGACAGGAGTCCTCCTGTTCAGTGCTCAGCAGGACTGCAAATGCAGTCTGCCAGCAAGCTGTGTACACTAGGTGAGGAACTACGAAAGCACAACACAGATGCATGGGGTATTGTAGGGGACAGGAGAGATCTTCAGCATTCTGAGTCATCAACAAAAGCTTTCTAGTGAAGAGGGGAAGATGTCAAGGTTTTAAATAGGCAGCATTCAGGAGCTAGAGATAGTACAATTGGCAAGGCTCTTGCCTTGTACATAGCTAGCCCAGCCCTATCCCAGCACCTCATAGGACCTGCTAAGTCCCACCAGGAGTAAACCCTGAGTAGAGTTAGGAGTAAGCACTGTGCATTATCAGGTATGGCCCCCAAACCAAACAAAAAATGCAGATGGCTCAGACATTCCAATACTGTCACCCTTTGAAAAGTCAGCAGTATTTACACACCCTTGTGTTTTACTAACAGAATGAACGTTGTTGAGAGTCTCTTGCATTCCAAGTCCTGCTCTAATTATGAGCATTTACCATTTGCTTTTCAGAAGAATCTTATGAATGATGCAAGTGTTAAAAATTATATGTCAGGGCCCAGAGAGATAGCACAGCGGCGTCTGCCTTGCCAGCAGCCGATCCAGGACCTAAGTTGGTTGGTTCGGATCCCGGTGTCCCATATGGTCCCCCGTGGCTGCCAGGAGCTATTTCTGAGCAGACAGCCAGGAGTAACCCCTGAGCACCATCGGATGTGGCCCAAAACCCCAAAAAAAAATTATATGTCCAGGGCTAGACCAGTAGTATGCTGGGTGGAACTCTTGCTTTGCATCCTGTTGACCTGGTTCAATCCCTAGTATCCCAATGGTTCCCCGAGCCCTGCCAGGTATGATCACTGAGTACTGGGTCAAGGTTCAGTCCTGAATATAGTGGGAGTTGCACCCCTGCTCCCAATTACAAGTCTCCCATCTTGTAATTGTCAGGAGAAAACTGGACTCTCATCTCACAAATGCCACCATGTTCCATTCTGTGAGCATGTGGGCAGAACAAGAGCTCATTCGTGAGGAATGTTTGATTTCTTTCAACACTTTCAAAAGTGAAGGGCTGGCAGCAATCTAAGCCCAAAGACATGGGATTATCAATCATTCTTGATGGCTCTTTCTAGGCTTAGGTGATTCCTCCTTAGAGTTCACCAATCCGTACGAATGACATTTTTCAAATGTACAAACTGCCGTGTCAGACAAGCCTTTATTACCCCCTCAGCCTCAAGAGTTCCTCAGAGGTAACGTCCCATTATGCAAGCTCTCCCAGCCCGACTGCTCCTCATCTGCAGACAGAACAGATCCATTCACAAATCAGTCATGCACTTGTTTACCTAACTACTTGCAAGAATGCTTCTCTAGTCAACCCCTGGATGTACCAGAAATGGCTTCAGAACACAAGGTGTGGCCTCTTGTCATAGCCCCTCCCATTATCTATTACCTTGCATCATACAGATACCCAAGAAGACATATAAAACAACCACTTTAATATCTATTGATCTGTACTCACTCTCAGTTTCAGTGCAAGACTGTGCTTATTTTATTTTATTTTTGTTTTGTTTTTTGGTGGTGGGTATGTGTCGTAGTGCACAGGGGCCATTCTGGGTGGTGCTCAGGAAACTCTGGGTTGTACTCAGGAAAAAAACTTGTATTCTTGGGTCATGTTCCCGGCATGCTAGCTCAGGCTTGCCAATAGCAGTGGCATCCCAACTGGGCAGCATTTAGGTGCAAAAATAGATAAGAATCAACTAAAGTCCATGAGCCACTTTGCCCTGTGAGACATTCGGTGACCCCTGGGGTTACATGGGTTCAGGGAACAGCTAGGAGGAGCAGGCAAACAAAACAAGTTCTGAGAAAGAGAGGTCTAGAGGACTATGAGGCCATTTTGCTCTCACAGACATTTGGAATGACGGAGACACCATATCTAACTTGACAAAGACGGGCAGGCCAGCCCCAACCTCTCTGCCTTCGAGGAGGCATCTTTACTGCGAAAGCCACCCAGCAACTCCATGTGGAAACCGAAAGCAGGAGCTACTGTAAAAGGACATTCAAATGATTACAAGTGTTTGGTAAAACAGAATGAATGAGATGGATGTTTCTAACAGTATTTTAAAATATCCAACATTGGCATAATTTACATAGATTGTTCAAATCTATGTGATCTGCATCAAATATCATTCATACTTGAAATGTACAGTAGCTGCAATGAAGATGGATTTAACAGGATTTTCTCCCCTATGATAGGAAGTGACTTTAAAAAGCAGCCGGAGTGGTGAAGTGCTGCCTTGCCTGCACTAGCCTAGGATGGACCACGGTTCAACCCCCTTGCATCCTATTTGGTCCCCCAAGCCAGGAGCAGTTTCTGAGTGCATAGCCAGGAGTAACCAGGTGTGGCCAAAACAAAACAAAAAAGTTATCCTATTACAGGTTTATTTACCTGGTTAAGGATGTACCTAAATGACATTTTGACATATATACTCTTACCACACAATCCAGGGATGTGATGACATTCCTAAATCGAGTTCAAATTTTGGTTCCATAAAAATCTTGAATATAGGGGCTGGAGTGATAGCATAGCGCTAGGCATTTGCCTTGCATACTGCTGACCCGAGATGGACCAGGGTTTGATCCCTGGCATGTCATGTGGCCCCCCAAGCCTGCCAGGAGTGATTTCTGGCACAGAACCAGGAGTAACCTCTGAGCGCCACCAGATGTGGCCCCCAAACAAAACAAAACGAAAACACACCTGAATATAAATGTGTGTCATAGATTTATTGACTCATCATTGCCCAAGCTGGAACAAGCAAGACTTGGTTCTTCAGGGGTAGGCGGAGAAACAAGCAGTGAGATGCCCATCTGGCAGGAGAAACCAAGGATCAAGCCTTATAAAACGAGGAGGAAGTGGTCAGCCAGCGCTCAGTGAACAACTAGAAAGGCCACATACAGTAATGGATCCAGTAATAACTCCTGTCCTTCCACACCCTGACAGAACTATATTCAATGGAAAGGTGAGTGGATGCTAAGGGTATGGAAGAAAGGAGGGGTGAGGAAGCAGAGCACAGTGGATCCTTGGGGGGGGGGGCGGGAGTACTGATTTCTATTCAGATTGGTGGGTCAGTGGCAGATCAGTTAGTGACGACACAGCAGGGGCTGGGGGCTTGAGTGCATGTGCTTGGCTTGTGTGTAGCAAGTTGCCCCCAGCACTAAGCAGTGCAGCCCCATTTAAACAAAGGACTGAGAAGTAACCACTATCATAAAGTTGGGACTTTATTGTAATACTATTTGCCCACAAATGTATTACCCTAATGCACAAAGTTAAAAAAATGAAGATAATAGGGGTTGGGGGTGGGGAGGGAGACAAGGGGAAAATCGCTAGAAAATATACAGAGAGGACAAGAGGATAAGATGCTTATGGATGCTGAGCACTGCAGCAAGACTTCAGCTATATTACAACAGTGGCCACCATGTCCTTACATGTGCAGGTGGAGTATGTGTCACCTATGTTCTTTCAGAAACTTTAAACATTGTTTTATTTGATATCTATTGGCAACCCAGAAAGATAATAAAGAGGGTAAGGCATTGTAGCTGACCTGGATTTGATCCCCGCTGGGGGTCAATCCCAAACAGAATCGAAGAATGGCCCCTGAGCCAAACTTCCCACCCCCAAATATCTATTGCCTTGTATCATGCAGATGCCCTAGAAGAAATATAAAATAATCACTGCAATACCTATTGATCTGTATTCATTGTTTTTTGTTTGTTTGTTTTTTGGGTCACACTCGGCAGCACTCAGTCAGTTACTCCTGGCTCTACGCTCAGAAATTGCTCCTGGAGGGCTTGGGGGACCATATGGTATACTGGGATTTGAACCATTGTTCTTCTGCATGCAAGGCAAACACCCTACCTCCATGCTATCTCTCTGGCCTCTGTATTCATTGTTTTAATGCAAGACTATATATACTTCTTTGGGGGTGGAGGGTATGGGTGGTAGAGCACGAGTGCCTCTCTGGGTGATGCTCAAGGAACGCTATGAAGTGCTGGGACAGAGGCTAGAGATAGCAGGGCATTTGCCTTGCACACAGGGTTGAGCCCCGGCAAACCTCAAGCCCCCCCCCTACCCCCCCAAGCCTGCTTGGAGTGATCCTCGAGTGCAGTCAGCAATAAGCCAAGCTATAAACACTGCTGGGGTTGCGTAGACCAAAATAGCAAACCCCCAAAATGAAGTGCTGTTGACTCAAACCAAGCAAACCCTGTACCACATGGTTTCCATCCCCCAAGCACCTCTGCATACAACCGCAGCCCCCCCCCACCCCGCCAAGTACCACCAAGGTGGTTTGGAGAACCCCTGGCACCATAGGCCCCAGAAAGCACTGTATCCTTGGGCTTTCACACTATCAGCCAGATTAGCCAACAATTGCTGGGAGGGGGCTCCAGGAAATTTATGAGCATTGCCTGGGAGACACAAGGGGTAGGGGAATAATGAGACAGAATGAAGATCTGGCACTTCTAACAAGAAGCTCATATGGAAGCAATGAAAAATTTTTGGAACTGAGAAGACAAAATACAATCAGGAAGCTTAAAATCAATTGTGTAATATAAAGTTGTAAAACTTTCACCCTTAGGCTCACTGTCATAATACTAAGAATGTTAAGTTGTGGGTATCTTAAAGAGATGATAAATCTCTCCCCCTATGAAAGAAAACCTTCTGGACACTGATTCTGGTTCCCAACAAGCCAGAGGTCAATGGAATGACAAGAAACTTCTTTAAGATGCCACTAAGTCACACCAACTGGTGTGTGTGTGTGTGTGTGTGTCAGAAAAGGCTGAAGTATTAGGCAAGTCTAGAAAGAAATTGACAATGCTGTTTTCCATAGACATTTCCATAATAAAAGTGTCTTAGAGTTCTAAAATACACATGGAAGCAAGTAAGACACCAGAACTGGTGAGAATGTTACATCCTCAAAGATCATGCATTGTTCAAGAAGGGATGACATCTGCTAACTTTTTTTTTTTTTTTTTTTTGGTTTTTGGGCCACACCCGGCAGTACTCAGGGGTTACTCCTGGCTTTTTGCTCAGAAATAGCTCCTAGCAGGCATGGGGGACCATATGGGACACCGGGATTCGAACCAACCACCTTTGGTCCTAGATCGGCTGCTTGCAAGGCAAACGCCGCTGTGCTATCTCTCCGGGCTCAGACATCTGCTAACTTTTCATGCTACTGAAGATTCATTGAGAAGGTCAATGGTCAGAACTAATTTTTTTTTCCTTTGGGTCACACCTGGCAGCGCTCAGGGGTTACTCCTGGCTCTACACTCAGAAATTGCTCCTGGCAGGCTCAGAGGACCATATGGGATTCCGGGATTTGAACCACCATCCTTCTGCATGCAAGGCAAATGCCTTACCTCCATGCTATCTCTCTGGCCCCAATTCAGAACTTAAACACACAAGCAAAGCATCCCGTGTGAAACTTCCACACTAGCACAGGGGGCCAGAATGAAACAAACAGCCAAGGTAGCCCATCAAGACAGGAAGAAAATGAAGCATCAAAATGATAAACAAGGACTTTATCGATAGTACAGCGAGTAGGGCATTTGCTTTGCATGTGGCCACTAGGTTCGGTCCCTTGCATCCCACAGAGCACCACCAGGAGTACAGAGCCAGAATTAACTCCTGAGCACTCCTGAGCACTGTTGGGTATGGCCCCAAAACAAACAAATTATAAATAGTACACAAAATAACAAAGAGAGCCTGAGTACTACGAATCACAATAAATGTAGTTGAAAGCAAAAACTTTCAGCATTCAGGTTTATTTGGCATACAAGAGACAAATTAAAATGTAACAGAAAGAACGTTAAAGAACTGAGATATACATGTGCAACTAAATACTAAATAAAATATAGGAGTTGCTATATAGGTCTTATGGAAAGACTGGAGGGGGGGGTAAGGAGTGGGCCACACCTGGTGTTGTGCTCAAGAACATTCCTGATGGTGCTGAACTGATCAAGAAGAGCCATGCAAGGCTAGTCCTGTAACCACACACTCTACTCACCGACTCAGTGGTATAAACACTCTCACTCAAGTCTACCAAAAGTACCATAGTTCACCTCACAGACCATCAGTTCACCCCAACGCACATGCGTGCTGCAAGGTTCTTACTTTACTTCTTTCGCCTCAGAGCATGCAGCACTCAAAATTAATCATATGGGGGCATTACTATTCATTTTGCTTATTATTTTTCTCTCTTTTGGTTACCTCCCTGCCCCTCGCTCAAATGTAAGCAATTGAGGGCAAGAATATTGTTTTGTGGATCACACGCAGCAGTGGTAAGGGCTCATTCCTGGAGATATTCAGGAGATTTTAGGTAGTGCCAGAAATCAAATTAAGTTCAGCCAAATGCAAGGAAAGTGTGTTAGTACCTGTACTATTATCTCTCGGCTCTTAGAGGGCAAGAATTTTGGCTTACTATAGTTTATCCCTACCCAAACTTTCCCCACCTTTCTAAATTTATGGTTTGTACAGCTATTTTTGTTTGATCTTCAATGATGGACATCAAAGTAGTGAACCAGTTCATAACATTTATTGTATTTAAATTGTTTTAAATGTTGATGCCAAGGCACTAGCCTCACATGTAGCCTACCCTGGCACCACCTCAGTACCACTAGGGGTCACTCTTGAACACAGACCCAAGGAAGCCTGAGATACAGTTCAACAAGTAGAGTACTTGCCTTGCATGAAGCAGACCCAGCTTCGATCCCTGGCATCCCATATAGGTCCCTAAAATCCTCCAAAAGTAATTTCTTCTTTTTTTTGGGGGGGGGCCCCACACCTGGTGACGCTCAGGGGTTACTCCTGGCTATGTGCTCAGAAATTGCTACTAGCGTGGGGGATCATATGGGACGCCGGGGGATTGAACCACGGTCCATCCTTGGCTCTGGCAAGGCAGCACCTTACCGCTTAGTGCCACTGCTCCGGCCCTCCAAGAGTAGTTTCTAAGGGCAGAGTCAGGAGTAATCCCTAATTGTAGCCAGGAGTACCCGCTTCCCCCCCCCCCCAAAAAAAAAAAGACAAAGCAAACTAAAGAGAGCCAGGAACATTCTAAAGTACTGCTCAGTGTGGCCCAAACCCTCCCACATTTAAAAAGAAAAAGAAGCTGATCTAAAAACAGTAGACATCGAAAGTGTTGACTCCTTAAATATTCAAAGTATTCAACATGTTATTTAGGATGTCTTAGTAATTTGACACTGGCAGCAAAGCATCTACCCAGGACCACCAACATCTGAATTTGGTATCAACATAGCAAGACTATTTATTATAGTACAACTTAAGTTCTTTGCATCGTGATACAGCATTAACCCAGTAGCTTTTGCCACTGATGTCCATCAATATGAAATTCACTTGTATTTCCATGCAAATGGAAATATACTCTTTTGGGCAGGAACACACTGAAAGCAGAAAGACTGAAAACCTCATCTTTTCACATGTTTTTATTCCTGATGTAGGTGGGATTGATTCCAGGACCAATGGGAATCACACACATCATTATGTGAATATGCTGGACAGTCCCTCTTAGGTTCCCATTAGATTTTACTGAACCCTAACAGCCCAACATGAGTTCTAAAGTCTTGAGTCATTGTATGTCCACCAATTCCCCCAAACTAAACAACAGGATAAATGTCTTAAGCAGTATTAAAAATGGCCTTAATTTCAAGCATCAAGAATTATATTTTCAATCAACATTAGGGTTAGGTGAGGTTTTATCAAAACTAATTACAGTGGGATAAAGAGGGCACAGATTTAAGAGGAAAAAGCCACTTCTCTGCTATTGTGACCATGGGGGCAGGAGAAAACAAGTGGGGGACACAGATCACTTTTTTGAGTTAGGGTGTTCATGGGACCACGTGGCTACCTGGCTCAAGGGATAGCTGGCCCATTTACCTTCACCAATGATTCAAGTTAGGCTTTTCTACTTATGCATATTTATTTGTAAGTCCGATCATGTTTCGGACTCACTCCTGGCTCTGTGCTCAGAGATCAGTCCTAGTAGTATTTGGGGGACCATATGTGGTGCTGGGGAATGGAAACCAGGTTGGCCATGTGCAAGGCAAGCACCCTACCTGCTATACTATCACTGGCCATAGTTATATACATTTAAATAGAAATGAAGCATGGGGGCCCGAAGAGATAGCACAGCGGCGTTTGCCTTGCAAGCAGCCGATCCAGGACCAAAGGTGGTTGGTTCGAATCCCGGTGTCCCATATGGTCCCCTGTGCCTGCCAGGAGCTATTTCTGAGCAGACAGCCAGGAGTAACCTCTGAGCACTGCCGGGTGTGGCCCAAAAACCAAAAAAAAAAAAAAAAAAAAAAAAAAAAAAAGAAATGAAGCATGGATAAGGGAAAGTATGTTTTGCTAGACCCTGCGAGTAAAAAACAAGCCCACATATCATAAAGGTACATGAAAATAGCCATCACTAGCTACCACTGAGAGAGAAGAAATACTTTTCTACATACAACCTGGTACAAGGGTGTAGATGCCCCGAGTAACAGAAGTGTTTCCTGTCCAAGGAGGATCAACTCCTGCTGGTCACAACAACCTTCAGCCTTATTAGTAACTATGAAAGCCACCAAAGTGTGGCTACATGTTACTTTTTGGAGGTGGGGAGAGGAACCCACACCCAGCAGTGCTCAGGGGTTGGAGAGATGCTCTAGTGGCAGAGGCACTATGTGATGAGTCCCTCTGACTTGTTCCCTGGCGGTACTCAAGGGACCATATTAGATGCTGAGGACTGAACCTGAATTGGCTGTGTGCAAGGCAAGTTACAGCCCTACCCACTACACTATCATTCTGGTCCCTGGACTTTACTTTTTGAAATTTGCTTACAGAAGATGCACATTTGGCATTTGGGAGAGCTGAACCTGTTGGGTCCTGTGTCTGACCCTTCCAGCTGATGATTTGCTGGAATCCTGTTCTATTCTATCAAGCTGCTCTTGCTTTCTTTCAGGCTCAAGAGCCATTTTTGCTATGAGCATATAAATTCAACTTCAAAACCACCCAGAACATGTGTGGGAAGCACCTGAAAAGAACCCCTGCTTTCCTGCTGGTCACAACAACCTTCAGCCTTATTAGTAACTATGAAAAGGACAGAAAAGTAATGGAAATTGGGGGGGGGGGGGCAAGGGGGAAGAAAGCTGGCAGCGAACATGCGCCAGCGGGTGCATCTGGCCACGTTCCTCGTTCCTCGGTATGGAGATACGTGCTCAGTTCTTCTTGTGTTTCTTCATATAGATAGCTTTCACAGACTTGTTCATGTCCATGGTTATTTTCATGTATAGCCAAGAAGGCAGCATGGATATTATAGCACCCTAAGGGAAGAAATGGGGAAAAAAGTTCATTCCAGCTTCATGGTGACTGAGTTAAGTTGGTGCATGAGTTCCAGCCTGGCTTTTTGCTCCTGCTTCATTTATAGGCAAAGATTCTACATACGCGACACACCACCGATGCCTGCTAAGCATGGTCGAGCAAGGCAGACACATAGACATGTCTCAAGATATTCGGTGAAACCCAAGTGAGCCCCCTTCACACTGGAGCCACCCACATGCATCTGTGGTTGCAGTCCCCCCATTCTGAGGGTGTTGGTGTCATTTAGAACTCGTTTTTTCTGGTATATACAGCAGCACTCCTGGTTCTGTGCTAGGAGCAACTCCCAGTGGTGCTCAGGGGACCAGATGTAGTGCTGGAGATTGAACCTGGGTCAGAGGGACTCATCGCAAAACGTCTGAGCTATGGAACGTCTCTCTAGCCCCTTAAACTCTGCTTAAGACACGTCTGAGGTAGGGTACATGAATGACTTATTATCAGTAAGTCTTTGGTGGGAATGACTATTTATATAACCAAGTTGCATAAAAATGCTTTAGGTAAAAGGGAATGACTGGAAGAGAGAGTGGAAATTCTAGTTGAGGGCAAAGATATCCTTACATTAGCCTTTCCCATCTCTTTCACTCTCTACAAAGAAGCCCACATTCTCCTTAGAAAGTGTCTCCTCTCTCTCGAGGAAAAATGGTATTTCTGCCTCCCACCCCCATCTGCACCCAGGCTGATGCACCTACCATGATAGAATGGATGGGGTAGCCATTGGTCCGGCTCCACATGCCCACCGTCTTAATCGCTGATTTCACATATGTCCCAGCAGAAGGTTTATCCAACGTGGGTTTTCGAATTTTAGACAGTTTTGTGGCCACGTAGTAAGGCAGGACACTCTGAAAAAAATAACACAGTCTGAGGTTAGGAGAACATGAGGCTGGAATTCCTTGCAGCATGCAAGTTTTGAAGAGGGCACAGTTTGGGAACAGGCAGCATAGGTCAACCGGGAGGAGAAAAGTGGATAAGTGGTCTCAACATTAGCCTGCTGGGACTTAGCAGTGAGAAACGAACAGGACTCTGTCAAGAACACTGGCTTTGAATTAGAGAAAAAGCAAAGCATAGATGTTGGACTAGGGGGCATTCCCACCAGCAGTGGATGAGAGTTCCTTTCATACCGCATCCTCGCCAACAAAAGTTGTTTCCATTATTTTTGATGTGAGCCAACCTCACTGGTGTGAGGTGGTATCTCATTGTTGTCTTGATTTGGATCTCCCTGATGAGTGAAGGTGAGCATGTTTTCATGTGTTTGTTGGCCATCCTTCTGTCTTCCTCAGAGAAGTGTCTATTCATTTCATCTCCCCATTTTTTTATGGCTTTATTTGGTTTTGAGGGGCTCAGCTTTCTGAGCGCTTTGTATGTTCCCCTAATCATCAAATAAAACACTTTACTTCTTTAGCCACAGTCTGTCACTTCTCTCCCCCAATTTCTCACTACTCAAACTTTGCCACCCCCCTTTGCCTGGTCTTTCTGTGGGGGCAGCGCTGTGATGCTCAGGGAGCAGCCTGTAACCACAGACTCTGGCGGGTCTAGAGTGGGCTGGTAGGGCTGAAGGGCAGCTGACAGGAGACAGATCACTGCAGTGCAACACCTAATTCCTTACTTTGTATTCAAGTCAACCTGTGATCTAAGGTTGTGATGCTGACCACCCCCAATACTGAGTCCCCATCCTAGCGGAGCCTCGTCTCATTGGCACTCACTTGGGCATGACAGTGCATCCAGCAGTGCATGGATCTGGTTTCCCCACAGTGTGTGAAAGGAGAGGGTAGAACGGTGAGCCATCGCTAGAGGAGAGGGTTTATCTCAGTGCACAGTGGCCAGAGCAGGGCAAAGAAGAGCTCATCCTCTGGCTGCATCCGCTGGTTCCCTGCTCCCCATTCCCAAGTGGGAATCTGGGATTTTAGCCTACTCCTTAGGGCTAAGATGCCAAGAACTCAAACACGATCATTTGGTAGCTTTCCCTTAGAACCTATATCCACAGACCCATACCAAGTGAATAAACTTCACTGAGCACTTTCCCACCAGCCAACTTTCACTGATGTTTTGAGAATTTCTTCAATGGGTATTACATTCGTGTCTTATTTAATGAGCACGTCTGTCAGAGAGTGTGCCATATTTGTAGTTGAGCCACACCCAGTAGTGCTCAGGGGACTGAGCCCTGCAAGACAGAATCTGCTCTACTAGCTCTCTGAGGCAAAAAGTGTTTTTATTTATTTATCTTTATTTATTTTCAGGATTACATCCAGCAGTGCTCAGGATTTACTACTGGCTCTGCACTCTTGGCAGGCTCAGGTGACCATACAGATTGTGGAAGCTCAAACCTGGATTGGCCACATGCAAAGCAAACACCCTACCCACTGCCCTATTGCTTCAGCTCTTCAAAAAAGTATTTTATTAAATTTTGCTTTTTACAATTTTTTGGTTTGACTCTGTACTCAGAAATTACTCTTGGCAGGTTCAGGGACGATATGGAATTCTGAGAATAGAACTCGTGCATGCAAGGCAAATACCCTATTACTCTGGGTTCAAATGTTTTATTTTGAAAACCATATTGCTGGCAGATGTGGAATGCCTATGGCCTATGAAATCCTGGTCTGGCTCTGGTCCATGATGGAGCAGACATGTGCTTCTCATTGACTGTCCCACAGGCTGTATTATATGTAGCTCTTGACAGAAACAAAAAGTCCCTTCCCCGTGGTAATGAGCTTGTGTCTGAGAGTTCAAAACTAAGAGAGATGGCAGGTAAAACCGCAGTGGAAAAAGCCAGTCAAGGAGATGCCAGCAAGGGCTGAGGAAAGACAAGTGTGCCCACCAAGACAAAGTATGTGTATCTATGCATACATGCTGCTCCTTAAAATGGAGAAACTGAAGTAAACTGGCTGCACCATGACCTGGGTTTCTTGATTATTAAAAAAAAAAAAAAAGTGAAGGGGCCCGGAGAGATAGCACAGTGGCGTTTGCCTTACAAGCAGCTGATCCAGGACCAAACGTGGTTGATTCAAATCCCGGTGTCCCATATGGTGCCCCGTGCCTGCCAGGAGCTATTTCTGAGCAGACAGCCAGGAGTAACTCCTGAGCAACGCTGGGTGTGGCCCAAAAAACAAAAACCAAAAAAAAAAAAAAAAAAAAAAAAAGTGAAGACTGAGTCACTGTTAAACACAGATGATAAGCTAGCTAAGGAAACCCAAGTCAAACTTCTCAAGATAATCTGGCCATTATCCTCCAATTACATAATCAGATTTCTCCCTCCCTCAATATGCAGATGGCATAAACTGGACCATTTTGATCCTGAAGAAAATAATTTGTGTGGAGCTTCTACGAGGTCCAAAGGTGAAAACTGGCAGGGAACAATGATGCATGCTAGAAGATTAGGGAGCCAACAGAAGGATTAGGGCTGAGGGGAGTAAAACCAAGGAAGACCTGGGCCTGGTTGCAAAGAGCTGGGAAACAAGCAGAGGCAGAAGAACCAAATCGCACTGTCTGGGTAAACCACTTGGTGGTGCTGTAAGTCAATGCTTCACACAACCACTTCCCTAAGGTCCAGTGGACCTACAGGCTCAGGTGGTGAGGACATGAAAATTCCAACTCTAAGTGCATCTTTCCAACTAAGAAATGAGCACTGTATTCTGAAGAGGCATGTATTGCTTTTCTGAATCATATGAAATCAAAGTGGTAATCCTAGTCTACTAAGGTAGAATAGTATACAGGGATTAAATGGATATAAGCAAAGTTGAAGCAATTGTCAGGTAGATCAATTGAAAAAGAATAATTGAAGTGTGGGATCTGGAGAGCAAAGAAAAAAATGCCAGGGAGGAGCCGAAGCGATATTACAGTAGAGAGGGCACTTGCCTTGCACCCAACTGACCCAGGTTTGATCCCTGTCATCTTATATGGTCTCCTGAGCACTGTCAGGAGTGATTTCTGAGTGCAGAGTCAAGAGTAACCCCTTGGGCCCGGAGAGATAGCACAGTAGTGTTTGCCTTGCAAGCAGCCAATCCAGGACCAAAGGTGGTTGGTTCGAATCCCGGTGTCCCATATGGTCCCCCGTGCCTGCCAGGAGCTATTTCTGAGCAGATAGCCAGGAGTAACCCCTGAGCATCGCCAGGTGTGGCCCAAAAACCAAAAAAAAAAAAAAAAAAAAAAAAGAGTAACCCTTAAGCATTGCCAGGTGTGGGCTCTATCCCTCAAATAAACCAGGGAACATGACATATTCAGGGAACTGCACTCAGGTTGTCTGTATGAAACTATGGCAGGAGGAAGACTCAGCAAGAACCCAATCATCACTGGAGAGTATCCATTTCTAGAACATACATTGTGAAGACAGGGCCTACTTATCACTATGCTCCCAGTACCCAGAATAGTATCGTGTAGCCTTAGCAGGTATGAAGCAGACATCTAGATTGAGTTGGGAACAGAAGATTTCCCTGTCCATCACTGAAGAACAGCATTGAGTTTTGCTTTGTTCAGTGGTATAAAGGACTCTCACATGGTATCTACCGATGAGCCACATGCAGGGTCCAGAGTCCCATTCCCTCATCTACTACAATTAGAAAATTAATTACACCAAATAGTGGACAATATAATATGAAAGCCTGCGCCTAAATTTTTAGATGTCCCAAGCTTAAGCTGAATTTCTTAGCAAAGGCAACTTAAATGGCTCTCTACAGTTATTTGTTTATCCTTTTTGGCTACACCGACAGTGCTCAGAGTTTATTTACTCGTGGCTCTGCGTTCAAGGATCACTCCTGGTAGAATTTGAGGAAATATGAGGTGCTGGGGATTGAACCCATGTACGGCAAATGACCTAACCATTGTACTATCACTGATCCCCTTTGTACAAAATTAGAAAGGGAATGCTTTACATCATGTGAAAGTAATTATATGTACTATATGTCGAAATGTCATTTAGGTACATCCTTAACCAGGCAAATAAACCTATAATAGGATAACTTTTATTTTTTTTATTTTTTGGTTTTTGGGCCACACTCGGTGTTGCTCAGGGGTTACTCCTGGCTATGCACTCAGAAATTGCTCCTGGCTTGGGGGACCACATGGGATTTCAGGGATTGAACCTAGGTATGTCCTGGATCAGCCGAGTACAAAGCAAACGCCCTACTGCTGCGCTATCATTTTGGCCCTGTAATAGGATGATTAACCCATTTTCCCACTTACTTAAGGAAACCAGGAACAGTTCAAGTAGCTACTTTTAGAAGAAATATTTCGGTACCACAACTTTTAGGTTACCTAAGTGCAATGATTTGTCATGATAAATATTGCCAGCATGGAAACAACGTGGACCTTGGCACCTAAATATGTGGGCAAGAGACCTCGTCTTCAAATTTAGAATCCCAAACTGAAAATAACTAGGCTATAGAACAAAAAAAGGTTGATGATATTCTTTGTTGAACCTTTTTTAAAATCCTCTAAAATAATGTCCACTATGCTCTCACCACTGCAATAGCTTGTTTTGGAGTCTGTTTTTCACAGAAACACTTCACAGGCTCGATTCTAAACAGGAACTACAACTTGATGCCGGAGTAGCCGAGACAAGGACAACTGGTGCTGCCCGGCAGACCCTCAAGAACAAAGTACTGAGGCTGAAGTGGTGGCGGCTGTTCTTGCAGTTAATCAAGGAGGGCCTCTGGGATGTGATGACATAGAAAGGGAGGATACAAAAAAGAGACAAGAATCTTCTGGATGTAAAGAACAGGAAGTCCAATGGCCTGAAGATGGCCATATGCTCAGAGTTTGAAAAATTGTAAGGACATCAGAGAAGCAGAAAGGGTAAAAGTAAAGGTGAAAATGGGAACAGAGTGGGCAGATCAACTTGGGGTTATACTCTCAAAGAGAGGGAATGCCAAACAGTATTTTCAGCAGAAGAAATGGCCTACAACCCTCCTTTGAGAACTGTGGTATGTAATATTACTTCTGAAGGAATATCATGCATATTCAAAAAAAGAGAAAGAAACAGCCTGGGTTGTGCTTTATTTTATTTAGCAGTCAAGTGGAGGGTTATAGGCAATGATGGGGAGAGAGATTAGGCAGGAAGATACTACAAAAGTGCCCAGGGCAAGAGATCACGGTGGCTCAGACTCAAGTGGTAGCAGTGGAGGTCACAAGAAGTGGCCAGGAAGTAGCTGTGATGAAAGGAAATAGGATTGAAAGTATTGAAAGTATTAGGATTTCACAATGGCTTGAACTATGGATGAGACAAAGAGGAAGATGGGTGGAGGAAAGCGCAAAGGGCAAGAGTATATTCTTCACATGAGGGAACCCCCGGTTCATTTCCCAGCACCACCTGGTTTCCATAAGCTCCTTCAAATGGAGCATCCTCACCCCCAAACAAAACCCCAAAAAAAAAAAAGAGGTAGTATGCATAGAGCCAGGGAGACCCAAATTCAACTTTGAAATCAAATGGGCTTGGAATCAGAGACCAGTTCAATCACTCACTAGTTGATTTCTTCCTTGGTAACTATGGGATGCTGCTGAGGAGGCCGACTTAGAACTGCTCTAACTGCTCTTCCCCCCCAGTAGAATCTCCCCTTGAGAAAGCCCATTACAAAGATGTTTCTCAAAATACTAAGGTCCCCTCAGATATGTAAGTCTAGCCTGGAGCGATTAAGACAGTTAGACCTTTGACCAAAGAATGTTCTGATGATTACTAGTCCTAAGCAATAAAGATTGTACGTGAAGGACAGCTGGGCTCTGTCTGTGAGACTATTAGTCCCCTGTCCCCACACTTTTTTTTTTATTTTATTTTTGTCTTTGGCGTGGGGGAGGCAGGGGACCACACCTGGTTATGCTCAGGGATTAATCCTAGCTCTGCACTCAAGGATTACTCCTAACAACACTACGGGTCCATGTGGGATAACAGGGATTGAACGTGGGTCAGCTATGTGCCAGGTCAGTAATCTCCCCCATTGCACTATGGTTCTGGCCCCTCTGTCTTTTTTCTTAATTCTTCGTGGCATCCTTGCTTCAGATCTGGTCACCCTGGGCTCCCACAATTCCTAGCAGCCCACATTTAAAAAAAAGACTGTCAATGACAAAAGCAGGTTTACCTAATTGGAAGGATTCTGAGTTCAATGACTCTGAAGGGATAAATATTACTGCTGTTAGGGCCAGTTCACAGTTAGCATCACTGACCAGATAAGACTATTTCTGGAGAGAATCTGTTATCATTCCACAGTTCTGTTGACCCCATGCACTAAAGACACACATCATTACCTTCCTGTATTGCCATTGGCAAGTAATAAGAATGAAGACTTACATCTCACTTCTAAATATTGAGACTTCTCTGATGTCTGAAGGCAAATAGAGCTGTATGATTTCTTAAGCAATATTTTAACAAACTCTAAAAGAAGCCTTTCTTCCTTGCATTTTGGAGAAGTTGGGTTGTGATCTACTTCTCAGTTCATCTTATGCTCCTAACTGTGTGTGTGTGTGTGTGTGTGTGTGTGTGTGTGTGTGTGTGTGTGTGTGTGTGTGTGTGTGAAAGAGAGAGAAAGAGAGAGATGAAAGGAGGGCAGGAAAACAGAAAAAGCAGGGGTCACATTGAGCAATATTTAATGCAGTGGTGCAATATATATGAAAGGAGGGCAGGAAAAGCAGGGGTCACATTGAGCAATACTTAATGCAGTGGTGCAGGCCTGAGGGGTTTCAGTGCTTGGAACCAACTGAATGGTCCGTGTGTGTCAAAGTCTTCTCAGTTGGTGGCTGCCTGTAGTGCATGGGGTGTCTGTTTTACCTCTTCTTCCTCTCCTGCCAAGAATTTGACGAATAGCAGGTTCTCACTGCCAGGGAAATGGACCACTCAGGTAAAATGGGGCTAAATGATGATACACTACGTGAGAACAAAGGAGCTCACGATATATGACCAATGAATGTCAGCACCTTATCTCTCTTCTTCTCATTTCCATAGGCAGGAGACTACCAAAATGTGAGACTTGGATATAGTGACTCACTGAAGTTCCTTTAGCATACAAGGTAGAGACGAAAGATGCTACCGGCCAGCTTGGCCTGAAGAATCTGTGACTCCTGGTTCTAAATCAACCGATACTCCAAGCAGGGCTTCATGAACTGTTGAGCATTCAAAAGTCTTCCTCAAGTTGATTCTGAAGACTTATCACTGGCTGCTAAGCCAAAGCAGAGGTCCCCAAAGTTATTTGACTTATGGCTCCATTTTCAGAGCTTTTCTATTGGCTTGACCTTATTTCCAAATATAAAACATTTGTTTGTTTCTTTGTGGTTGCCCTCTGATGCGGGAGGCACAGGGTGACCACTGAACCACATCCTCAGACCCCCAGATAAATATTTTTTTCTTTAGAAAAACCAGATAGCATGGCAGGAAAGACAGTACAGTGGGCTGGGCAATTGCCTTGTTAAGTGGCCAAGATTCAATCCTTGGCATCCATACTTTGAGTACCACCAAGAGTAATTCCTGAGTGCAGAGCCAGGATTAACGCTAACATCATTGGATGTGGTCCCAAAACAAAGCAAGCAACAGAGAAAACAAACAAAAACAGGTGGCTTGTGAAAATTTTATAAAGCAAGAATTTAAGAAGTGGGACTGAAGCAATACTATAGTGAGCAAGGCACTTGCCTTTCACACAGTCAACCCAGACTCAATTCCCAGTACTCCACATGGTCCCCTAAGCCTGCCAGGAATGATCCTTGAGTACAGAGCCAGACATCAGTGCAGAGTTTATCACAGCCATATATGACCCCCAAATTAAAGCAAAATTTTTTTTGGTTTTTGGTTCACACCCGGCAGCGCTCAGGGGTTACTCCTGGCTCTATGCTCAGAAATCACTCCTAGCAAGTTCAGGGGACCATATAGGATGTTGGGATTCGATTGCATGAAAAGCAAAAGCCTTACCTCCATGCTGTCTCTCTGACCCCAAATTAAAGCAAATTTAAGAAAAGTCCAAGAAGTAGTGGGTGGGGATGTGTCATATTAGCTGCAGCTCTTTCTCGAACAGCTTTCATGGGGTCCAGGGCACCCAGAAAGAAGACTAGGAAAGGGCCCACCAGCTAGCAAATGAGATTACTGCAGGCTCTGCACTCTGCAAGAGTTACACATAATTTTGACTAGGCTTTAATTACAGAGCAATAAGAACAAACAGTCCTCCCTAACAGAATACACTTTTGAAAAGGTTTAGCCCAGAATGTTCTTCTTACCCTCTATTCAAATATTAAGACAGAGTCTGTCAAGCCCAAGTCCCCCCACTCCTGGGCATTCAGGAGACTCGTAGCTAAGCTCTATTTGTATTTCCAGGAAATGCTTATGTAATGGCAAGTCAGAATTCATGGAGGAAATTTTAAAGGCTCTTACAAAATTATAGGAAAGATGTGGAGGCAAAGATGAGGAGAGAAAAGAAGAAAATGTTAATAAGAAATACGTAGAAAACAACCCCTCAACTGACAAACACATCCTCTTCTCTCAGTATAGTAATCTGATAAACATTCAAATGAATGTGCACCCCAAAAAGTAACTTTCTTCCTGAAGACTAGAGGATATTGGAATTTAGTAAGTCAGCAAAGAGGCAGGAAGCCCTCTACATACAGGTCTAAAATGCCAGCCCATGAGGCAGCTGAGAGGAACATACACAGTTCAAAAAACATTGGGAAGAGATGCTCATGTTAGACAAGGCAAGACCAGACAGGACCAGAGTCCCCTGTGGACCAAAAAGAAGGCAGATCTCCAGTGTGCCCAGAACTCCATATGCCTTTAGCCATAGTCAAAACCAATGGAAACGCAGAATTTAGGAGCAACACGAAAAGGAGGGCAGCAGGGCAGCAGCCAGCAGAGGTACAAAATGATCCTGAAGGCAGGGTAGAGCCAATAGGCCAAGTGTCTCCCAAGGTAGGTGCAGTGTGGCCTGAGCCCTAAAAGATGGGGAGGGATCCCAGGCTCAGGTCTAAAAGGGAATTGGGAGCCTAGAACAGCAAACTAGAGAGAAGTATGGGTAAGAGGTGGCAGCAGAGAAACCAGCCCAGGGCAGAGTGGCAGCAAACACCAAGGTCACCACAAGGTGGATGAGAAGTGGTCAAGAGGAAATGGCTCAGAGGAGTCTGAATTGAATCTGATACACTCCACGAAGCCCTGGAGGAAGCAGCATGGTTTGACAGACACTTTCACAAGAGCACCAGGAAGCAGGGTGTGGACTGGAATAAAAGGTGGAATCAACTGAAAAAAAAAAAAAAAAAAAAGTCCCTGGTTCCAAACATAACTGACCAAAATAACCCAAGAACTGGAAACTGCTTCAATGAGACTGCACCAGGGGTCCTCTCTCCTCATTCAGTGTCTCTTCTACCTCAGCAGTACCCAGACACACAAGTACATTTCCCCTTACAAACATATATTTTTGGTAATGGTTTCGAGTCACACCATATTAGCAGGAAAATATCTGAAGAAAAGGGACCTAACTGGAAATCAAGAGGAAGTCCTGCTTATTAACAGAATTCGATCACTCACTGACTGCCCGAGCTTTGTAGAACTCAAGAGTCTCCCAAAGTCACCTAAAGTGAGAAAGGAAGAGAATGGGTCTACAGATGACAGTATAAATTTCAAGATTCTTGGGGATGTGGCTCAAGGGGGGGGGGCAGGCTTGGAATGTTTCAGGGGTTCTGAGTACAAAAGAGTACCTAATACATGGCTTACCCATCTCACAGGCAGAGCAGGGAGGATAGCCCTACAACAGTAGAGGAGTTTAGAAAGTTAAAGAAAGCTGTGGAATAGCACCCCAAAGGGCTATGGGTGTCACTGCATTTCTTGGGTGTGGCCTCAAGGTGAGGCTCTTAAGGGCAAGCAGGACTTAACACCAGCCCTCCCCTTCCTTAGCTCTAGCACCTGCTCACAGAAGGTTTGGGAGCTGGACGGAGAGAACACTGGATGGAGAGAACACTGACACATACTCTGACCATCAGAGAGATGGAAGAGTCAATACAGAACTAAGAATCAAGCACTTTAGCTTCACAACCAACACAAGCAGATCAATGAGTGGAATAGGTTCTACCAGTCAGAAGCAGTCCAGGTTCTACAAGGAGAAGCAGCTTAATCTCTCAAAGCCCCAAATCTCCATACATTCGAAGAGAATACTAATCACATGATCTTCCTTAATAATTTTTTTTTGCTGCTGCCAATACTTGAACCAAGGGCCTTACAAATGCAAGGTAAGTGCTCACCTTAGCCCTGGTCCTAATCACACCATTGTTTTAATTTAAAATAAAATAACTACTATAGCATTTTATAGAATTATTAAACATGATCGTAAGACTGGGTCTAGCCCTAACCCTTCACACTTCACTATTATTATTATTACTAATTATTTGGAGTTCTGGCAAGCATAAAGTAGGGCTTGTAGTTAATGAATGCTATACAGCACAGTGGGTGCGTGAGGAGGTAGAAAGTAGGCAACAGAAAAACGATAAGAATCGCCGCTTCGAGCTGAAGCTAAAGTACAATGGATGGGCATTTGCTTTGCCTGTGGTCAACCTGAATCAGATCCCTGGTACACATACGGGTCCCTGAGTACTGCCAGGAATGATCACTGAGCACAGAATCAGGAGTAGGCCCTGATAACTGATGAACGTGGACCCCAAACAAAATGAAAAAAAAAAAAACAACAGTACAAAAGAACTGCAGCTTCTCAGGGCCAAGGATACTGCTCAGTGTTGAAACATTTGTCTCACATGTGTGAGGCCCAGAGTTTAGTGCCTGGCAGAACTGCAGAACACACACAAATAAAAACCATTGAATATAGGCCCGGAGAGATAGCACAGCTGTGTTTGCCTTGCAAGCAGCTGATCAAGGACCAAAGGTGGTTGGTTCGAACCCCGGTGTCCCATATGGTCCCCCGTGCCTGTCAGGAGCTATTTCTGAGCAGACAGCCAGGAGTAACCCCTGAGCAACGCCAGGCGTGGCCCCAAAACCAAAAACCAAAAACCAAAAAAAAAAAAAAAACCAAAAAAAAAAACATTGAATAAACCAACCAGGAAAAGGATTATTTCTCCCAAAATACTATTTATTACTTTGAACCATTCTTTCTTTGTGTAGAATAATAGCTGATTTGAGATAGATACCCACAAACCCTACACCTGCTCCCATATTTTGTATTGCGTTTTCATAGCAATCATTTGCTAACTACATCATAATCATACAATCAAAGGTCTGTGTAAAAAGTATTCAAAGTATGAGCTGGAGAGATAGTACAGCAGATATGGTGCTTGTCTTGCATGTGGCTGACTTGGGTTCAATCCCCAGCACCCACTATCATTGAACTGAGCCCACTTAGAGTGATTCCTAAATGCAGAGACAGGAGTAACTAACCCCTGAGCACTACTGGGTGTGGCCCAAAAACAAGCAAGCAAAAACTACTCAAAGTAGACAAAAGGCTTAAATCCAAAAGTTAAAACTATAAAACTCTTAAAAAGAAAACAAGAAAATATCTTTGAAATTAGATTTGGGAATAATTTCTTAGAATGACTTTAAAAGTACAGGCAACAAAAGTCAAATAGGTAAGTTGGACTACACCAAAACTGCAAACTTGTGAGTATCACTGTACACTGTCAAGAGAATGAAAGGGCAAACTATAAAATGGGAGTAAATATTTACGAACAGTATAGCCAACAAAGGATTACTCTCCAGGATATTTGAAGAATTCATACAATTCAATAACAAGAAGCATATAACCAATTCACATTACAGGCAAAGAACATAAATGGATATTTCTCCAAAGATGGCACATAAATGGCCAAGAAACAGCTGAAACGATATGCAAGATCACTAATTAGAAAAAGAATGCAGATAAAGCCCATATCAGAAGTATTAGGATAGTTACTGTTTAAAAACAAAACTAACCAGCAACAGCGTGAATGTAGATAAATTGGATGCTTTACTTCTGGTGAGAATGATTAAAAAAAAAAAAAACCCTCTCAAACATTACTAACCTACATTAACTTTTTTTTTTTAACTTCAGTAGTATACAATCCTAATCACAGTCCAAAGATGTGCATTGTGTGTGACAACCCCAAATTGTTTCAAGATACATAAAATGGGCACGTATTTCTTTAGAATATTTTGTGGGTTTTTTTGGACAGCTATAATTCTTACTAAATTTTGTCTTATACAGTGATGATTCTAACCACTTTTTATCTTCTCTTTTTGAGTTGTTTAACAAGGAATTTTGGTGGAAGAGTCCCCCAGTTTAATGCTTATGATTGAACCATGTCATGGGAATCATTGGAATTGTTCTTATGGCCCCCATATGCGCCAATAACACCACGTGGCATTGCTTCTTATTTGCATAGGCACATTAAAATGGGAAAATACTATACATACAAATAAGATCCTATTTAATAGAGATGGGAACATACAAATCTTGTAGTGCAGAGGGACCTTACACCCTGAACATTGACATAATGACCTGGCACAGACCTCAGAAGAAAGGGCATAATCCATTCTCCCCTGAACCAGGGAAGCCATCCACGAAACATCCAGGCTGGTTTATAACATCACCTGGAAGCAATCCTCTACCACGGAAGACCTACACTGCTCAGACTTTGACCTGCTCAAAAGAGACTTCCCTTAACACTGAGAAGACTTAACAACAACAACGACCTGCTTACAGGACAGGGCTCCCTGCATTGCCCTTTGATTGTGAGGTGAAAGGAGAGGATGCTCCACATCCTGACTTCAATGTGAGATATGCAGATTCCAGGATCTTTAATACAGAAACATGATACCAACAACAGAGACTGTGTGAAAAATAAAAGTGTGTTGGCACTACAGACAATGTATTGGATTGGACGATCTAGCTTGCCTGAAGCCTAGACTTGGTCTTATGCCAGGAAACTTCAGGGGTCGGGTCTCTTTGTACTTAGGCCAGGGTTATTTCTTTCCATGTCCCTCATATTTTGGTGGGCCTATGCAAACAACAATTGCCACTCTAGCGCCATTTTTACTGTGCTCCTTTGACTCTAATCTTTAAAAAGAACTCACTTAAAATTTGAGGTTAATGTAAGCTAATATGCATGTATATGGAAATGTAAGAAAATACTATGCCTGTAATGTTTAAGGAGTTACGTAAGTTTTATGGCTTTAGATTGCTTTGTGTACTGTTAAGAAATATTATAATGTGTTACAATCTGGGGACTTGAGGGACAAAGTAATTGTACATGGATTCTGTCTTATTTATCTTAATGTTCTTTGGCTGAAATTTCAAAGTTAAGATATCAGCAAGGGGACTTCTGAGAATTATGTTATGGGTGATTGTCCTTCCACTGTAACTTTACCTTGTCCTCTTTCTTTGTACCTTTGTTCTCATAATTAAAAAAAAAAAAAAAAAAAAAGGAAGACTTTTATTTATTTATTTATTTTGAATTAGGGATCAAAACTGGTTGGGCTCAACTTTTATTCCTGGCTTTGCCAGGACTCTAAGATCACTCGTGGAGGACACTGGAGATCAGATCCAAGTTGGCAGCATGCAAAGCAAGTGCCCTACTCAAAGTACTACCTCTCTGACACCTAAATGGGCAACTTTTACAGAAAAATAAAATGTTGATTCTACTTCCTTAAAAGAATAACTAGCATATGGTCCAAGAATTTCACTTCAAAGAAAATATCATGAAAAACAAATGGAAGCAAGGTATCAGAAATATCTGTACAACAGTGTTTGGAACATCAATGGTCCAGAACAGTCAAGAGGTGGGAGCAAACAAGTGGCCATCAGTGGATAAATTGGTGGAATTTGTGGCATATACACACATGGGATGTATCCTTATGCTGGCAACAAGACTGATGAGTTCTGGAGACAAGATAGCAAGTGAAATAGGCTAGTCACACACACACACATACACACACACAGTAAAACTATCTGACCACAGATACATCTTCGTTTATGTGTTTTTATTGCTGGGGATTGAACCTGTGAAGAATCATGTGCAAGGCAAACACCCTACCTGTTGACCTATCTCTCCAGTCCCTGACTCTATTTTACGAGGTGCCTGGTTGGTCAAAGTCACCCAATTAGAAAGTAGAATGGGGGCTGTGAAGTGCAGGGGTGGAGAACAGAGTTCTAATTTAATGGGCATGAGTTTTAGTTGTGGAAGAGGAGAAGGGACAAATGGCACTAAATTGAAGCGTACTAAATGCCACTGAGTATCTGAAAGTGAGTTAACTGGTGTTGTCTGCTGTGATTGTTTGATCACTGTTAAAAACAATACAAAAGGGCAATGCCTCTACTAGTCTTGCCATGGTCCACGTCTGCTTCACAAGGTTCCCCTATTCTTCTGTGATCAGAGCTGGGACACATCATGACAGCAAACCTTAGATCCAGCACCTGGTGGTGACGGTAGATGGTGACGGACCATCACCATGGTCCATCATGATGGTAGTGATGGTCTAATTCTCTCAAGATTAAAGGGCAAGAATCTATAATCATTAAGCTTCAACTCTTTCGTTTTGTTTTCCCCCTGCTACTTTTATTCTACTTGAGGTATCTATCTTGAGCATAATTCTTGCTGAAATCTAAGCTTAAGTGCATAAAAGAAAAAAGCACCACGACTTGAGCAGTGTGCTAACATGACATTCACTTATTGAGGAAGGTGATTTTCTTTCGTTGCCAAGACAGCAAAGTTGCTGTGGAAACCACACAAAAAACAGGGACACTTAACTGACACAAACTCCACTCACCTGCACAAAGATGCCCTTGTTCTTATACTCTTCATGGAGGCACTGAGAGAAGAAATCTACAAAAGCCTAAGAGGCAGTGGGAGGGAGAAGAAAACACACATGGGATATTAATCTCCCTGCTCTGTAGCCATAGAAACGAAAAATAATCATCTACCATCTACCACAATGGCTTCTAATCATTCTTTGGACTTCAAATGCAAATAAATAAGTAAGTAATAAGTAAGAAAGTAAGTAAATACATAAGTAAATAAGTAAAATAAAAAAGACCATAGAAGATACCAAACACCCCTAGTTGTTTCTAATGCCACCAATATTCTCTTAACCATACCTCAGCTCCACATCAAATATGAATTGAACTAGAAAAAGGCCTTTCTTCCTTTCTAGCTTTTAAAAATTATTTTCCCCTCAACTGCTTTCCAAGAAGAATTGTTTTCATATGCCACAAAGGATTCATTCCTTCTCCCCACTTGCCACTCAAATCGGAACACGAGATGAATTCTGTGCAATTTTGTTCCGTGGGGATTTTGTTGTCAGTGAAAAGAAGAAAAGAGCAAGCACCCTTGTGAGCCTCTGGGATGGCCAGATCCGAGATGTGTCTGAGATGAGCATGGCAGCCCTTCTTTGGAAGTGACTTTCTTATCTGGGTCATTTTTCAGAAGGTGGACCTGAACTTCACATCTGAAATCCAGAGTATCAATGATGCCTCTTAAGCGATAACTGAGGGACCCCTTTATAAGTCTTATGTTCTGAAAACAGAACAGCTAAGTTCACCAATCACATTAAAATCAGGGTGCATTGCTCTACACTTTGGAGCTTAGCAATGACAGAAGGAATATGGTTTGTGGGACACAGTGTCAAGCTTTCTCCCAAAGACAAGGTCACTGTTCATGTCTTCCCAGGGGATGGAATCATATCCTTCCCTGACATACTGCAAAATTTTATTCATTTGCTTGTTTTCCCCTAAATGCTTGCTGAATCTCAAGAGTCACTTTCATTTTAGAGGTGTACTCCATGCCTCAGTAATGTATGTGGAGATGGGGCCTGTGACTCATAGGTTATTGACAAAAAATGTATGCTAAGTTAGATAATCCAAAGAAGCGAACAGTGATAATGTAGAAAATGATGACATCCTATAGAGTGTTCTGGAAAGTTCTTGTCTCACTGCCGAAGTGACAAAGAAGATCTGTGAGTCCTGGCTAATGTGGCAAAAACAGTCCACACTCTAGATGTACATCCCTCTGTGTGGAACAAAACAAGCCATTTGTGAATCTGAGATCTTGGAGGCTCCATTTGCAAAGTCTATGACAATCAGTCCCGCTGATAATGAGTATTGAGTATTTTCTTTTTCCTCTCAGCCCATTTGAAAATGGCCAAGTATAGACCTACAAGATGGTTTTAGGCTATGTTCTCAGATGGAAGAGTATTTCTCTTATGCTGACATGATACTAAAAAGAATAAAGACTCACCTTTGTTGCAGAGTAGATGGTCAACATTGGGACAGGGTATACGCCACTGCCAGAGGAGATGTTCAGAATCACACCCTTAGATCTAAAAAAGAAGGAAATCAAACACAACTCTGAGTTACAGATTGAAATGTGAGATTCTTTGAAAGAGAATAACTTAAGTGGCTAGAGAGATAGTAAAAGGCAGCTTGCTTTGCACACAGCCAATCCCTGACATCTCATATGGTCCCCCAATGCTATCAGGAGTGATCCCTGATCACATAGCCCAAAATAAATCCTGAGCACCACCACTAGCACCACTTGGTTAAGTATCCAGTTTTGGGGTCACTATCTGGTGGTGCTCAGGATTTATTATGGGCTATGTGATTAGGGATCATTCCTGGTAGCCAAAGGGGGAGAAGGGAGAAGAGGACAAAGATGACAAGGATGAAGAAGAAGAAGAGAGGGAGGCGGAAGAGGAGGAGGAGGAAAAGGAGAGAAAATAACTTCTACCAATCAGTTCTCCTGGCTCTCATTGGCAAATGATCACTAGTCAATAATCCAGGAACTTGGATAGTGAAGTTGGTCAACAGCTTTGTTGTTAGTTCTAGGATCCTGTATGCCAAGCATATGCTCCAGCCCTTTGAGCCATCTCTCCATCCCTCAAATATAAAACCTTTAAAGTCAGATCCCAAAAGAGTGAAAGTTAAGAGAATTATTGTCTACCCTGCAAAATCCCCACCTTGTCCCAGTCACATATCCAAACGGTTCAGGTATTTCTTCAGTTTTTTCTCATAAAACACATAAATTGTGTGCCCTCACTCATTTAGAGCCAGGGAAGAAAAAAGCCAGGCTTAGAAGAAGCTGCAGGGAAAGATTTTCAGAGTTTCCTGGACCACTGCTCATTGCATCAACTGGATTGAGTCTTTGATTTGATACATGTATTTGGCCGAGGTAGTTGTGGTCCTTCCACAAAAACCTTACATATTTTATTCCTTTCCATGTAAATGAAATAAAATATGGCATCCAGGAATTAAAATTTAATGCTATCAAACATTCAACCCAGACTTCACCAAAAGTGAAGCTCTGAATGCTTCACTCGCCAAAACAATGAACTCCAAACAGAAAAGTTCACTTATAGAAAATAAATTCTTTCCCATCTTCCATATTAATATAGACCTATAACCAAGTATAGATCACAACTATGCAGGCATGCTATTTGAATTGTTTATTCCTTGAAGCAACTGAGGTTTGTTTCTCAATTACTTCTAGGGGGTAGAATTCGTTTTAATATGCAAAAACTCAGAACCAAGGGTACTTTATTCAAAGCACAGTAGATGCACTCTAAATACAGAAAAATAAATCCAAGTGAAAAGCAAAAATGCACTGGATCTAAGTAAATAAAAGAGCAGCATTTAAAACTGCACCAACAAGACAGGAAAGGAAAGAGAACACTTTCTCTAAAATCTGTGCTGCAAGAAGTTCATGTGTATGTCAGTCTAGCACAAAGCTTCCTCCCTAGCCTCTCTCCTCACCCCCCCCCCCCAAATTGCACATAATTCTCTCGTCTCTTCAAAGACAATACCACTTGGCGTAATTCTGATTGTATCATACATAACTCACGGCCTGGCCATCTAATCCTTGTACTGTATACAGTATCTAGTTTTTATGTAGGGATGAGGGTGAACATTTGGGGCTGCAGGCACAAAGGACTCATCTTGAAAATCAACGACCTTGTCAAGCTCTAATCCTCCATCTAAGCAGAATTAGTGACGTCGAGCCAGTTTCCATGGCACAGCCAGACTCCTGACAACTCTGTTCTATCAAGCAGAAGGACAAAATGGGCTGCGCTTAATTGCACGCAGAAACAAACATAAAACCCAAACCTGGTTAATCTCTCATTTTCCAGGGACTTGGGGAACATTCTAGACAGGAAGGTACATTAAGAATATGCACAAGTTCCATAATGAAGACTCATGTTGCTCATACTTTAGCGCTTTTCTGGTTTGTTATGACAAATACCCAAATAAACAAGTACTATTTTCTGTGATACCACAGTCTTAATTCATCACACTGATTACTTGCTAACAGCCATACAAGTGGTGCACCTTATTGAGAAGCTGCTAGGACTAAAATACTGCAGAAACAAAGAAAACACTGTGTCTGATAAGGAAACACCCTTTTGCATAAACAGTCTCGTTAATTACTAGCCTCCCACAAGCCAAACATTAAACGCACCGAACCCTAGGCAAGCTGGTGCTTTGCATTACTAACGTTCCACAAGCTTTGCTTTCTAGCAGGATTCTCTCTGACCTGTGAAATTCCTATTCCAAAGAGTCTCCTTAATTGTCATCTGAATTTGAGAAAAGAAATTGGGGGGGGGGGGCAAGTTCTTCTTTTCCCTGTAAATGCCCCCTGGGTTATCAGCCAGGATGGTATCTTTGTGCATTGCTCTCTAGAAATAACACAGTGTGGGGCCGGGTAGGTGGCGCTGGAGGTAAGGTGTCTGCCTTGCAAGCGCTAGCCAAGGAAGGACCGCGGTTCGATCCCCCGGCGTCCCATATGGTCCCCCCAAGCCAGGGGCGATTTCTGAGCACATAACCAGGAGTAACCCCTGAGCGTCAAACGGGTGTGGCCCAAAAAACCAAAAAAAAAAAAAAAAAAAAGAAATAACACAGTGTGTTTTAGTGAGAGGGAATAATTGATTCCTGCCTGCCCTTGGCCCCTAGCCATCACCACCCAGTGCAGTGGGGGAGATCAGGGGCATGGGGTCAAACCTAAATGGCATCTGGATGGTAGCCGAGGGTGGTTGTGCAAGAGATTCCCACCACCAACCTTCCTCAAGGCCGTTTCTTCCCAGGGACACAATATTCTCCTGGAGCAACACTGCTTTAAGGCAGAAAAGCCTGAAGGGTGCTGCAATGGATAGTTATCTCTCTCCTTCTCTCAAGACCCCCAAAATATATCAAAACAGAGCCGTGTGTCAGGAAAGAATCCTGAGACACAGATGTGGGGTATATAATTAGAACCAGCCATTCAAACATATTACAGGGTTTCCAGATGCAATACAGATACTGCATTGTGGGAGAAAGTTTGCAAACATTTGCCGCTGCCTGCCCTGCAGCACCATAACATGTCATAATTCCACCTTAAGCAATACAGTATGAAAGAGGCTATTTTTAGCTTCCCCACGGTTGCTATGGAAACCACCTTCGGGCTCCAGCTGTACACAATGTTTATAATTCCAGGGAAGTGGAAAAAAGCAAGTTGTGCCCACTAATGTAATTATGCACTGTCTACCTCTATGGTCATAATACCTTAGTTTGATTATAGCTACTTGTTTGGTGATAACCAGTTAGCCGTAGGCTACTGTTCCAGAAGGTTTGGAAAATCTCATACATCACAGGTAGAATCTGTGAGAGTCGAGGCGGCAACAAAGGCTCTTTAGAAAGGTCTTTGCTATACTCAATGGGGACGCAAGGCTGATGAAAAGGAAGGAAAGCAGCCACGGGAGAAGCACCACTTGGGGTGGTATACAGGGTGGTGCAAAGGGCAGCCCATAGTAGGCTCAGGAGGAAGGTGTCATACAGAACGTGCATGTGACAATACTTAAGAGGCATAAACCAGGAGGCTTTCAGAGGATCTAACTTTTTTGTTTGGGGGGGGGGCACATCTGGTGGTGCTCAGGGCTTACTCCTGGCTCTGTACTCAGGTATCACTGTTGGTGGGACCAAATGGGATCCCAGGGCTTTAAACTTGGGCCAGCTGCATGCAAGGCAAGCACCCTATCCACTGCCCTACCTTTCTGGCCTCTCACTGGTTTTGGTTTTTGTTTCATGAAATCTTATAGACTTATCACTGGTCTAGAAGAAACTGTCATCTTTTCATCCCTTTGGAACCCACCGAAATTCCTCGTGCAGCCTTTCTCCAGTAAAAAAGTGGACCACCGGAAGATAGGTAACAGCTGGGGCAAATTTTTGGCCGGGGCTCCCCTGGTTTGGGCTGTCTGGGAGCAGGCAGCGGTAAAAAGGTCTTCCCGGGAATATCCCAGGAACTCTCTCCACCCCCTCAGAATAGCAGGCAATTGAGTTTGTGACGGTGACTCACGCAGACTTTTTAATCCTGATCTAAAGGAACCCCCACAACCCTGGAGAGAGAAATAAAAAGGGAATTGAGTGCAAAAGGCCTCCACTGCTGATGACTCACGCTCCCCCCGTGTGACTCTGCCAGGCACATGACTTTGCCACTAAGACAGGGAGACCAGGTTCATTAGTCACTTAAATGAATTTTTCAAAGAAAGGATCTTCCCTATAAATAGTCATGAACTCTGTTCCTCTCCACTGTGTGTGAGCTTGTGACTCACCTTTCTACCATGCCAGGCAGCACCAACTGTGTCATCTGCAAGAGAAAAACAAAACATGGGTGATAGTTGAGGATGGCATAACCAGACAGTGAGGAGGCTCCATCCACACAGGATAGGGGCAATCAGAAAACCACTCACCACCCAATGGACTCACTGGAGACCCTTTTAGACCCTTTGGCTGTGTTAAGGGTGCGTAAAAAGGAATCCAAGGAAGGTACTACGGCTAACGAGGAATACCTGGGTGAACTTGGATCAAATGAGGCTTGGCTGAAAGGGAACACTGGTACACAGAACTGAAAGAATTCAACATTTGTAGTGCTGGCACTGGTTTTTCAAAGTGCATGAGTAGAAAAGGGCTATGTTGTCATAGGAAATAGCTTATCTACAAAGATGTTTTTAGACTTTTTCCAATGATGTTTTCCTTTCATAAAAAAAAAGCCCATCTGAAGAACCCCATAAAGTACCATGTTGGGAAATGATAAGTGTATCTTAATATCCATTTCTCTTGTTGGTTTAGCAATTTGTGAGGAAATATCTTTAAAGTAAGTTTATCAGTTATTTCCAGAACTCAACAATGAAAGCCACCTTTGTTTTCTAAGGGTATCATAACTGTTGACTAAATATAGATTAAACAATAAGATGCCACATTCTAGACATCCCCCCCTAAAACTTATAGGTTGTGAAGAGTTAAGACACGCACTGGCTTAGTTCAAGCTGCTTCCTAGTTAAGTACTAAAGTTTGAACAGAAATTCTTGGTCCAGAAAGACAGGACAAGGGAAAAGACCCAATAGTCTGACATCCTGTGAAACCACTCCCCAGTCCCTCCTTTTGAGTCCCTGCCAGGATGTGATCCCCCAAACCACAGCCAGAGCACAGAGCTCAGAACAGCCCCTTAGCACAGCCTAGTGTGGCCCAAGCCCCATATCTCAAAAGGAACTAGGGTTTCCTTTGGCTTTTAGCCATTGGTGCTCTGGTATGACTTCTGGTTCTGTGCTTAGGGATCACTCGTGACAGTATTTGCCATGCCAGGGATTGAACTGGAGTCTGCAGCAGGTAAAGCAAGTACCTCAACCCCTGTACTATTTTTCTGGCCTCAAGAACAGGAGTTCTTGGCTCCTTAATCTCATCAGTTATTAAAGAAACAAATGCAGCTTTATTGCTGAAAAGTAGGCAAGCATGCCAAGCACAGGGAATGTACCTTTTTCATCTTAAAGACAATGATAAGCACTTTTTTCCTTTTCCTCCTAAAGACAGTGTAAGAAAAGCAAAGGCATCTTGATTTTTCAGGATAGAATTGACACAGTGGAGCTCCCAACTGAGATGCCAAGCCTGGATTTGCCTATTTTTCTGGTAAAAGGAAAAAGAAGAGATCATATGAATTTTGCCTAAAGCACTCTGGATCTTGCTCACCTTTCTACTGAAAACTGAAAACTACTATATTTTTCATGGCCAATCCCTCAGAGAATAAGGCAAATCAAGCAAAGACTGTCCACTGAGCTCTAATATTCTTAATGCTGACATTTTTTTTTTTAGCTTTTGTTTGTTTGGGCCACACCCAAAAATACTTAGGAGTTACTCCTGACTCTAAACTCAAGAATTACTCTTGGGAAGAATTACTCTTAGGGCCGGAGAGATAGCATGAAGGTAAGGCATTTGCCTTGCATGCAGAAGGACTGTGGTTTGAATCCCAGCATCCCATATGGTCCCCAGAGTCTGCCAGGGGCGATTGCTGAGTGTAGAGCCAGGAGTAACCTCTGAACACTGCCAGGTGTGACCCAAAAACAAACAAACAAACAAACAAAATTACTCTTGGGACCATGTGGGATGCCAAGACTGAACCTGGATTGGCCACATGCAAGGCAAGTGCCCTACCCACTGTATTATTGCTCCAGCCCCCCCCCCCCGCCCCAATAATCTTGACAACTTTCTTAGGTAATAATAGATGTTTCTGCTGGTTAAAAAGCCTCCTTCCATCTTACTTCCCCAACTCTCTATTTTTCACATCTTTCTCACATTATTGCTCCAGCCCCCCCCCCCCTGCCCCAATAATCTTGACAACTTTCTTAGGTAATAATAGATGTTTCTGCTGGTTAAAAAGCCTCCTTCCATCTTACTTCCCCAACTCTCTATTTTTCACATCTTTCTCACAGTGCTTCTGGCCTTTAGGTTGAGTTGTATTTATAAAGAAGGAAGCTGAAGTAGTACACAAAATTTCCAAATTTTCTCTTTGGAGAGGGGAAAACCCCAGTTGTTCCCTGTGCATCACTCAGTGATCCCTGAGCAGAGACAGGTGAAAATTTTGAGCACAGCATGGCATGTGGCCCATGTGCCTTACCCAAGTGAAAATAAAAATAAAAATAAAAAGACATATTTTCCCCTCAACCTGTCTTTGCTCTTTATAGTACAGATGCGATGGAGGGACCCTAACAAAACGGTTTGCTTAAACCTGCAGTTAGTTCCCTTAGATCCTCATTGTTCCAGCTGCAGAACAATGAAATAAAGAGGCAAAACTCTAAGATTTTGGGACCTACAACATCGAACTTTGACTACCTAACTAGCTTTTTATTTGAGAAAGAAATGAATTTCAATTTTGTTGAAGTCACGACCAGATTGGTGTTACAGCAGCCAAACCCAGAATTCTAATATAATTGACCATTTGTGTTGATAAAGGCCAACTGATGTTAACATTCTAAGACTTAAAAAAGAAACAATCCCCGGAGCAAACTCAATCAGAAATTATGTTGCTAGTCGAGTGGCCTCAACACTTTACAATTTTAAAAAACACAGTCTTATTTCTGCTCTTTTCTCCGTTTGCCTGACCCAAATTCAAAATGTTCCCACTGGGATCTCAAACCAAATTTTGTATGGAACTAAATCAAAGGAAAGGCAGATTTCAGAGTTTATCCTTTCAACATAGTCAGTCCTTTTCAGATTAAACAATATGATGGCAGATGTGTTTATACGATTTGTCTTTTCAGAGAAGCACACAGCAACTGCACAAAAGACAGCACTGAATGTAGAAAATAGGCTGAGTACCTAGGAGGGGTTCATATTTCCAACTTCAGCCCTTCCACCAGTATGGCAAGTCAGCGTCCTTCCCTCCCCAGTGGAGTCCTTATGTAATGTATGAAGACATCACCTATACTCCAAGCCATTGCATTCTGAATCTCTAAAAAGGTATGTAGATAGGGGCTTATTAACAATATAGCAGGTAGGGCATATGCCTTTGCATGTGGCAGACCTGGGTTTGATCCCTGACACCCCAGATAGTCCCTCTTCCAGGAGTGATCTCAGAATACACAGATAAGAGTAAAGAATGAGTACAGCTGGGTATGGCCCCAAACCAAACCAAAAGTGTGTAGGTAATATATACAATTTAGATCTCAGAATACCTCTGGTCAGCATGTATGATTCTTGTAGGACAGCTATAGTACCATGAAGAGATTGTGGGGTCAGAGGGATAGTATAGTGGGTAAGACACTTGCTTAACATGTCTGATCTGGATTCAATCCCTGACATCACATCTGATTCCGAGTCTGCATGGAGTAATTCCTGAGTGGAAAATGAGTAGTAACTCCTGAACATAGACGGATGTGGGGCCCCACCCAAAAAAGAATAAAAAACCATGATACATTTTGAAGTCACCCAGCTCAATTCCTTCACAAGTTTCCATCAATATTTAAAAATACTTCAGCCAGCTAGAACTTCCTTTGGGGAAATAGAAAATTTATTTCCCCCCAGTACATGGATTGAACCCAGGGTCACTCACACACATGTAAGTCAGATTCTTTACCACTGAGCCACATTCCTGGCCTCTGGAATTGTTCTAAATTCCTAACTCTGAGAATATGCATTAAAAAAACACTGATTTTTACACTTACATGGATAAATTTATGAAATGTAAATTATCCCTCAGTAAAGCTGTTTTTTTTTAAAACATCATTATAATAATTATCTGGATAAGATAGAACTGGAATCACAAAATACATGTGATGCCACTTCATCAAACCCAGGAGATAACAACTCTCAAAGTGCTCTATGCAAGTTAATTGACAGCCTGGAGCAACAAGAGATAATGAAGAGACATTCTTCGGTTCTGCCAAGGCCTTGCTCTGTGCTCAAGTCAGAATGGGTGGGTGGCAGAGCTCCAATTCAGCAAAACTGACAAATAAACACATTTTCATCAGACACTGCTATGAATTGACAGTGCTATGAATAAGACAGAGGGAGGGTAGAGGTCACTGATGATTAGCTATGTTTAGTTATGGGAGTTCATCAAGCAAAAGAAGTAAAAGAAAATCCTAAATGCAACAGAATTCACAAAGGAAAACCACTCCAAGAAACTACAATATAAATTGTAAAGCTGATGACAATAAAAACAAAACCTTCTTGCTGAAAGAAGTATAACAACAAGTAAAAAATAAACCAGCATTCTGTATGTGTGTCATGCAATATCCACATCAGACTAATACAAACTTATGAAAAATAGGCCTATTAACAGGTATGGACTTTTTATCGTACAAATACATACACCAGGGGCTGGAGCGATAGGACAGCGGTAGGGCATTTGCCTTTCACACGGCTGCCCAGGACGAACCTAGGTTCTATCCCCAGTGTCCCATATGGTCACCTGAGCCAGGAGGGATTTCTGAGTTATAGCCAGGAGTAACCCTCTGAGCACTGCTGCCAGGAGTGGCCCAAAACTCAAAAAACGAAAACAAAAAAAAAAAAACAAAAAAAAATGCATTTGTAGCAGAATTTGAAAACATTTATTCAGCATATTTCACCAGGAAACCACATTGCTTAAGTTAATGTATAATAAAGAGGTCCCAAAGTTTTGAGAAAAGAAGCTATTATTCAGTTTCTCCAAAGCCCTGAGTTAACTAGAATCAGAATGGGGGGGGGGGGAATCTGTCAATAAAAATATTCTCACCCCTAAGTTTGGGTGCATGTGGGAGTGTCTCATTTATTGGCTTCTCCTTTTAAATTTTAACTTGAAATGATTTCTCTGTGCCATGAAATGAAACATCTTTTATGCAATACTGAACCACCTGAGAAATGTTTATGTGAAATCAATTTGCTTTTATAAAAGTGATTAATCCTTTCATTAGATTTAGATTATCTTCTCCTTTAATCAGATTATGGGTCATACTAAATTCAACTTTAAGCTTCCTTTATTTGGGTATATCTATACAAATAATTCTTAAAATTATGTGAGTAAACAGAGAGGTTTCACCATGTGCACACACAATTTCATTCTCTTTAACGCCAAGTCTGACACAGGATATTTCAAAGGAGCTATTAGAGCTCTCATCTTATTTTATATGCATTGGTTGTTATCTCCAATATCTGGCTATTTATATCATATACCAAGTATTTCTATGAAATGACTAGCTGAACTCAATTTCACAGCTCACAAGCTGTTTTGGAGTTAACTTAACATGCTAATTTTAGAACATCTGCAGGTGATAATTGTTACACTAGGAAATTTTTTTGTTCCTCTTAAGATATTGCTAAAATGAGTTTATCATAATATGTAATTCAGTGATTAAAAATATTAGACAAGAGCTAGGGATGTAACTTAGCAGTAAAGTGTCTGTCTTGCATGTGTGAGATCTGGGTTCAACTCTCAGCAACGCGCGCACACACACACACACACACACACACACACACACACACACACACACACACGAAAAATGTAGTAGTAAGCTTGGTTTCTATATTTATTTTTCCCTATATTAAGGTGTTATTTTTTGTTGTTGTTGTTGTTGTTGCTGTTCTGGAGAGTTTGGGCCATGCCCAGCAGTGCTCAGGGGTTACTCCTGGCTCTGCACTCAGAAATTGCTCCTAGCAGGCTTGGGGGTGCCATATGAGATGCCAGGGATCAAACCCGGGTCTGTCCTGGTCGTGAAAGGCAAACACCCTAATGCTGTGCTATCTCTCTGGCCCCACCTCTATATTAAGGTTTATTTCTAAAAGCATATAGCACACATCTTGAGTTCTTTCTCAGAGGTCCAAGAGACAGTGCAGTGGATAGGGTACTGCCTTACATGTAGCCAACGCTGGTTTGATTCCTGGTACCACATGAGGTCCCCAAAGCCTCCTCTAGGAGTGACTTCTAAATACAGAGAGGAGTAAACCTTGAGTTTACTCCCATGCCCCAAAAAAGAAGAGACATCACGGAAGGTAAATTGCTTTACATTGAGCCAATCCCAGTTCTAATTCCAGTAGTGTGTAGTTCCCTAAGCACCACCAGGGGTCACCAGGGTCACAGAGTCAGCAACAGATTCCCAGCACTATCAGGTATGGTCCCCAAATCCTTCAAATTAAAAATATATCTTTTTTAATTAAGTACAAGTTCTTCCTGAAATTAGATAAAATTTGCTTTAATAGCACCTTTACAAAATGCGAACTTCAAATTCTTGCAGAAAAATGAATTGTTTCCTAGTTAGATATTTAAGTGATTGCCATTTGTCCTCGCCACAGAAGCCTAAAATCAAAGATACATATATGTTTTTCATTGCACCTATCACATCACCTTATATGTGATCTTTTATGATTAGCATTACTTTTGGAAGGAAAAAGAATCATTTTGGAGGTAGATCAACTATACTCTTTCAACAGTGAAGTGTACTGCTATTTATTACTACAGCTATGGAAATCGTGGCTGAAAAACAGACAAGAAACTCAGTTAGTGATACAAATAGTATTTTAGGGGATTTAGCTGAGATACCTAACTCAAAAATGCTTGACAATTTTTTGCTGCAATGTAGCCATCTGTGGGGATTAGAAATGACTTCCTTTCTTAGCATGCTAAATATTTCTCATATTTTTGGCAATGGCGTCCCATGGCTTCTGTAATTAGATAAGCCTTGCAGTTCATCTTATTTCTAGAAGAAGTCACCATAAATTAGATTTTTCCCTTTTATGTGTTCAGCATCAGTAAGATCACTGCTGGAGGATTTGGAGGACTCAACAAGGTACTGGAGATCAAACCTGGGCCAGTGAGTGCAAGGCAAATGCTCTACCTGCCATTCTGTCATTCTGGCTCCAGAGTCCCCTCTTCATTGATGAACACATCTTTGTGCTAAGAGACTTCATGATCAACTGTCTCTGACTCCATATTACTTAACCTGAAACTCCGATCCACACCTTAACAAGTTTTTTTTTTTTTTGATTGTGACATATTCTGGGTTGTTCTACATTAAAAGGACATCCCAAATGAGGAAAAAAAAAGTTTCTAGAATAGAGGGCTACATGAAAACAAAAAGCACTGATTAAATAAGTCATTAATTTAGAGATTCTAAATAAAAACAAAAATAATTCTAGTGTCATATGCTGTTTTCCCAAATTTAGGGAAAGTCTTTCTATTACATTTTCTATTACATTTCTATTACATATTTCTGATTTTCCCAGAAACAAAGTTACATTGGGGGGAAAAAACTGCTTAAAAGTTCTCCAAGAAATTTTCATCCAGATATAAGGCATATTTCCTACAATCTACTTTTCAGCAGGAAAGAACCTTAGAACCATTCTAATGCTTACACTTTTGACAGAAAACAACTGGGCAAACCCACCATTTTGTAGTTGTATCTGAAGCTGGATTACTACAAGACCCTAAGGACTAATGGAACCCCATCATTTGGAAAATTTCAGGAACCTGATTTTAGCTGCATCCAAAATGGACTCAAGACTCCCCATAGTATATGGAATGCCCTCATCAAGAAAGCCTGCCGTTGGATATTAGAGATAAGGGTGATTATCTTCTTTCTATAGTTTATTAATTTCTTAATTTGTCAACTTGAATTCTCAGAGCAGGGCAAGGGGCTAATTTCCTAGCAAAATCCCTAAATTAAATACAACTAGACTACTAAAAGATTTCTTCTCACTTCCAAATTAATGGAGGGCTCCCCCTACTGGTACTGCCTGAGGCAAACTCATTCAGAAAAACCAAAGGTGCATTCCAGCTCCCACCATCCATCCATGGATCGGTCCACTTGGCCCCTACCAGTAGACAGGGCAGAGCGCTATTGACTAGGTAGCAAAGCACTATTTAAGGAGGGTAGGAGTGGTAATTAGCTTTTCAAAAGCAAAGACCTCACCCTCCAAGTGTTTTATTTCCGAAAATCATGGGGATGAAAAGGGTAGACTGAGCCTGTCATCCCATCATCATCTTCTCCACCAATTCCTCAGTTTGAGTCACTACCACAAATGGAAAATGCCAAGTAGGCAACAGATTATGAGGTTTAGGGGAAGTGGACCAGCAGTAAGGATTAAATGCAGGACCTCATTCATGCAAGGCAGGTCCTTCTATCCTTGAGCTATATCCTTGCCCCCAGGTAACAAATTAGTGCAATAAAGAAGCAATAGGGATTAGAGGGAACTACAGTCATCTGGAGGGTCCAGACTTATTGACTCCTGAGCATCTCAGCTGCTATTCAACTCTCATTATCACTGCTTACTATGGAGCAGGGCAGGTCTTGAATCCTATTTTCATACATCCTCCAAAGACTAGACATCTGGCAATGAAATTGGCCCTATTTAGAAAACAGTGCTTGATTCAATAACAAAAAATATATACTAGGAGGCACAACCAGATCATAAACCAAAGTGCTGTCAATAAGGGGGTATACCTTTACTCCCTTGTGCTGGCAGGACCGAAGATTAGCTAAGCCTCACAAACTGCTTCTGTGTAAGTACAACCAGGGCCAGAAGGAGAAGTCAACAGGTTGAGCACAGGCTTTGTATGCAAGAGGCCCACATCAATCCCCAGTACAGTCTGTTCCAACTGCTGACAGGAACAATCTCTGAGCACAAACCAGGAGTAGCCCCTGAACATCACTGGGTGTGGCCCAAAGGCCAAATAAAGAAAAGCAACAGTTGATTTAAGTTCGGTCGTCTAGGGATACATAACACTGAGTTTCTAGTAACCAAAGAACTAGAATTTCCAGATTTGGGAGGTGGATGGTAGGAGCAGTTATGCTTGGGTCACACCTGAAGGTGGTCAGGGGCTATTCCTGGCTGTATTTCAGAGTGACTCCTGGTGGTATTTGGGAAGCAGAATATGTAGTGCCAGGGAGTAAAAACATTTAACCCTCTCACCTTCAGACGATATATGAAGCTCACCATGAAGAGGGGTGAATTCTTGGCTTGGGGGACCACAGGGAATGCCGGGGGATCAAACCGTGGTCTGTCCTGGGTCAGCTGTGTGTAAATGCCCTACCACTGTGCATGGCTCCAGCCCCCAGATTTAACTTTCTTTCTCACATTTTCCCTTCTCCTCTCCTTTCCTACTCTTCCCTCTCTTCCACTTCTCCCTGACTCCACGAACATGTTTAAAATGTTCTTTCCTCTTTTCCTCCCTCCCTCCCTCCCTCCCTCCCTCCCTCCCTCCCTCCCTCCCTCCCTCCCTCCCTCCCTCCTTCCCTCCCTCCCTCCCTTCTTCCTTCCTTCCCTCCCTCCTTCCCTCCCTCCCTCCCTCCTTCCTTCCCTCCCTCCTTCCCTCCCTCCCTCCCTCCTTCCCTCCCTCCCTCCCTCCCTTCCTTCCTTCCTTCCTTCCTTCCTTCCTTCCTTCCTTCCTTCCTTCCTTCCTTCCTTCCTTCCTTCCTTCCTTCCTTCCTTCCTTCCTTCCATTTTTGTTTTTAGGTCACACCTGGTGGCGCTCACAGGTTACTCCTGGCTCTGTACTCAGAAATTGCTCCTGGCAGGCTCGGGGGACCATCAGGGATGTCGGGAATAGAACCAGGGTCCGTTTATGTGAGATAATCTCTATATGAAATGTTCCTTTTTTTTTTAAATCTAAGTTTTTTCAACCACTGATAACACAACATGGGTTCAAATGCCCATATCAATTGAACATTTGATAGAGAACTATATTATGATATCCTGCTTATGACTCCCATCCCCAAATAAAGCAAACAAGGGGCCAGAAAGATAGTACAGTGGGTAGGACATTTGTCTTGTACATGGCCAAACTGGGTTTGGTCCCCAGAGTTCCACATATTTCCCCAAGCACCACCAGGAGTAATTCCTGAGTGCAGAGCCAGGAGTAAAGTCCTGATCCCAACAATTGGCCCCCAAAACCAAACCAACAAATAAAAGGCTAGGTATATCTCCTGAGCACTGACAGGTGCGGCCTCCAAAACCACAAAGCAAACAAAACTCAGTGCTATACTTTACACTCAGTAAAGGTTGCTGACATATTTTACTTCAGGTCATGTCTCCAACTTTTCATTCGCAGCTCTACAATGTCAGAAGACCCTGCATGGATCAGAATAGGAACCTGGAATTTTCCTAGATGATTTGGGTGAGGACAAGCCCAACTGTTGTCAGTGAGTGTTTCCACACCAATCCTGTCCTGTCAGAAAAAATGTTCCCTGACTCGGGCAGGTCAGGCTATATATGTTTGGGGCAATGTTCACTGGAGAAACCTAGGAGGATCTTTAGTTTTTGGCTTTGGGCTACACTCAGCAGTGTTGAACAGTACTCCTGGCTCTCCAACTCAAGAATTAGTCCTGGGGGCTGGAGAGATGGTGCAGCGGTAGGGCATTTGCCTTGCATGTGGCTGATACGAGACGGACAGGGTTCCATCTCTGGCATCCCATATGGTCCCCAAAGCCAGGAACGATTTCTGAGTGCATAGCCAGGAGTAACCCCTGAGCTTCACTGGCTGTGGCCCAAAATCAAAATAAATTAAAAAAAAAAAAAAAAGAATTAGTCCTGGAAGTGCTTGGAGAACCCCATGGGTGGGAACTGAACTCAGGTCAACTGCATGAACCACTGTAATATCAGTCTGGTTCTGCCTATGGGGTTTTTCTGGCAGTTCTGGGGACTGAACCCAGCTTCACAGACAAAAACTGCATCACTTCCCCAGCCCCAAATAGAGAATATCGAGGTCCTAAAATTGACTGAAAAACAAAACCAAATACAATCCTAACTGGTGGCCTAAAGAAGTCAACTCCAAATCTGGCAAGCATTAAAACAAGTGATCTCAAGATGGAAGATAAGTTGTTTTGTTTTGGCTTTGGTTTGGTTTTTGAGCCATTCCCGGTGATGCTCAAAGGTTAATCCTGGCTCGGCACTGAAGGTTCATTTCTGGCTGTGTTTGGGGAACACACAGATGTCGGGGATCCAACCAAGGTTGGCTGCATGCAAGGCACATGGCCTACCTGTTGTGCTATTGTTCCGGCCCAGAAATCAGGTTCTCAAATCTGTTTTCATGAGCCCACTATTCCACTGTTTCTTTCTTCCTTTTTCTTTTTCTTTATTTTTTGAGCCACACCCAGTGACGCTCAGGGGTTACTCCTGGTCACAAGCTCAGAAATCACTCCTGGCTTGGGGGACCACATGGGATGCCAGGGGATCAAACAGCGATCCATCCTGGGTCAGCTGCATGCAAGGCAAAAACCCTACCACTGCATCATAGCTCTAACCCCCGCCATTGTTTCTTAATTTCCTAGAATTCCCCTGGATTTGATCACCACTTTATCCTAAGATGATCAACAAATACCTTTGGTTTGAACATCCCACTTTTATTTTTCCTCTATGGGAATGTGGGACTTGTGTGTTCTGTGGGGAATTTTTCTGGTTTAGGGCCACATTTGGCAGTCCTGGGGGCAACACCTTGCTTGGTGCTCAGCGGATCCTGTGGTGCCAGGCATCCAACCCAGGGCTTTGGTATGCAGAGTGTAAGAATGGCCCTAGGAATTCTCTCCCTGTGGTGTTTGTTTGTTTGTTTGTTTGTTTGTTTTGGAGCCACACTGAGTGATGCTCAGGGGCCACTCCTGGCTCTATGCTCAAGAATTATTCTTGGGGGCTCAGGACACTACTATATGGGATTCTGGGAGTCAAACCTGGGTTGGACACGTGCAAGGCATCATACCTACTATATTACTCCAGCCTCAATGGTGGTGTTTTTATTGATAGTTTACCTAATATTACAGAACGTAGAGTAAACAGACCTAAAGAAACATGAAACCAAGTCATTCAATGCTCAGAGTGTAGCTCTGGAGTCCTGCCCAGCAAATACCTGCAAATTAGAGGTAACCTTTCAGGTTACAAGTGCAAGCTGAGGCCAGTCCATTCTGGTGGCTTCTAGATAGTCACCCTGTCTCAGGCTGTCTCATGAGGGCAACATGTGAGCTGAAACGGAGATGACGGAGTGTGCTTTTTTAGATACCTGAGCCCTCGACACTCACTGCTGTGTACTTACTAGTGCCTCTGTCCCTTGGCTGTCGAATCACCATCAATCCCTGCAAGATTCAGTACCTAGACTAATTTTCGTCATCTTCTAAGTTCTTCCAGGGCTCCAAACAGTCACTGTTACTAAAAATGCAGCCCCACTGCGAGTCACATAACAAACTCAAAGAAGGGACAATAGCATCATTCATCATATTAAAGCATGAGGCCACTCACAGCAGCATGAGTGAGTCTAACCCAGTGAGCATCAGACATAGAACTTTATCAAGGTGAGTGACATAGGCAGCCTAGGTAAGATAAAAATACCAACCATCGATGATGGATGGCTGCATCTCCCTGTCACCAAAAAAGTCTTTTAGAAAGGTCCATCACTTTCCCAGTCTGCTTCTTCTGAAGTTTCTTCTGGCATAGCACTTGTGTTCCTGCTCATCACACGTTCTGGCTTTTCCGGCCTTTTGTTAAAAAACCACTGCATGCCATTGGTCTCCCCCTGTTGGAGTCCAACATCTTTCTGCCCAGACAAGTCTGCTGTGCTACAAGGACTAGGGAATCACTTGGACCTGCCTCGGGTGGAGGCTGGAGAAACTAAAGTCAAACGGTTTATTTGTAGCTAATGTAACAATTCTGCAGGACAAATTTTAAATATATATTTTTTATCATTAATACATCACAATAAATTACAAACACTTTTGTTTAGTTTTTGTTTTGGGGCCATACCCAGCTGTGCTCAGGAATTATTCCTGGCTCATTCCTGGGGGTGCTTGGGGGATCATATGGGATGCCAAGGATTGGTCCCAGTTCAGCCACATGGAAGGCAAATATCTTACATGCTGTGCTATTGTGCTGGTTGCCATATGCATATAGTTTTGGGGTGTTTTTTTTTTTTTTCGGTTTTTGGGTTTGGGGTCACACCTGGTGGCACTCAGAAGCCACTCCTCTTGGCTCTGTGTTCAGAAGTCATTCCTGGCAGGCTCGGGGGACCAGATGGGATGCCGGGATTCTAACCAGGGTCTATCCTGTGTTGGCCACGTGCAAGGCAAACACCTTATTGCTGTGCTATTATTTCAGCCCAGATGCACATAGTTTTAATAATCTTTTTTGTTGTTATTGTTTTGGGGCCACATCTGGTAGCACTTAAGGCTCTGTGCTCAGAAATTACTCTGGCAGGCTCGAGATGCCTGAGATTGAACCCAGGTTGACTTTATGCAAGGAAAACACCCTATCTGCTATGCGATTGCTCTGGCCTCAATAATCATAATTGTTAAGAGTTTGGCAAAATGTACCATAAAGATGACCTAAACAACATTATCCAATTCAGGCATATTTCAAAAAGGCAAAACTGCAAAACATACAAATTCTGACTAAAAATGATATTGCTATTGATAAAACAAACAAACAAACAAACAAAAATAACCTTGTTTGTTCAACAATAAAACCAGGGCTAAGGACAGAGTTCAGAAGATTCCATAGCACCTCATGACCTGGTCACTGCTGGGATGGGACTGGTGGTGGTTCTTAGCACTTTTGAACCCCAGAATCTCCACAATGTTGGATTCAAGCATTGAACTGCTCTCTCTGCTAGTTTTTGGAGCATCACCAGGACAGGCTCCAGGTAACTTGAGAACCACTTGGGAACTGAGATTGCACCCTCCCAGAGTAAATAAAATCGAGGCTGTAAAAAATGAAAACAACCACCACTACCACCACCACCAGAACAACAAAAAACTACAGTGGCATCTTTCGGAGCTCTTTCTATGATCAGAGCATCTTCAAAGAGGTTTATATCTACTACCTTATTTGATTTCCAAAACAATTCCACGAGATAAAGAGAATTACCATCCTTAACAGGGGTGGCAGAGGTGGAAGGCAGAGCTCAAAGTGTCAAGGGTCTGTAACTTGCTAGGGTCATCTAACTAGGAAATTATGGAGTTATTTAATTTACCTAAAGTCTTGTATAATCAATGTAAAGTGATTTCACTCATATACAATGCCAAAGACAGCAACTATAAAACCGCTCATGTTTTATATCATTGGCTTAGTGCTGTGGTTCTTGTCCTGTATCTACTCAAAGATCTGCTTGTTAGAAATTGAATCTTAACTAGGCTGAATCATACGTGAGCAAAAACCTAGACTATGAGCAAAAGACATAGTGACTATTTGTTCCATATATTGATTGCTATTTTCTCAATGATTTCATCTAAAGAAGCTTCACACAGTCAGCTACCAAATGCCATTTGGTATGCCAGTAACAAAGGGTAACTTTCATTTTGTTAAAACTGGTTTACGGGACTTAACCAAACTGCTAACACACCATAAAGAGTAAACTAATATGGCCAGAGCAATATAGTACCAATGTGTAGGGCACCTTGCACACGGTGCTCCTGGATTTGATATCTAGTACCCCCATCAGGAGTGATTTCTGAATGCAAAACCTTGAGTAAGTCCTGAGCATAACTGGGCATGGCCCCCAAAGCCCCCAAATTAAAAAAAAAATCAATAAATGTGAGCAACACAGGAAAGGCATAAACAGGTAAGATAGTTGGACAGGGCCAGGAGAGAAAGCATAGTGAATAATGCATTTGTTTTGCTGGCAGCCAACCTAAATTTGATCCCCCAAATCCCATATGATCCCCCAAGAACTGCCAGGAATAATTCCTGAATCATGCTTCTCAGAGACATGGTAACAAAAGAATCTTTTTTAAATAAATGTAACCCCATCCCCCCTTAGTGTGGAAGTAACCAGGAGTCACTCATGTGAGAGATGGTCACATCTCAGCAGTTCAATGCTCAGGAGACCATGCTGTGCTGAGATCGAACTCAGAACCCATGGCATGACACGACACATGCAAGACATGTACTCTACCACATGAGCTAATTCCCTGTTGGTCCATAAGAATCCTTCCTTAACCCTCCCCATTTAACATTAAAAAGAAGCAAGACTAGACATAATGTAAAATTTAACAAGTTCTAATTTGAATTGATATGGTCCATTCTAATTACTTTGAGTTAAAGTCTTTTGAGTTCCTTAAATAAACTTGTACACAGGAGTTATTAGAAATGAATTTGGCTTTCTATCAGTTGTTCACATTGAAAGTATCTGATACCTCCCATAGAAATTCTAGCAGAGGCAGTATTTCTGCTGTTTTGGTATGAATTCAAGGTATGGAATTTTACTTAAGGGAGACATTAAACATAAGGGAGGCAGTCGTCCTGTTTGAACTGGGCCAGATCCGTAAACTCTTTTCTCAAACAAGATGTAAACCAAGCCATTAAAGATTATGGCTATATTGGCCCATGCAGAATAAGGCTGGCCATCTTGGGAGGGGGGTGGGCCAAGCTCCTACTCTGCCAAAGTCATGTTGCTGCCTCCATCAGCCAGAATCACCATTTTCCCAACGTCCTGTCTCATCACTGACCCTCTATGATTTCCTTTGGAGACACTGATCTGACCAAACTTCAGGTATGCTGGTTTTGGTACTGATATCACCAGGGCTTTTTGGAGTGAGTGCAGGTACGCTCCCCACGTATCTTCCTTCTTCCAGGAGGTTTGGAGCTAAGTGCATACCCCTGAAAGTCGTAATATCAGGAAAAGTGCTTTGAATTTCTGGACAATGTCATTTGTTTGATGCCATTGTCTCTATAGGAACACTCCAATTTAGCAGAATGAACAGCTAACAATAACCTAAACCTTTTGCCAATGTATTAATAATTTCATTTGGAGATAAATTTAACAAATGTGCTTGCTACATTCTTTTTTTCCTTCTCTTTCATTTTATTTTCAATAATTTTGCTTTCAATTATCTGGAAACACATGTATTATGATCAACTATGTGATGCATTTTCTTTAAATAAATAAAATGAAAAAATAAGAGAACACAAAATAGTCTCACTCATCTATGGGTTTTAAGAAAAATAAAAGACATTATTGTAATAATACTCAAAGACAATAGAGATGAGGGCTAGAAGGACAGATCATGATATGAGGCTTACCACAAAGAGTGGTGAGTGCAGTTAAGAGAAATAACTACAATGACAACTATCAGGACAATGGTAGTAAGTGAGAGAAGTAGTATGCCTGTCTCGAATACAGGCAAGGGGATGAGGGAGGAGGGAGATAGGGGCATTGGTGGTGGGAATGTTGCACTAGTGAAGGGGGAATGTTCATTTTTTATAACTGAAATTCAACTACAAACATGATTGTAATCACGGTGCTTATATAAAGGTATTATTTAAAAAAGGGGGGGCGAGGTGGCGCTAGAGGTAAGCCTTGCAAGCGCTAGCCAAGGATCAGGACTGCGGTTTGATCCCCTGGCGTCCCATATGGTCCCCCAAGGCAGGGGCAATTTCTGAGCACTTAGCCAGGAGTAACCCCTCAGCATCAAACGGATGTGGCTGAAAACCCCAAAAAAAAAAAAAGTCACATAAGTACAACAAATAAAACCAACAATAGAACGCTCAATTAACAACAACAAAAAAATTGGACATCCCACTTCGAGATGACAATTTTACTTTTTTTTTTTTTTTTTTTTTTGGTTTTTGGATCACACATGGCAGCACTCAGGGGTTACTTCTGGCAGGCATGGGGGACCATATGGGATGCCGGGATTCAAACCACCATCCTTTTGCATGCAAGGCAAACACCCTACCTTCATGCTATCTCTCTGGCCCTCGAGATGACAATTTTAACTAATTTTCTCTAAAACAAGTATTTTTCTATTTGTAACAAGCAATATTAAGTATATTATTTGTGCCTGCCAAGGAGCAGGCTTGGAGGAGCTTGGGAAACTTGGAAAAATGATTGAGAGAATCTTACACTGTGATGGGTTTGGTGTTGGAACATTGAAGGACAATGTGAGCAACTCTGTAAATCATGAATTTTCAAATAAAGAAATTGACTAAAAATAATTAAAAATAAAAATAAATTAAGGGGTGGAGCCGGTGAGGTGGCGCTAGAGGTAAGGTGCCTGCCTTGCAAGCGCTAGCCAAGGAAGGACCGTGGTTCGAATCCCCAGCGTCCCATATGGTCGCCCCAAGCCGGGGCAATTTCTGAGTGCTTAGCCAGGAGTAACCCCTGAGCATCAAACGGGTGTGGCCCCAAAAACAAAAATTTAATTAATTAATTAAGGGAGAGTGAGGCTCAGACATGCACTTCTGCTAACGAGTCTTTCTGGTGTATGGGATACTTTGGTGTCTCTTGTCAGCATATTCAAGTGACATGGCTAGAAGGTGTGCCTTGCACTACAGAAACCAGAGAACTTTTATTAGGTGGCACTAAAAAACCATGCTCATTACTCCATAGCCCTATGCTTCTCCTACAGTGCTGTATTTCAGTATTGAACTCATCCACTTACACCATCCCAAAGGATCCAAACTGGTAATAATTGATCAGTGATGAAACTGTATCTAAATGGAAACTAGTTTAAAATCAATCTCCAGTCTAAATATTAGTAATCCTAGGGCAAATCACAGTTTTGCAGAGAGCAGATATTTAATTTAAATGTTTAGTGTTTTTAAAAAGAAAGGCAACACCAAACATCTAGTTCTGATGAGATTCTTCCTACTTCCAAAGACTCACAAGACGAACAACTCTGTAAGTTCTCCCCAAAACCAATATGGACCTGGGGTCAGAGCTATAACACAGTATGTAGGATGCTTGCCTTGCAAGTGGTCGACTTGGGTTCAATCCCCTGGAACCCCACATGATTCCCTGAGCCTGCCATGCATGATCCCTGAACACAGAACACCACTGAGCACTTCCAGTTATGTCCCTAAAAACAATCACTAACAAACTGACCAAAATGAACCAGTGTTGTATCAGTGTTGTTCTGTTTCATTTGTTTTTAACAGAAAGAGGAGGATGGCATATTTATAAAGAAATTGCTTACCTTACAAACAGAAAGAATATTAGTGTTTATCATGTTCTTGATGGTCTGCAAAAAAAAAATTGGTAATTTTATATAGATGATAATGGAGACAATCATACTACATTTACATGCAGATGATGGAGAGAGATGCTGGGAGCAGAGGCAGCTTATAGAGAAGAGCAGACATGGAGGTGTAGGTAGATTTTATTTTGCTCTCAGTGTTCTAATACTTTTTTCTACTAAATGCAGCGATTCATGCTACTATGCAGAATCTAAGATGTGTGTGTAAGTGAATCTGGAACCAGAAAGAAACATGAAATTTCAAAATAAATGTGAACACTCTGCAATTTGTTCTAAACTGATATGTAAAGCCCTGGAAAAACTGATATGGAAAGGAGAAATACTGAAACCTAAGATTTTTAACAACTTACAAAATTTACATGTTTCTAACATATTTTTTCTAGTTTTTATTAAAGAATTACACATACATCAAAGATGGAAATCTCATTTTAATTGAGCTGGTTACTAACTCAATTGTTTCTCTGAATGTCAACATATTTTGAGCTTTAAACTGATGTCTAGAATCCTGATACTTGAGTTGTGATCTGAAAGAACTAAGAAGAATAAAATGAGATTCATTATTGAACCAAGGACTATTACAAATGAGATTAGAAATATTTTCTCATTCAATCCATCCAATACCCCTAATGAAGCTGCCTATAATTTCATGAACAAGGATTCTCCTTTTTTTTTTTTTTTTAATCTAAGGTTTAGAAGTGATGGGAATCAAACTTAGGAATGCACATGTGCCTGGCAAATGATCTGCCACTAAGCTACATCTTTGGCCCTTCATGGATAAGAAAATAAGAGACTAAACATGGTCTGGATCTCCCTCCCTTCCATTCCAACTCTCCTAAAAGAATGTGAGTATAGGGAACAGATCAAAGGTATGAAGCTTAGTGCTGGGCTCAGCCGTCAGAGCAAAAACTATTATCCTCACTGTCTCACCAATACTGCATAGCTTTATTCTGTTTCTATAATATACAAAGAAAAACTTACACGATCCAATTCAGGAACCTCCAAAAAGTATTCAGGATACTCATAAGATACCCCCACGTTGTTCACTAAAAGAAGACAACAGCATTAGTTGGTCAGTTATCTAGTAGTTCAATATCTTTTATTTAATCGATTCATTTTTTGGTTTAGGGGTCACATCCAACAGTGCTCAAGGCTTACTCCTGGCTCTGTGCTCAGGGATCACACCTGGTGTGATCACACCTGGTCTGGAGGGACCACATAGGATGCCAAGGATTGAACCTGGGTTGGCAGCATCCAAGTTAAGAGCCCTGCCCATTGGACTATATGTCTGGCTCCTAATCTGGGAATTTTGTAAGCAGCAGAGATGACAACAATCTGTGCTGGTCCTACCAAAGCACAGCAGGAAGGAAGCCTGAGACTAACATAAGCAGGGAAGTGATTCCAGAGCAGGCTGCATGGACAAAAGAAGCCTTTAGATTATCTCTACTACCCAAGCAAAGTGAAATACCAGAGCTATCTACTCCCACAATGCAAATATGGGCTATCAATTTGACACACTCTAAAAAAAAAAGAACATGAAAACTTAAACAGAATCATGTATAGGGGATCCTTTAAAAAAATTTTTTTTCAGATATCATGATTTATTATGTTGTTCATATACAGGCCTTAAACTTCAGGCCTTAAATGTTCAGACACCAATCCCACTACCAGTGTGACCTTCCTTCCATCGGTGTCCCCAGTTTCCAACCCACCACCCCACCCTGCCCTCTTTCAGGCACAAACAAATTTAGTCCATATTATTTGTTATGACATAAAGGCAAGTGGAATTATCAAAACTTAGATCAAGAAGGGTCAATTAGTAGTAATTTCTGTTTACTAAAGCCATTGTCTAAGGAGCTACTGGGCTGTGGCTGGTACTAGTTGAGCCTTCTGTGTTATTGTTCAGGCTCACTGAGCTTGGTGACTTGCATGATTTTCCATCACAATCTCTGTGATATTACTGGACTGACACCACTATGAACATTCTGAGGCATCAAGCAGCTGCACGATCCTACACCATTCCATAGATCTGGAATAAATCTGGTGACTTGGCAGTTTGATATGGTCAAATTGTGGACCTTTGTTGTGATAGTGTGTTGGGTTTGGTTGTGGGCTGCTGTGCCTTCAGGACGAAAGAGGAATAAATCTGGCTTTTTCCCAAGAAGCCCTAGAGTTTTCAGCCCAGGCCAGACCAGACTACTTGGGAATAGTTGGCTATGTCATGTTCTTTTGGAGCTTAGCCAAGGGATCCAAAGTTATACCAAATCACACATAAGGGTAAAAAGAAAACAAAGGTAGAACAGACCTTTCAAAGGAGGGTGCATGACTTAATGGGAAAAAGTACCCTCCAAGGCAATTAATTGCCCAATATTTATTATTATTTATTATTTTCCTTATTATTTTTATTATTTATTATTTTTATTACTTTATTATTTTCTTTTGGAATATGAGCTTACCACAGACTCTGCCTAATAATCACTGAAAAGTGATATGATGAAAGAGTATAGAGAAAAACAATTGTTGCTCTTCAACAGTTATTTCCAGAAACTGCAAAATAGTTGCTGTATTTTTGGAAAAGGAAACTCCACTTGTAATTTTACTTGTGGGCACTAGATGGCAGCAATAAACTAAAAGGCAGGTAGAAAGCTTGGGAAAGAAACTGACGTTGGGTGAAGTCCGGGAAATATTTCCATTGTCATTTCATCTCATTAAGGATGGGTACATGCAATGCCATTTTTTACGCATTACAGAATTCACCAAACAAAATATGCCACAAACTGTTCCAACCTTACTTACATGGTTGAAAAATCCTTTATCAGCGACAGCATTTTTAAATCTGGTATTAAATATTGATTCTTAGTGAAGACTTTAAATTCTTCAAGCAAGGTACCAGAGACAAATTAAAAAAAATTTTTTTTCTTTTAAATTCCATGACCTGCAAAACATGCTTGCCACACAATCCACAATATCTTTCTGGAAATAAAAGATGTCTGTATATTCTCAAATTTCAATCACTATCTTAATAATTATCTCTGTGGGCTATGAAGAAACACCAACTACTCAGTTTCTCATTGCTGCAATGAAGAAGAGCCCAATGGAAGAGACAAAGTGGACAGACATGAGAAGTAAGGATGGATCTAGAACAAGGTATCAGGGGAAAGGAGAGGGAAGATGAGGTGGTGGACAAGGAGCAGAGCTAATGGATCTCGTCTTCAGTGGGAAGAAGGAACTAATAACTGCAAGCCCCACTCATGATGCTCTCCATGAAGTACATGTATCCATATGCTACCTTTTCAAGCCCAAGAAATCCAGAGGTAACTTTAAATGTTGCATACATTTGGGGGGGCACACCTGGCGTTGCTCTCTAGGAGTGATGCTTGAGGGACTATATGGGATGTTGGAAATAGAACCCAGGTTGGCCCAGTGCATGCAAACACCTTACATTACTATCATGCTAGCCCCAGAATAAGGATTTATTTATTTTTTGATTTAGGGTTTTTTTTTGGGGGGGGCATACCCAGCAATGCTTAGGGAGGGAACCATAGGAATGCCCTCTAGGAGTGATGCTTGAGGGACTATATGGGATACTGGGGATAGAACCCAGGTTGGCCTAGTGCAATGCAAGCCCCTTACCTTACTATCATGCCAGCCCCAGAATGAGGATTTATTTATTTTTTGATTTAGGTTTTTTTTTTTGGGGGGGGGGGGCACACCCAGCAATGCTTAGGGAGGGAGCCATAGGAATGCCAAGGATCCAATTCTAGTCGGAATATACAAGACAAATGCCTTACCAGCTATACTCTCTCTCTGGTCCTGAATGTTGCTATAGAGATAATGGTTTCACCAGAAAATTTTATTTTTGGTATCTGGGCGGGGCATGAGTTACTATAGTAAACAACAAGCTACTAGAAAATAAAAATCCAGTGGAACAAACACAGTGGTTATAGATATAGGTAACTACATGAGTGGCTGCACTATCCTGTCAGTAACAATTTTTAAAATGCTCATCTCCAAATCTAAAACGTCAAGTTTACATTTCAGTTGTATTTGTACTATATGCATCATACAGTTATATACTCAAATACTAGCGAATATGGGAAGTCTAATAGAGCTCATTAAAGGAAATAGAACTGGAAAATACTTCCACTTTGTTGCACTTAAAAATAAACAGTTTGGATGAGCAGGAGAAATGTACAATGGGTAAGAAGGTGCTTGCCTGGCAGGCAACTAATAAGGCTCAACTGTAGGCACCTGCACATGGGCTCAAGATTCACCAGGAGTAATCTTGGAGCATAGAGCCAGCAGTTAGCCCTAAGCACCACCAGGTGTGCCCACACACACACACACACACACACACACACACACACACACACACACACACACACACAAAATGGTGGTATAGGGAGGGGCATAGACACTGATACAGTAACTCTGTTAGACAATACTATAAGCGTACATACAATTTTAATCATATTGCCAAAATTATAATTTTTTAAATGTTTAATAAAAAATTAAAGACTGGAGTGCTCGCTTTGGCAGCACATATACTAAAATTGGAACGATACAGAGAAGATTAGCATGGCCCCTGCACAAGGATGACACACAAATTCGTGAAGCATTCTATATTAAAAAAAAAAATCAAAGAATGGAGAGATAACACATGGGTAAATTGCTTGCCTTGCACATGGTCAATTCAAGTTAAATCTCCAGCACCACATATCGTCTCTTGAACACTGCCAAGAGTGATCTCTCAGCAAAGAGTCAGGAGTAACCACTGAGTATTGCTGGGTGATTATCTCCCTCACAAATACACAAAGTCACAACAAAAACTAAATTAAAAAATAATTTTTTAATGTCAGCTTTAATATAGGATATGCTCCAAAGCAGTGGGGAAGCTCTCCCATCACAAGCTTAAATTAAGGGAATAAGTGTCACAATCCAAGAGACCCCAGCAAGAAGCAAGGGACTACCCCAATCACCCTGTTTCCTCATTTCCAGATCTACACATGAACCAACATGGTGAATATCCTTTCCTTAGGCCTGCACTCCTCCTTAAGATGCTAATACCATAAAAGGGGGAGGGCTGTGGTTGTGTGACACCCTCCAGTTCCTAGCTGTCATCCAACTATTCCAGAAGCTGGGGCTGGGGCACAGCCGACAGGCTTCCGATTTCATTCTTGTGACCTGTGTTAGAGAGGAGAAATCTCTGGGCAACCAGACTTGAATGATTCTTCAGACGGATTCAACTGATCCAGACTGCCCTGCCACCCTCTTTATTCCATTCAAGTAGATCAAGTCTTAGAGCCTACAGAGTTGGGAAAGTGACGCGAGAGAGAATTCCTCCTATGCCTCGTTTAACATATTGCTGTGGCTAGCACATGTTCATCCTCTGACAGATGATATTTGGAACACCAGGGGAAACATTTTGCAAACTTTACAGCTTTCAGACACTTAGGAGTAGCAATTTCTAAATAAGAGAGAGTTTATAAGGCTTTAAATTTGCAATGCCTTTAATCAGAAATTGAAAAATGAAGAATAAGTAAGAAGCCATGCAACAGAGCACTTCATTTTCAGGGCTTAGTTATAATTGGCTGTGCGGCCCTCATTATCAAACTATAGAGGATTTGCCATACGTAATTCTCCAAGAGGAGTTGGGGAAAGCATGTGGTTGGTAGTTACATCACAGCCAGTTATCAATATCATGAATTATAGTTCTCCTTACATTTCTGAGATCACAGCTAATTGCCCAGTTTTATGTTAAAGGTTCTGCTTTAATTAATACCATTAGTGGTTTTCGAGTAAAAGGAAGACAAAAAAACACATTTGAATCCTGAGTTATATTCTCACTTTAGAAAACCAATCTCATTCTACACATCTATTGGAACTCTAAAGCACTCTATTTAGTCTGATAATGTCCCTGATGAGCCTTCAAATATGAATTAAAAAATGAAACAACCATGTACCTATTCTGTTTGCCGTGATTGGCTCTTCAGGCTGCTGCCTCGTTCAACCCAAAGACGTGCTGAGAGAGGCAGCTGTCAACTTTCATCTCTGCTCAGGGCTCTCACATACAGCCCAAATTTAAAAGACCCCCAAACCACTTACACACTATATCATTCAGTTGGAGCCTGGAAGTTGCTCATTATTACCCAACTCATTCTGAGCATTGTATTTATTAACCTCGATAAAGTCAGAAACCGAGGAATTTGCTATCTGGAAGTCAACTAGTTCTTTCCCTGAGGATCTCACGGCTCTTTGGGGGCCTTTGTTGAGAACTTTGAAATTTTAATAGACAAAAGATGTGAAGAATTTATCTTTGCTATAACTAACTTTTAGGATAGAGATTCCTAATATTTAACTATTCTCCATCCCAGAACATTCTGGAAAACAATAGGTTGCAAAGAGAAGAATAGACTGGAGCTGCTTCCCAAGTGCCTTCTATAATCTACAAGGCTGCCTGATAAGGATGACAAAACACTGTTTTTGCATTCAGCTGGAGAAAGGCAGGACACTAATTTAAAAAAAAATAAACCACCAAGTACATCAGTGGATCAAGTATTCATTTACCAAGGGCATAAGAAGAAGAGAGAATAAGGTCAATTCCACTTGTAAAAAACTCAATGCTTATTGTGTAATCAATTATTCTTTGCAATCAGCTGATCTTTATTACCTATCTATATAGTTGTCATTAAAATGATGCCTCTTAAAATTGTGGACACTATATTTAGAAAAAGTCAGTAATAAAGAAAGTCAATAATTAATAAATAGTCCTGAACAGACTAAGCCTGCATGGCCTTACAGGTGACCTGTACCAAGTGAACCTCTTAATTTTTACAACTTAAATAAACCATGATATTCTGAGTGGTAAAAACCTTGAAGAGCATCTGGATGGGGAAACTTGGTCTAGACAGTATCTAAGGCTTGAGTACAAGCTTTGTATCCAAGACTAATTTCTTGGAAAATAAATCATAAGCTAAGAAACTGTTTTTTCAAGAGGATTGACTTCTCTCTTCCTAATTCTAAGATAGAGTGTGTAATATTTTTTAAGTTAAAAGGGTCTGAAATGTAAAAGTGTATTATCTGGGGCATGCTTCAACTCCAAGGCTACCTCCTTGGCTGTGTACAGTCAAGCTGCCTGTGATGTGCTGTGCCAAAGCCTCCGGCCTAAGGAGGGGCCCACGTGAGAGTGCCTCGGCACATCAGTAAGCATTATAGCAGTGTGGCATTTTGTTCATCCACGGTTCGCTTATTCAGGCAACACTGCTGCCATTTTCCCTAAATAGCTAGAGTTGTTAGGTTTTCTCGAGCCTGTGTTTCTTGGCATTTGCCTCAAAGGAGACAGCAGATGCTTACTCACTTTACAGGACAGTCAGGAATCCAACTTCTCAAGCTTAACACTTATAGTGCCTTCTATCAAGTTCTGAGGACCTCTCAGTGTAAATTCACATAGTGCACAACTATTTTCTCACCACTTGTAAAAAACTCAATGCTTATTGTGTAGCAAAAGACTTTAGCAATTCCCTTCATCATTTAGAAAAATCATTCTGTCAACCACAACTATATATTGGCGGTTAATGCCATTCATACATTTATTTATGTTATGAGCTATATATAGTTGATGTATGCAAAAACTGTCCCTCTGTACATGATCAGCTTTTTTTTTAACAGTTTCTATTGATTAATGTATTAAATGAGTACATTAAGAATATGACAATATTGGTTTTTTTTTGTTTTGGTTGGTTTGGTTTGGTTATTTTGGCCACACCGGCTGTACTCAGGGGTCTCTTCTACCTCTGTACTCAGCTATCACTTCTGGCATTGGGTGACCATATGGGATGCTGGGGATCGAACCCAGGTCAGTTGCATGCAAGGCAAAAGCCCTACCCACTGTGCCATTGTTCTGGCCCAAGAATATGACAATATTGTTAATGATAAGTTCTCATATAGAGAATTTCAACACCATATCCATCACCAGTGTACCCACTTCCCTCCCAAGATCCCCAATGGTCCTCCTCTCAATTTCCCTCCCAACCCAAACTCAGTTCTGTGGATAAATTCTCCCATTGTATTGCCTTTGGACCTATGTTGCTACCTTGCTCTGTATCTTTAAGTCCCACATATGAGAGATCATTCTGTATCTCACCCTTTCTTTCTGACTTCACTCAGCATGATATCCTCGAGTGAATAATTAAAAAAAAGGTATAGGGGCTGGATAAATAAATAAAAATAGCACAGTTGGTAAGATTTTTGCCTTGCACATGGATGACCCAGGTTCAATATCTGGCATCCTCGTGCATTTCCAGAAGTAATTCCTGAGTGCAGAGCCAGGAGTAACCCTTGAGCACTGCCAGGTATAGCCCAGAAAAAAGGCTATCTGGTAGCTTATATTTCTTTTTAACATTACTGATTTCAATAATAGGAAGTAGGGAAAAAAATCATTGCTATGACTTAATATGAACTGCTAGATCTTACTAGAGATTAATATTATGTTAATTATTTTAGAGAGCATGATAAAGACTACACTGGCACTAGGCAGAAGAGGAGTGAGAATAAATTAGGTTATTTGAGAAGAGGGAGTTGTGGGCTCTGGCAGAGGAGAAAAGGGAAAGGGGCAATACATATAATAAGAAAAAGAGGGGCCAGAATGATAGTATAATGAGTAGTGTGTTTGCCTGTAAGTGGCAGGCTCGGGTTCAATCTCTAGAACCTCATATGGTCCCTCAAGCACTGCCAGAAGTAATTCCTGAGTACAGAACCAGGAGTAACCCCTGATCATTGCCAGGTGTGTTCCATGTCCCAAAAACCGAAAAAGAAAGAAAGTACCATCCCCACAAGTTATAGAGGGTTACACCCACAGTATAGAAGCTTAAAGCTGAAATATAACCTAGTCAGATATTTATCTCCTAAAACTGTCTTAACAGATTTTTCAAAAATCTTGGAGTGAGGGCCAGTACAGTGTGTAGGGTGATTGCCTTGCACATAGTAGATCCAGGTTCAGTCCCCAGCATTCCATATAAACCCCAAGAACCGCCAGGAGAAATTTTTGGATGCAAAGCCAGAGGTAACCTTGAGAACTGCTGTCTATACACTCTCCCCACTCCCCCCTCCAAAAAAAACAACAACTTGGGAGCAATATTATAGGGGTTGGGGCTAATAAGTTGCACGTCAATCATTGACATACCCAAATATTGCTGGGTGCAGTCTTGAAGCACAATAGCACTGCAGGGCCCAAACATAACAGCATGGTGGCCTCACATTGAATTATGAACCTGTTTGGCTGAGAAACACTGGAAAGTCCCAGACCCAATAAGCACCACTTCGGGGATACCCTTAATGCTCCCCCGAACCCCCACCAAGAAGAATAAAAATTGACAAATTAAAATTTCAATGCAATATAAATATAAGACTATCTGCTAATGGTTGTTAGTAATTATGCAAAGCTTATGATTTGTATGTAGTTGTGGAGAATAGGAAAAAAACTAAATGTATAGCTAGTTAATAAGATAATGCATATGAAATTGCTATGATAAACATTAAAGGGCTATGGATAGCTGAGTTGGAATTCTTTTCAGACTGATATGTAACCAACTACACCTACATTCAGGTTTTGTATTAGAGGTAGATATCTCAATCCACAGTCAATCCATCAGTTTTATTACAGTGGCACTTCTTTTTATTTATTTTTTTTTATTTGGCGGGGGGAGACGCACAGCAGTGTTCAGGGCTTACTTCTGACCGCATTCAGGAATCATTTGTAGCAGTGCATGGGGGACCATCTGGGATGCTGGGGATTGAGCCACGGTTGGCCATGTACAAAGCAAACGTCCTAACTGCTGTGCTATGTCTCTGGCCCCTAACACACCATTTTTTGACTGGATGTTTTAGGTTGGCCAGAAGAGAACCCTGTACATTGTAGGATGCTGAGCCGCATTTCTGATCATTCCTTTTTGGGGCTATTAGAACAGCAACCCTCCTCCTCCATACCTAACTTCCCCTTAATTAGTGACAAACAGAAATGGCAAATCTGGGATTGTAGAAGCAGGGAAAATGCTTGGGAGCTCTATGCCCTGGACTCTTACACATAGCACACCTATCCACCATACCTATCTGTACAACTCAAATGGTCCAGGTCCCCACTCAGGAAAGAACCATAGAGCACATTCGATCCTGCCAACCCTACAGTGACCTGAAGCCCCACGTTTTTCCAACTTCAGCTGCACAGTCTAGGCCTGTTAAGAGGAGAAAAGCTGCCAGAAGTTGTACAAAACTAAGAAAAGCTGTGGTTAACTGGACAACTCAGAGCTATTCTCCAAGGACAGTCCCTTTTCATGAGGGATCACAGTGCCACTTCCCTTCCTCTGTGCCTCAGCCTATGAGAAGAAGCTGGGGCAGAAGATAGACCAACTAGTAAGTCAGAGCTGCTGCTGATATGGAAGTGGAGAAAAGTCAATAATTGAGAAGATGGTAAAGGTGCCTTAGATCTTCCAGATAGAGGCAAAGAAAAGAGGAACTTGTGAACAACTTTGGATAGTGCATGAACTAGAGAGGAATTTGCAAAACTTGACCTTGTCTCCTCTATTTTTCCTTTGCTGCTGGCTTTCCAATAGTTAAGTAGGGAAGTGGCAGTTAAGGGAAGGAGATAAGAGAGAGGAGCCAGGGGCCAAAGTGACAGCATAGCAGTAGGGTGTTTGCCTTGCAGGCAGATAACTTGTGTTGTACCCAGGTTTGATTCCCTGCATCCTGTATGGTCCCCCGAGCCTGCCAAAAGCCATGTTCTGAGCGCAAAGCCAGGAGTGACCAAAGTGCCGCCAGGTATGGCCTAACCCTCACCCAATTATCAAAATAAAACAAACAAACAAACAAACAAACAAAAAATGAGAGAGAGGACCTGGGAAAGAAAGCAGGTCAAGTTAATTCCAAATGTACTATGTAAGGGTCTGACTAGCCTTAATGCTCTTATTGAGAAATTATAAAAAAGCTGGAGAGGGGCCAGAGTGGTGGCGCAGGCGGTAAGGTATTTGCCTTGCATGCGTTAACCTAGGACAGCCTGCGGTTCGATCACCTGGCGTCTCATAGTTCCCCCAAGCCATGAGCGATTTATGAGCCCATAGCCAGGAGTATCTCCTGAGCGTCACTGGGTGTGCCCCTCCCCCCCCCAAAAAAAAGGGCTAGAGAGCTAGTACAGCTGGTAAGGCACTTGCCTTGCACACAGTATACCCAGATTCAATCCTTGGCATCCCATACTTGTCCCCTGAGCCCACCAGAGTGGTCCCAAAGCACAGAGCCAGAAGTAACCTCTGAGCATCTCTGAATTTGGTCCAAAAACCAAAATAAAATAAAATAAAATAAAATAAAATAGAAATCATATAAAAGACCAAGCTTTTATGGCATGAAGAGGGGAGCTGGGGTCCTCCAAAAGAAAACTGAGTTTTAAAGAGCATTTTTAAAGAGTATTTAAAGAAAACACTCTTTATAAACGTAATAGAAAACATTTTAAAAGGGCATTTTCTCTTTACTTTGCCTCATTTTATAGAGTAATAAAGGAAATGATGGCAATTACCAGATTCACATCTATTTAGGCAGAGGGATAAGGAGATTTAGTGAAAAAGCAAAGTTTTTCTGAACTAAATGTCCTATTTCCTTTTGGAAATGACTCTAAGAATGAGGGGTTACTTCAAAGCTCATTTCTTCCTTTAAAATCTGGTGAATCGCTTCCATAACAAGTTCTAACTGTTCCACATCTCAGTAAAGGCATCTGTTTAGGGTGAAAATAGTGAGAAAAATTAGATGGGAAAGTGATGTAGAAGTCCACTGGCTCAATAAGCAAAAACAATAGCTCAGAAGGCTCAACTAGCATCTTAACAGCTCAGCAAATACTCAGACAGCGACTTCAGTAACACCATTATGCGATATATGTTGCAACAAGCAATATTGTTGGAGAGGGACATTGGTAGAGGGAAGGTCACACAGATGGTGGGACAGGTATTGTAATACTGAATACCTGAAATGACAGTTTTATGAGCATCTTTGTAAATTACTACGTTTAAATAAAGATGCAAACATGGTGAGGGAGAGATGAACACAAACACTGGTTAAAGGCTAAAGATTGTGAGTTCCTATCACATTTCTGCATAGAATGCAGATATGCATACAGTACAGAAGTAGATACACAGCATTTGTGCATCAAAACCTCATGGGGTTAAAATAAAGTTAAGAGGGGAAAATTTTTTTTTTTTTTTTTTTGGTTTTTGAGCCACACCCGATAACGCTCAGGGGTTACTCCTGGCTATGTGCTCAGAAGTTGGTCCTGGCTTGGGGGACCATATGGGACACTGGGGGATGGAACCGCGGTCCGTCCAAGGCTAGCGCAGGCAAGGCAGGCACCTTACCTTTAGCGCCACCGCCCGGCCCCAAGAGGGGAAATTTTACAGAAAGGCTTGAATAGAGATAGTGAGAGAGTGTGGGGTGTGATGACAAAAGCCCAAGAGACAATATTAGATTTTTAAGCCTTCATATTCTTAATCAGAGAAATGGATCAGTCAGGAAAATTATGCTAATCATATCTAAACAGACACAGAGAGGGTGACTGAAAATATAGCAGGTAGCGAAAAATCAAATTTGCAATAGAGTCAATAATCAATAATAATATATTCTATAATGATAATGTGATAAAATAATAAGCCACAAATTTGCAAAATCATCAATAATCAATGATATATAATTAAACTAAAAATCAATTTAAATTTTATTTACTATACAATTAAATCAAATATGTAAATTAAAATCCTCTAATGTCAACTATATGAACAAGTCACTATGCCTCTTCCTCACTAGTCATTCTGAATGCCTCAAATCCCAAAGGAAAATTCAGTCATTGTAAAGTCACATAATGAACCCAAGAGAAATCTTAAGTACAGCAAAGATACATACCCAAAACACCAATGTTAAGACCTGCCAGACTTGTCTTAATTTTATCATAAATATCTTCTGATGTAAAATCAACAGCAATGGTTTTTGTCTCCACTTTGAATTTCTCTTCTAGAAGGAGAAAACACAATAGAGAGTAAAAATTAGTATGTAGCTATCAGAATATTATCCTTTAAACTTTTTATCCATTTAATAGAAAATGTATTTTATTTTATGCCTACTGGCTTATATTTGAGAATTTTTAAGTTTTTAAATTTAAAGAACTGTGGTTTACAAAGTCACGAATAGTTTTAGAAATACCGTGTTCTAAAACCAAATCCCATTTCCAATGTTAATTTCCTTCTACCAGGGTTCCCAAGTTCCCTACTCATTTCCCCCAGCCTGCCACCTGACATGCACATTTGAAAGTATGGTGGTTGTAATTTGAATCTCAGGTTTTCAGTGTTGTTGAGACTGTGCATTGGATATATAGCTGTACACTCCCCCACATTATCAATATACCCAAGGACCCTGATACTGGTCCCTCTTGCTGCCCATTCTCAACTACTTCCTTCCCTCTCAATTTCTTCCCCCTTCTCCCTTAAATAGAACATTAAAAACAGGATGGTTGTGCATACTCATGAGACCACCTAAGAGATGATACAGTCAACACAATCCTTCTGAAAAAAACTTTCAAGGTGGTGCTTGAATGTTTATTAGTCCTCCTCCTATAAATAAGTGACAACGTTTCAGACCCTTAAGCACAAAATTATGAAGACAATTCATATCCTAATGTCATATATTCTTTAAATATCACTGGTTTTGTGATTTTAATTGCAAATTGACGCTTCATAAGTTCTAGAATAAGTTTTTATGTTGTAAAGTATCTAAAAGGATACTTCAAAATAAAAAAGTTAAGATTTATTCAAATAAAAATAAAATGAATATATTAGAATTTAGAATTTTATTTAATAGTTAAACATTTAAAGATTCAAAGTGCATGGTAACCTAGGTACAGAGTAATAAAAGAAAGACCTCAGAGTTCTGCTTTGCATAGGACTATTTAACAGTCCAAAGAGAGACGATAGAAATAACAGGCTCAGAAATAAGACCCTAGAGAAACAAAACTCATCTGAAGTTAACTTCAATAAGGGATCATCACAGAGCATTAACCCACAGAGGAAGTTTCTGTCCTTGAACTAAGAGGATTTATGTCTAAAAGGAAAGAACCTGTTCTGAGAGATTTGGCTTGTGGTAACACTCAATGAGAAGTATTGACCCTAACTAGGAACCCATCAATAAAATGGAGAGGAGTATAAGGGAACTAAAAGATATATGGTATTAAAGGTACACATTGTTATAATAAAAATGAGTTACTTTATGTGCACATGTAATATAAAAAAGTGAGATTATGAAGCAATTAATTCCCAACAGGTCCAATGAGTCTTCTTTTTAGAGAATGGTTCTAGAACTTACCACAAGGAAATAATGCTATTTTCATTATAGACACATAAGCAAGAAAAACACTCACAAAAGGTTGAGGGATCTTAAATGTAAAAAATTTACTTAGAGATTCAATTAATTTGTTTGGGGAAAAGCAAGGTTTTATCTTCACACGTACACTATATATAGACACTTAGACATATTCCCAGTAATAAAACCATCTTCACAACTGCTTAATCAAATTGGTTCTCTACTTTTCACAAGATGTGGTAAACACTTATATTGCAGACTCTTGTATAAGTATGCTGCTTTGGGGAAAAAATAATGATCTTTTAGAAGAAAACATTATTTAACCCTCTTTCCTTGGACTGACAACAGTATAAACAAAATGGCTTCTGGTACCACTGGTACGCTTCAGTTAGCACTACATTTATTTTCCTCCTAACTTTTCTTCACTGACTCTACTATGGACTATTCTTTGTTTGTTAAACAGATCACATCAGTCTCCTCATATGTCTCTGAAGTGTTTCATCTCCTGAGAATAAGAGCCAGTCTTATTCTTTGGAACAGTCAAATTCCCCCTCTGAATCTATCTAATTTATCTGAACCTAGCAATGCTCTGGCTGCTGTCCATTCTAGCTATGGAGGCCCACTGACAATCTACACACAGAATGTTTGCCAAATATACTCAGGGCTTTTGTAATGACTGTTTCCTCTGCCTGGAATGCTCATTCTGTTAGCTCTTTGAGCAAAACACCTTTGAGGTAACATCTCCTCAGAGGCCTTCATTGACTGACCTTCAAAGAAATTCATCCACTGGTTCCCAAGCTTGGCCTGACCTTTTTTCTCCCCACCTGTGATTCTAGTCCCTCACTAGGCTCTTCTGTACATGCATCACCTTCTAACACAACATGTATTTTAGGAATGTGTGTGCTGTGGTCATCTGTCTCCACTAGAATGAAGCACTGGGAAGATAAAAACTTGGATCTGTTCTGCTGAGTTGTTCATCAATGTTACAAAGGATCTATCTTCTGCTCCTCTCCTGAAAGGAGAATCTGACCATTCTAAGACTCACAAGTGAGTCACAGGCCAACATGGGAAAGGGACATTCCACAGCTACATACTTTTGACAAAGAAAAAGGGCTCCTCTAGAAGAATTCAACAGATTCCCCTTGCATTTCCTTTCACCTGATTGTGATATACACATACCTTGATTAGGTATTTTTAAGCAGGGGGCCAGTTCACTGTCCCTCAGATTGTTGGAGGACTAGACTATAGCTTAAAAATATACTTTTAAAAATTCCTATGCACACTGCATATATTTTGAAGTAAAAAAATAAAATGGGAATTCAATATTTAGAATGAAGATATTTCAGTGGGAACTTTGGGCTTGCTTTTGGCGGGCCATAGTTTGAGACTGAGAAGAAGAATCAAGAGACAGAGAGAAGGAGGGGAGTCGGATAGTGCAGCGCACGTCCCACACATGCACAGTGCTGCCCAAGACAAGTTGGCTGGGCTGCTAAGCAGAACAGGCAGTGGCTGCAAAAACACCCGGAGAGCTGGGTAAATGTCCTCCCTGGGCCCTATGTGGCCTGTAGGCCATAGTTTGAGAATCCTTGCTCTTGGCTATGGAAAGAGCCCTGGCTCACAGGCACTGGCAGTTTTCAAAAACTGTCCAGCTCACCACTAACACTACCATGCGTGAATCAGAAACTGCAGCACATAAGTAAGAAGAGTCAAATAGGAGATGCCACTGCGGACCTGTGCAACCACCAGACAATCAAGATGAGCGTTCTACAAGAGCAAGGAGAAACACAGTTGGCTTTCTCAGGAACTAAGGAAGGAAACCCAGTCTTGAAAGCCTTCCCACTTCCCAGAGCCTCTTACCCTTCATCTGACTCTGGCAAAGAAGCCAAGATAGATGAAAAAGGATTTGTTGGTTGTAAACGCCAACACAAAGATCCAGCGCTTGCAACACAAGAGACCATTACATACACACACGCAATACAAGCTTCCTTTTCACCTCTGCACCTGGCAACCCAAAGCTCTTGATCACATCACTACAAACAAGCTGCTTTCTCACTCTTTACTTGATCGAGATGCTCTTAACCCATTGTCTCTCAGACAAGAGGGCATTCTAACAAAAAATAATAACCATAACAACAAATGTCTGATGATATATGAGCCTTTCAAGGCCATCAACTCACTAGAAATGAAGGCAGTTCTGGGCTTTAAAACATGATGCTAAGGACCACAGTGATCATATAGTGGGTAGGAGACTTGCCTTGCATGTAGATGACCTGGGCTTGATCTCCAAAACCTCATATGATCCCCCAACCTCACCAGAAATGAGCCATGAGTATAGAGCCCTGAGTAATCCCTAAGCACTGATTAGGTGCCCAAAATCAAACAAAAAATAACCCCCAAAAATGAAACTATGGGAACTCTTATGCTAGGAAATAGCTTTTTGATACCATATACTCTTTCCCTCTCTTAGACCATTGAAAACCATAGACTCACAATCATAAGAAATGTAGGAAAGACCATATTCATTACAACTAGAGAGCTACATAAAAATTACCATCCTTGGTGCTGGAGATGACAGAATAGCGAGTAAGGCACTTGCTTGACTTGCGTCTGATCTGGGTTCAGTTCCTGGCAGTGCATGATTACAAAGACCCTTGAAATGTAACCATTAGTGCAGAGCCAGGAGTAAGCCAGCCAGGAGTAAGCACACATCCAGATGGGGCCCAAAAATCAAACTGTCTATCAGCTCCAAGTCAGGATGTCCACCCTGACAGTCATACTGCTGATTTTTATTCAGAAAATCTAAATTAGTTCAAAGACAAGTTTGAAAATGGCAGACGGAACGATGCCCATAAATTGGCTTAAGATTCTACTCAACACCTCTGATTATTAATGTTTTCTAACCTTTTCAGTTTCAAATTTAGAAAGGTCATGAACAGATTCAGAAAAGCTATATATTTAGGTCTGGCCATTATTTTCATTTTTCTCAACAAACTGATACCTTTTAATATAACAGTTATTGTTAAACAAAACCATTTCCTAGGTCTTAAGAAGTCTTCCTTCACTTTTCCACTTGGATGGCTGGAGATCTTTGATGTGAGGATGCTAAAAGAAAGGTCTAATCTACATGAATCATTGCATTATTTATAACTTTTCTATTAATAAAAAGGAAAAATAGTACAGATTCTCCTCTGTCCCTACACTTGCTCCAAATAAATAATCTGCTTTCCCTCTAAGAGTAAGGTACTACTTATTATAAAAGATTTCTTACATTTAGCCATCCTCATCAGTTCCAAGTTAAACATTTTATCACTTAAGATTCAAGTTGGGTTAGTGACCAGTCACTGGGGAGAGATCTTTGACAGTACCCATTTCTCCTCTAAGGTAAAGTTACTTCCTCTCTCAGGGGTCTCCTAGTAACCCTAGGATGTACCTTCCATATTTTATGACGTAAGGCATCTTTCATTCCTAATACGTAGATCATTCTCTGCCATCTATGTATTTTTAGCATCTTGTGCAATGCTTGGCATATATTTGAGAGGTCTCTCAAATGTTTGTTCAACAACTAAATACATCTAGGCGGACTTGGCTGATTTCAACTAAAATCAACATCTTAATATCTCACTTGACAGAAATAAATCACATGTTAGTAAGATATCTATGTGAAACGGAGTGACATACAGCAATTCCTACTTACTATGCATTTTACTGATTGGTTTTGGGGTCACACCTGGCAGTGCAAAGGAGTTAATCCTAACTCTATGTTCAGGAATTACTCCTGGTGTGGTTCCAGGAACCATTGAAATGCCAGGAATCAAACCCAGAATTGGTCACATGTGAGGCAAGCACCATACCTGCTGTACTATAGCTCCAGCCTTTTACAAAGCATTTTAAAGCAGGAGGTCAATTGTAATATTGTTTCATCTACCCAGCATGGCTTGGGTGATCATTCTCTCAGAAAGACAAACATTTCTGAGTTACAAGAAACCTCAGAAACCATCTCCTCTCATGAATTAAGTATTCTTGGAGCTGACAGCAGGGACATGGAAGTGGAGGTGGAAGCTATTTTGGTCCTGGACAATTCTCGCTCTCCCAAGTCCTGAAAAAGAAAACTAGGGACAGAGGAGGAGTGACTGACTCCTGGGAACATACTACTATATTCACTGCTTCCCAAGTTTAGCTTCCATAAAGCCAAACTCATTAAATCAAAATGACTTTATAAATACATCGCCATGTGTGGGGGAAAAAAATCACCTACATTTTCACATTTCATAACATGTTTGACCATATTCAGAAATGTAGAAAGTGTTATGCAGTGAATCTTTTGTACTTTCATTTAAAGGAATTAACAGAATACAAGGTTCCCTTCTGAGATTCTATCTTATTTCTCTCTTTTGCTTGTCTTCATTTTCTCCCCCAAAACTTATCTTCTCCATTCTCTCACCCTCTCTCCCTGGGTGAGACACTTCCTATCTCCATCCTCCCCAAAAACTCTCTATGTCTTTCAATAAAAATAATAGTTTTGCCCTAAAAGGGACTCATTCACCTGACTCCATTTAAAAGGCCTGAGAGATTGCAGAGGAGATAGTGGACACTTGTAGCAACAGGACATGGATAGTTTCTATTCATTCGAAAGCCCTGAGAGCTACACTTGGATCAGGTACTGGAAACTTTTGGATAAGATACCTTAAATCTCAAATAAGGATCTTTATTTTCTACATCTAAGGATATGGGAGGTCTACCAATGGACACATCTTAATTTCATTTTTTGAGATTAAAAAGAAAAAAGAAACATTATTACATTAAAATTCCAAGATGTTATTGCTAGTAATATGGAATCTGAGTGTTATGGGCTCAATATTTTTGTCCTTATAAATTGAGATTTAGAAGGGGTTTGTAGGTTGTGAGGACCACTGTTTATAGAGAAAGAGAAAGACAGCATTTTCTTTCTTATCAACATATGGAGGAACGGATACATAAAAACACAAGAGGAAAATTCCATGCTATGACCAAGACCCTCACCAAAACAGAAGAAACAGGAACTTGATCTTAAGATTTCCCAGCTGCCCAAATTCTGAGAAATCCATGGCTGTCATCTAAGATGCCCAGACTGTGTATGACATCTTGCTATGGCAGCACAAGCTAAAACCATCTGTTCAGGAAAGCATGTCCCATGAGTGAGGGACTCCTCACTCAAGCTTTTCCTTCAATAATTCCATTTCTTATGTGTAAACTGGAAGAAGGCAGACCACCCTCTGGAAATCTTCGAAGAGCAACGTCATAGCACATGAAAATACGCAACTGTAAAGTCTCTATGAATGTTTTATTTCCTTTATCTGCTAGTATCGACCAGATGACTGAATCCCATGTCATTTCTTTTCTAAATACTAAGGTATTTCTTTCCTCTTTGGGTCAGCTGACTATCTTTTTTTCCAAGTTGACCATACATAGGCAACTTAACTTTATTATTAACATAACATCTACTATATATAATTAAAAACCATGATGTATTTTTCTAGCCATCAGAGTGGTGTTAAGTATTACTTTGATACAATTTGCTTGCATTTAACCTTTCAAGTGCTATGGTATCTCTATTACAATGTGCAATATCATGCTTTATCTTTGAAATCAGATGCCAAAGCATCATGTTAAGTGAATTTAAATGATGGCATTCCTTTCTTTCTTAATATTTATAAGCTGCATCACTATTTAATTTCAAGATCATTAGTATCTTGGATCTGATCAAATAAACCTTCAGTCCTATAGAAATCCACCCTTTATTTTTTTTTTTTATTGGGGCAGGGGCTGGGCCACACCCAGCATGGCTCGGGACTTACTCTAGCTCTATGCTCAGAGATCACTCTTCGTGGAGCTCAGGGACCATATGAGGTACCTAGGATTGAATCCAGGTCAGCTATGTGCAAGGCAAATGCTCTACCTACTATGCTATGGCTCTGGCCCACAACTTTATGTCCCCTGGGTCATTTTCATTCGCAAGATTTTCAGGTATTCCAGTAATCAACAGTCTATCACAAAAAGGCACAGGACTTCCAATTTACAAAACTAAGGGAAAAAACACTTATTTAGAAGCAAGGAATTTACAATCAGGCAATGTACCTCATCCTCCAATTTGTTAGCTCTATGAGAAGAAAAGGGGATAGGGAGAGTCTGTATCTTCTCTTCTCTTTTACAATATAGGAACAACAAATATATCTCAAATAAGAATACACTGAATGGTACCCACATGTTGGACATTTATTCTGAGAACAGCAAGTATCTTAAAATAAAAGTATTTTGGAGAGGGCAATATATAAACCCAACTGTTGACACAATAAATATGAACAAAATCTGCCAAGAGAAAATTGCTTACTCCTGCAGAATGGGGTTTTAAATAGTAGGCGATCACACTTGTGGGAATGACCCATATCAAAACGGCCAGAAACAACAATTATTGGCAGGGGTATGAAGAAAAAGATGGGAATGTCAATGGGTTCACACTATAAAAAACAGTATGAAGGTTGCTTCCCAAAGAAATTCAAAATCTAGGGGCCGGCGAGGTGGCGCTAGAGGTAAGGTGTCTGCCTTGCAAGCGCTAGCCAAGGAAAGGACCACGGTTCGATCCCCCGGCGTCCCATATGGTCCCCCCAAGCCAGGGGCAATTTCTGAGCGCGTAGCCAGGAGTAACCCCTGAGCATCAAAAGGGTGTGGCCGAAAAGCCAAAAAAAAAAAAAAAAAAGAAATTCAAAATCTATCTACCTTATTCCAACAATTCCACTCCTAGATATCTATCCAAGAAACACAAAAACACAAATTAGCAAAGAGATATGCACACCTACAGCACTATAAATCTTATAAAAGTTAAGATCTGGAAACAACCCATCATAGAAAGAAGAATTGGGGACTAATCTCACTGCTGTTAAGTCATCCCAAGTAACCCAGGATTACAGGCTGAGATCTCTGAAATATACTGGGGGTGGGGGAGAATCCAGACTCTGTCCGACCGAGACCCCAGACCCCACCTACATGCATTATCCTCCAACATATAAATGGCTCGGCTTTACCAATCCACAACTAATCTGGAAGAGATGCCAACTTGTAAATTGTCCCAGTTCCACAGTTCCTGGGGCAACATCTCCTAATTACACAGTACTGACATCCCAGTAGTAACACAGCAAACTCCATGGGAAAGTTGCATTCAAGCCCACTAAGTTCGATAAACAAAATAATACACAAAGCTCAACTAGCACCTAACAGCTCAGCAAATACTCAGATAATGACTTTAGTAACATATAAGATTGTATCAAGCAATATAAAGTAAATTATTTTGTGTCTGCTAAGGGGCCAAGATCGAGGTTGGATGGGAACTTGGGGACATTGGTGGAGAAAAGATCACACTGGTTGTAGGACTGGTATTGGAAAAAACATTTAGTAGCTGAAAAATATGCAAATCATGGTACTTATTAAGAAGAGAGGATAAAAATGAGGTATATGTGTATGTGTGTATATATATGTATGTATGTATGTATGTATGTATATATATATATATATATATATATATATATATATATATATATATAGGCACACATAATGGAATACTACTTAGCTATAAGAGGAAAGCTTGCATTTCTAATACATGGATGGAACCAAAGGATTCCATGATGAAGACAAAGGGATACTAAACAAAATAACAAACATTGAGTGATCTCATTCATACAGCATATAAAGAAACAAAGGGAATAAACAATGTCCAATGAAGACAATCCTAAAAGGGTGTGGGCCAAGATGGATCCAGTGGATTATGACTGAGGGATATTGGCACTTAGGTGGTGTGCTAACCAAATACTCCTAAAACATAGAAATAGTTAAAAGTCGTATGTTACCTCAACATAAAAACCAATTTAAAAATTAAATAAAACATCACTATATAAACAAACAGGAGGCAGCACTAGAGGTAAGGTGTCTGCCTTGCAAGTGCTAGCCAAGGATGGACCGCTGTTCGATTCCCCCGGCGTCCCATATGGTCCCCCCAAGCCAGGGATAATTTCTGAGCGCTTAGCCAGGAGTAACCCCTGAGTGTGGGTGTGGTCCAAACCACCACCACCCCCCCAAAAAAAAAAAGAAATCCGTCATGCAAAGGCAGAATGTGGAGAAGAATTATGTTGCAAGAATCCCTCTGGGTGGCGTATAGGGTAAGAAAGGAGATGGGGGGGGGGGGGGGAATCTGCTGAAAAAAATTGATGAGATGTATGTATGCAAAGAAAATAGAAGTTGCATAACTTGCTGGGCCTAGTGAGAAATAAAATGCGGCTTCCCTTGTTAAAAATTCATTACGAATTTCTGGTAACAACAGGCATTGAAGGGCCCATCCTAGGCCCCTGTACAAAGGCCCAGATCACACCTCCTGTGAAACAGACTATCACAAGGCTCCTTTTGGTCTTGTTAAGGATATTTAACAGAGAACTATAATGCTGGGAAGTGAATGAAACCTCTTCTTTTCGAAAGGATACAGGAATGGCAGGAGAGACAGGACACCTACAATAAAGCACAGTGCTGGCAGGGAGGGAACAGAGCATTGAGAGACCAGCGTGTGAAAGAGGAGGTGGAGATGGAAGTTGGCAAGTTGGAGAAATCGCTCAGAGTCAGAAGATTCTAAAACTGCTTAGGTATGTGGCAGGACACTATGGTTTCATCCATTTGCTTCAGGATTCTCGTTACTGAAATGTTATATCTTTGCCCTAAATCTTTGGTTCCACACATGACAACCATTTTACCTACGATAATGTTTCAGTGTTCTCTCAAACACACCTCCCCAGTATCATTTCTTTCCATTTCCTAGTGGTACGCTGGCTGAAAAATAAAATCACTGCCATTAAGATTTGAATCTAAGTTAAGCAATTGTGGGACTGGGAAGGTGGCGCTAGAGGTAAGGTGTCTGCCTTGCAAGCGCTAGCCAAGGAAGGACCGCGGTTCGATCCCCTGGTATCCCATATGGTCCCCCCAAGCCAGGGGTGATTTCTGAGCGCATAGCCAGGGGTAACCCCTGAGCGTCAAACGGGTGTGGCCCCCCCAAAAAAAAAAAAAAAGTTAAGTAATTGTCCATGAACTAAATAAAGTTCAGGTCGGAGAGCAAAAGAACTGTTGTTTTTTTTTTGTAATCCTCAACCTATCCTTCCCTTCTTTCTTCAAAGAGGAAGCTAACGCCAGTTAATTACAAGTCAAACATCACACCATACCTTTCTTCTACAACTGCTGGGTCTAGTTTCTAAAGTAACTTCTTTTTAGGTTTATCAAACCATTTCCAGGGGCGGGAGTGGGGCACAGCAGGAAATTTTATTACTTTTGAAAGCTGGAGCTTTCCTCTTGGGATCCAGAACCACTCACTGTGTGCCATTTACTCTGCACAAAAATTTACTAGTAGAAGGGTCAGGGAAAGTATAGCAGTTAGAGCACAGGCCTTTGCTGCAGCTAACCCCAGCTAGAGCCCCCCCCCCCCCCCCCGACAACATGATCTGTTGCACATCTCTGGGTGTAGTGTTAGAGCCCAAAGACCACCACACTGAAAGACCTGAGTGGAGCTGCATCCTGGGAGTCCTGCATTGATACACCAGCTAGGAACTGACGAGTTCCTGGCCTCCTGAGCACCACTTGGAATGTCCCCAGCCCAGAATTCACTCAGAGGCTGCTAAAAATGTTACTATTACTATTCTCATACACTTGTTTTTAACATCTGAAAATATTCTTCATCTTTTTGCTTTGTTACGGGGTCCAACCAGCAGTGCTCAGAGGTTACTCCTGGCAGTGCTCAGAAAACCATATGGGATGCCAGGGACTGAACCCAGGTAAGCGGTGTGCAAGATAAACACCTTACCCACTGTACTATCGCTCTAGCCCCAAATATCCTTTATCTTTAATTTATTTTCCCAAATAGCCTCAAGTAAAGAAAAGGTGCAAATACTGTACAACCTCCATTCCTTGAATCTCTGTTAGATTTAATCACTAAGCTTTTTGAGTCTTCAGTCAACTAGTTATGTTATCTGATAATACTAATATGGCAATTCTTGCCTTTCAGAATTTGCTACTTTTTTCACTAGATTATAATTTTTTCTTTAATTCTAACTCCCACCTCACATTTTAAGCTTTTTTTTTTTTTTTTTTTGTGGGGGAGCATAACCAGAGGCACTCAGGAGACCATGCAATGCCAGAAATTGGACCCAGGGCTACAATCAAGGCCTGAACAAGAAAAGCAACATTTGAATTGCCCTTTCCCTACTCCCACTGTTCTTTGAACAATGCTTCTCTCCAAAACGATGAGCTATTTATTGCACACGCACACCATTTACTCTTCTGGCCCAGTCCTAAACCAGTCAATTTTTCAAATAGGTCCTTGATTACAAAATAGAACCTACCAGGGGTCCTCAAACTTTTTAAACAGGGAGCCAGTTCACTGTCCCTCAGACCATTGGAGGGTCTGACTATAGTAAAAACAAAACTTATGAACGAATTCTTATGCACACTGCATATATCTTATTTTGCAATGAAGAAACAAAACAGATACAAATACAATATGTAATTTGAGGACCACTGATCCTAGACACTTAGAACAGGGTGCTTGGATGGCTTGTTTGACTCTGGTGCTACTGCTTCCAGAAAAGATCTGGACTTTAACAACCCCCTTTTGCAGTGTCATTAGCACAACAAAGATACATACACTGAGTAGTGTCACAGAAAGAACAGTTGCTGGTTAAGAAACACTACCAGGGATGGAGAGGTAGCATGCAGAAGGACGTTGGTTCAAATCACGGCATCCCTTATGGTCCCCCGAGCCTGCCAGGAGCGATTTCTGAGCATAGAGCCAGGAGTGAACCCTGAGCACTGGCGGGTGTGACCCAAAATAAAAAATAAATAAATAAATAAATAAATAAATAAATAAATAAATAAATAAATAAATAAATAAAAAACTACCACCAGAGACGCTTGAATAAAGAAACTAAAGATACAGGGCCCGGAGAGATAGCACAGCAGCATTTGCCTTGCAAGCAGCCGATCCAGGACCAAAGGTGGTTGGTTCAAATCCCGGTGTCCCATATGGTCCCCCGTGCCTGCCAGGAGCTATTTCTTAGCAGACAGCCAGGAGTAACCCCTGAGCACTGCCGGGTGTGACCCAAAAACCAAAAAAAAGAAGAAACTAAAGATACAGTAGGTAGGTCTTAGGATCCTGCTCCAGAGCTTGGAACATTGTAAATCAAGAAACATGCCACTATTTCTGATATACATCACATAATAAAGACTGACAAATCATCCTTATGTTGTGTCAGGGATTGAACGTAGGTTAGCTATATGGAAGGCAAGTGCTCTACCTGCTATACTAATACTCAGGAGCTAAAATGGTTAATATATAATGCCGTCATTAAGCACAGATTTATTTGTGGTCTTCACTTGGTAGATAATAGACTAAATATTTGGGCTTTTCTAGAAAGAGTATCAAACAGATATTGAAGTGTAGATTCCATTTACACACAAACACAATTATTACAATTGGAATTTGTTATTAAAATCAGTCATAGCTAAGTTAAGTAAGGCTGCGTGAAAACATAAATGTTATTCCATTAGCCTCTATAATAATTTAAAATAGTAAAATTATGCTCACAAGTGCTGATTTATATGTTATAAGGCATGTAAGCAGCATAAAAAGCATGTACCTGCTATATTCTAAACCTGGCCTTAAGATACATTAGTAGTTTAAGTCCCACTTATTATAAAATAAAACTGTCTTCTTTAAATTTGGGAGAATGATTTGGCATAGCAGCGTGGGTCTTTTAAAAAGAAGTTCCAGAAATGAGCTAAAACCTTGTTTAATTTTGTCTTCTCTGAAATTGTGTCTATTCCATTGTGCTTATAGTTACCTTAAAGTAATGAGTCGAATCTCAATAGATGAAGTATTATTTAGAATAATTAATATGCAAATAAAATCCCTAATGGCATTAGTGTACTGATAATGTTTTACATTATTTATATAATATATATTTAACTCTTAATGTTTTAATTTTTTACTTTGGATCACTCCTGGCAGGTGAGAGGAATATGAGGGATCAAACCCTAGTAGGCCACATGCAAGTCAAATGCCCTACCTTTGAACTACAGCTCCTACATTTAATGTTTTTTGTTTGATTGTTTGTTTGTTTGTTTTTTGGCTTCTGGGTCACACCTGTCAGTGTTCAGGGGTTACTTCCGACTCTACGCTCAGAAATTGTTCCTGGCAGGCTCGGGAGACCATATGGCAGGAGTCTCAAACTCACAGCCAGCGGGCCGCAAATGGCCCTCCGTACAACATTTTGTGGCCCTGCCCTAGAGGAATCTTTTTTTGTTTTGTTTTGTTTTAGTTGTTTGGGTCACACCCCCAATGTTCAAGGCTTACTACTGACTTTGCACTCAAGGATCACCCCGACTTTGCCTCCTGCGGCCCCAGGTAAATTGAGTTTGAGACCCCTGCCATATGAGATGTTGGAATTCGAAACACCGTTCTTCTGCATGCAGGCAAACACCCTACTTCCATGCTATCTCTCTGGTCCTACATTTAATGTTTTATGTTAAATTTATATTTATATAAAATTATATAAATTTAAAAAAAGAAATAAAAGAATATAATTAATATGAAGGAGGGAGTTTTCTCATTGTAAATTAAAAATAACAATGATAATAGACCCTTGGCTGGATCAAAGCAGTACAGAGGAATCCCTGAATTCCCTATCATTCATATTGATAAAAAGGTCTGTTACCTTCAAAAGTATAAACTTTCTGGGGGTTGGAGATAGTAAAGTGAGCATAGCACTTGCCTTGCATGTGGCCCACCCAGGTTCAATCTCCAACAGTCCCTATATTCCTCCAAGAACAGCCTGAACATTCCTGAACTCAGAGCCAAGAGTAAGCCCTGAGCACACTGGCAGGTGTGGACCAAAACCAAATACAACAACAAAAAAGAATCCTTAAAAACACAAAAGCATAAACAGTTTTGGCTTTAATTACTGCCCAGAAATAAGCACTGAGAATGATTCAACTGTATGTAAATTTTCTCATCTTTTTTGGAAGCTTATCAATGTATATTGTAAACACAGAGTTGGTTTTGTGAGTTTAGTATTTGTACATATACAGGAAGCTCTTCTTAAAAAGCTAAGGAGAAGAATCAAATTTTCTCAAAATATGTATCTGTGGGGCCGGAGAGATAGCATGGAGGTAAGGCGTTTGCCTTTCATGCAGGAGGTCATCGGTTCGAATCCCGGCGCCCCATATGGTCCCCTGTGCCTGCCAGGAGCAATTTCTGAGCCTGGAGCCAGGAATAACCCCTGAGCACTGCCAGGTGTGACCCAAAAACCAAAAAAAAAAAAAAAAAAAAAAAATGTATCTGTGCTACTTTCTATTTTCCCCCTAATAATCTTCAGTGTCAGTATATACAGAGAGAAATTTTCATCACATAGGCAGGGCAGGTCATCAAGTATTTGATCAATCATTCAAAGTCCAGTGTTACAGTACAGATCAGTGGGAGAATTCATTGTACTAAAGAATGGACTGTATCATGGAAAGTTAGAAGAGATGGAATGTCTTCCCAAGTGTGAAATAAGCATATTCAGAGGTTACTGCTATAGTTCCCTATTTCTATAAAGGGTGGTGAAATGACAGAATGTTTTTACTTTTTATCACTGAAATCAAAAGCAGTATGGAGTTAGAGAAATAGTAAAGTAGGTAAGATGCTGATCTTGCACCCAGATGACCTCCTCATCCACACACCACATATGGTTCAATAAGCACCACAAGGAGTGATCCCAAAGTGCAGAACCAGGAGGAAGACTTTAACATGGCCAGGACTGGCCCAAAATCCAGAAGAGAACAAAAAAACAAGCAAACAAACAAACAAAAATAGCAGTTTGCTAAACCAGGCTCTGAGTGCATCTACAACTTTTCTTTATAGACACCCCAACTTCCCTACAGACCTTCTATTAAACACACACCAATACACTAATAAAAAAAAAAAACATAGGATCAGAGAAATAGCACAGTGGTTAAGGAGCTTGCCTTGCATATGGTTGACTGGGATTTAATGTTCAGCAAACCATATGGTCCCTCCTAGCTCCACAAGTATGCTAAGCTAGACGTAACTCCAGAGAACAATGAGTGTGTCCTGAAAACAAACAAATAAATGAAAAACATTCAAAGAGGCCAGAGAGACGTTCATAAATGTGAGACACTTCCTTGCAAGTGGTTGACCTGGTTCAATCTTTGACATCACTTATGATCCCCGAAGCATAGCTAGAAAGATTCCTTAGCTCAAAATTAGGAATTAGGGCTGAGTTTCACCAGGCATCTTCCTCCTCCACCCCCCACTCCAAAAACCCAAGCAAAGCATCTCTTCCTCCTTCTCTCCCTCCCCTCTCCCATCCTTCCCCCCAGTCAGGCACTTAGGAGAAAGATCTAGAAAGAATTAGAAAAAGGCTGTACCACAGATATCAGACAAAAGGAAGGAGGTCACGCAGGGAAAATGAGTAAGATATTACAGTGCCATATGGAACCACAGTGTTCAAAGTGTGTATGAACTTTAGGTCCCTACTGTATCCATGTAATTATGGTTCGCACAGGTGAACTCACACAGCTGAATTCTAACCAACTGTATAAAGATACAAAAGGGACTAATAGGCCAGAAGATGTAAAAGCTTCTGTTCACACTGGCCTAGTCAAGACTTGTCTGGTCAACATAGAGCAAATTAGCTCTTATCTTCAGGGATAGACCTGTCTGCCTTAAGAGAATGGTCAGTGATAGGCTGTCGTCACCATTTATGGATATTACGTTAAAAACAAATTTTGTAAACACTTCTCCAGGCACAGGCTGGTGCTTCAATGGTGAGATGGTCAGGCAAGAATGCACCACTCGAGAAAACAGGTGCTAGACTCATTCCAGGATGCCCTTTAACATCCTGGCTCATTGGACAATCCAGAAATGTGGCTTACTCAGGACATCTATCTAAACAGGGAACTGAAAGGGCAAAATCAACCAAAAAGGCAAACTGGGCACACAAAACTGTTTATCAAACTGTTTTTTCAGCTTGGTTTACTGCACTTGGTTTACTCTGAAAGTCACTTAGTATCCAACAAAATCAAGTTTTAGGACCTGTCATTTCGGGAATCCTGGTCCATTCTCCAGCAGGTCTATTCTGAACCCATAGTGTAGATCTGAACATCTCTGCCTTGGACCAATAGGCACAGAGACTTACTCTGTCCCCTAATGTAAACACACGTCTCCGGACAAGATCTATAATGCATCCAGTGGCCATTCTGGGGTATAGAATCCTCTGATGCCAGTGACAGTGAGCACTAGAGCTGAATGCATTTTGCACTTCTTTGATGAGTGGGAACTGAGACACTCTGGATTTGGCTTTCGTTTTTCTGTCATCTCATACTGCTCTTAAAGAAAAAAAAAACCACAACAGGCATTTTTGGGTGCTTACTTCAAGCCAAGAACTAAGCTAAACATTCTTTGGGAATAATCTCATTAATTCTCACAAAACCCTAGAACACAGAATGAGGCAAGTCTCCAATTGGAGACACAAGACAGAACACACCAAGGGCCGGAGAGATATCACAGCAGTAGGGCACTTGCCTTGCACACAGCCAACCTGGGGCAGACCCGGGTTCATTCTTTGCATCACATATTGTCTCCCAGCCTGCCAGGAGCGATTTCTGAGAGCAGAGCCAGGAGTAGCTGCTGAGCACTGCAGGCTGTGGTCCCAAAACAAACAACAAATAAATAAATATGCAACTAAATAAATAAAATATTAAAAAAAAAAGATAGAACACCAAGTTCAAGGGACCTGTGTGAAAGGGCATATAGGAATCCCAGCAGACAGCTTGGGGCATCCCATCCTGTCTGTCTGTCTGTCTGTCTTGTTAGTTTTAGAATGTTTCATTTTGGGTCTGGAGCCATAGTAGAGCAGTTAGGGCATATTTGTCTTGCACATTACTGGCCTGAGTTCAATCCCCAGCCATTTCATATGGTTCCCCAAGCCTGTCAAGAGTGATTACTGAGTGCAGAACCAGGCATAACCCCTGAGCACTCATGGGAGTGACCCCACCCAAAAACAAAACAAAACAAAACTAGAATATTTCATCTTGGGGTTGGAGAGGAAGGACAGCAGATGAAGCTCTAGTCTTGCGTGCACCTGACCCAGGGTCAATCTCTGGTATCCCATATGGTTCCCAGAGCACTGCTTGGATTAAGTCCTGAGTGCAGAACCAGGAGTAACCCAAGCATCACCAGATGTGACAACAACAACAAAATTTATCCTCGCTTTTTTTTCTATATAACAAAATAGGAGGTGTCATCAGATATTTCTGAAGGATGACGGCTGCTTCCAGAAAAGCAGGTGTGGTGGTTTCCATTGTACACTGCTGAACTGGCACTGTTGTCCAGCTCTGCTGGTATTTGTTTCTCCAAAGAATGACTAAGAAATTGGAATTATTCAGATGTGAGGATCTGGTAGACAGATTCTGGGAGAAAAAAGAATTGCCACTGGCTACACTATTTCTTGATAGTGTCAGATGCGACCTTTTTGCTGGCAGGCTTGTGTTTAGATCCAAAATCTTTGTGAGGAACAAAATAACTAAAAATTTCAGTTTTAGAATGACTCTTGGCTTGTTGAGAACTGTCATTCTATTTGACCTACAATTTTTCTTTTGAGACTTGAAAATCTGGAAGCATGCGTTAAGATAGTTTGAATGTGGTGACACTGTTGATGAAGCGATTAAAATCTGAATAGTCTCATCATGGTAAGTATGTCCTTCAAAGTCCCTTTATAAGGCAATAGAATGCAGCAGGCAGTCATTCACTCATACAACAAGTTCTTAATGAGTCCCCACTATGGATCAGACATTACCATTGGGGCTATTAACTACGACCCAAACCAAGTGTACCTTGGAGCACAGAATCTTTTAGGGGAGAAATAAAATGAACAGGTTGAAAGAATGCCTCAAATTTAGAAGTAGATACTATAGAAATAATAATAAAGCAAGGTAAAAAAAAAAGATAGGCAGTGAAATAAGAATAATTCTGTAAAAACGAGACTATTTTCCCAGCAAAATAAACTGCCAACCCCAAAATTGTTAAACTGGTACAACTATCTATTTAAATCCATGTGTCAAATCATGGTGTGCAACAGATCTGTAGTATCACTGGCGATGAATGGATCAAATGACAATACTAACTGCTAAATCCTCAAGAAGTGACATTTATGCACTTGTTTTTGGTGTATAATTTCAACAGTTCCGAAAAGTGAGAATGAATTTTTTTTCAAACAATATGATACAAAAAATAGAAAACAGAACATTCTGCCATTAATAAATTCCATGCCTGTATATACCTATTTCAATTACATCTTTACGTGGTCTAATTGAAACCAAGTTACAATTCCTAAAGGATAATAAACTCAGACATGGCCACTGAACTGATTTCTCAGCCGATGTTCTCAAGCAGCAACTCAATACCTTTTCTCCTCACACAGTAGATTAATCTCATGCCGTGACCTTCCTCTATTCTGAGCAGGTCTCGTGTGCTAAGTTTGTGTGTTTGTGGGGCCGCACCTCGTGGTACTCAGACCCCAGGCCTGGTAATTCGTGGGGTGTCAGAAATTGAACTTAGGCTTCCTCACACAAAGCATGTGCTTAGCCCATTAAGTTTTCTCTCTAGCCTTCACTATTAAAAAGATGAAGATAAAGTATAAAAAACTATTAATCCCTTCTATAATTTTGAAATGTAAAGTAAGCTGTAAATTCTGAACATCACAGTACAGTGATTCAGGCATTTACCTTGTACACTGCCTACCTAGGGTCTATCTCTGGCACCCCATATGGTTTCCTGAGCCCACCGCTGAGTGATCCTTGAGTGCCCAGCCAGAAGTAAATCCTAAGCGCTGCTAAGTATGGCTCGAAAACACAAAAACAAAAAATCTTTAGATGAATAAAATTAACAAATCAAGATAGTCTACTGCCTTTTTAAAAATCTGAATCAAGGAAAATAAACTAGCCACAATGTTTCAAAAAGCTTCCAGTGACTAAATCTTTATGCTTTACTCAAGAAAGGGAGAATTATATTAGGTCACAATATGGGAAAAGATTTGCTTTTTTGTAAGTTCAAACTAAGTGACTGAAGTCCTTGTATGTGTAAACTCCCTTTATCTTTGCCATGTGATATGATAAAACCTAATCAATCACAAGAGTGACATCCATGGGGCTGGAGAGACAGTACAGCAGGCAGGGTACTTTCTTTGCAAATGCAGCTGACGTGGTTGATGCTCCAACATCCCATATTGTTCCCTGTGCCTCAACATGAGTTATTCCCGAGTAATTCCATGAGTACTCCATGAGCTCAGAGACAGGTGTAACCCTTAAACACTTCTAGGTATGACAAAAACAAAAAAGGGACATCTGTTGTGTCAACAGCTTTGCCCACACTCCAAGGAAAGAGATGGTCTGGCATATCCACCTCGTAAGGAAGGAATCTTCAGCTTCCAGTTCTCCCAATCATTCTTGTTACTGCCTTGAATCATCCCAAATGGGGAATACTAAAAATGCAAATCTCCAAGAGCTGCTTAATGATGTGATGAGTTGATTTCTATAAAAACTTTCAATGGTTCCAACACATTCAATCACAGAAATAATGGTTTGAGAAAAATAAATTAAAATGGTGATCCATGAGTTATTTGGCTCAACCTTTTTTAAGGGTTCTTCTTTTTTGGGGGTGGGGGGTTTCCCAGCTGTGCACAGAGCTTCTGCCTGGGAAACTAGGGGGACTACATGAGAAGTCAGGGATCAGATGAGGTCCAATACTTGCAAGCAAGTACCCTACCTGTTTCCCTTTCTCCAGCCCCAAAGACTCTCTCAACTTTGAAGGCAAACTGTTAAAGGCAAAGTTGACAAGGTCTTGAGGTGAAAACAGAGCTGTGAAAGATCATGATTTCACTGGTACACACAGCAGAAAGCTGGCCATCTCAGGAGGCCTGGCAGCTGAGTACATGCTCCTAAAGATCATAGCATCAGTAATAGTGCTTTAAATTTCTGAACAACTTTATTTGTTTGATGCTGTCATTCCTATAGGAACACCCCCTAATTAACAGAATGCACAGTCAACAAGAAGAGCTTACTAAATCTTCTGCCATTGTATTAATGAATTCACTAGAGATACAGTAATTTTTCACAAATTTGCTTGCCACTGTTTTTTGTTTTTTGTTTTTTGTTTTTTTTGGCTTTTGGGCCACACCCAGCAGCACTCAGGGGTTACTCCTGGCTCTGCACTCAGAAATCACTCCTGGCTCTGCACTCAGAAATCACTCCTGGCAGGCTCAGGGGACCATAAGGAATGCTGGGAATCGAACCCAGGTCTGTCCTGGGTCAGCTGCATGCAAGGCAAATGCCCTACCACTGTACTCTTTTCTTTTTTTTTTCCATTTTTTGGTTTTTGGTTTTGGGGTCACACCTGGTGACACTCGGGAATTACTCCTAGCTATGCGCTCAGAAATCGCTCCTGGCTTGGGGGACTCTAGGGGGGCGCCAGGGGATGAAATTGCAGTCCGTCCTAGATTAGCACGTGCAAGGCAAATGCCCTACCTACCACTGTGCGCCACCACTTCGGCCCCCCACTTCTATTTCTTTCTTTCTTTTTTATTTTTTCTCTTCCATTTTATCTTTTTTTTTTTAATAACTTTGCTTTCACTTATCTGGAAACAAATGTAATATTATCAACTATGTCAACTATGTGATGCATTTTCTTTAAATAAAATTTGTTTAATAAAATAATAGCCATGTCTTGGGCCAGAGAGAGAGTATAGAGGGGAAGGCATCGGAAGGGAGGGAGGGAGAGAGGGTGAGAGGGAGGGAGGGAGAGAGGGAGGGAGGGAGGGAGAGAGGGAGTGAGGGAGGGTGACAGGGAAGATGGATACAATTTGGCTCCTTTTCAGAAATTATTTTAAAATTACTAGAAAATTTGGCACTGCCATGGAGTAATAACTTGCTCAAGCTGGCAACTCTATAGGGGCAAGAGCTCGAGTGCTGTAAGGCTGATCCCTGCTCTTGCCTCATCCTAGGCCCTTTATTCCACCCCATGGCATGTCTCCTCTCTTTTGTGTGCACAGGCATTTCTGTGCTAGGATGGAAACAGATCCTTTTCAATGGATCATGGATCATGCCACATGGTACATTGCTTGAAGACATTAAATATTAAATTAAAAATATGGGCCGGAGAGATGGCACAGTGGTAGGGCGTTTGCCTTGCATGCAGCTGACCCAGGACAGACCGGGTTCGATTCCCAGCATTCCTTATGGTCCCCTGAGCCTGCCAGGAGCAATTTCTGAGCCGATCCAGGACAGACCTTGGTTCAATCCCAGAAGTCCCATATGGTCCCAGAGCCAGGAGTAACCCCTGTGTGTCACCGCAAGTGGCCCAAAAAAACAAAAACAAAACAAAAATCCCCCCCCCAAAAAAACCATAAAGAGCAAAGTAAAGGTATGTGTCTCTCTCTCTCTTTCTCTCTCTCTCTCTATATATATATATGTGTGTGTGTGTATATATATATATATATATATATATACACACACACATATATACATAAATACTTTCCATTTTTAAGAGTCAAGAGAGGATCAGAAATCCAAAGAGAAAAATGTTATGAGCAGTAAAAAACAACACAAATTTGAGGTTTACATTTATTCCTTTCTAGAGTATGAAAAACTATTGTACTATGAATTTTGTGGGAAATAAAATATCAACAGGCGTTTATCAATTGTAACAAATGTGCCCTTTTGATGAAGAATGTTCGTGAATGGAATCCAGGCATTTTAATTGTGTTTCTTTTTGTAGAGTGTTCCCCCAGCATGTTGGGGAATGTAGAGAATATTCTTAGGACTGTTTCACTGAACAGAAATGTCCTGAAGATAGTACAGAGGTGGGGGGAAACAGACAATGAGATTTGGGGGGGGGTCACAGGTTCACATTTAGGGTAGTGGAAAGACAAGTGGTATGAGGAATCAAACTCAGATGCAAAATTTTGGGGGCTTTTGTTGTTTTGCAGCTACATGGTGATGATCAGAGGTAAGTTACTCCTGATTCTGTGTTCTAGAATTACTAGTAGTGTGTTCAAGGTTTCATATAAGATGCTGGGATTGAATCTGGGTTGGCTGTGTGCACAGCATGCATCCTACCTACAGCACTATCTCTCCATCCCCTCAGGTATAAAATTTTGATAGCAGGGAACGCTATATGCTTGTGAGACATTGTTGATTTAATATAAAGGAAAATGTAAGGAATCCCTTCCCCCAAGGCCCTAGGCTTTCTGTTGCTATGTTAATGCCTCCTGGATGGTCAGACCTGCCTATACCTGGACCAGGCAGGTGACTTTGAATAAAGAATAAAAGAGGCTGGCTGGGAGGAAGGAGAGAGGAGCAAGGAAGCATGGAGAGCAGCAGGGAGACAGACAGAGCTCCTGAGAGAAAGAGATGAGTCTAGAGCGATAGTACTGTGAGTAGAGCACTTGCCCTGCACACAGCCAACCTGGATTAGATCCCTGGGACCTCAGAAAGTCTCTAGTGCAGAGCCAAGAGTAAATAAACCCTGAGCACTACTGGGTGTGGCCTGAAAACAAAAAAGGTAAACCCATTCATAAAAGATCACAAACAGACCACAATACCTGCCCCCACCCCCCTGCTATGTTCTATTCAGGAAAAAAACATTCTCATGGGTTTAGTCTCTACTCACATGGATCAAATCACAAACTAGTAAACAAGATATTTTATTTGCTTCTAAAAAAATAAACTAATATTCCTAAACATCTGAGTAGTACTATTTGATTTCCTTCATTCACCATAGCAACTGCACTGTGTAAGTTCCTGCGGCTATGTTGCTATGTAAAACGATGATTTAAGTAACATTAAGCCCTTCTTGCAGAAATAATCTTGTAGCTGTGCCAGGAGAAAATTCAATTAATAAGATTTTAGCCCTTGTGTGAAAGGATGTTGAAATAAAACCATAGCCAAAAAAACAAAAATATTTTTGTCTTATAATTGAATTATGATGCTACATGTTAATTAGATGAATTCACATGTGAAAATGCACTTGTTCACAAACATAATGCTGAGGAGAAGCTAAATTGAAAAGGATATAAATATTGTATTATGGAAGTAGATAAACTCCAAGTAAGTCCAAATTAAATTATAATATTAGAAATTAAGACAGGCACACAACATAGTACAATGGGTAAGGTGCTTGCCTTGTGCATGCCCAACTTGGGGGCTTGAATTTAATCTCTGGTACTCCAAATGATTCTCCAAGACTGTCAAGAGTAATCCTTGAATGCAAACCCAGAGGAAGCCCTGAACACAGCTGGATGAGGCTCAAAAATAAAAACAAAGAAACAAACAAAAAAAGGAATGATTACTTACAGCAAGGAGTGGCAATTCTAGAAGGGAACATGAGATTCTGACTTCATGGTCATTTATTAACTGTACATGCATGTTTTGATTGTTTCCTACCTCCTAAGTTTATAATTACTTTTGTGTTAATTTTTTTGTTTGTTTTGTTTTGTTTTTGGGTCACACCTGGCAGCGCTCAGGGGTTACTCCTGGCTTTACACTTAGAAATTGCTCCTGGAAGGCTCAGGGGACCATATGGGATGCTGGGATTCGAACCATCGACCTTCTGCATACAGGGCAAATGCCTTGCCTCCATGCTGTCTCTCCGGTCCCTTGTGTTAATTTTTTTAACATTTCTGTTATGAAACAAGAACATATTGGATGGAGGAATACACATAGAGAATAAATATTCTGTATATATATTTTATCAAAGGTAAGGCCTAGCCAAGTGATAAAATGTTTTACAAGCTGTCAATGAAACAGAAGTTCTCTCTTTGCCTTGGCAAACCAAAGAATAATGGAGGCTGCAAACCGCACGTTCTGGGAAAGAGCTGGGGGGAGGAAAAGTGGAGGGGAACCATGCATCTTACTCAGGGGAGTAAATAGGGTCCTTTAACAGCATGTAAACATGGACTGTGTGAGCAAGAAAGGGTTGTGACAAACCAAAGGGCAAATAGTTCACAACTGCAGATTTCCGTGAAAATTAAATGAGGAAACCACCTCAAACTGGAGTTGAAAAGGCCATAAAGGAAACTCTTGATTTCTATACACTAGCCGTCATTTGCATGCCCAACAGGAAGCAGTCAAACTTTATACTAGTCAAACAGGAAGATGGTTACCATTCCAAGGAAAATAGAGACTGACCAGCAAAAGCATCAATCATCACAGAGAGTGCTCTTACTTCCCTCCAGGAAATAATCATTTAGAAACAGCCCCTATCTGTCCTCTCTTTAAGCATGTTCCACTCTTCCTCTGGATTTGCCCATGGTCTTCATAACAGACATTTCCCAAATTGCTATTTCTCTGGCAAATCTGAAATATTTTTTTCTGGCAAAATAACTTGCCATATTTTGAAATCTTAAATTGTCCTAATAAAGACTGTCAGACCCAAGATTAATCATTTAGATTTCTTAAAAAAATACATGAAATAAGATGTAATTAAATGATGTGTGCTGGTATTTAAAGGATAAATTAAACCAAATAAAATCTGTCTTTAAGATATTTTTTCATTCTAAATTCTACTCTAACATTCTAAATTTTTTTTTCTTTTCTTTTTTTTTTTTTGGTGTTATTGTTATTGTTTTCTTGTTTTTTTTTTTTTTTAGAATAGATATATTTTTTTTTATTTTTAATTATGAGAACAAAAGTACAAAGAAAGAGGACAAGGTAAAGTTACAGTGGAAGGACAATCACCCATAACATAATTCTCAGAAGTCCCCTTGCTGATATCTTAACTTTGAAATTTCAGCCAAAGAACATTAAGATAAATAAGACAGAATCCATGTACAATTACTTTGTCCCTCAAGTCCCCAGATTGTAACACATTATAATATTTCTTAACAGTACACAAAGCAATCTAAAGCCATAAAACTTACGTAACTCCTTAAACATTACAGGCATAGTATTTTCTTACATTTCCATATACATGCATATTAGCTTACGTTAACCTCAAATTTTAAGTGAGTTCTTTTTAAAGATTAGAGTCAAAGGAGCACACTAAAAAATGGCACTAGAGTGGCAATTGTTGTTTGCATAGGCCCACCAGAATATGAGGGACATGGAAAGAAATAACCTTGGCCTAAGTACAAAGAGACCCGACCCCTAAAGTTTCCTGGCATAAGACCAAGTCTAGGCCTCAGGCAAGCTAGATCGTCCAATCCAATACATTGTCTGTAGTGCCGACACACTTTTATTTTTCACACAGTCTCTGTTGTTGGTATCATGTTTCTGTATTAAAGATCCTGGAATCTGCATATCTCACACTGAAGTCAGGATGTGGAGCATCCTCTCCTTTCACCTCACAATCAAAGGGCAATGCAGGGAGCCCTGTCCTGTAAGCAGGTCGTTGTCGTTGTTAAGTCTTCTCAGTGTCAAGGGAAGTCTCTTTTGAGCAGGTCAAAGTCTGAGCAGTGTAGGTCTTCCGTGGTAGAGGATTGCTTCCAGGTGATGTTATAAACCAGCCTGGATGTTTCGTGGATGGCTTCCCTGGTTCAGGGGAGAATGGATTATGCCCTTTCTTCTGAGGTCTGTGCCAGGTCATTATGTCAATGTTCAGGGTGTAAGGTCCCTCTGCACTACAAGATTTGTGTGTTCCAATCTCTATTAAATAGGATCTTATTTGTATGTATAGTATTTTCCCATTTTAATGTGCCTATGCAAATAAGAAGCAATGCCACGTGGTGTTATTGGCACATATGGGGGCCATAAGAACAATTCCAATGATTCCCATGACATGGTTCAATCATAAGCATTAAACTGGGGGACTCTTCCACCAAAATTCCTTGTTAAACAGCTCAAAAAGAGAAGATAAAAAGTGGTTAGAATCATCACTGTATAAGAAAAAATTTAGTAAGAATTATAGCTGTCCAAAAAAACCCACAAAATATTCTAAAGAAATACGTGTCCATTTTATGTATCTTGAAACAATTTGGGGTTGTCACACACAATGCACATCTTTGGACTGTGATTAGGATTGTACACTACTGAAGTTAAAAAGAGTAATGTAGGTTAGTGATATTTGAGAGGGGGTTAGAGAGTTAAGGAGTAAAAAAGAGCTTTGTATGGGTGTGGGAAAGGAAAGAATACAAAATAAACATTCTGTATATGCAAAACATAAGAATAAGGAATATTCTGAATACATGAAGTACATGAAGTACGCGCGGGGGCTCACCTTGGTCCCCTGGACTAGGTGGTCAGCCCAGGGGGCCTGTGGCCAGCTGTCCTGCCCAGAGCCCCCAACATACCAGGCAAAGACCCAGAAATCCTGGCATGCGGAGTGTTCTGAGCCCAGCTGTGCCTCTGTAGTTTTTGGATGCCTAGGGAGGAATTTCTCCCCCCCCTCCCCCCAGGGCCCGATTAACCAGGCGTGGCCTTGAAGACCCACCAGGTTTGGGGGGACCTTGGACCCCCGGACTAGGTGGTCAGCCCAAGGGGCCTGTGGCTAGCTGTCCTGCCCAGAGCCCCCAACATACCAGGCAAAGACACCCAGAAATCCTGGCATGCGGAGTGCTCTGAGCCCAGCCGAGCCTCTGTCATTTTTTTTTTTTTAATTATGAGAACAAAGATGCAAAGAAAGAGGACAACGTAAAGTTACAGTGGAAGGAAAGATATTTCTTTGAAAGAGAGAGAAGAAAAATGTCTTTCATGAGGGAAGGTACAAGAGAGAAACTGGACATTGGTGGTACAAAATGTGCACTGGTGAAGCAAAGGGCATGGAACTTTGTATGACTCAGATTCAATCATGAACAACTTTGTAACTATATCTTGCAATGATTCAATAAAAATATATTAATTAAAAAATAAGAACAAAAAAGATACTTAAAAAAAATCAGTGATATTATGGGAACAAAAACTGGTGTCCAGATTCCAATGAAAGATCAACTTTTATAAGATGACAACCTTTTTACCTGAGGATAAAAAGCTAGGCATAGAAAGGGACACATGATAAACAAAACAGATCCCATTTCAGAAAGAAACAATATGAGGAAAAATTGTATAGCTGGTCATATCATTAAGAAGAAAAATGAAGACATGTATACAAGGTGCCCTGAGATTCTAGATTAAGTCCAAAAAAAATAAAAAAATAAAAAAGGAAGATGTCCTGGGGGAAGATGGAGATAGATAATTCAAAAATAACACCTAGAAGTAAAAGAAGATCCAGACCTGCAAATAACTGGTTGACTTGTGACTTGGAGACGGTTTCTATAGCATGAATTTGGAAACCTTGACAGAATGTCTCCATAACCTTCTAAGGAACTATTATGAATGTTTATTTCACTCTTTATTTGGGAAATATCTCAAATGTTACTGGAAAACTTTAAAATCTAAGCTTGTCTAGTATAAACAGTTTCATTTAGTTACACTAGGATTTTATTAATTCAAAGTCATCCTTATTTAGTCAAATCATGACGGTACAGCAGGTAGGCTATCTACCTTGCGCAAGACTGACCTGTGTTCAATCCCCAGTATCCCACATGGTTCCTCAAGTACTACCAGTATTCCTGAGTGTAGAGCCAGGAATAAGCTCTGAGCACCACTGCATGTAGGCAACTGCATTCAAACTAAGTCACATAAGTTTGGTTGGCTGGTCTTGTTTTTCTTTGACTGCTTATTCTATTCTGATAATTTGGGGTTAAGGAAAATATGCCAACTAAAAGTTACCATTCAAGTTAGCCAAGGCTAAGTAAGTATTGAGTAACAGAATATGAAGATAAGAACTCTGACACAACCTTGGTCTCTCAGACATAATCTCCTTGTTTCACATATGAAATTTTAACCCATCAGTACATATCCCAGTGATGCCCTTTATAATCTTGAAGTAGATTTCTAAACTACACATACCTAAACATAATTCTGTTTCATAAAAAAGAAAAGTATTTTTACTTTTTAAATGCTTGAAATTGTATTTAAATATCCTGATTTGCACGGCTATTCATAATAAGAGTCATTTTGGGTATTCAATGTTCCAACACCAATTCCACCACCAGTGTGACCTTTCCTCCACCAAAGTCCTCAATTACCCACTCCCACCCCAACCCGTCCCCTTATCAGGCACAAAAAAATTTTAATTTTTATAACTTGTTACAACATGCACCATATTTTTCATACCATAAGATGTACTCCCCACCCCCAAGACCCCAAAGTGAGTCTTATGAAGCAAATGCTGCCTGGAGCTGAAGCCTGAGTGACAAGGATAGGGCCGAAGAGATAGCACAGCAGTAGGGTGTTGCCTTGCATGCAGCTGACCCAGGATGGACTACGGGTTCAATCCCCCGCATCCCATATGGTCCCCCAGCCAGGAGCAACTTCTGAGCGCATAGCCAGGAGTAACCCCTGAGTGTCACCAGTTGTGGGCCAAAAACCAAAAACCAAAAACAACAACAACAAAAAAAAAAACAACTGTGCATCTTATGGTCAGGTGCGTCTTATAGAGAGAAAAATACAGTATCTCATATTGATTACTAAAGTCAATGAGTATTTATTGAGCTGTTGGGTGTTCATTGAGTCCTGTCTGTTACTGTTTTTGCTCATTGTGCTTAGTGGACTTTTTTTTTTTTTTTTTTTTTTTTGGTTTTTCGGGCCACACCCGTTTGATGCTCAGGTGTTACTCCTGGCTAAGCACTCAGAAATTGGTCCTTCCTTGGCTAACACTTGCAAGGCAGACACCTTACCTCTAGCGCCACCTCTCCGGCCCCACTTAGTGGACTTCTACACAACTTTCTTACCCAATTTGCTGTGCTCCCACTAGGCTGTCAGTACTGTGAAATGTATAAATGCCATGCAATTGTGTATGCGGCTGCATGCTCTGTAAGCTGTGGAACTGGGATGATTCAGCAGCATCTCAACTGGGCCAGCAGAAATCAGGTGTGGATGGAGCATTGGACCTTCCAAGAAGGTGGGGAATCTGCACACCCTTTCCAAAGAAGACTCCCGAGATCTGGTGCTACAGACCAGGCCTACCTACGGCATCTATCCCATATTTTGACTCTTTGTCTAATTTCTTTAAGTTTTAGTTTGCAGTGATGTAAATAAAAATCTTAAGTATACAATGTTCTGACCCCACACCCAGCAAAGTCAATGTCCCTCCAGCAGTGTCTTTGGCTCCCTACAACACCCTCATACCATTCCTTTAGCAAAATATTTTTCTTTTACATTTAATCAGTATTGTTCATGTTAAAAGTTTATAATCAGGGGCCGGCAAGGTGGCGTTAGAGGTAAGGTGTCTGCCTTGCAAGCACTAGCCAAGGAAGGACCGCGGTTCGATCCCCAGGCATCCCATATGGTCCCCCCCAAACCAGGGGCGATTTCTGAGCACTTAGCCAGGAGTAACCCCTGAGGATCAAACGGGTGTGGCCCAAAAAATAAAGTTTATAATCATGTTAAATCTTATGATTTTGATAACCAGTTACCTCATCTCTCTACCACCAGTGTCCAAGATGCCTGATCATATTTTATCATTTATGGAAGAGTAGCTGTACTTTATGTTTTTAAGCACTTCCACAGTTGGTCCTATATGAAAATATTTTATGTTGCAGGTAGTTTTTAAATTGAATGTCAATTTTGTTGATTTTAAACAAAAAAAATCAAAGCTTTTTGATAGTTTTAATTCATAGATTCATCTCTTTGTGTGTGTATACACAAACATACATATGTATACATATATTCACTAGATCAGTTAATTTGTTGAATTGTATTTACTTAGACATTAGTATAGAATGCAAATTACAGATTTAATATGATTTAATAAGATATCAAAACAATGGATAATTGGCAAATATTTAACTACTAGATGGAAATCAACTTAGTGTGTCTCTCCCCTAAAACAAAATTCAAAGGAAGTAATCCCTATATAAAATGAGCAAACTTTATAAATAAATGCTTTTCTACAAATTCTTTTAGAGTTGAAGGCTGTACCCAGAATCACAATTATCCACTTAGAAGAACAACCAACAATTTTAAAGTGGGAGGAGACACTCCAATCATCTACTTAAATAGGACTCACTTCAGAACGCCTAGGTCCCACAATTTCCTTGACAAAAAAAATTCAAACATAAACATCACTGAACCATCAAAAATACAATGGGAAAGACCACTAACTGTTTTAAAGAAACCACATAAAAAAATAAGCAAATGTTTTAATTAGGGAGGTAGAGCTGGTGTCTGGCCCTGGTGCAGCACACTCCCACATATGCCAAGTGCCAGCTGTAGCAGAGTAACATTCGTGCAGCTGCCTTAATTGGAGAAGCAGACCAACACATGCTAATTTGGCTGGGCTAACTAATTGGTAGGTGTGCTCCATCTCTAGCAAAATATCCACCCATATTACAGATGTTGTTCCCTATCAGAGGAAATGATTGGTTACACACGGTAATGAAGTTGAAATAAGCTATACTTGGTGAAACTGTTTAGTTGGATGGCTTTACAGCAGGATCCCACATTAGCACTGAAAACTACTTGTGCCAAAATTGGAACTTAAGTTCAATTTCAACACTATCTTTTTGTGATGTAAGCACATCAAACTGAAAGAAACAATACTTGCTATGAGGGCAGTTCCTCTTTAACCCTACAAAGTTCAGTGCAAATATCTACAAAAGGATTGAGTCCTCTTTCCTCCTTAAAATCTAGAGCAGGGAGATCAAACATTTATTGACATGTAGAACGTTGGTAATATATTTATAAGGAACTCTATAATAATTAAAAGAAAATAAGGGATGCTTTTCTGTTTCCAACTACATTAGATGTATTGTTGTTTTCAACTAGATTAGATTTACTGTCACCTTAAACTAAAAACAACCTGATTATCAGGCATGAAAAATGGCCAATTCTACTTAATGGAAGGGGTATAAATAAGGGGAACCCTACTGTTAACATAGTTTGTTACCCAAAAAAGTTTTCTAGGTTAGGATATTTAGAGAATTCAAGTAGAGACCAACAGTGCACCCAGAAATTAAGGAACGTGAATGCTTGGGAAAGATGAAGGTCCTCAAATTAGAAAGTTTCTAAGAGAATGATCAAGAGCAAGAAAAGGTACAGGGACTAGGGAAACCAGCTTTGCATGCAGAAGCCATGAAGAATTGGAAGTAGTCCAGAGCACTGGTAGGAACAGTCTTCAATCACTAGGTGCAGCCCAAATCCACCCCTCTCAAAAATGGAGAGATTGAGCTAAAGGATAGGGGAGTTGGGGAAGGCATTGTGCAAGGAGAACATGCTGTTTCATGTTCAAGAAAACAAACATTTTTTGAAAGATTTTTTTTAAATTTATAAATAAAGTCTTTAATTGAATCACTGTGAAATACACAATTACAAATTTGTTCATGATTGAGTTTCAGTCATACAATGTACAACAACCTCCACCAGTGCACATTTCTAGCCATCAATGTCCCCAGTTCCCCTCCCTGCTTCCGTGCCAAACATATTTCTCTCTCTCTCTCTCTCTCTCTCTCTCTCTCTCTCTCTCTCTCTCTCTCTCTCTCTCTCTCTCTCTCTCCCTCTCTCTCTCCCTCTTTCTCTCCCTCCCCCCTCTTCCTCTTTTTCCTTTTTAGACACTGTGGTTTTCAATAGTATTACTAAAGGACCATCATGCCTATCACTTTATCTCCTTTCAGCATCCAATTCTTATTCAGAATGATCATTTCCAAATATCATTTACTCTTCATAGCCATCTATGTCTAAGAAAATGTCATTACTTCATTTTTCCTAACAGCTGTATACCATTCCATTCTATAGATTATACCAGTTTCTTTATCCACTCATCTGTTCCTGGGCAACTGAGTTATTTCCAGATTCTGGCTATTGTGAATAGTGCTACAACAAACATAGGAATGTAGAACCCAAACATGATATCTAAGCTTCAACTACTAAATTTCTGTCATGTGCCTCTCAAGGCAGTGGGGGTGGGGCTGGGGGTAGAGTATGGTGTATTGGAATAACTGGTTCTCACTCTAATCAGGATATTTCTTCTTTGCATGTGCTTGTCCCACCTGGCTGGGAATAATCTCTGGATTGGCCCCCTAACCCTACCTGTTCTCTGCCCATGGAGGTGGTCCTACTCTTCTCAATGAAGACCTCAGATCAGAGAATTCTGCTGATTTTGGCCCCAAAGCTGGCCTGTCTGCCTGCCAGTACCCTTTGGCCTGCTTGCAAATAGCTTGTGGTGGAAGATCCTGAACCTGCTTTATCTCCCTAACCTGTGTGGATTATTTCCTGTGTAGGTAATTGCCTCCAGACCCAAATTCCCCAACCTTCCAGGGACTGGAACCATGAGGCTTCCTCTCCAATATGGGAACAATGGTGATGGGAAGTTAACATGGTGAGATTGGTGTTAAAAAACATTGTATGCCTAAAACTCAACTGTCAATAACTTTGTAAATCAGATTCCTTCAATTAAAATTTATTTTTTAATAATCAAAATAAAAAATGAAAATATTGCTCTAAAGTTTTTCAAAGTTATGGTCCACTCCTTGTCAAGAGGTCGAGTCTCTCTCCTTTTTGTTTTTTGTTCCACACCCAGCTGCTATACTCAGGGGTTACTCTTAGCTCTGCACTCAGGAATTATTACAGGAAGGTTCAGGGAACCAAATGGGATGCCAAGGATTTAACCCAGGTAGGCCATGTGCAAGGCAAATGCCCTCCCTACCTGCTGCACCATGGCTCTAGCACTTGGAGTCTTTTCTTGAATCTGAGACTACAAAAATACCTGGTTCTCTAGGAATACTCCAGGGGAAGATGGTTGCCATCTACCACTGCCCTGAGATGACAGTGCTTTCAAGGCTACGTAAGGACCCTCACATCCAAAGTCCCAGTTTAGTCAAGCCTTCAGGTCATTCTCACAGATGGTGCTTATCTATGAGAGAAGTCACCTGAGGCCTGCCAGAGCAAGCTCTCAATCAGCAGTTGAGCAATGCCAAATGAAACTAAAAATGCCATGAAGAGTAAAAGAACTGATCCCATAATTGAGCCCGCCATAATTCTTCTCCAGTAGAACTGTGAACATCTAGACTGGTTAGTTACTTTATTTGATAGGTTTGGGGCAATTTGATATATGAGTACCTACTGAATATAAAGTAGCTACTGTCATTAAGCTACATGAGATTATGTAAAAATCCAACACATATTGGTCAGCGAGATCTACAAAGCTTATCAGAACACTGATCAACTATGACTCAGTGTCTCTATAGAGTTCTTTTTACTTTACATGGCAATATAATTATTTGCATAGGCTCCATAAGCATTAGCCTTCTCCCTACTAGGCCATAATGAGATAAAACAAATTTGTAACCATGACCATGCCAGAAATATTTCATTTAACGGTAAATCTCATTTGATTAGGTATAACAAGCCTACCAGTAAGGCACAGGAACTGCACTTCCCTTGGCAAAAACAAGGAGTACTAGGCCTCCCGGAAACTACCTTGGACCCGACGTCAGATGATTGATATCACAGAATGACACGTTCCAGAGGCCAAGGACATTTGAGGATGATGGACTTAGAGCTGAATGCTAAGAACCACAGTACTGCAGGTACAATTAACAGAGGGAAACTGGGTGGTTTCTGGTGGTTCCAGACTTTGGCATTTTAAATACAGGGTAACAAAACATTTCTGGCTCTACAAAAATGACAAACTGACCGGGTTTAGAGTGGAGTGATACTAGAGCAGTTAGGGTATTCACCTTGCACATAGCCACTTCAGGTTTGAATCTCCAGCACCCCATATTTAACCTAGTCCACTAGGAGTGAGCACAGAGCTAGGAATAATCCCTGAGCACCACCAGGTGTAACACAAAATAATGAAAGAGGAGAAAGTAAGGAGGGAGGGAGAGAGGGAACAGGCAGGATGAGTTTCACCCACTGTGAGCTTCAGAGCAAAAGATAGGTTAGAAATCAATTACTGTTCTTAATAAAAACAAAACTAGTAGACATTTCCACCCCAAATGAAAAGATAGGTGAGTTAAACTAATTGGCCGGATTTCTGTTTCGGGACAGATTCTGGTACAGAAACTGGTATGAGAAGAGGGAATTCCAAACACCAGACTGCCAAGGCCTTTTATCTGGGATTGTGCTGAACAAGCATCAGATGAACACCAGCTGCTGATTTGAACAAAATGCATGCTGAAGCAATGCCTTATGATGACTGTGGCTGGCCTCTATAAGCTTGTAGAAACTGAGCACAAAGACTGTGGTGCGGCATGGCTGCTTCTAAATGTACCTTAGAAAAGGATAAGTTCGAGCGAGGGAACTAATGGGATTTGGGGGGCAGGGGGTACACCTGGTAACGCTCAGAGGTTACACCTGGTTGTGTGCTCAGAAATCACTCCTGACTTGGGGGACCACATGGGACACCAGAGGATTGAACCAAGGTCTGTCCTAGGTTAGCACGTACAAGGCAAATGCCCTACCGCTTGCGCCACTGCTATGGCCCCACTAGTGAGATTCAATGGACACTTGAATAAAAACGTTCATATTGCATAGTCAACAAGTTCCCATTGTTAACTCCAATTGCAGTGTGGCAATGTAAACTGAATTTCAGATTCACCATGTTTCATGAATGAGGAAAATGGGTAATTGGGGATATCAGGTAGACTTGTCTCAAGTCAGGTATCTTTAACCGTAAGAACTCTGAATCTGCATGGCACTGAAAATAGAAATAGCTTACTCTCATGTCTAAAGAAGGTGGGTTTTTTTTTCAGGCTTATAGATCCCATAAAAATCTCATCACAATTAAAAGGTCAATTGTCACTGCAAAAAAATTCACCTTCCCAAGAATCAACTAGCTATCTCAACTGCCATGAAAAGCAGGACTAGATCACCACATTCTTGAAGAGGTATAAAGTTGGATTAATAAAACAACTGGTTATGCACATAAAAATAAGTAATAGCTGGTAGACATTTAAAAAAATCCAGGCCGGAAAGTAGTACAGGAAGTAAGGCCTCATAAACCAAGCTTGGTTCAATATACTACAAAGGGTACCCTGATACCACGGGTCACTTAAGAACTCAAAGCCAGTAAGAGACCCTGAGCACTGCTAGATTTGGTTCAAATTCCCACCCCATTCCTTCCCTTCCACCCACACACAGAGAATAATAACCAAAAAATTTTGCTAATTTGTAGATAGAAATCTGGAAATTTTCTGAGATCAATGACTTTAAACCAAAAGTAATAATATCTCTCTCCCTCTCTTCACACACACACACACACACACACACACACAGACACACGTGCACGGGGAATACACCTTGCTCTGTATTCAGGAAAGACACACACACACACACACACACACACACACACACACACTGGTGCACGGGGAATACACCTTGCCCTGTATTCAGGAATCACTCCTGGTGGGCTCAAGGTACCATGTTGGGTACCTGCGGTGGAGCCCATGTCAGCCAAACATAGCAATTGCCTTCCCCTCTGTTTTATAATGCCAGCCCATACTACTTGGAGTGGGGAGCAGCCACACCAGTGATGCTAAGGGATTACTCCTGCCTGCACTCTTGAATTACTATTGGTAGTGCTTGGGGTACTGTAAGAGATGCTGGGGATCACACAGATTGATCTTTTAAATAGATATGTTCATGAAGCAATACTCTCCCAAAGTCATGATTTGAATCAGAGCTGAAAATGTGGACAAACTCACAGATCCCTATGTACTTCTGTAACTTAGGGTGGAAGACTTGGTCTATTGATATCACCTCTACCAGGAAATTTATATTATGGCCAGCAATAAATTTTTCAATATTTTTTTCAACAAGGGAGAGGGGAAAAAAACAAGCTTTCCTCATATTAAAGATCAATGCAGAGCCTTCGCCATCTGCTCCTTCACAAGAATTTTAATGAATTTAAACAGAATCCTATCTTTCTAAAGAATCACACAGCCACAGGTTACCTCAAGTTCTGAAGGATCATTAAACCTGAGCAACTTCTGGATAGGCTAGAGAATCTTGAAGGAGATTTTTACTGTTGGTTTCTACAGCGAGCAGATGATATATTAATTTATATCAAAGCATTTCAAACTTCAATAGTGTATGTGATCAAAGCTTCTATTTCCTGCCTATGGGATTTCACTTCTAGCCAGTAGAGGTTTCCATCAATAATCAACTTTTTTATATACACATAAAATTTTTATCACTGTAAGAGGAATTATGCACAATTACAAATACTTAACAAAACAAAATAAAGATTCAGCCTCTATGTTACTCTCACCGAACTACCACAAGCTCATTAACGTCACAGCTAAATTCAATTTCACACCTTAGCAGAATACTGTATGTCTCAAGTCTGCAGGGCTATATTTACATAGCAGAAAAAATTTTAAAGTTAAAATCTTAAAGTACCAAAGATGTGTTGTATTATCCATAAACACATGTTCACCTTTGGGAGGATCTAGATTCTAGGAATTTGTTTTCCATTGAATCAATGTAAATTATAATTTGATGTAATTTATAAAGTTATTCATGAATACATTTTAGGCATATCCTTTGACCAGTGTCTACTTCCCTTCACCAATGTCCCCAGTTTCCCTCCTGCCCCAGGCCTGCCTCTCATATTGTCTTAGGGTTCCCTTCCTTGATCTTTTCTTTTCAGCCCCACCCTGTGGCAAGCTTCCTATTGAGAACCAATTTCATACTCTTCGTTTCAACTGTCTTTGTTCCCCTACTACTTTCCTTTATGTTCTGCACATGAGAAGGATCATTCTGTGTCTGTCCCTCTCCTAATTTCACTCAGCTTAATACTTTCCAGATCTATCCATGTAATGGCAAATTGCATGACTTTATCTTTTCTTACTAGTCGGGATTTAAAATAAAATACTATATATTTAAGAACATATAAAATTTGGTCTCCTGCATCCCATATGGTCCCGAGCCAGGAGTGGTTTCTGAGTGCATAGCCAGGAGTAACCCCTGAGCGTCAATAGGTGTGTCCCAAACCCCCCCCCAAAAAATTGGGGCCACATCCAGTGATGCTCAGGGCTTACTCCTGGCTATGCACTCAGATATGGCTCCGTCTTGGGGACCATAGGGGACACCGGCGGATTAAACCACGGTCCCTCCGAGGTTAGCAGCTGCAAGAAAAATGCCATACTAAGGTGCCTGCCTTGCCTGCGCTAGCCTAGGACGGACAGCGGTTCGATCCCCCGGCGTCCCATATGGTCCCCCAAGAAGCCAGGAGCAACTCTGAGCGCAGCCAGGAGTAACCCCTGAGCATCACAGGGTGTGGCCCAAAAACCAAAAAAAAAAAAAAAAAAAAAAAAAAAAAAGAAAAATGCCATACATAGTGTCACCACTCCAGCCATATATTTGCTTTTTAATTTTTCTTTTTGGGCTCACACCCAGCGATGCCCAGAGGGTTCCTCCTTGCTCTACACTCAGGAATCACTCTTGGTGGTGCTCAAGGACCATAGAGGGTGCTGGGAATCAAACTTGAATTGGCAGAATGCAAGGCAGTGCCTTATACTATCTCTTGGGTCCCTCTAGTTGCTTTTAACTGAGTTAACAATTATTTACAAGATTGTAAATGTGGGCCCGGAGAGATAGCACAGCGGTGTTTGCCTTGCAAGCAGCCGATCCAGGACCAAAGGTGGTTGGTTCGAATCCCGGTGTCCCATATGGTCCCCCGTGCCTGCCAGGAGCTATTTCTGAGCAGACAGCCAGGAGTAACCCCTGAGCACCGCCAAGTGTGACCCAAAAACCAAAAAAGATTGTAAATGTTTATATTTCAGGGGTACAGTGTTATCACATCATGCCTGCAACCTAACTGCTAATATCTATCACTCTCCACAGGAATCTTCCCATATGTTTATCCCTTCTCCCCATCCTCCCAAGTTCCACTTGGTATGCTCAATTCTGTTGTCAGAGTCCCTTAAGAGAATTGTTTCACTAGAGATAATCTTTTCCCATTCTTTTTTTTTTTAAATCATCACATGTGGTGGGCACTTGAGTTGTTCCTAAAATAAAGATTTGATCATAACCTAAGGATGATGAGCACAATTTGTCCAGAAAAAAATTGTCTAGAAAGAAGCAATACCAAAATACATATCCCTTCCCATGGAATTTGAAGGATCAAAGGAGAGAATAAGCAATAAATAATACGTGTATTATGAGTTGTGTAACAAAATATAGCATAATTGTATACCTTAAACTTACATCTCAGTAAAACTTGCAGAAGGATTAAAGGAGGGAGTAAGCAATAAATAATGCATGTGAAGGAATGAAATAATTAAGAAGTATATGAGTTGCATAATAAAATATAATAGAATTGTATCCCTTAAACTTGCTTAATGTTATATGCCAGTTATATTCAGTAATACTGGCAAAAGTGAATATAGAAAAAATTCTCCTCTCATATATAAGAACTGGGGTGGCTTGCTGGCTACTCAGAAGTCAGTTTAAGTAAACAATACTGGAAAATGACAAATATGCACTGTAACTCTCTTAATTAAACCATGCTTAAATGGGATTTTTACTTAGGACATTATCTTGGGAGTTTAGATCTGTTGAATAGTTCCTCTATTCACTATATAAACAACAGACATATTCTCTCTCTTCTCTGTCTCTGTCTCTGTCTCTCTGTCTCTGTCTCTCTGTCTCTGTCTCTCTGTCTCTCTGTCTCTCTGTCTCTCTCTCTCTCTCTCTCTCTCTCTCTCTCTCTCTCTCTCTCTCTCTCTCTCTCTCTCTCTCTCTCTCTCTCTCTCTCCTCTTTTTTGTTTTAAGGCCACACCTGGCTATGCTTGAGCTTACTTCTAGCTCTGTGCTCACAGACCAATACTGATGAACCAAAAATGATGTTGAGGATTGAACCTGGCTGAACCAAGTAAGTGTGTTAACTCCTACACCATCTCTCTGGTCCCAAAATGCATCTTTTCTGACTGCTGTTTCAGTCTTTTAAAGTGAAGCAATGGGACTGGAAAGAAAGCACAGCGTGTAGGGTATATGCCTTGCATGCAACAATGTGGGTTCGATCCCTGGCATCCCAACTATGACCCTGTACCCCGCAGGACTAATTTCTGGAAGCAGAAATGCCTGAGCGCCGCTGGGTGTGGCCCAAAAGCAAATAAATAAATAATAAATACATAAATAAAGTGCAGCAAAGCCTTCAACCCATGACACAATCAGAGAGCACGATCTAGAGAGAGCCAGAGAGAAGAAAAATCTAGAAGCTTTTCCCAATTTTCCACATTTGTCTCACTCACCTCCCCCTAATCACCAGTGTCAGACAGAACTCAGCCTTCCCCTTTTTCAGAGCATTCAACTTAGCTTTTGTAGCAATAACTTCCTGTTTTCCACTAACAGTGCATCTGTTTACAGAATATTTTTATAGCAAATAGAGTCTAGCATAAGTTTTATGAATAAATACAACTAACTTTTAGTAAGTAAACATTTGACTTGTGGGAATAAAGGGCACAAGCCAATTCATATGTCCCCACCCATCAACAGCATGTTGGAAAGAGCAGTCAGCACAGCCACCAACAAAACAAACTGGTTTATGCAGTTGGATGGTTAATCTGCTGTCAACTGTCAATTAAAGATCTTTGCCACACACACACACACACACACACACACACACACACACACACACACACACACACACACACACACACACCACCCTTTTATGTTTTCCTTTACTCATGTCATAAACAAGATTTAGAGATCAATAAAGTTATATACACACAAGAATACTCAAATGAGGCAACAGTAAAAAAATTCAAATTGTGAATAATTATAAGACTTTAAAAATCATGGAGTTTGACAGTTGATATCAGAAACTCAGTGAGTCAGTAAAAGACAATTTAAGCAAACTGCAATGGTCTTGTGTTAATTTAAAAAGATGATTCCACTTGAAAATAATCCATCAAAACAATCCATGAAAAAGTGGCACTAGGAACCGTACATAAATATGGCAGTGCTGGGTATCTGCTTAAGAGTAAACTTGGATTAGCTGTACTCCTTCTGTAATCCTGAGGAGGGAGGGGTGATGTGAGGACTTACTTATTTCATTGGAAACCTGGTTCAGCTTCTCCTGTGATCTGCTGATAAGGACAAGCTTCATCCCAAGTTTTGCTAACTGACATACAAAAAAAGAGAGCACACAGTTGAGTCATGCTTATGAATTTTACTTTAAAATCAAAATCAGATACATTCACAATTTAATAAAACCAAACTATATAATACAAGTTAATAAAAATGGACAATTCAAGTTAAAGACTATAAAAGACTCCCTTAGCAAAAGTTTCAAGAGAAAAATCATTATATACTTTTAGATGTTGCAACTATATACTATTTGCGTTTTTAAAACCAAAAACAATTATTACTTTTAAACCTAAAAATCAATCTTAAAAAATGTTTTATGTTTCTGACTAAATACAGAAAGGCCAGAGAACTGGCAAAGAAAATTGCTCGTAAAAATGTCGGGAATTGGGGCCAGAGAGATAGCATGGAGGTAAGGCATTTGCCTTTCATGCAGAAGGTCAGTAGTTCGAATCCCAGCATCCCATATGGTCCCTTGAGCCTCCCAGGAGCGATTTCTAAGCATAGAGCCAGGAGCAACCCCTGAGCGCTGCTGGGTGTGTATGACCCAAAAACCAAAAAAAAAAAAAAAAAAGTCAGGAATTTTAGATTTGAGAGACAGTACAGCAATAAGACAGTAGGCGCTTGCCTTGTACATGGCTGACCCAGGTTCGATCACCATTATCTTATAGAGTCCCCCAAAGCTAACAAGAGTGATTCCTGAGTGTATAGTTGGTGTGGCCCAAAATAAACAAGCAAAAAAAAAATTTTTTTTTAATTTTTATTTTAGGCCACATCCAGCGGTGATCAGGGGTTACTCCTGGCTATCTGCTCAGAAATAGCTCCTGGCAGGTTCGGGGGACCACATGGGACACCGGAATTCGAACCAACCACCTTAGGTCTTGGGTCGGCTACTTGCAAGGCAAACGCCGCTGTGCTATCTCTCCAGCTCCACAAGCAAAAATTATTGGAGCTGGAGAAATAATACATCAGGTAAGGAGCTTGCTTCCATACAGCAGATTCAGGTTCAAACTCCAGAACCATATGTAGTCTCCAAGTCCCGCCAGGAGTAATCTCTGAAGCAGAGTCAAGAGTACACACTAAGCACAGCCCTCCACCCCATCTAAAAGGTCAGGAATTCCTAAAAAATAGCCAATCAAAACCTTTTCAGTTAGATATTGTACTTTATAGACAAAAGAAGCAAATTAAAACAATTACTAATGTGTGACTGTTTTTATATGTATTTTCATTCGTTTTACATGCTATATTGGGGGTCTATCTAGCAATGCTTGTGTGGGTGTGAGGTTTGGTCATGCTGTTCTGGTCTGCAAGGCTTTTGCTCTACCACTTGAGCCACTTCCCGGCTTAAAAAAATGATATTAATAAAAAATATTTCAAGTACTTCCTTGTAAATATTTCCTTATAAGTACTAAGAACTGTAAAGTGCTAAACAGAATGAATAAGATTTCTAAGAATGTGGTTTCTATTCCCAAAACATATAAAGGGACAGAGGTGAGGATAAAACACTAGTACACAAAACTTTTTACTGAAATTTTTCAGTCAGTATATAAACGACTAATAAATTAAGTGCTATGATATAAAAGTCATTTAGTATACTAATATTCTACTCTTAGATTAAGTAACTAATATTATAATTGAGAAGATAAAGAAAAATATTTTTATAAAAATAACAAATATTGGGCTGGGAATTTAGCTCAGTGTTAAAGAGTGTCTGCTTTGTATGTATCATTGTTTAACCCCTGGTATCATGCACACATACACATAAAAATTTTGTATCAGGGGCCAGAGTACAGAGTACAGTGGGTTGGGCACTTACCTTACATGTGGCTGACCTAGGTTTAATCCCCAACACCCCATATGGTCCCCTGAGCCCACCAGGAATAATCCCTGAGCACAGCCAAGTGTGGCACAAAAAACAAAAACGAAAAATAAAGAAAAATAATCATGATAATTTGCTCTAAATCAATCTACTATAAAATCACTAAAGAACCTAGCAGTCCATGTTGAAAGTTTAAAACAAATTATCAGAGAGTATTTGTTATTTGTTTTTTGTTTTGTTTTGTCTTGTTTTTGTGGTTTTTGGGTCACACCCGGCAGTGCTCAGGGGTTATTCCTGGCTCCAGGCTCAGAAATTGCTCCTGGCAAACACGGGGGACCATATGGAACACCGGGATTTGAACTGATGACCTTCTGCATGAAAGGCAAACACCTTACCTCCATGCTATCTCTCCGGCCCCATCAGAGAGTATTTGTAACTCCCAACTGGTCCAGTCAAATTTAATAATAAATGTGGCAAATATTAACAATTGGTAAATCCAGGTAAAAGATAGATGAATTAATCTTTTATAGATTTTTTTTGTAATTTTTTTTATTTGTCAATTTCTCACAAGTTTTCTATATTTTTGATATTCAAACTTAAAATTAAGGGAAATAAAGGATGAATTTTTGTTTTAAATGCTTCGGGAATAATAAATGAATCAGCAGAGCTGCCTGGTCTTCATACTAACTGAGCATGTCCTAGGTGTGAGTGCTTTCTGGAACCAAGAGGGAAGAGAAGGAAGCATGCTTAAGAGCAATGGGGGATATCCAAGGACATGGTATGTGGTCATGCATTATATGAGCACATACATTACATGAGCCAGGCACAGTTTAATCTCCTGGACCACAATGTCTCTTGAGCATTGCCAGGTATAGTCCTGGAAGCCCCCAAGAACTGGGGGAAGGGACAAGTGGTCGTGGGCACAGCAGGGTCCATGTAGCACCCCAGCACACTTAGGCTTTAGCAATGAAGTATCAGCTGAGTGGATTGAGAAGAGCAGAAACTGGCCCACCAATCCCTCAAAATCACGCCACCGGGAAGCCAAGATTAAAGAGTACTGCAGGGGCAAGGGATATGGCTCAGAGGCATAGCATGTCCCATACTGGATCCCCCCACCCAGTAAAAACTAGTCATATTCACATAAATACTAAATTATACAATACAACATTACACAAAATTATTCATCATTCCAACTAATGAAAACATTCCTATACTCATTTTGTATAAATTTGCTTACAACTGTGCTGAAGCAATCATGGTATTTCTGACAAGGTAGAAATAATATATAGCTACTATAGCAATAGATAACATTTCTTTTACATTTTTCACTATAAAATTGGAACTGCTATAAGCAATTATCCCTTGTTCTAAGAATTTTATGCCAAAAGTTTCAAAAGTTACCTACCTCCTCTGCATATGACTTTCCAATTCCATCAGTACTACCTGTGACAACTGAGAAAAGAAAAATAGTTTAGTTTGAAAACAACAATAAAGAAAATCTAATCTAGTAAAGACCCGATTATATGGAAAAGGACCATAATATTTAGGTATAAAACATAATGTAATAATAGTCATTTAAGTGTCAGACAAATTCTCAGTATAACAGCTTAATTTAAAGATGGCATTATGAGGTACCGGAGTGGTAGCACAATGGTAGGATATTTGCCTTGCAAGTGGCTGACCCACGACAATGAGGGTTCGATCTCTGGTATCCCATATGGTCCCCAGAGCCAGGAGCGATTTCTGAGTGCAGAGCCAGGAATAACCCCTGTGCGCCATCGGGTATGGCTCAAAAACAAACAACAAAGATGACACTATCAAGTGCTGCCAGAAATGTGGCACTATTGATTATGCATTCATTTTAGAAAAGTTACCAGTTTGTGTCCAGCTAAGGCATAAGCTGGCAATTCCCAAGTAGTGCAACTGTACAACATCTGCCAAGTGGATGTCCATAGGTAGTAACTTTCTTAATGCAGAGTATGGTTACATTCCCAAATAAATATCCATAGAGAAGTACAGTAAACAAAATGAGCCATAAGCATAAAACAGGATCAGTTTGTCTTAAAGAACTATTGGCACTGGGAAAATATAACAGTTAGGGTGTATGCCTGGAAATAACCCATGCCAGGTTCAAGGGAGCACCATAGGGTCCCCAGAGCATTACTGGGAATAGCCCTGGATGCCCCCTAGCACTGCCAGGGTGGTTCAAGTATCACCAGCACTGCAGAGCAGGAACAGCACCACACCCTCAAGCTCTTGTGCCAAGCTGAGAGGTTGCTTGACTAGGAATCACCTGATGGGACCGACCCTTGGTTCTCCTGACCATCTTGGAAGCCCCTTCACTCCCCTAAAAAGAACCACATTTGCCTTGCATGCAGAAGGACGGTGGTTTGAATCCCGGCATCCCATATGGTCAACTGAGCCTGCCAGGAGCGATATCTGAGCACAGAGCCAGAAATAACCCCTGAGCACTGCCGGGTGTGACCCCACCCCCCGCAAAAAAAAAAAAAAAGAGCCACTTATCAATGCAAAGCATGAACAAAAATTCCAGGCATCACACTGAACATATAGATGCATATGTGCTGTGACATTTCCATTCATGAAGTTCAGTAAAAAGTAAAATTAATCTATGAAGATAGATGTCAACTGTCTACTAGGGGGAAGGGCATAAAAGAAACTTCAGGGTGGAAGAAATTGTCTCTATCTTGGTATGTATTTTTAAGAATTCAGAAACCTGCTAGCTTAATGAAATACTATATGTTATACTCTAATAAACTTTTTGTGAGGGTACATCCAGCAATGCTCAGGGGTTATTCCTATAGCAGCCATTAGAAATTTATCTTCGTTTTGTTTTTCCTTCTCTCATTTCTTGTCTCTCTCTTCTTCCACCTTCTCCTCCTCACTATCATCAACTCAATCTATGTCAAATAAAAACCTCATGGTTACCTCCTCTATAGGAAAGGAAAGCTGACTTATAGGGTGCTGTGGACAATACTGCAAAGGGTAAACACCTATATAGATAGACCTCACTAACACAGCGGTCAGTACTCAAGACATGAAACCTATACATATCCAAAAGTTGATCTTTTAGTTTCCTTTCCTTACAAGTACTATACTTACCTATCTTTCTGTACTCAGCACACCTCTTGCCCTCCCCACCTCTCTACATTAATATACACCTAAGCTAACTTCTATATGTTTATATATGGGCAGGAGCACACAGAGATAGGAATCCAATAGGATTCTTTAGGGACAAACCTAAACTACAAACAACCCATACCTATACCCCATATAACCCTTCCCATATATTATTCCCTTCCCTTCCTCCAGAAATCCGACTATCCCTTCACCCCTCAATCCCACGCCCGATATCCCCACCACATTGTAACTCTTCACCCTCAGTTCTTAATCCATTAGGCATCAAGACCGATCTCCTACCCCAATGAACCAGTACCCACTACCCAAGTGAAGAGATACCCACTCAAGCTCTCATCTCATTCCCGGCAAGAAAATACAACCAACAACCCGACTGACTCATGCAGTGTGGCCCTCCTAATTCATCTCTCCCTAATGGGGACTGTGGCTTGATACTGGAACTAACTCCAAAGGACCCCCACTGCAAGAACTCTACCCAAGACCTCCCTGCCTGGTCCGCACACCTCACAAGGAAATCTCAAAAGACAATGGGGAAGCCTATACTTTCATCTTAAGCATAGACCTATATAACACTACCTCTTACCCTGTTTCTCCCCAAATGTAAAATAATCTCCTGTTTTACTTCCTCCCTTTTTTTTCTTTCTTTTTCTTCTTTTCTTTTTTATTTTTGTCTGTTTTTGGTTTTGTTTTGGTTTTGTTTTGTTTTAGTTTTTGTTTTTTTGATTTGATTTGTTTTTGCTTCTTTTGGGTAACTCCAGGCAGCGCTCAGAGGGTGCTCCTGACTCTATGCTCAGAGATCACCCCTGGTGGGCACAGTGGACCATGTGAAATGTCAGGATTTGAGCCACCGTCCTTCTGCAGGAAGGACAGATGCCTTGTGTCCATGCTATCTCTCCTGGATCCACTTTATTCCTTTAATTATGTCTTTTATTTCATCTTAAAAAAAAAAAACAACTTTTTTTTCTTTAGATATGTGTGAGCATATATATTTTTAGTTTTTGGCGTGTGTCTGTTTTCTTCTCTCTCCACCCCCAAAAATCCACCAGCAATATAATGTAGCACCACTTCTTCCTGCAAAGGCATATTAAAAATAGGGGAAATTTTACGTGTAAAAACAAGCTCTTATCTACTAGGGGTAAGAACTCATACTTCTTTACAACACGGGGACATCTCCCACCCTGAACGTATGTCATGTGGAACCAACTTAGACTCCAGGGAACTAGACACCGACTGTCCAGCCTTGACTCCTGGATCCCAGACATAGAATGAAAGAGTTCTCTACAACAGCTCCAGGAACCAAATCCCCTCCAGGGCATTCATAATGCTGCTCTGATGCCAACATGTGCCAGTTCTAAATTTATAACCTGACGAGAAAATGGGAACAACTTGATCTAAGAGCAAGTTGTCCTTCCTCATCATCCAATGATAAGACAAAATCAAAAAACATGTCACCCTTTGACCTGAGCAAAAGCCAAGATCGCTATATACAGATGACTGGTTGTTACAACCAGAACTCGACAGCACGCATCCAGGGACCAACAACAACAACAGCAATGAAAAGCTCTAGCCTAGCTTTTGGTCTATGGTCTGTTCAATAAACAAGATCTCCAACTCCAGAGGTCTGACTGAGACAACCGCAACTGAACGGGTCTTCTGGAAACATAACGAAAGACTTTATCCCAGGCTCCATCCTAGAAGCAATATAATGACCAAGACCACCAATTACAGAAGATGGATTAAAACGACACTGAAGAAGCAGAACTCCTAGAACCACAAAGAAAGACTCCATCGTAAGCTCCATTCCTTGAGTTGCAGTCACCAAGATCTCTAGAAACAGAGGTCTGATTTTACCATCCAAGACGAAGCAGAAGTCTTCCATACACTACAAAAGCACCGAGGGGAGAGTAAATGATCATGCAAGGAGTCTACAGTTAATCCCATGACAGTATACTTCAGGGGTGGAGAAACCCTGAAACTCCTAGGCCAAGGGAATTCCCTCTATAATATCCCCAATACTTAATGTGCCTATGCAGGGGGAAAAAGAAAAAAAAAATCCACAAAATAATCATCTTTCTACACATTTATTTATTGATTGATCGATTTTTTTGACATCTTTATTTTGGTGTAGATATTGAAGTTGATATCTCCAATTTTACTTTATTTCATTTTATTTTATCTTATCTTTTTCTTTTTGCACTCTGGCATGATTTGATTTCAGAACTGAGACTATTGTGTGGTACTTGTCTTTATTGCTGTAGTGCTCACTGGATATTTAATTTGATATTTCTTTCTGTATTGTTGTGGTGTTTCAATTACCTTTATAATGTCCTCTCTCAAACTGAGGTTGAAAGCCTCTAGAAGGTCTCCACCCATTTTCAAAGTATTTGACTTCTTTTTTTTTGTCTTTTTTCTTATTTTGTACCCCATTCTATTGTTTTTCTTTCCTTCAAACAAAACCACATAACTCGATTTATCTAGATCCACCTCTTAAATAGAGGTAGAAACAAGGGAGGGTACCAGGACCAAACAGATATATGACCACTAATAGTAAGCTAGACAAAGAGGGGTCCACCTACTCTAGCAGCCTGGTGGGTGATGGTGGGGTATATGGATTGCAGAAAGGAAACTGGGATGGGGGGAGGACAAATTTGGTGATGAGTATTCCCCTGATTCAATGTTAATATGTACCTAAAATACTGTAAAAGATATGTAAGCCATTATGATCACAATAAAAATTTAAAAAGAAAAGAAAAGAAATTTATTTTTGTGGTGTTTGGGGAAATATATGAGATTCGAGGAAGCAAATTTAGGTCAGCCGCGTGCCAGGCAAATGCCCTACCTGCTGTGCTATCACTCTGGCTCCTTAATAAACTTTATTTTTATTATTATGAATAACTAGAAAAATAGAATAAACTTCAAAACCATCATGCAGGGCCAGAGAAAGTTCCAAGGTTAAGGCTGTCGCCCTACGTGCAGCCAACCTCACTTCAATTCTCAGTCAGACATATTCCCAGGCACCACCAGGCTTGATTCCTGAGCATAGAACCAGGAGGACAGTTGATGTGGCTCAGAAACAAACATAAAAAGTTCTACATTAGATACAGTTTATAATTAAAACAGGCAGGGCTACATCATAATCTAGATCTCTGAAATACTACTCGTGACTTTTAAAAATTCATGATGTGATTATGAATAATATGGCTCTAAAAGGTTAGGAATGTCACCACCACTATCACCCACCCCCCAAAAAAAACATTCAAATTTGCTTGAATGTTTCTGCAAACATTTTACAGGAAAGCAAACCATTGTGTAAAGAAGTATTTTCCTATATTTATTTCAAACCGCATTCAATTTATACAAAATGGCCCCTACTCCTATGCAGAATATGTTCAACACTTCCTAGTCTTATTTTTCAGTCTCAAAGAGTTTTCATCTTGTTCCAACTCAGTCTTTAGCTTCCCAGAATTTAAAGAGTCACATATGCAGAATTTATGAGAATAATGTAAGAAAATCCCTAAGATCCAAGGTCCCACTTCACTATCAAACAATTTAAACTCACTATCTACACTACCAACTCCTACAGATTCTAAAGCGAATCTCAAAAAACCTAGCACTTCATTCATAAATGTCAGCATGTATCTTATTTCTCAGATAGTTAACAATCCCTTGATTTCAAATTTATCTTTTTTTGTTTGTTTCTGGGTCACACTCGGCAGCACTCAGGGGTTACCCCTGGCTCTACACTCAGAAATCGCTCCTGGCAGGCTTGGAGGACCATATGGGTTGCCGGGATTCGAACCACTGTCCTTCTGCATGCAAGGCAAATGCCTTACCTCTGTGCTAACTCTCTGGCCCCAAATTTATCTAATCAATATATAAAACTTCTTCAAACATTTTCCTCAAAGCTTTAATAATGTGTTTAAGTCCAATTTCAAAACGTTCCATATGAAGAGCTGATTCATGTGTCTATTGAACATCTTTCATTATATACATTCCACCTATCGACACCTACTCATCTTTTCAACTCCATCATCTACCTTCTATTTCTCCTGCTCATTGTTCTGTCTCCAGGCACCTCTCTGCCTCCTCTTTCTGCTTTTATTTATCAAAATAACTAGAATTCTAATTTTATACTTTCCCAGTTTGACACAGTGATTACATTTTCCTGATGTCATTTGTGTTCTCTTTCCTAATAATGAACTATCAGTGGTTGATTAAATTCAGGTTAGAGGTGTTTTGTTTGTTTGGTTGCTTTTTGTTCAATGAAATTGCATCTATCATTATCTAATTATCTTTTCATATTTGTTGTTGTTGTTGTTGTTGTTATTGTTATATAAGCAATCACTGGCTGGTAACTGCCAACATACACTGTTTTACTGGCATTCCAAAGAATTCCAAAATAGTGGAACTGGCATTCTCTCTATCTTCACTTATTAACTGGGATAGGAAAAAAAAAAAAAACTCACTGCTCCTCAGCTTTTTGATGACAATGATAGCTTTGAATAGGAAAGTAAAACAAATATTCATTCTCCCACACCCCCAATCAACTTCACTTATTAGTTTTTGGTGCTTTGTTTTTTTTTGTTTTTGTTTTTTTTTTGGTTTTGGGGTCACACCTGGCAGTGCTCAGGGGTTACTCCTGGCTCTACACTCCTATCTGTGTGCTCAGAAATCGCTCCTGGCTCAGGGGACCATATGGGATGCCGGGGATTGAAACTAGAACCGTCCTGGGTCCACCACGTGCAAGGCAAATGCCCTATCACTGTGCTATCACTCCAGCCCTTTCTTCTAAACATTTACAATTCTTTACCTGCACATCTCAATATCTTTGAATTGTATTTACTATGCACATGTCTAGGGAAAAAATAATCAGATCCCAAAAACTAGCTATGCAATGTGTGCAAGGTAAGCACTAAATGGACATCTGCTGAATACTGTCAGGATGAATGAATGCTAGTCAACTTTTCTTTTTTGGTTTGTTTTTTTGTTTTTGTTTGGTTTGGTTTTTGGGTCACATCTGGCAGCACTCAGGGGTTACTCCTGGCTCTATGCTGAGAAATCTCTCCTGATAGGCTCAGGGAACCATATGGGATGCCAGGATTCGAACCACTGTCCTTCTACATGCAAGGCAAACGCCTTACCTCTATGCTTTCTCTGGTCTATGCTTACTGGTCTCTGAGCACTGCCAGGTATGAACCCTGAACACAGAGCAAGGAGTAAGCCAAAACACCACCAGGTGTGACCCCAAAATACCCACCAAAAACAGTCGGTTTGCCTTCCTAAGAACCGTCCTCATAGCTTGACTTCATTACTTTCACTCTCCAAAACTGACACGTACCTGCCATTGATTTACCCACATTACAGAGCCTTTAATTCCAGATGGTTGTTTATTGTTCCTACTGCTACAGAGGAAGCAAAGCTTCTCTATGATTACAGTCATGAATCAATTGCAATGTCAGACTTCTCAGATGGGAGGTTTTAAAACTCTCTTGATAAGAAAATGCTGGAAAATTAGATTGCAGCAAAGTCACTCCATATAATGCCTCAAGAATTTTTGCCTGGTACATGTACAATGACTCAGAAGAAGACAGTGCATGTGACTCCAGACGTACATGTGTAAGTGCATGTTAAGGAGACAGTTCCCAAGTGCCATTGCAGCAGAACCATCTCAGTGTCATTGCCTGCATTTTTAGAATGATTTCCATGAGATAAAACACTAAAATATTGTTGCTTGGTCATTTTAAAATGAAATGGTTCCCAAGATTCCTCTTAAATATATTACACTAATGTAGACTATCTTAGGTTGAGAATTAGAGGCTAAACACATTTCTGAAATAGATTTGCCTTTATACTCCCAGCAAGGATCTTTTTCATGATCATTGCCAACACTATCAAATTTAAATCAAGCAGGTTTTAGGAACTATTACATGCATCCATTGCTGAGAGTGCAACGATGTATAAAGACCCACTCTGGATATCAAGTGTCTTATGAATAACATACCTCATGGTGATGATTTTAAATATTAAAGAGAAACAAGACTTTAAATTTCATGAATATTAAAAATTTAGCCTCTAATCTTTTTGAATGGTAAGAATATCATGTTTAATCTTCTCAAACCCGAATCTAACTTTTCATAATTACGTATAAGCTAAATATTGTATCACAAGCATATTTTTCTGAGAAAACAAAAAAACACAAAGAAAAGCCTCCTTTAATCGTTTCCATATGCCCCGCTATAGTTTCACAACAGTCATCTCGAAGACTAAGCAAAGGAGGTATCAAGCAGGTATCTCCTTAGCAAAGGGAATGAAGAATTTGTGTGTTCAGTAAGTATGATAGATTAACACAATAATGTACAATCACTACAAACCATCTGTCAAACTTCAGTCAGTCAGAAGTTTTACACAAATTGTATGACCATGCTCAGCCTGTTGCTGGCTGGTGCTGTGAATAGTCACCATTTCTAAATGTGTGCTGAGTCCAGAGTGACAGCCCATGACACAGCTAGTCAGTCCATGTCAGATGCTGTGGCCCGTGACACACTTGGAGACCAACTCCAGTCTTAGAACCCCAAGAGGAACTTGGACACTACCCCAGAGTACCTGCTACCTATGGTCAGGACCTTTCAGAGCACCCTGCACCCAGCTGCCCAAACTCGAATCTCCACTGCTCCAACAGATGCTAGGATTCCTCTCCTGGATGTGCCTTTCTTCCAGAGTTCAGTAGATTCTCTGCCTTTTGTTCTTCCTGTGATCAGTGAACTCTTAATTTATCAATTACATGATCCCTCAGTGAATCAGAAAGTGTTTATTTATTAAACAATGTTGGCCAGTCAAAAGAAAAAAAACATAAATTTTACTCAATTCAAACCCAGTTTCAAGTTGAGACAAAGACAAGTTGTGCTTTTAAGAATAAAATCTTTGTCTTAACAATATGCCTTGGGGCAGCAGAGATAGCATGGAGGTAAGGCATTTGCCTTTCATGCAGAAGGTCATTGATTCAAATCCCAGCATCCCATATGGTCCCCCAAGCCTGCCAGGAGCAATTTCTGAGTGTGGAGCCAGGAGTAACCCCTGAGCACTGCCAGGTGTGACCCAAAAACAATATGAGCTTTGATATAGATTGATATAGAGCTTGTGACTCAGAGCTAGATTAAACTATCTTTTTTCTTTAGTTTTTTTGGCCACACCCAGCAGTGCTCAGGGGTTACTCCTGGCTGTCTGCTCAGAAATAGCTCCTGGCAGGCACTCGAACCAACCACCTTCGGTCCTGGATCGGCTGCTTGCAAGGCAAACGCCGCTGTGCTATCTCTCCGGGCCGATCAAAAATACCTTAATCAAACTTAATGACTTTTTTAAACAATGATATAAATGAAATAATTCATTTATGTTATTCATATATTCATTTACATCAATTCATTACTTAAAATCCCTTAGCAGGATAGGAGTAAACAAACCTGTCTTACTCAAGTATGGGGCAACCATAAGCACTATGAATGAATGCCATACTCAATACCCAGGGCAGAGAAATTTATCTTAACTTTTGTTATTGTTGTTATTGTTTTTAAGGGCCACAATTGGTTGTGCTCAGGGGCTTACACATGGCTCTACACTCAGACATCACTCCCTGCAGGCTCAGGGGACCATATGGAGTGCTGGGGATAGAAATAGGATCAGCCATGTCCAAGGCAAATGCCCTACCCACTGTACTATCTCTCCAGTACTTTGTCTCACCTTTTAAGAAACTCCTTTAATATTTCTTGTAAGACAAGTTTCAAAACTATGAATTCCCTAAGCTGCTGCTTTGTTTCCTTTAGCTGCTGAAGCTCTGTATCAGTTCTTCAGACTGAATGATAAGCTAGCTGGATAAAGTATTCTTGGTGATGTGTTCAGTTCATTGCTTTTTTTGGGGGGGTATTTTTGCTTGGTTTTGGTTTGGTTTTTGGGCTCAGGAGTTAATCCTGGCTATGTGCTCAGAAATCGCTCCTGGCTTGGGGGACCGTATGGGATACCGGGGGATCAAACCGTGGTCCATTCCAGGTTAGCATGTGCAAGGCAAAAGCCCTGCTGCTTGTGCCACCACTCTGGCCCCAGTTCATTGAGTTTTTGTACAACATCCCTCCATTCTCTTCTGGCTCATAGTAGACTGATAATCTGTTAATTTCTCAGGCTTTGTAACTTTCTTTTTGTGAACTTTCTTCTTTCAGTATCTGTATATGTACGTTTGTATTTTATCACTTTGAGTACAATGTGTCGGGAGTTATCCTATTTGAGTCACAAGGACTCTGTGCACCTCTTAGGTCTGTATTCCTCTGTATACCTCTTAGAGTGCCTGTATTCCTCAACTTTGGGAGATTCTCTGTGATTTAACTATTGTTTCTTCATCTAATGTCTTTGTTTTCCAGAGACTCCAATGATTATTTTGCTGTTTCTCTTGAATTCATCCCATAATTCTGGGGTATGCTGTTCATTTCCAACTTTTTTTTCTTTGTTTCTGTGCCACACCCAGCAGGACTAGAAAGTTACTTCTGGCTCTGCAGTCAGGAATCACTCCTGGCATGCTAGAGGGAAGCCAAGGACTGAATCTAGGTCTGCCATGTGCAAGACAAATACCCTACCCACTTTACTATGACTCCAGTGCCGCTTTTGACTATTTTCTACTTTCTGATATTGGGGGGGGATTTCACACCCACCAGTGCTCAAAAGTTGGTCCTAGCTCTGTCCTCAGAAATCACCCCTGGCAGGCTCAAGGGATCATATGGAATGCCAGGAATCAAACCACCATCCATCCAGGTTTGGCCTTGTGCAAGGCAAATACCCTACCGCTGTGCTATCTTTCCAGCCCTTTTCCAATGTTTTCTAGAAATTTCTTCGATCTCATCTTCATCAACTTCATCTTGAAGTTTCTTGGTCTTTTCCTCAACTACTGTTAAACTGCTTCTCTTGAGCTGTTTTATATTACCTACCATATTCTTCATTTCTGCTTATAGTTTTCTCATTTCATTCTTTCTTGTGCTTTGCTGACTTCCTTTGCTATTGTATCTTTGAGCTCATATAGCATCTTCGGTAGTATCCCTAAAGTCGTTGACTGGAGATTTATTAAAATGGCTGGTACTGGTGGATCTCTGTGTTACCATTTCACTCTCATTGAGACTGGGCTTCTCTATGTCTTTCCCATTGAGTTTACTGTACTGAGGATTGATCTTTGTAGATAGCCCTTAAGGGGATCTCTGAGGAATTAGACTGTGAATTGTTCTTTCCTTTTCCTGCCTTATCTTCTCCCACAGATAGGATGTATAACTGTGAGCAATGTGAAACTCGATGAGCTGTCACACAATTATGTGCTTCAGGAGCTACCCAAAATGAATACTTTTTTGCCTTTATAAAGTAATAGTATAAATCTTACTACTAAAGTAATGCCCTACCTTTCGAGAAGTCAACTCTTCATTACTAATTTATTCCTAATCAAAGCATGCCATTTTTTTTTCTGTATAAGCATACCATCTTAAACCAGAAGTCTTTTGGTAGGTGTTTAGGACATGAAGGAAAAACAGGAATTATACTAATACTTTTTTTTGTTTGTTTGTTTTTGGATCACACCTGGCAGCACTCAGGGGTTTCTCCTGGCTCTATACTCAGAAATCTATCCTGGCAGGCTGGGGAGACCATATGGGATGCCGGGATTCGGACCACGGTCCTTCTGAATGCAAGGCAAATGCCCCACCTCCATGCTATCTCTCTAGCCCCACTACTTTTCATTATTACTACTTCTTTACTGAACCCAAGGTCATACACAGGCAACTGCTCTATCATTGAGTCACTGATATGTTTTAACCACATGCAGATATTGCTTTTCTAAAACAGAATTACTTGTCTGGAGAGATAATACAGAAAGTACAGTTCATGCTTTGCATGCAGCCAATCCCAGTTCGAATCCCTAACACCACATATTGTCCTCTGGGTATCACCATGAGTCATTCCTGAACCAAGACCAACCCTTGAGCACCAAAAGATGTGTCTCAGATTACTACTCCCAAATATATATAAAGTAATATATTATTTAATTATTAAATATATGCAATATATTCCTATAGTGTATTTAACTATTAAATATATGTATTTAAAAAGAAGGCAAATTTCCTATGAAATTATTGTCAATTGTGTCAACATGTTCCTTCTCTCTTCCAGTTTCACCAAATTAAAAAGACCATTGGTTTCAATTGATGTAAACAGAACATTCATGCAAAATATGTATATTTATAAATACCACTAAACTGCCTAAATAAACCAATACATTGATAATATGTACTATTTTACATACTAAGACTGTCTCTTGGTTTGTTTTTGGGTAAAACAAGGTCTAAGCATAGTGCCACTCTTTTTTTTTTTTTTAATTGTTTTTTGTTTTGGGGCCACACTGGACAGTGCTCAGGGATTACTCTTGGTTCTGTGCTTAGGAATTATTCCGGGCAGTACTCAGCAGGCCATATGGGATGCAGAGGATCAAACCCGAACTGCTACATGTAAGGTAAATGCCCTACCATCTGTGCTCCGCTAAGGCTCCCACAGTGCCACTCTTGATATACATTGCATATAAAATGGAAATCAAATCACATACAGATCAGTTTCCAGATCATCTCACTTATAGGACTTGTTTGTTCTGTGGCTTTTGAAAATGAATAGAAGCAGCATTCACAGCCACACTGGCCACCAAGTACAGAAGCCCAACCTCACGTCTGCACAGACACACTGCCCTTCTATCTGCCCTCCTCAGTAGCCATTGGCCCCTCTCCTGACCTCGAGCACTCTTCTCCTACCCACAGTGTGGTTCTGTGACTGAACCAGGAAAGAGGAAGTGAGTAGTGCTGGGAAGAACTCTGGGAAATTCTCCCTGCAAAGGAGGCACATTTGGGAGAGCTCCCGACTTGCCCTTCTTCTGGGTAACTCAAAAGCACTCACAGAGACTCAAATAGTTTCAAGCCTGGGAGCTACCTGAGGACTGAATCTACAGGCTAGGCTGGAAGCCACCTGAAGACGGAAGCCACCTGAGGACAAAAGCCAAGAGTAGGCTGGAAGAACCCAATGACAGGGATACCAGATTCCTAACTAATCAATGAAACTCCAATGCCACATCTTTTTCTAACCACTTTTTCTTTTTATTGTTTTGTCATAATGGACATTTTGATGCACCTATGAGGTCATAGTTCGTGGTTTTGACTTCAGAGAATCCTTTATGATGCACACCACTATGAGGTCATATTCAAGCTTGTGACATCACTATAAACATAATGATGAACACCACTATGAGGTCATATTTCGGTCACAATGTGCTATATGATACGTCACCACTATGAGGTCATAACTCATGATTGTGGCATCACAACAGACATTTTGGTGAGCACATCTATGAGGTCAAAATTCATGACCTCATGAATAGTGATGTCACAATGGATATTATGATGCACAACCAACATGAGGTTATAATTCATGGTTGTGACATCACAGTTGACAGTATGATGTGCACCACTTTAAGGTCACAATTTGCATTATGACGAAATCCACTATTATATCAAGATGCATAATCGTGACGTCACAGTGCACAGTATGATGTGCCATCACTATGGGATCATCAGTCACGATTGTCATGGCACAATGGGAATTATGATGCACTACCACTGTGAAGTCATAAATCATGATCATGATGCCACAATAGATAATATGATGCATGCCATTTTGAGGTCATAATTCAAGTTTGTGATGATAAAATAGACATTATGAGGAAGACCATTCTGACATCATACTTCATGATTGTGACTTCCCAATGGACATTATGAGGTATATCACTGTGACGTCATAAATCATGGTTGTGGCATCACAATGGACACTATGATGCGCACCACTATGAGGTCATAATTCTCAGTTATGATGTCACAATGGACATTATGCTGCACACCACTGTTAGGGCATAATTCATTGTTGGGACATTAACCAGTGACCTTCATTACCACTGACCACAGAGAATTCAATCTAAGATATAGTTCTAACCATCTTTAAACTGGTGAAAATAAACTTTGGATTTGTTGAAGTCAAGTTTATAGCTCAGAAAAGAAACAGGTATCAGCAAGTCCTTAAAACAAAGTATTTAGTGTTCACATCATTCTAAGAATATTTCATCAAGGTACGTCACTGATGCTATCTGGTCAGTTCTCTTAACAGTGATGGCCTCAGACTTCATTATCATCACCAATCACAAGGGTTCAAGCAAGGAACCTTCCAGTCACTCCTTACTCAGCTTATACTAACTTAGTTTAGAACCAACTTTGGTTTGTTGTTTTTTGTTTTTCATTTTTTGTAGTTTGGGAATCACACCCAGCAATACTCAAAACATTCCTACTCTGCACTCAGGAATTTACTCCGGGTGATCAGGGGACTATATAGGATGCCAGGGACTGACCTGCAAATCAAGCACACTACCCACTGTACTCTCTTCAGCCCCTAGAACCAGAGTGCTCAGGGGTTACTCCTGGCTCTGCACTAAGAAATTACTCCTGGCAGGCTCAGGGGTACCAGATGGGATGCCGGGATTCAAACCACCATCTATCTGCGTGCAAGGCAAATACCCTATTAGCCCTAATAGCTGTGCTATCTCTCCAGCCCACATATATTGGGGGGTGGGGGGGGTTAAGAAGCAGTCTTCTTAAACACCATGTTTAAGGTCACATTCTTCTGTCAAACCATGCCAATGCTTCCCCCTTCCTAATTCCATAAAACTTGAAATCCACATATGCTTACTTCTCCTAGCTTTCACCTGAGTTTACCATCATCCACGTCTACACAAACTATGAGTCTTTCACTCACTTGCTCCAAAGCTCATTCCTCTCCTATCCACTCAATCCCTACACTGCAGCCATAGTTATGGCTCTGAAACTCAACCCTGCCTACAACCTGCTGATGGCTTCCTGCTTACCTTATTCTTTATACCATCACACAGCCTTTCTCCCATCACTGACCCATTTCTCCTCATGTCCATGTTAACATTTTCCAATTCCATTTTCAATTCCAATTCTTTTCTTTATATTGGGAGTCTCGGTGAAACATCTTGTCACCCATTAAGCCTTCCTTAACCTCTGGACTAGTTTGGGAGATCTCACAGCTCTCTGCCTGCTCCGTGTTCCCATTTCCCCTTTCAGATACTCCTAATACAGGTTACAAATGGGCTAGGTAGATCTATCAACCACCAGATTGACAGCACAGTCCTTGATCCAAAAAGAAAATTAAGATGACTATGAGGTTTGCTGGATGAATCAATGAGTGAATGGAAGGAAAACTGGCCTCTGATGACAAAAGCTACTGCTTTGCCCATTCATTTTTTTAAAAATAATATCTAATTATCTCCTACACAAAATCCCATCAACTCTAGTTTCTCTTAACATCAAGGATCAAGTGATCTATGATAATATTTTCAAGAAATTTAAGGTTTATTTAATTTAGTTTATGACGGATCAAATTAATAACACAATTTTTAAAGTCCAAGGCTGTCCTTGAAAAGAGATGATTTACAATTCTAGAAAGAACCACTGTGCTTATAATATGCTGGGTTTGATATAAACAACTATAAAGTAGAATTAGGGAAGTGGGGGGAGGAATTAATCATTTTGGGTTAGAGTAAAGCACATCAAATTACCACAGTGAAAAACAGTTTACTGCTCTAATCATTAAGATTTGCTCTTCAAATAACACTGGCTGTTCTCTCAGATTCTGTTTTGTTAAAGAAGCAAGTAGAGATACTAATTTTTAACTGAATACACAAAAAAGCTATAGGTTATCACCCTTCACTCCACTGCAGCCCTCAATCATTATCTGTAACCCTCAACTGAGGCAATTCATGCTTGCTCTCCCTCATACTGTGGCAATACATGTGATGATGATGGTGGGTGAGGTGCTCAAAGGAAGTGGGAAGAAGGTTGTTTTTCACCCCTTCTAAACGTATGGACTCATACATAACACCAGAAATCAGATTTGCATGCTTTTCCAAAGAGAAAAAGTAATAGCACTATAGAATGTCCTGCTGTCCCAATTTGGCATCCATATGTGTCTAGCCTGTTGAAAATTACATAAAATACTGGCAACTGACCAGGGCTCAGCTTCCAGATTGTCTAGAGTCAACAAAAAAAGACTTAAGTTTGTGTAAGTTAAAAATATTCCTCTTCTTTTGGTCCTCAACTTGCTAAGAACAGATATTTTTAGTAAGAGCCCAATCAACCTTATCAAAATCAAATATCAAAAATAGACTAGAGGAACAGTGGAAGCAAACACCCTATTTTTAGCTCTTCTGTCAATTCCCTGCCACCATCCACCAAATTCTGACTGCAGAAGCGCTGAGCTATTCCAGGCAGATTCCTTCTTCTGACCCTTTTTGTTTCCCCTGAACACCTGAATGCAGAAAACACTGGATTGATTAAAGATTAATACTGCTGCAAAGCATGACAGCTGCCTTTCCGGAACGCTTTGGGTAGGGTGGGGTGGGGTGTGGGGAGAAAAGAAAACGACAGAGAGCTTGCATCAGAATTCCTCTTGGGGATCTATTACATGAAAAGAAAATTGCTATTTCAATTCCCTTTTGTTGCTAAAAATAGCAGCCTGAATTGATTCAAGCAAACAGGGAAGCAGCTTAGCAGGGCTGAATATAGAAACCACTGAAGTCCTGAAGAACAAATGCTAACTTAGTCTAACACATGCCAGCTCATATTTAACAAAGAACAAAGAAGAGCAGCATGCCCACGGCAAGTTAATAAACAGCGGCAACTTCCTGCATTTTTATTAAAGACAAAAAGTCAAAGTGATAGGAAGCAGGAAGACCTAAAAACTTGTTTTCCTAATTTTTTTTTTTCACCACACCCAGTGGTGCTCAGGGATTAGTCCTGGCTCTGTGCTTAGGAATCATTCCTGGCAGTGCTCGAGGGACCATATGGGATGCCGAGAATTGAACCCACATTGTGAAGTGCACTATCTCTCTGGCTCTTACTCCTATTTTGATAAAAATTATTCTATATGGGGAAATCACTTGTGAATAAATCCACATTTCCCACAAACTCATTAGAGAATGTCTCTTTTTCCCAGCAGCATATTAGTATAGAAAGAAATGGCCCATTTTATAAACATCCTAACCCAAAAGCTTAGGCCCCTTCTCCCACTGAGTCTTCTGGGGTTCCTTGCTGAGCAACCAGCCCACACTCCTTCTCTCTTTCTCACCACTTCTTAATGCTTTTCTTGATCCAACCATAGGCTGCCAAAAGTTATACTTTGCCACTTAAATCTTACAAAAAAAGAAAACGCAACAAAACAGCATTCAAAAGACTCATAGGTTGGGAATAAAGAACAGTCAGAAACTGAAAATTAGGATCTGCCAATGGCAGCTAATTCCCTGGACTGACTCCCAGGTCAGGACGTGGAATGCTTTCTGGTGGCACAACCCAAAATATCTTCTGTCTGATTTTTCTCACTTGGTTAACTGAAACCCTTTTCAGATGATTCATCTTGCTCATGGCACATCCTCTTTAAAAATGCAAAGCTTTGTATAAGAATTAAAAGGCTATCAATCCTTACGCCTCAGTGTGCTAGTGGATTGAAATTGGTTTCCCAGTTTCCTTTGGGTAGACCCCAAATGGGAGAGTAATAAGGCAAGAGTTTCATGAGACTAGGGAATTCTCAAGCCTGAGATAAAGGAGCAGGTAAGTGCTTGCCTTATAAACAGACAACTTAGGTTTGATTCTCTGAACCCACCAGGAGCTCAAGAACTTCTGAGCACTGAGTAAGGCATAAGCTCTGACCACCACCTGGTATGGTCAAAACCAGGTAAAGAACTTCTGTTTTTGTTTCTTTCTTATTGTTGCTTGTTTCAGACCACACCTATCTATGCTTGGGATTTATTCCTGAAAAGGTTTAGGGGACCATATGAAACTAGATGGGCTGTGTGCAAGGCAAGTGCCTTACCCACTGTATTGACTTTCAAGCCCTGGAGACCTTACTTCTGAAAGAGGAGGACACTGCAAAGGAAAGCCTATTAGCTTTAGCAATTTTAGAACAAAGGCAGTGTGTGAAGTGGTTTGGAGCACTAGCATTTAGATCATACCAGCAAGGTTCAAGTGCCAGTTCAATTACCAACTCTGCAATCCAGCAGAGGTTCTCTAGTTAACCTCTCATCTCAGAGTTTTCATATTTGTAAAGTGAAAGCACTATCTAACTCATTCAAAGAATGTAAAGATGCAATAATATAATGTTAGTATGAGTATCTACCATAATGGAGTGTTTGAGAATTAAATGGGAACTGTACGGAACTTGGCTTATAGTAAGCATGTAAATGTGAGCAATTAGAAAGAGGAACTAGAAAGTAAAAGGGTTATAGAAAGGAAATTTTTTTCAAGTTCACCTGTTGAGGAAAACACTTGGGTGGAGCTTCAAAAAGAGAAACAAAATAATCCTGTAACCCATTAATTCTGCTACTAGAAAATGTGGTCTACACAATGATAGTTGTAAATGATCACTATGAGCAAGGACTGGGGGTGAAGGGACATACACTGATACCCTTCACTAACAGTATTGCACACCACAGTGTCTAAAAGCAAAAGAGAGAGAGAGAGAGAGAGAGAGAGAGAGAGAGAGAGAGAGAGAGAGAGAGAGAGAGAGAGAGAGAGAGAGAAGAAATAAGGAAGGAAGTCGATTGTCATTCCACACCAGCTTAATTGATTGTTAAGTCTTTTTTTTTTTAAGGGGAGAGCATGCACACAGTCCCCCACTACCATAAATTATGCAGTCGAGTTTCCCACATTTGGGGAAATCGCAGGGGTCACCACACCCGGGGTACAATGGGCGAGCCTCACCCTGGGGAAACCACCTTCCTGATCATGGAATCACCCCTACCAGGTAAGTATTTTAAGTCCTTTTTTAATATCGCCATTGCACCTGAGACCACTTGGTCCCTACTTCCATCTTTCATGTTTGTGTTTCTCCTCTTCCACTCAGTTTCTTTCTTTCTCCTCACTTTATGCTGGGGCCAAAAGTGCTCAAGACAATTCCCATTTAGATCATTGCATTTCTTCATGTAGTTATTCTAAATACTATGAATAAGTGATCTCATTCTGTAATTATCTTTCTTCTGACTTACTTCATTTAACATATATTATCTTCCAATTCCACCCACATTGCAGCAGATTGAACGACTGCTTCATTTCTTACAGCTATGTAGTATTCCATTGTATATATGTACCACATCTTCATGATTCACTCATCTGTTGTTGGACGTCTAGGTTGATTCCAAGTTTTAGCTAGTGTACTGAGTGCTGCAATGAATAGCGGTGGCATATATCCTTTTGGATAAATGTTTTCTGTCCTGGGGAATAGATATCCAAAAGAGGAATTGTTGGGTCATATGGCAGATTAATTTTGAGTTTACTGAGAACCCTCCATACTGTTTTCCATAAGGGTATAGATAATATTTCATTGTTGTCCTTATTTGGATTTCACTAAAGATAAATGATAATGAGCATTTTTTCATGTGCCTGTTGGCCATCTGTTGGTCTTCTTCAGAGAAGTGTCTGTTCATTTCTTCTCCCCACTTTTTGATAAGATTTTTAGGTTTTGTGGAGTTAACAACAATAGAATAAAGAGACCCAAACTTTAACAATTTCAACTTAAAATAGGCCTGTTATTCTGGCAGGCTTGGGGGGGGGGGGTGGCGGCAGTGGAATTGTAGATGGAATGCACTCTGAGAAGAATGGTTGGAGGGAGGTCAACACTGGTGTTAGTATTGGCCCTGATTCATCAGATGTCTGAAACCCAACTATGAAGAACTTTATAAATCACAATGGTTTCAATAAAATAAAATAAAATTTAAAAAAGAAAAAGAATGGCGGCAGCAGCCTATGTCACTAATGTACATAAACCATATAAATGAAGACTAGGCTAAGACAAAGGAGAATGGACTCAGAGGTCCTACACAATATGATTCCATTTCATAGGCAAGATCCAGAACCAATAAATCCGAAAGATTCATGGTGACGAGGGCCTAGGGAAGTAGTAGAGAATGACAGCTTAACAGAAATGCTATTTCCTTCTGCAGCAATGAAAATGTCCAAACCAGGCAGAAGTGATTGGGAGTTCAATGCTGCACCAAACCCCACTGAATTAGATACTATAAAATATTTAGGCTACACTGATGAGAATTTTACTTCCATTTTTAAACCACTGTTTTAAGTTATTCAAGATTAGCTATTGGGCCTTTTCTTTTTAAAACCAAGTGCTACACTTCAGTAGGGCAAAGGTAAAAAGAAGCCCTGTCTCTTGCTCAACATCTGTTGAATTCAGGAAGGAAAATTTCAGTCATGTGTCATTCCACTACTACAAAGGCTAAAGAGCCCAAATCTGTTTGTTCACAAGGCAAATGGTCTTTTCATGCAACTGAACTTATTAAGCAGTTATCAAGTAACAAAGAGATAGTTGTTGGCACATACTCAATAATAACTGTGCTAATCACAATCCAGTTCCATTATAGTAGCCAACATATAATAAGGTTCTTATGCAAGGATTATAGTATTAGTGTATCATTGTACAGATATTAAAAAAAACTATCTCAAAGAGGTTAGTGGGGCTGGAGAGATAGTACAGAAGGTAAGGTGTTTGCTCTGCATATGGTTGACCCAAGTTCAATCCCTGGCATCTCGTATGCCAGGTGTCATTCCTGAGTGCAGGGTCAGGAGTAATCTGATTATTACTAATTAAGCTCATTAATCTGATTGTGCTAAACTCAATGTTTCTTTTTCACTACTCCTGAACTGACTCTAATCCAAACAGCCTGTGTGTTGTGTCTTGAATATAACATGCCAGGAACTTGCCATCATGGAGGATATAAGTCACTTCTCACACGGACACTGTAATTTCTGACCCACTCATCTGACAGAACCTGAATTTCTAGATATTCTTTTTTTTTTTTGGTTTTTGGGCCACACCCGGCAGTGCTCAGGGGTTACTCCTGGCTGTCTGCTCAGAAATAGCTCCCGGCAGGCACGGGGGACCATATGGGACACCAGGATTCGAACCAACCACCTTTGGTCCTGGATCGGCTGCTTGCAAGGCAAACGCCGCTGTGCTATCTCTCCGGGCCCTAGATAGTCTTTTAAGTCTTGGTTGACTATCTGACCTCTAGAGTGTCAAAGCCCTGGATAATCTCCTAATAATAGAAGAGGCTAAGTAATATACACAAGTTCAAAGCTATTGAAATTTAAAAAAATAAGTATAACCAATGTTTCTAACTTGTTATCTGGTTCTTCATGTTAATGATTAATTCGATTGTGAACCATGGCAAGGAAAAATAAAATGAGTTGATAGTACAATTTCAAGATTTTTCTCTGACAGAATACTGGCTTTATTTTCTTTTTTTCATGGAAAAGCTAACATTCAAATGACAGTTGCCCAGGCCATATACTTAACATTCAACATAAACTGAAATATGTCTAACTCCTAAAACAAAAAATGTAAATTTCATAAGTGAAGCCAAATTGGAGTCATCTGATCTAAAAAAAAAATGTTTTGCCAAAATATAGCATAGCACGCGCGCGCGCGCGCACACACACACACACACACACACACACACACACAGTTTGACATTTTTTGTGATTCTACATATTTAACTAGAAATAATCATTAGCTTTTTCTTAACCTCTAAACAATTTCCAAAGACTCTGGTAGTCAATAGTCTACTACAGGAATGTCCTTGTCTGATAGTAGTCCAAGGGTTATAACAAGCTCTCCTTGGCAATTCTATAACTAACTTCCTTTGAATATGTTTTAGAGTAAGTTAAATCAGAACTGCTATTAAAAGCCATTTAAATGTATTTCAGTTCATGGATAAGCTCAATACCCTGCACAGTGGCTAGGTAGTACAGATAGTACAATAGTCAGGGAGCATTAGGAGTGAAAAAAAGCCGACTCTTCCTTTCAGAAAGCTACCTACCTCTTACAACTGCTAACAACAGCTACACTAAAACACAATCCTAGATACTTTTCATGATTCTAATTGACTTATTCATATTTTTTTTTCACTCTGCAAAGGAATAAGAAGAAACTGGAGAAAATCCAGGGTAAAAATTCAAAAAACTGCCACTTTCTTAAATGCATCCTACTTAACAAAGTCTTGCTATATGGAGATGAAAGAGAAAAAGGATAAGGCCTCTGATGCCTAAAGTTCAAGTTGTGTTTTCTTTTGTTTTTGTTTTGGTTTTGGTTTTTGGGCCACACCCGGCGGTGCTCAGGGGTTACTCCTGGCTGTCTGCTCAGAAATAGCTCCTGGCAGGCATGGGGGACCATGTAGGACAACGGGACTTGAACCAACCACCCTTGGTCCTGGATCGGCTGCTTGCAAGGCAAACGCTGCTGTGCTATCTCTCTGGGCCCAAGTTGTGTTTTCTTTACATACTCACTTACTAAGGATTAATGCCATCCACTCCTTACAGCTCAGTTTCTCATTAGATTAGGGCACTGCTAACCTTGTAACGCTTAGCAACAAACCTAGAATCTATCTGTAGATTTTATAGGAATCAGATCTAGTCACCTGGCTGTCTAACTTGGTCAATGACCCAACAAATGAAAGAACCTCTGAAGCGATTCTTTAAATGGTAGGTTTGCATACCGTCTGCTAGCCCTTACTAACTTCATGCTTTAGGGCCTTTCCGTTTTTTCAGTTTTGAAATGGACATAACCTTTACGATGCTAGAGCATTACAGCATTGTTTGCAATAGCAAAACTGAATCCATTCAACAATAGACCACTAGAACATATAAAGAATTATCTATATATGTATTGTGCATATGTAAGGTAAATTAGGGTGTATATTTATCTATATTATATACAGAATATGTAAGTTATCTAGATCATATATTATGACAACAGAAACATCATGTAGCTGTCAAAAATTACAGAACTGTGGCTGGATAGTACAATCTGCACAGCACTTGCCTTGCATGTAGTCAACTAAGCTCTATCTATAAGATCCCAAAGATCCACAAAGCACCCCCAGAGTGACCCTTGAGCAGAAAGCCAGGGGTAAATGCTGAACACTACCAGGTGTGGCCCCCCCTAAATTTATTTTTTAATTATAGCACCAAAGAATTCTACTGGTGATGAGAGATGACTATAATATACTGCTAATTGAAAACAATTTGGAGCGAAATTTTGTGAGGAAAAAAATTGACTGTTTAATGATGTTTATTTCCCTCCAATGGAATTTTGAAAATGCCATTTATCTTATGATAAATCAGAAAGAGTAACTTGGATAATACATAAACCTATTCCCAGAAACAATAGGAGTAACAAGTATACCTGCCTTCCTCTGCTCAAAAGAGGAAATTAAAATATACATACATGTTTGTCTATCTGTGTATAATGGAAAAAGCTGAAAAGTCTGAAACATCAAATATAGATCAAGAAGTCAATGCTGGTACTTCTAAGCCAAGAACTGAGAGTAATTTTTAGTTTCTTTTTTTTTTTTTTTTTTTTTACTGAGCTACATTTTCTACCTTTTCTAAAACATGTTTTGCTTCTTTGATGTTACAATGTTTCAAATTCAAATAAAATTATATTCTGTACATGCTAATGTAGTTAACAAAATTACATATTGGAACTATGGCCCTGGTGTGGGCACCGCACCAAGAGGATCTGTTTAATTCAGTCAGTGCCAGAGCTTCTTAGGAGAGAAAACACTTAATAATCTCAGACTTTCCAGAAACCAAACAAGAACCATCTATCTCTGAGGTGGGCAACCACTTCCCACTAGACTCAAAAAGCTTCTGCCCAACTCCCCTGACTAAATTTACTGGGCGAAGCACAGATAAACAGGACTGATCAAAGGTCAAAAGGGATTTCTTTTCTAGAAATAGAAAAGAAATTATAATGGGTTTTCCCATGGCTTTATCCTAACATCTAGCACTTGAAGATCAACTTGTAAAACAGTGTTGAGATAATGGGTTGGTTGTTCTATGCAGGTTCTTCTTATTAACAAACCACCTTCTAATCAGGAATTACCCATCTAGCAGGCCTGAAGGCTAAGCCTTCGTCTTCATGCAGAGTTACCTGAAACCCAGTCTTCCCTGGAATTCTCCATTCAGATCTCACTTAAATACAACAGCACTACTTGCTGAGAATTCACTATGGCAAATAAACCCCGAGTATCTGGGAAGCATCTGCTGAAAGTATATGGTAAACTACTGTAACATTTCACATTAAATTTGCCATCTGGTAGACTTGACTTACTCCTTCTGACAAGTGCCGCCAATCTAAAGAGGACCTGAAAGGTCATCCTTGGGCATCCTGGCTATTATCAGCCCTTACATTTATATTCTAAACTCTAAACACTAATTGGGAGTTCACTCCCCCCAAAACAAAGCATTCTGTGGTATGCAAATAACCTTGCACCACCCACATTTGTGTTTCCTCACAGCAGGTTTCTGGGGAGTGGACCACCTGAATCCTGACAGCCTGGCATCTTCTAATTTGGGGCAGAAGGTGTCTAAAAACCCAGATGGGGATGTAACAGACAGGCCACGTCACAACATTTACTCTCCAAGAGCAATTTAGATTCCACCTAAATCCAAGCTGGAAATTTCGCTCCATTAGAAAGCCAATGAGAAGCTCAGAAATACCTCCTTCACTTAATTCAAGAGACAACCCAGTGAACAAACAAAACAAGACAATCTCTCTGAGTAAAGAATTCTAATGGCATCAGATGGGCAAGGTAGAGAGAGGGTGAGGGTTCAGTATCTGAAGTTGGAAGCAAGGAAGAATGGCTGAACTCTGGGCCAAATCACATCTAAGACCGGCTTCAAGGATTGTGGAACTGTGGACCAGAGCATTCAAAGGAGCCATCTCAGATTCAAGCACATCCTCAAGTTCCCCTTTCCTCTCTGGCTCAGATATTAGGGACTCATCTTCCCCTAGCATTACACTCTTGCAGCATCACTTACACCTTTGCAGCCCACTGCACTGTGGAATGAAACACTCTATTTCCTTTCCTTGTCATCCTTAAAGAGAAATAAGCTGGGCTGGGAGACAGTTCAAGTGGTAGAGCACATAAGACTTTGAGTTTGATCCCTGGTACTGCAGGCTCCTTCACTCCAGCATCAAGAGAGTGGAGCCAGGACACCACCACCCGAGCCCTGCCTGACCAGCGTGGGGCACGCTTTTTGTTGTTGTTATTTCAAAAAAAAAAAAAAAAAAGATGAATACCTAATTCATTTTTCTCATCTATGAACTACATTAATAATGTTATTAAAGGGGCTGGAGTGACAGTTGTAGGGCATTTGCCTTGCATACGGTCAACCCAGCCAGGACCCAAGTTCGATTCCCGGCATCCCATATGGTTTCCCGAGCTTGCCAGGAGCGATTTCTGAGCACAGAGCCAAGAGCAACACCTGAGCACCACTGGGTGTGACCCAAAAACTTAAAAAAAAATGCTCTTGTGCATTTGCTATTATAGTTAAAAACAGTTACTACAGTTACTCAGAGATTAGTATAAAACTATCAATATCAAATCCTTATAATTCCTGGCACACGTTATTTATTATTGTTTGATGCAAAAAGCACTCTAAAATAACATCTTTATTGTTTTCTTTATTACTATCCTTTATTTATAGAATCAAATATTAAATGTGCTATCAGATGACTTCAGATTAGTAGCAGAATTTGTCCAGACATCTACTTTATTATTAGATTACTAGTAGAGACCTCCATCTGAGCTACAGGAAGTTGAAAAAACAGAATTAGGATCTCTAATCCAACGTTGGGATTAGCATCATTATTGTTAACTATCTTTTGCTAATTGTTCTATATGGATATGAATGTAAAAGGACAATCTTTCTAAATCTTAAAAATCTTGCAAAATTCAGGCTAAAGAGATACTACAGCAAGTAAATTACTTGCATTGCACACACCTGACCCAGGCATAGCTATCCCCAGCAACCCATTTGGTCCCTCAATTCTCTAGGAGAGATCTCAGTATGCAGAGCCAAGAGTGAGCCCCATGCACTGCCAGGAATGGTCCAAAAACAAATAAGAAAGTCTTAATTCTCATTAACAGTATTACTGATCACAGATCTCAAGGATCTCTAAAAAAAATAACTAAACTAGGGCCCGGAGAGATAGCACAGCGGCGTTTGCCTTGCAAGCAGCTGATCCAGGACCAAAGGTGGTTGGTTGGAATCCCGGTGTCCCATATGGTCCCCCGTGCCTGCCAGGCGCTATTTCTGAGCAAACAGCCAGGAGTACCCCTGAGCAACGTCGGGTGTGGCCCAAAAACCAAAAATAAATAAATAAATAAGTAAGTAAATAAATAAACTAAAACTACACAAAGCCTTAGATTCACAGCTCCCAGCTAGCTTGAGAGTTGCATTCACTGGAAGTGCCCGTAGAGGCTGGACACCCTCTACACTTCCGCTGGCCCTTGGCACTGTCTTCCTTGATTTCACTCCACTTACCAAGACACTAAATGTGCCTTAACTTAAATCTGCCGTAACTTCAACGGCACCTACACTCTGAAGCTTTCCTTAAGGCTTAACTTCTAATATATTAGCAGTTTTCATTTAATTTGACTTCCCCTCTCTTCCCAACAAGTATGTAATACGCTTCATGAGGTCAGGGACTGCTAGATGTATGAATGAATCTGTGTGTCTAAAATAGTATCTGACTGTCAATAAATAATACTGAGTGATATTTATTATACTAATAAACAACGTTTAATATGCCCAAAAGAAGGTCATATAATACTCCCCATCTTATGCCACCTTGCTCTAAAGTATGTCATTCTTCCTTCAAAAGATTTTTTTTTTGCCTTCCTAAGCATTACTGGGGTGTGATCCCCAGCTCCTAACAACAACAAAGACAGTTATAATGACAGAGGTCTCCTAACAAATTAAAACACCTCAAGAGTGTAGCAAGGTATCCCAAAAGAGCTACCTACTGTACGTCCTTTGCATGCAGCAGGCCCAGGTTAATCCCTGGGACTGCATGACCTATTCCGTATTGCCAGGAGAACCCCCAAAAGAAAGCTGAGAGTAGACATGTAAAGATGTTGTTGCACCAAGAAAAAAAAAAGGTTGTAGGGGGTGCAGAAAGGTAATAGAGCATAGGGCTCTTGCCTTGCATACAGCCAACCCAAATTCAATCCCTGGCTTCCCATATGGTCCCCAAGCACCACCAGGAGTAATTCCCAAGTGTAGGAACCAGGAGTACCCCTGAGCATTTCCAAAAACAAAACAAACAAAAACAAAAACAAACAAAATCAGAAAACTATAAATAAAAATAAAATGGCCAGTGTTGTTTGGATTTAGAAACAATGAATTTATTTTCAATGTAAGCCAGTAGATTTTCAGTTACATATAGTAATCTCAAATTCTTAGGCAGCTTATTCATACAAAATAATGCCAGTAGTTAGCTTTTAGCAAGAGCAAACACACGCGCACACACACACACACACACACACACACACACACACACCACCACCACCACCACCACCACCAAGAACAACAACAACAGCAGCAGCAGCAGCAGGTCTGCAAAAAGAAGCAACTAATAAGATGAACTTCCACCAAGCCCTTCTCTTTTTCTGCCTTCAAACTTGTCTCTACGAGTTTCTACCATAGACAATAGGGAGAGATGTGTAAGCAGCTGCAGAAAGATGAATGAACTGGGTGAGGCTAAAACTCAGTGTGAATTGAAGTATCTAATATATGAATTGGAAAAAAAAATTTTTTTAATTCTCCTCCTCCAGTCATCTGAACAACAAATCAATGGGAAAAGAAGGGTTGGAGAGAAAATGAGACAAAGAACAAAATCTGGTCTGTGTGACACATTTATAAAGCTGAGGGCCTGTCAGCAAGATTCTGATGAATATTTCTGCAGGATAAAAATGGCAACCCAGTGTCTAAAAATAAACCCGCCTGCTGCAGACCTGTCTGACTTAGCTACACCATGAGAATACAAACACCCGCACTCACGAGTACATTTTTGACTCAAGGTTTTTACAGAGAAGAAAAAGACTAGATATTTTATTAGGAAGAGAAGACATTTTCCATGGCTTTAAATCTCTTTATCTTCTCTCAGTGTGAGTGATTTTCATTTGCTTTAAAAAAGAAAAAAAGGGAAAATAAATAGTAATAGCAAAAAAAAAAAATAAAATCAAAAGCTCATCTTAAATAAAAGATGATTTCTTCCTAACCCAATTTTAGGAGAAACAGTGGCTTTCTGGACATCTCATAGCAACATCCTAAAATTGCAAGTGAAAAATAAAATTATAAGTTATTTCTAAGCCACCCTGAATTCAATGATATCTAGACAAAGTGCTATCTCCAAATAATGCTGGAGATGAGTAGAAAAACCCATGGTCTCATTTTGCATCTGAACTCTACAATAAGAAACTGCAAGCTAAAATGCAAAAAGCAAAATTACTGCCCTTCACAAGAAGGATCTTATTATTATTTATTTTGTTTGTTTTTGGTGGTTAGAGGACCATATGCGGTGCCAGGAATAGAAACAAAATGGGCTACGTGCAAGGTAAAAGCCCCTGCCTGCTGTACCATTTTTCCTGTTTCACAAACAGCATTTTAATTCATTAGATCTATCCACCCTACCCAATTCTGCCTTTGTTCAATTTCAAACTGGTCTTTGTTAAATTTCAAACTTCTGGAAGCCTCCCTTGGATATTTTTATTACTACTATGCAACTGTTTTTAATTGTTGTGGTGGTGGTCACGTCCATGGGTGCTCAGGGTCCAGGGCATTCCAGGCATGTTGGGAAATAAGGTAGTAGAATAAAACTCAAAGACTAATGCACTAAGGCATGTGTTCAACCACTCTGATCCATCCCTGACATGCCACCATGCTGCTGTCTAGGTTTTTGGTTTGTAGGCCATACCAGGCCGTGTTTAAGGGCTACTCCTGGCTCAGTGTTCATGGGTCACATCTGATGGTGCTGGGGATCAAAATTGGACCTCCAACATGCAATGCATGTGCTCTGGCCTGTTGAATTATTTCTGCAGCCCTGTGCCATCATTGTTAAGTAGAAAAATAAAAAAATGTTAACTCTCCATAACAAAACAAAACAAAAAAAAACTGAAAAATAAATTACATTTGACCTTTATAATCACACCCAGTTGAAATTTTCAGGGACCATTGAATTTTTCAACACAGTACAACACTGATTCTTGGTGGTATTTAATCAAACTATTCAATTCACAGTAGTCAACTACACATTAAAAATTGCTTCTTTTACCCCACCCACCACCACCACCCCCAACCAACCACCATACCACCACCACCACCCAAAAAGAAAAAAAGAAAAATTTTAAAAAATTGCTTCTTTTGTGGTCAAAGAGATGAACAGGGGTAGACCTGCATGCAGCTGAGTCAGGTTTGATCCCTTGTGCCCATATGGCCCACTGAATCCTGCCAGGAGTGATCCCTGAACATAGGCTAAAGCCTGGGCATCACTGGGGTGCCCCAAAACAAACAACAATATTCTGGAGTGGGTAGGACATTTGCCGTGCAGCTGACCCAGGATTAGTCACTCTAGTATCTCACATGGTTCCCCAGAGCCTTGCCAGGACTTACTCCTCAGTGCTAAGGCAGGAAAAATCCCAAAAGAACAACCCCCTTTTCAATTAAAGTTTTTTAATTGAAAAATACAGATCCATCAATATATTCCCTTTACTTTCTCCACTGCCATTTTTGAAAGTGCATCTGAACCACCCTGCTGAAAATCTGTTCTTTTCCCATCACAAGGGAGGATCCCCTTCTCCCCCCTTCTGCTTGATTCTAGGCTAGTCCTGTGTCTTGCTTTGTCAACAGGATGGGCAGAAATAACTACGTAAGACTTGGAGTCAGGGGCTGGTGAGGTGGCGCTAGAGGTACCTTGCAAGCGCTAGCCAAGGAAGGACTGCGGTTCGATCCCCGGTGTCCCATATGGTCCCCCCAAGCCAGGGGCAATTTCTGAGCGCTTAGCCAGGAGTAACCCCTGAGCATCAAACAGGTGTGGCCCGAAAAAACAAACAAAAAAAAAAAGACTTGAAGTCAAAGCTTTAGGATATCTGGCAACTTCAGTTTCTTGGAACCACCTCAATGGTCCTTGAGGAAACTCAGCACATCTAAAGATAAGTGAGAAACCCTATGGAGAGGCACAGGAAGAGCTAAGGGTCCCAGGTCAGCAACTCATTCCAAGGCCCTGAAAACCTAAATGAGGCCACCGTCCTCCTCTTGCCCCTGTGGAATGTTCCAACCAATAGCTGTGGGATACAGAAACATTGTCCCTAACAAGCTCTGCCCAAATTCACATGCTCGAATTACTAACACTGTTTGTTTAAATTCTTTTTAAAAGCAAAAAAATAATAGGAAAAGCCAGCTAAATATGAAAATGCATTCCAGTTTTCGGAAAACCACATTTTTAATACCTGGACACTCCCAATGATTTTTAGCATATCTTCCTACATCAGATATTAATTGAACACCAAGTATGTGCCAAACATATTACATCCTTGGTATACTACATCCTAGCCCTCGATGACGGCATGCCAGTGGTGGCACGCAAAGGCCTTGCAGCTGGCACGCCGGAAAGTCTACAATTAAGATATGCGGCGCGCGTGGCAGGAGGCGAGTGTGCCGGTGTCTGCTTTGCAGCTCACCTGGCAACAGGGCCAGACTAGCCATTGGGAGGACCAGGGAGGTACGGCAGTTTGGGCACTCAGGCTCAAAAAGGTTAGCCATCACTGTTAGACCTTAAGAAACCAGAAATGAATAAAAGCCCAAGAAAATGGGGGGAGGCCTTTAGCAAGCAGTTTAATAAAGAAAATGATTTTTAATTAGCACATCGATATTGTGAGGTGTTTGCCCATAACTAAATCTAGTATAAACTTTTTTTCTTGGGATTATTACTGGCAGGTTTTATCCCTGTATGAAGAGCTATTTTTAGTCTAGACCTTCAGACTGAGCAAGAAGAAAGGCAAGGTGAAGCTGATATTAGACCACTAGTACATTTTATGGGCCCAAGTATTCAGGGATCTCTCAGCTATGAACTTTAGTCTGAAGAATATTTATTCTCTTGATTCCCTTTTAGAATATCAGCACTTTCACAGCTTTGCTCCTGCTGTGTCGGCTTCCTAGAGTGCCCTCTCCCCATCTCCTTCACCTAGAGGGCTCCTGTCACCTCATCAATCACCCTGCTCCAGGTACCTCTTCTGCTCTTCTACCGCATTCTCTGCATAAATGCTTCCCAGTGCTGGGCACTCCAGAGCATCGTTTTTTTCCATTTGTTTGTTTAATCACCTCCCCTGGACTGCTAGTTCCTCCAGGTAAGGAACTGTTCTTCCGTTCCTAACACAGAAACCCACACAGAGCAATAAGTGAGCAAGCAATAAATGTCTATTGAACAAATGAGCCCTAAAATGTCCATTAATTCATGGTCCCCTCACCTGTAAAATGTGGCTAATAGTCCAAGGACAAGACTGAATTACAAATACTTAGGAAACCCTAAAAGCAGTATTCAAATATACTATCACTTAAGAGCACAGATTTGCTCTTAAGACTCTAATTCTCAAAGACTTGCCATACTGAGGGTCTCAGGAAAGTTTACCAAATCCCAAATCAAGTTCCTATACAGGAAACATGTGAGTTTGGGTGGCTGTTTCTTTTGCTTTGATCAGTCACATCTTTATCACCATGGGGTTTTTTTTAGATGTCTTTTTCATATCTGTATTTTTATTAATTGAGAAAATGCATTCTTACAAGACTGTGAATGTTTGTTTTAAGGGCACAATGTTAACAAAAACCAGCAGCAAGTCTTAAGGATCATACCACCACAGCCCACTGTCCTCCTTTACCTCTTCAGCCCTCTCCCTAGCCCCCTCTCCTTTGTTAAGTTCAGTTCTGTAGTTAACCTTAAGGGCTGTTTTTTTTTTTTTTTTTTTTTTTTGGTTTTTGGGCCACACCCTGTGACGCTCAGGGGTTACTCCTGGCTATGCGCTCAGAAGTTGCTCCTGGCTTCTTGGGGGACCATATGGGACGCCGGGGGATCGAACCGCGGTCCGTCCTAGGCTAGCGCAGGCAAGGCAGGCACCTTACCTCCAGCGCCACCGCCCGGCCCCTTAAGGGCTGTTTTTCATCCGACTTCATCAGCTCCCTTGCTTTATTTCTTATATCTCACTTAAGAGTAATCTCATGGGGGCCGGAGAGATAGCATGGAGGTAAGGTGTTTGCCTTTCATGCAGGAGGTCATCGGTTCGAATCCCGGCGCCCCATATGGTCCTCTGTGCCTGCCAGGAGCAATTTCTGAGCCTGGAGCCAGAAATAACCCCTGAGCACTGCCGGGTGTGACCCAAAAACCACAAAAAAAAAAGAGTAATCTCATCCAGGTCATTGAACTTCTGCCTTCCCTTAACATAAAAACTCCTCCAGTTCCTCCCATTCCATGTTGCTGCAAAAACAAATTTTCATCATCCCCAATAGCTAAGTAGTAGTCATGTGTATGTGTGTACATGTGTGTATGTGTTTTCTTTATACACTCACATGCCATTGAACATTTTGGTGTACCTATTGTATACCAGTAATTTAACTCAAAAGCACACCAAAAAAAACCTTCAGTTTGAGGCACACCCAAAGGGCAAACAATCTTAATGTGTTCCCATCCACTTTATTAACACTGGTTGGGTCCAGAGAAATAGGAGTAGGGTATCTCGTACATGGCCAACCCAAGTTCGAACCCCATATGGTTCACTGAGCCCCACAAGGAGTGACCCTTATGAGCAGAGGCAGAAGTAAATTCTCAGAACCACCCAGTGTGACCCAAAAACAAAAACAAACAACATATAATGTTAGGGCTGGAGATATAATACACCAATAAGGCACTCACTTGCCTTTAACTCTGCTGACCCAGATTCAATTCTGGCCCCTAGAATCTTACCAGGAGTGTCCCCAACACCCCCAAAAGAGACTTTTCTCTCTACCTCTTTCCCACATAAATTTCTTTAGCTACATCTATTTTAATCAAAAAGATTATAATATCTAACTTTAGAATATATTTTAATTTCTCTATAAGAAAAAACTGCAAACATTCAATGAATTTTCTAAGTACAGTGATAAAACTTTTTACCCAGTTTGAAAAGATGCTATGTATTTGTTCTTTGGGTTTTCTTGGAAGGCAAAAATGTTGCTTATGTTCAAATAGTAAATTAAAATCCATAATTTTTATTTATTTTGATGTGGGGCCATAGTCAGCTGTGCTCAGAATTTACTCCTAACTCTGTGCTCAGAGATCAATCCTGGCAAGGCTCAGGGACAATACAGGGTACCAGGGACTGAATATGGGTTGACTGAGTGCAAGGTGTCTTACCAGCTGTACTATGGCTCCAGCCCACAGGAAATATCATTTCAATAAAAATCACTTCAGTGTAAATTTTTGGAAGACTTTAATGCTCATCAGCACCCTCTAGAGTCAATTATTAGAGCTCAGAATGAGCTCAGCATCCTAAAAACAGTAATTCATTACAGATTTTGTTCGCATTTTGATTACCACACCTGGTAATGCTCAGGGCCTACTGAGTATATAAGGCCTCTGGCATACAAAGTAGACACTCGGCCCATTGAACCATCTTTCAGCCTGCAAATATTTTTAAGTGATAAAAGTGAAACTGCTTAAGAAAATTAAATAATATTCATATCACTGGTTTTCCTCAAATTTTTCAAAACTCTCCCCCATCCCGCAAAAGTTCAAATACCTTAAGAGTGTGTTTTCTTTTTTAATTTATATGGGGGATGGTTTGGGCCCCACACTCAGCAGTTTACAGGGCAGTGCATGCTCACTCCTAGCTCTGCACTCAGGAATCACTTTTGGTGCACTCAGGGGACCACATGGGCTGCTGAGGATTGAACTTCAAAGATCAGAACATGCAAAGCAAGTCCCTCCTCACTCTACTACCGCTCCAGCCCAGCAGACCTTTCCAACAGGACTCAGAATTTCCTAAGAGCTCTATATAGCCTGACATAGCCATAAAACACTTGTTTACAAGAACTAACTTGAGGCTTTCTTTGATCTATTAAAAAAAATTTTTTTTAATAATACTGGTTGGAGAGACAGTACAGGGTGTAAGGAGCTTACCTTATGTTCCACTGATCCCAGTTCAATCCCTGGCACCACACTGCCAGGAGTGAACTCTGAGCATCAGGTGTGACAAAAAAAAAAAAAAAAAAGGCTACACACACAAAATATAACCACCAAGTCATCATCTAAGTTCATTCTTGGGGTGAGATCCAGTTAGTGCCTGCTCTCAACTCTGTTGCTAGATTTACCTCTGGTCTCATGAACTATTCATCAATGAGGAGGGGCATGCACAGAGAACGCAGCATCAAAAGCAATGAAATCTGAACACTAAGAACAGATCCCTCCTCAGAGCTTCAACAAACTCGAATAAAGGAGGGGCTCATGCACAACATTCAAGCTTGGGAGGGGTGAAAACAATCTCTGTGCATGGAAAGCAATTATGCAGCCAAGCTCTGACCTGGACTGCTCCGGTTCTCTGCTGCTTACTACCTGGCGATTTCACAGCCCTGTGTTTTCTCCACTGGAGGGCAGTTAACGCAAAGAAAAATTGGAGGAATTTAATTTGGTTTGTTCTACAGTTCCAGGAAAAGTAAGAGTGAGAACGGAGGTTAAAGCTACTATCAGAAATGCTGTTTCATTAATTTTTCTGAATTTTAGTTCTCTCTGTTCTCTCTGAAACTCATTACCAAGAAGAATCACTAAAAGGCTGTCGGTTTAAGACCAGAAGTCATGTTCCACACATTACAGCCTGTAGAGAATAAAAGATAAGATGGAAAACAGAATTTTTTAAGTGGACAAAATGCCCCCAACTGTAGGTAAAAAATGACAAACAGACCCGTATGGTCCCCTGTGCCTGCCAGGGGCAATTTCTGAGCATAGAGCCAGGAGTAACCCCTGAGCACTGCCGGTGTGACCCAAAAAACAAACAAACAAACAAACAAAAAAAGACAAACAGAGCAAATGCAAATAAATTCTCCTCTTCAGCAATAGACATAAATACTACAGTATTTATATTGTACCCCTAAATACAGACTCTCCATAGGGTATTATAGAATCACCCAGGTCTTTTACAATGATGATAAATTATGTACTCAACAAAAATATTTCATTTCCTTTTATGCATTATCATTTTAGAGGTAAGGCAATAGGAATGCTGTCCAGCAATTTATTCATGTTATTTTTTCTTTATAAATCTAATCAATCATTGCACAGGTAGTACAAAATGTTTTCAATGTCTAGGGAAAACATTAGTAAAGAGAAAATACTGCACTTCTAGAGAAAGTCAATAAATGTACAGTACAAAAGAAAAGATTATAAAATAAGCTTTTGTTTTTTCAAATCTGCTTCTAACTAAAATAACAACTACTAGGCTTCAACTTGCTGCTAAGCTTTCTAAGCTGCTGTGTGTGTTGGAAGAAATATGATCAAGAAGTTCTCTATGGATATTACCCAGAGCATCAAGTTTCAAAAGGTCAACTGACAAAATATAACCTTTTTTTGTTACAGATAGGTTAAGCTTTTAGAAGCAGCAAATACAGTAAAAAAAAATAATAATAATTTGGCTGGGATTAAGTCTTCAAAATGATCATCAATGCAGAATTTAAATTTAAACAAATTATGCACGTATGTTCAGTGATTCAAGGAACAAACCGAAAAGTCCCAGTTGAATCTTCTACTTAATTCAATGGCAGCCAGATCCACCCTTTGCTTCCTGGAGAAAGAATTCCTTCTGCCTAATAGCACAATTGATCAGTTCCCATCCAGTTCCTCTTATTTAAGTACTCAGGGGCCAGAAGTCGTGCAATGTGGTAAAGCGCCTGCCTTGCTCGCAGCCAACTAGGGTTCAATCCCTGGCATCCTCTGTGTTCCCCTAGCCCACTAGGAGTGAATCCACAGTGCAGTGCCAGGAGTAACCCCACAACACCACTGGGTGTGGCCCAAAAAACAAATATTCCATAAGAACAGTATTGTAAAGCAAGAGGCAAGTTAGCACAATGCTTGTATTACTTTTGCACATGGAACAAGGAAGCTAGTATATAGAGATATTTCCATTAATATTTGTGTTCAGATGTCACCTCAAAGAGAAAAAAACACCTAACCACTGTCCACGAAAGAGAAGGACACAAACTTTCCTTCCTCCCCTGATTTTCCATCCTCTAATCTGTTTTATTTTTATTCCTAGTGGGTCTCCCCACAAGATTTACATAATATGTATTTGCTTATTGCCTTTCTTGATTAAAAGGCAATCTAACTAAACCCATTTTGAACTATTTTTGTTCACCACCCTACCCCAGTATAGTGCATGGTACAAACACAACAGGTGACCAAATTAATCAATTAAATCAGTAATTATGAGAAATTATTAAAAATACCAAGAATGGGGGCCCGGAGAGATAGCACAGCGGTGTTTGCCTTGCAAGCAGCCGATCCAGGACCAAAGGTGGTTGGTTCGAATCCCGGTGTCCCATATGATCCCCCGTACCTGCCAGGAGCTATTTCTGAGCAGACAGCCAGGAGTAACCCCTGAGCGCCAGGTGTGATCCAAAAACCAAAAAAAAAAAAAGATACCAAGAATGAATGACATTCAACCGAGATATCTTCCAATAAAGGTGCATACACACACACCCACATACTATCTACCCCTTTACACTGGCCAATGTGCTCAGGGATGGAATCTCTCTTACTAAAATAGTCTTACAGACAACAAAACCAGCTTCCCAAAACCCACAGCAATAGAGTGTGGCCAGTAAGAGGCCAGCACATGTAAGGAGCTTCATTTCTAACGACCTTTTAAATTCCGCCTTATATTGCTGTCATTCAAGATATAAATTCCAACAAAGGTTCTCTAATTTTTTTGGAAAAAAAATCGATGCAGCAGTCAGATTCTCTTGTGTTTTGTTTTTGGGTCACACCTGGAGGTGCTCAGGAGTTACTCCTGGCTCTGCGCTCAGAAATCGCTCCATTATGTCTTTTGATTTTTTAAACTTAACATCCCTAAGTTTGATCCTCACCTGAGATGTAAGTCCCTGAATTCCATGTATCTCTGTGACCCAGGGGGCAGACAGTCTCAGAAATAAGGAATTAAAGTACCACAGACTTGGGATCAGAAAGATAGTGCAGGGCCTGGAGAGATAGCACAGCGGCATTTGCCTTGCAAGCAGCCGATCCAGGACCAAAGGTGGTTGGTTTGAATCCCGGTGTCCCATATGGTCCCCCATGCCTGCAAGGAGCTATTTCTGAGCAGACAGCCAGGAGTAACCCCTGAGCACCTCCGGGTGTGGCCCAAAAACCAAAAAAAAGAAAAAAAAAGAAAAGAAAAAGTAAAAAGAAAGATAGTACAGCGAGTAAGGAGCCTTGCAAGTGGACAACTTAGGTCCAATCCCTAGTTCCTCAAGCCCCACCAGGAATGACTGCTGAGCTCTGCGTCTATAAATTTAAAAAGCACTGGACACTGCTAGGTGTGGCCCCAAAACATAAAAATAAAAATTTCCTGGGCCCGGAGAGATACCACAGCGGCATTTGCCTTGCAAACAGCCGATCCAGGACCAAAGGTGGTTGGTTCGAATCCCGGTGTCCCATATGGTCCCCCGTGCCTGCAAGGAGCTATTTCTGAGCAGACAGCCAGGAGTAACCCCTGAGTACTGTGGGTGTGGCCCAAAAAACAATAAATAAATAAATAAAAATAAAAAAAATTTCCTAAGAATTTAAATAGAATTTCCCTATAGATAAAGGCTAAACTACAACCCATAAGCTGATGAATTAAAAAATAAATAAATAAATACCAGGGCCGGTGAGGTGGCACTAGAGGTAAGGTATCTGCCTTGCAAGCGCTAGCCAAGGAAGGACCACGGTTCAATCCCTGGCGTCCCATATGGTCCCCCCAAGCCAGGGGCAATTTCTGAGCACTTAGCCAGGAGTAACCCTGAGCATCAAATGGGTGTGGCCTGAAAAAAAAAAAAGCCCACACTCTCTAAGCCTATACTCTATCTTCCCATACCAGCAGTATCTGAAGTGGACTTAACATTTGCATTTAATGATACATTAATATGGATAAATAGCAGAGTTCAGACATACACCAAGTTAATGAATACGTGGTGCATGCATGGATGCGTGCGTGTGTGTGTGCGTGTCACTATGTGTGAAGTGCCAGCTATCAGTCCAGGTCTCACGCACACAAGGCACACACTTTACTACAGAGCCCTATGTCTCCAGCCCTAAATGCTATTTTCTCCTTGACTTCGGAATGGAACGAGAAACATTCCACTTCTCTGAGAACAAACAGGAACCGGCCCACACATAGAACATCCACCCCACCACCTCTCTCCATTGCCAGTCCTAATCATTTTCTGATTCAGCTCAACAACTAAGAGATTCAATCACTGAGCAAAGTTCCTAGATTACTGGGTCCTTCTAAAAATCAAGTTTACTGCAAAATCTTCGCTATCACACACTCACAGCACCATTTTTGAGTACGAGTGGCACAATCTTCTAAAAGTCTCACATATGGTCACACCCCACTTTTCTGCAAAAAAAATTTCACCTACAACCTGCAATAATTACCAGAGAAATGTGGTATACACTGAAAGTTGACCATCCTAAAACACTTTAAGTGTCTTGAACATATATTATTATTCCTAAATCTTCGATACTAGTTCTCAACATATATTGACAATAAAAAAGTATTGGTTCTCACACACACACACACACACACACACACACACACACACACACACACATATATACCTTTTCTTTGGTTTTCTAAATTGTAGTTTCATACACTAAGATAATTTAATGGTTTAATCTGGACAAAAATTCAATAATCAGAAATAAAACGATCTAATGAGACTTGGAAGTAAACTCACACCTTTTGGGGCTCCTTTCATCCAGTTCTGTATTCAAATGAAAAGCAGGGGCTGGAGAGACTGTACAGAGATTAAGGTAAATGCTTTGCTTATAGGCACCCCAGCTGGCTCCTCAGCACCACATGGTGCCCTGACCATCACAGGGTGCAGTTCCCGAGCACCCTGGAGTGACCCAAGAAATCCCCAGCACTATAGGGCCCAAGAAGCACCATACCCTCAGATCCTTGTGTTGAACTGCTGATCCCATTAACTGAGAATTGCGAGGAGTAGTCACTGGACCCAGAATGCCACTTGGGAGATGTTTATTGTGCTCCCCAATTAAGCAAAAAGCAATAGCCAAGTTCACCCAAATCTTCACCTAAATCTTCAAGCCATTATAATAGAATACTTCTAGGTTGAGAAATTCTCAACACAATAGCAAATCTATTTAAGGAAAACAGGCTGTGGGCCTAAGGATGCAGCTCAGTGGCAGGCGCATGGCCAGGTGAGTTTCATCTCTAGCACATCCCATACCACTGAGATGTCCAGCTCTGCCACTGAGATCACTGGTGCCACCACCAATGCAATCCATGGGAAGGAACACTACATGAGAGCCCTGCAGAGCAGCAATTGCAAAAGTGAGGGAGAAAGGAAAAATAACTTTTATTATATACAAACAACAGAAGGAAGTAGGAGCTGAGTGGGAACACTCAGCACTTCAATGACAGCATCTAAGTCCCTGTGTTTCCCATCTTTCTGTTCCGCAATCCTCAGTATATAGGTTCTTTCCTCAGTGTGCTTGCAGCCTCTGAAACTTAAAAAGGTTGCAGGCATCAAACCCTTGCAACACTCTTCCTTCTCCCTCTCTTTCAGAGGTGAGCGGCCAGAATGGCAGTTTGTTCCACATCTGGCTTTGCTCAGGGGTCACTCCAGGTAGTACTCTGGAGAAGTACATGTAGTGCTGCAGATTAAGCAATATTTGGTCACACGCAAGGTAAGCCTCTATACTATACCTTGTACTACCTCTGTCCCTTTGCAAGAAAGATAGGACATCTCAGAACACTTGCCTCGTTCCTTTCATATCACAAGGTCCAGACGTTTGATCTAGTGACTGACCAGTCCTTAACCAATCTTGACAGGGAGCACTGAATCATAGAGCTAATCTTTTTTTTTTTAGCTCATAGAGCTAATCTTAAAGTTCCTAACCAAGGTGAGAAGGGGCCAGCCTCCCTCTTGTACTTGTTAATACCAACACAACTATGTAATTCTGTCAACAACCAAACAACTGCATCCATAGCTGCCACAAGTGCAGCATTCATGCTGTAGAAACACGCACTGGTTCAGCATTAAATCGTTACCCTAGTGAAAATATAAGTCAATGAGATCCATTGCTCAGACATATGTCCTCATTTTTAAAAAGAAGCCCAGCTCCTTTTGTCCTCTGAAGAAGCCAGTCTATCATGCATCTTTTTCTCCTCCTCACATCTCTCTATGGAAATTTCTTGAAATGAAACCATTTTTCATAGTTACTAAAATAAGTCAATTTGGAGCCGGAGCAGTGGCACAAGTAGTAGGGTTTGCCTTGCATGTGCTAACTTAGTATGGACCATGGTTCGATCCCCCGGCGTCCCATATGGTCCCTCAAGCCAGGAACAATTTCTGAGCAGATAGCCAGGAGTAACCCCTGACGGTCACCGGATGTGACTCAAAAAGCCAACCCCCCCCCAATAAAATAAGTCAATTCATCAAACACTGTGAGTGGTGGTGAACTCCGCTCATGATGAGAGATAGTGACATGTGCCCCAACTCAGGCGTGGGATCTATTGTCTGATTTCCCACCTCCGAGAATCAGCACCTTCTCCACCTTTCTCTCTAGGGTTTCCTTTCCTGTACTACTTAAAGAGAACTCAACCACCAGCAAATACTGTGATGAGAATGACAAGTAAGCTGGTGTGGTGCCTGTACATATCCACTCTGGCCTTCCCTTTGGAAAGTACATGCCAGAGGCTTTGCTTCACCCAGCTATGTTCTCTGATCATCGAAAGCAGCAATGCCCAAGTGCCCAGTCCACGAGAGTGCTCTGGAGTTAATGCTCCTCCTGCCCAACAATCTTCAACCCCAGTGAGGTACCAAAGGTCCAAAGGCTTCTGGGGGAAAATAGCTGAGTATTGTAATCCTGCAGGCCTCTGGGTGAAAACAACTGAGTATTGTAAGTCACTGAGCTCTGTAGCAGGGGAGAGTCCCCCATGACCACAGTCTTCCACAGCACCCTTTTATAAGCTGTTTCTTTTCCTCTTTCTTTCACTCCCTGCTGGTGTTTCCTGGGCTCACCTTTTAGGCAACAGTCGTTGAATTCTTGTTTATCAGTGTGTGTGTGTGTGTGTGTGTGTGTGTGTGTGTGTGTGTGTGTGTGTGTGTGTGCAGAAACAGAAATAAAAAAGAGAGAACAAAAGTTTCTATTTGCAGCAATATCACAAACACAATTTTTAACTTTTGAGAAAAATGTTCATGATTTTCAAAAAAAAGTGATGTATTTTGAAGCAACAATTAGCAAATACAGTTTATACATAGTCATTATTTCTAGAAAAAAAACTACATTGGGGAACACAGTCCTTTTTGTGTTTTGGGGTTTTGTTTTGTTTTGGGGCCACACCCAGTAGCACTCGGGGTTTCTCCTGGCTCTGTGCTTAGGAATCATTCCTGGAAAGCTCAGGAGACCATATGGGTTGTTGGGGATCGAACCTCAGGTCCGTTTGCAAGGTAAATGCCCTACCATTGTGCTATCATTCCAGCTCTCATCACAGTCTTTCATTTTAAAGACATTACTTTTGGATCAGAATGACAGATAAAATGGTTTGGAGCCTCTGCTTATATATAGGAGGGAGGCCCACTTTAACTCCCCAATATCTCAAGCCCAATACCTCCCCAATACCTCAAGCACTACTGGGGGCAACCCCTGAGCACTAAGCCAGGAGTAGCCCTGAGCACCACCAGGTGTGCCCAAAAACAAGCAAACAAAAGAAGAGATAGTACTTTTGCCACACATGTCTACAATATAATGTTCTTTATGACGCTGGCTCCTCATGAGTCTAGTTTAGAAGACTCTAGCTGAAGTAAAGATGAGAACAGCAGGTAATGATAACTAATGAAAAAAGATCTCTACATATTTCTTTTTTTTTTTTTTTTTTTTTTTTTTGGTTTTTGGGCCACACCCGTTTGACGCTCAGGGGTTACTCCTGGCTATGTGCTCAGAAATCGCCCCTGGCTTGGGGGGACCATATGGGACGCCGGGGGATCGAACCGCGGTCCGTTCCTTGGTAGCGCTTGCAAGGCAGACACCTTATCTCCAGCGCCACCTTCCCGGCCCCATCTACATATTTCTAATCCTGCGATAGGAAAACTAAGGAACAGAGTGATCAGTGATGCAATTTATATAACCACTAGTTGTAACTATACTTATCATAATAGGGCATTAAACAGTTACAACAAGCTTCAAGGTATTCCAATTATACACAGTTGATGCCACACTTTGCTACTAGTAATTTCATACCTTTAATCCATTACAAATAACAACATTGCCTTTGCAAGTTGAAAAATTAGCTGAAGCTTCAGGTATTTCTTGACAACGAGTGGTTAAGTTAGTTTAACTTTTAGTTCAGTTTTTTTAATTTAACCTGCTTTAGGTACATTCTACAATAAAAATATATTAGATAATCACCTCAAAAGAGACTTAGGTGTTGATCACGACCAAGCTGCAGCAGAGCTCAAAATAAATCCCCGAAGCAATTTGAACCTCACACAAACAATCTGATCAACTCAGGGGGCATTTCTATTTCTAGGTCTCTAACTGGAAACAGAAGGCGTACAAGTCCCAAAGTCTTGTTTGTGCAAAATGCTTTTACACTCTACTGGGCCAGGGTCTGCCCAAAGACAATTCAGAAACTCTTCTCATCTCTGAAGGGAGACAATGGGCAGGTATTTTTAGACATAGCTGATAAATGAAAGAAACAGAAGAGTTGACTGATGATTCTAAGGCTGATAAATGTCAAAGGTGGTATATGAATCAGATACATGGATATTTCAGTACCCTTTTCACTAAGATAATCCAATATCCTTCTCACTCCCTTCCCTGACATTCTGCCTAAAAAAGAAAACAAAATATTTACCAAGGGAAGGCAGAAGCTAGAAAGTTATCTATGGAATGCATTCAGGCCATTCAACAATGTTCTCCCTTTCCTAAACTCTTAGTTGTGGAAGACCCCAAAGTGCTGTAGGTTATGAAATACCGCAGAGAGTTTACCAGCACCTTGGGGCTAAACCGAGGTATGAAACTTAGATCATCAGCCAGTTGGTGCTCATCTACAGTAAGACAGAGCCTACCAAAAATCAACTGCATCATTTTCCTACCCAAGCTTGCTCCTTCTCTTTGGTAGTTCAACTTCAGTGACCAATACCAGCATTTGCCCTGAGCCAGACACCTGACAGTCCTGAATCTGGCCATCCCTTCAACCCTATAGCTGCTTACATGAAGGGCTCCCATTCCAACCCCTGTCTCTATATTACTACCTTACCCTGGTCCTAGCTTTCCTCCATTCCCCACACTGCCCAGCACCTGTGGTGCTGTTTTCTCTACACCCCATGCTGCTCCCCACAGCCAGTCTCCAAAAGGTCAAATCTGACCACACTACGGTACTGTGCAAAACTGTCCCGTGACTTCTCACTACACTTAGACTAACCCAAACTCTTACCAAGGTCTTGAGGTCTCACTTCCCTCTTCCTTTTCTCCTTCCAGGACTCTTGGCCTAAAGTCCCCAAATTATTCTCCTAATGACAAGTTTTCACTGTCCCCTTCCCCTCACAATCCTTCTACTACAAACAATTTCCTGTTCTCCATACCCTGTCACCGACCCATGTCTAACTCGATCCATGTACAACTTGACAATGTAGTTTGCTCAATACAATTTGCTTGAGATGAAGTGACAAAGGTCAGCAGCCATCCTAACTGAAACCCCAGGGAATGTCTGCCCTAGCTAGATTGTGGCTGAGCACCAGCTGACAGCCTGAACGCTAAGTCTGAGCTTGCTCTTGAGAAAATGCAGGTTGGATGAACATGATTGTATAAAGATGGAATGAACTCATGCAGATACTGAGAAAAGTATCTGGGAGTGAGGATGATGCCTCAAAACCCTGGGATGCATGTCTGTTGAAGCCTCAACTTTGAACCATGCATGGCACTGCATGGTGCCAAGCATGGCCTTGAGGACATACATACCCCCAGCACCAGTCAAGAGGTAGCTCCAGAGCAGTTAGCTGTGGCCACAAACACACACACACACACACACACACACACACACACACACACACACGAGGTAGCACACACATCCCAAATAAAAAGTGTATGTAGTGAGTTTTAGAAACCTTATATCTTCTTTCCATTACCAACCATCATCATCTTTTATTCTCATTCTTCTGAACCATTACTTCATCCAGAAAACCTCTAAATCCCCTTAATTTCTACTGGTGTCTCCAGAATTTTGTCATGATCTGTATCCTCTAGCATGCCAGGGAGACATAGACTGAAGACCATGGCTTTCTAGCTCACTGTTAAATTCATCCTTAGTACTGTAGCTGGCACATAGACCACAACGAATACATTTATCTGGTCAGAACATGAGTCACCAAGTTCACTGTTCAACTGTTACAAAGATAACCAAGTTAGACAACAAAAACCTTGTTCTCTTTCTGGTTGAAGCTAAATCCATTTTCTTTCATACTCATCACTGGAAGTATCTCCCAAACAGTATATCCTCTCCCAAATACACACACAGTGGTCAACAGCTAAAACAAATTCAAAAAATTTTAAATATTCTCTTCAATCTATTGACTGGCTTTAAGAATCATCATTATGGGACAGAGCAATTGTAGAGTGGGAAGCTGAGTTCCAGCATCGCAGGGTCCCCAGATCACCACTAGGAGTAGCCCGTGACCTCCAAGTATCTAACTGGTAGTAGTCACTAATCACTGCCAGAAAAAGAAGATGCATCATTAGATATAAGTATAGATATAGATATATATTAGTAGATGCAACATTATTTATATAAGCAATATTGATTTTACAATAGTCATTTTCTAAACTGACCTGTTAAGAAAGTACACTTAAAATTCCTTTTCTCAAAATGTAATAGAAATAAACTAAGAAATAGAATTAAAAATGTCACAAACATATAATAAAATATTCTCTAGACCAAATCAATAGTACAGCAAGTAGGGTACTTGACATGCATGCAGTTGATGCAGGTTTGATTGCAGGCACCTCATATAGTCCCCTGAGATTCACCAGGAGGGATCCCTGTGTGCAGAGCCAGGAGTAAGCCCTGAAAACTATCAAAACAATAGTTTTTCAATTCATTTAAACTACCAAAAAACATTCTTACAGACTCCCCATCCACCCCCATCTTCTAGGTAAACATAGGGGACCACAGCATGTGCTGTGTGCTCTCACTGGCACACAGATATTGACAAACCCTTGGAGACCCCAACCTACTTCCTTCTTTTCTTCCTTTCTTCCTTTCCTCCTTTCTTCTTTCTGTCTGTCCTTCCATCCCTTCCTTCCTTCCTTTCTGTCCTTCCTTCCCTCCTTTCTGTCCTTTCTATCCATCCTCTTAAAGACTTGAAGATAGCAACTGGTGATGCTCAGAGATTTTTTCCTGGCTCAGCAGTATTCAGGAATCATTCCTGACAGTGCTCAGAAAACTATATGGGATGCCAGGTATTGACCCAGGTCGGCCAAGTGCAAGGCAAGCATCCTGCCTGCTGGTGCTATTGCCCCACCCCTACCAGAAAAATGGTTTAACTCCTGTATTATCTGGTCCAAGATTCTACATTTTAATAAAAAGCATATACAATTAATTCTTTCTTTTTAAATTGTTTTTATTTGGGGCTGATACAAGCAGTACTCAAGTGACCATGAAGTGACAAAGATCAAACCCAGGGCTCCCTCATGTAAAGCATAAGCTTCAGCCCTTTGAGCTGTCTCTCCCCAGCCCACCTACTCCATTTTTCTCTTCCCCACTGCACATGCCATCCCCATGCCTAGACCCATGAGAATTTGATATTGGCAATATGCAAATAGACATTTCAGTTTCAGACATTTGAGAAAGTCTTTGTTTTAAAAGTTCTTATATGAAGCTTTTAGCTGTGAGCAAGCAGGGACTTTGACAGGAAACTAAACTAAACCATTTGAAGGTCAGAGAGATAATTCAGCAGATAAGGCACTTAGCTTACATAAGGCCAATCCAAGTTTGATCCTAACCACCCTACTATTGTCCCCTGAGAAACACTAGGAGTGATCCATGAGCACTGCCAGGAATGGCTAGAAGGAAATAAGGGAAGGAGGAAGGAAAGGAAAGTAAGAAAGGAAGGAAGGAAGGAAGGAAGGAAGGAAGGAAGGAAGGAAGGAAGGAAGGAAGGAAGGAAGGAAGGAAGGAAGGAAGGGAGGGAGGGAGGGAGGGAGGGAGGGAGGGAGGGAGGGAGGGAGGGAGGGAGGAAGAGAAAGAAAAGCATGGAGAGAAAGGAAAGACAGAAAGAAGGGGAAGGAAGGGATAGAAGGACAGACAGAAAGAAGGAAAGAATGGAGCCTCCAGTCAGAAAAGCTAGATTAAATCTCTCCTGCCATTCACTAGGCTATGATATGCCAACTATTGTATCTCCCCATCTCCCTCTGACTTGGTCTCCATAGAAAGAACAAAACCAACTCTAACTTGGCTCATTACAGTAAAATGGCATGAGTTGAGCCTCCCCTAATTTAGAGCATATGAACAACACGACCTCACCTGCTGTGGATTTTTCACCAGTAAGAAATATCCAGGAGATCATCCCCGTTCACCTGGCAATGTAGGCAATGGAATTCAGAGAAGCAACCACACTTCCACAGGAAAACCAAGCAAGATGGAACAAGCAAGATTAAGGGAGCTTGATAGCAGCATTATCCCTGCCCACGGTCAGACTGGAGTTTCAGTCTCATTAAAGCAAGCCTGGCAATATGTTAGCCTGGTGAGCAGTAAAGGCCAGTCATTACAATAAAATCAATCCAGAGAAGGCGCTTTCTACTTGCTCAGAATGTTAAGGTAACTTTAAAACTGGCATTTAAACTCAGATACTGAACCCCTTTCAAGACCACTTGAGTATCACATACAGTATTTAGTACTTTCTTAGCAAGTCAGTGTCATCAGCATGACTAGTTGAGACATAATCACTAGTTAGAGGCCTCAGAATAGCTGACACAGTCCATTTGTCCCACTTGTGAAGAGTAAAGAATGAACAAGTTCCCTGATCTTAGACTCTACGGGTCTAAGAACTAAGAGCATATTCTAGCAGTGCCCTATATCCTAGCAGAGACTACAAGAGTGTACCTGTCTTCCAGGCCAAGTTGCTGGAATCAAGAAGAAGCAAAGGGACCTGGTTCATGCCTGGCACCAATGCTCCCACGAACCAGCCCATGTGGCTTTGGTGGCCTGATACCTCAGATCTGGCCTGAATGACAAAACAGCACCAGGAATGGTCCCCAGGTTTCCCCAGAGTGTAGCTGGGGAGGTCCTTCTGTCAAAACAAACATTCTATCTCTTGTACAAAGAGCTGTTTTCCCTGTCCCAGCTGCAGAATGTGTGAGGAGGTTGTTTGACAGCATCTTCTTCATGGCCAATGATGGCCCAAGTTTCCCACTAATTTACCCCTGACAAATCTCTTCTACTCTGCCAGGATAGAAGTGATACAGAAGTGATTCAGAGGCATGGCAGTCCATGAAACCACCAGCTAGAGACAGGGCAAATGGCTGGTCTCCCTACACAGAAGGAATATGACAAGAAGCCCTACTTCTGGCTAGATGCGTAGTCAGTTTACCAGAGGGCAAGCCAAGGCTTTTCACAACACAACTGTCCTGTTCTAGAGTCCCACACCATCATTCCACGTGTGTGTGTGTGTGTGTGTGTGTGTGTGTGTGTGTGTGTGTGTGTGTTGGGTCTCTACGAAGAACAGCCTCTCCCCCAGCTTCCCTGTGCACTCCTGAAAGGGCTCCTCAGAACTTGCTTTCACTAACTGTAAAGAAACCTGAGCACTGTTTGGTTTGTTTCTGGGTTTTGGGTTTTTTTTTTTGGTTTTTGAGTAACCCCCAAAACAGCAGCACTCAGGGGTTACTCCTGGCTCTATGCTCCTGGCATGCTCAGGGGACCATATGGGATGCCGGGATTCAAACTACCGTCCTTGTGCATGCAAGGCAAATACATTACCTCCATGCTATCTCTCCGTCCCCTGGTTTGTTTCTATTAATTGGTGAAAGGGCAGAAATAGGCACCCAGAGACTGCTACCCAGGCAGCAGAGCAGCGCCAGGCTCCTTCCCAGGCAGGTCTGCCCCCTCAGGAGCTGCCCACTCAGGCCACTTTTACCCCTGTGCTACCTCAGGTTTTCAGTGTTAGTGAGTGTTAGGTCCTTCATCTGACCTACAGTGTGCTGGGAGTAAATGCAGGGAATGTTTCCCACATAGGTTAATGCTAACGGCTTCTTTGCTTTAAGCCACTTTGGCTTCTTTGGCTTCCAGAAGGTTTCACTGGAAAGATCTACTTCCAGATCAAGGATGAAACCTGCATTGCTAAATAAAAAAACGAAAAACAAAATAAAGGGAGGAGGGGTGAAGACTGTTGGGAAGGTGGGGGTGGGGGTGGTTCAGGCCAGGCTCATAGATTAGAACCCCCAGATCTGCTGGCATTTCCAAGTTGCCAATCCAGAGTCCTTCCATTTAGGTAATGGACTCCCTTCCCAGAACTATAAAACAACTCTCTTCTAGGCTTTTGATGATTACCATCATGCTCTACTATGAAAACAAACACCAGCCATTTGGGGGTGGGGGCCACACCCAGTGATGCTCAGGGGTTACTCCTGGCTATCTGCTCAGGCTTGGGGGACCATATGGGACGCCGGGGGATCAAACCGCAGTCCATTCTAGGTTAGCGCGTGCAAGGCAAACGCCCTACTGCTTGCGCCACCACTCCGGCCCCTTTTTAAATAAACAGGGACCCAAGCCCAATTACGAAGAGATCACAAAATGTCAACCAGGTGCAAGTTATGTTCACTAAGTCAGGCATGGGGCCAGAATAAAACATCAGGTAAGTTGCTTCCCTTGTACTAGGCTGACCCAAATTGGATTTCTTCAGCATCCCTTAAGTCCCCAAACCTTCGAGGAGTAGTGCCTGAGCACCACAGATGGGGGGGGGGGGGGGAGAATAAGGCAGGCCTCCTGAGTCACTAAATTCATCTGAAAATGCCAGTGTGATAGACAGAAACCAGCCGCCAGCTCTCTGTAAAGCTTCCTAGGAAACCGAGAGCCTTTCCACAGGGTTTTTCACATGATTCATGATTACACATCTGATTCTAGTCTACACTGGATCCAGAAATACCAAGCATGTGAACCCTTGCTAGTGGTCCTACACCAAAAAGCATTATATCTTGCAGGAGCCCCATGCCAATTCCACACCATGCATGGAGAGTGTGACCCCAACACTGCCAGAAGTGATGCCTTGGGGGCTGGAGCAATAGTACAGCAATAGTACAGCCACTTGCCCTGCAGGCAGCCAATCTGGGTTTGATCCCCAGCATCTCCTCTGCCAACCACTACCACCCTCCCCTTCAGCACCAGCAGAAGTATATATTTCCTGAGCACAAAGAAGGAATAAGCCCTAGGCACCACCAGGTGTCACCCAAAAACTTTCTAAAAAATATTTTTGAGCCCTGATCACAGCACGAAAATGGATCCTGAGCACAGCTGGGTGTGGCCAAAATTTTTTAATAAACATTTCCTTTTTTTTGGGGGGGGGGGGAAGCTTGCTCTTCAAGCCCATGTTCTGCCTTGAATATATGTGTCTGTTGCTTGTCATGTTTCTTTGCTGGCTTTTTCCACTCTAAAGAGGATCATGTTTTCTCTCTGAATACAGATTTCTCTTTCTCTTCCTTCACATCTGTCTCTTTCAATAAAAATTATCTTGTTGTTGTGTATATATACACACATATAATGCATTAATTCTCCTACAGTGTGAAAGAACATACACTATATCCATGCATCATGTAAGCATCACCCATAGTGCATGTAGAATGAACAAGTTGGCTTTAATTCCCAATTCTGTGACTGTGAAACCATAGAGGAGCACACAATTTCTCCTGATTTCTCCTCTAAACACTGGGGATATAATAGAGTACAGTCTAAGAGTCTATGTCAAGTGGCTAAAACACTAAGTACTCTATATTTCTTCTGGGTTTGCCAGTTTAAAAGATTAACTTCACAGCCAGAGCCACAGTATAGAGGGTAAGAACGTTTGCTTTGCATGTAGCCAATTCAACTGCCAACACCCGATAAGGTCTCCAGAGGCTGTCAGGAGCGATTCCTGAGGGCAGAACCAGGAATAACTACTGACTACCACCAAGTTTGGCCCAATTAAAAATAATAATAAGTTAACTTCATTTTTAATTCCTCAAATCATGTTACACATCAAAAAAAGGAAAGTGCCAACTAACAACAGGTCCTGTTCAACACTCTGAGATAACTAGATACAGCATTTAAACTAAGTATGCACAACAACGGCTTTTGAGAATCCCTGAACTCTTGACATTTGATTCAGCTTTTATATAGATCATCCCTGGCCTTTCTTACGTGTTCTCTGACCACAACCCTTTGAATACTGTTCACCAAATTTCAGAGATATGCCAAAGACAAAAATGCAGGGATGAACTACCTTGCCAAAATGCAGTCACTTTATTGAACAGAATATTATTCAGCAATGAAGATGGAAAGCAGGACAGCTGAGACAATAAATGAGTTAAGACACTTTGCCTTGCGTACAGCTGTCCCAGGTTCAAACTCCCAGCACCACACAAGGCCTTCCAAGAACCTGCAGGGGTTACTCCTAAGCACAGAGCCAGGAATAGCTGCTGAGCACCATTGGGTGTACCCTGTCCCCCAAAAAGAAACAAAGCACTGAACATGCAAGAACATGGATTTAAAACCTTGAAAACATTGTGCTAAATGGAGAAAAGCCAATCACAAAAAAAACTTTCATGGAACTGGAAAAATAGTAGAGGGTGGAGCGCTTGCCTTGAATGCAGCCGACCTGAGTGGATTCCTGGCATCCCTTATGGTCCTGGTTCCTGTCAGGAGTAATTCCTGAATGCAGATCCAGGAGTAATAACTGAGCATCACTAGGTAATGGCTTAAAAACAAAGAAAATAGAGATTATGTTTTTGGGTTTTTTTTGGGTCACTCAAGGGTTACTCCTGGCTCTGTACTCAAAAATTGCTCCTGGTTCAGGGGACCATATGGGATGCCAGGGATCGAACCCATGTCCATCTTGGGTGAGCTGCATGCAAGACAAATGCCTTACCACTATGATACCAATCCAGCCCCAGAGATTAATTTTAAAAAAAACTTCCATTGTTATGAATCCATATATCTGCAATACTAAGAGACAATCCATATAGTCTAAACACAGATTCATGGCTGACTTGGGGCTCAAGAAGAAAGTAATAGATGTATTTAAAGTGAATATATTCTACAATATGGGAATTAAAGCTCAATAAAAGGTATCTGCAAAAATCTAACTGAAATGATTAGTAGATCCTTTATTTTTTTCTATCTGGAGAAACAGAATTGCCATTAAGTCGCCCCCCCCCCCATGTCCCTCCGAACACAGAGAATAATAAAAATCAAACTTAAAGTACTATCTTGGGATTAAAACTATAAAATAGCTTGGCTTGGAAAGTATACTACTTTGCTCTGCAGTTGATTACTAGAGCATCATTCTAGATGAAGTCCAAAAAGGAAAACTACTCCAATAAACACAAAATGTATCTATGCTTAAACCAAACTCCACAGCTCACATTCCTCATTGCCTTCAGCAATCAATACTGTCTTCTTTGTTTAGTACAAACTGGCCACCTTTGTTAGTGATCTTCTTTTGATCACTTGCTACAGTGACCTTCAAACAGGAGGCTCCACTTTCCCAGGATTCCTTTGTTCTCTTGAGACACACAGAAAAACTCAAGTAAGACAGAAGAGTCACACCTGAGAAAGTCCATAACCCTAGGGACCTAGTGAAATCAGAGTTAATTTACTGGAATTGAATGTCACTAGAGAGAACTGACGAAGGTTGTAGAAAGGGAAAGCCTAGGATCAGATGAAGATAAATTAAAGTTAAATTACTCTCCAAGTAATAGTCTTCAAACATGGGGCAGGAGAGAGAGCATGGAGGTAAGGCATTTGCCTTTCATGCAGAAGGTCACTGGTTCGAATCCCAGCATCCTATATGGTCCCCCAAGCCTTCCAGGAAAGATTTCTGAGTGTGGAGCCAGGAGCCCCTGAGCACTGCCAGGTATGACCAAAAAAAAATTAAAAAAATAAATAATAATAATAATAAAATAAAATAAAATAATAAAAATTTAACTAAAGAATCAGAGTCTTTTCACTGATTGCAAACATACCTGTATTTCAGGTTTTTCCCAAACTTCTTTTTCTAAATTTAGAAATGATTTTATGGAATCAATGTGCTGAATAATGTGAGAAAAGACCAAAAAAAAATGAGGATTTGAGTTCCAGTCCCTTGCATTCTAAAGAGGCTCAAAAGAAAGTACAGAGGTTTAGATGGTGGCATCATTATCCCCAAACTTCAAGAATGATCCTCCAAGAATCACAGAGCACAGAGTCAAGAGTAAGTCTTGAGCACCATCCAGTATGGCCCAGAAATAAACAAAAAAAAAAAAAAAAAATCTAAGTTCTAAAAAGTTTTATAATCAGTGCTCACTTCGGCAGCACATACACTAAAATTGGAAAGATACATAGAAGATTAGCATGGCCCCTGCACAAGGATGACACGCAAATTCGTGAAGAAGTTTTATATGCATACTCACAAAAAGACTTCATAATAAGATAAATAAGTTACCAACTCAATACACATTACTACAAATTATTTAAAATATTTAATCGGCTATGAAGAAAGATATTAAAAGTATACCAATAGTCAAAAGTAGGTGGGCCTGAGTGATAGCACAGTGCGTAGGGCATTTGCCTTGCACGGAAGACCCAGGTTCTATCCCAGCATCCCACATGGTTTCCAGAGCACCACCAGGAATGACCTGAGTGAAGAGCCAAGAGTAAACTGGCCAAGTGTGGCCCAAAAATAAAACAACAAAAAAGTAGGCTATGCCTCCTCTAAAATTACCTGCTATGTGCCTTTATTCTAAGAAGGATGCACAGGAATAAACAAAAACTCTCAATACTAAAATAACAATTCTGTAAGTGAGGAAGATATACTTTTGGCATATAAAAATGTACTTTTGCATACCAAAAAGCATAACTTTCTTTGAACAAATTACCCACTACTTTTTTTTTTCAAAATCATTTTTATTAAAAGAAACCTAAGGGGAGAGAAAGAGAAAGGGAGAAATGAGTTCAAGAAAGAACATAGATTTCTTCACAAGGGGGAAAAGAAAAAAAGACTATCCACCCATTTTTAATCACAATTAAACTCTAATTATTCTAGTGGCAACTCTGCTGGTTGTTTTTAGAATTATTTCAATTCACACCCCTTCAATTATACAAAGACTCTGATTAAGATGAGGTACTCTTAATTTTCTTTGTTCCACAAAGATTCCCAGAATTTGGAGAGATAAAGTTATTTCAAGATTCAGGCCACCACATGAAAATTACAAAAACTTTTTTTGGGGGGTAGGACACACACACTCAATGTCTACTGCTGGCTCTTTGCTTAGGGATTGATTACTCCAGGCATGCTCCAAAGACTGAATCTGAGTTGGTAGCAAGTGTCTAACGTGCTGTATTCTCACTACAGCCCGCAAATTACAATCTGTTCATCTTCTGAGCTTAAGAACTTAAAAAAAGATTTTCCAACAATCCAAGGTAAACTAAACTCAACAATATTTCACTTTAGAACACTATAAGATTATCCCATTAATCTAGTTTAAATTTCACTTCTAAATCCTTGAACCAGCTCCCTAATTTTATTAAACATTTTTCTTCTAGAACTAAATCCTTTCATTGACAATGTGACATCATGTGACTTTACAATAATGCCATTCTGGTCGATTTTAGGAAGTTTTTTAAAATGCTATTATCACTCTTAGTCTTTGCTCGCAAATTACTAAACTTCATCTTTTAAAAACCACCTGGTCTCAGTGCAATTTCCTAAGGCACTGGGGTTCTTGGGCAATCATTTCAAAAGTCCACAAGCAAGTTTATTGAACCTAACAATTCAAGAGGTTGGGCAAGTCAATTGTGAAACTGTAATCTAGATTCTAATCAAACTGCTTTTGCAAAGACTCCCCCAAAAAAATAAGCAATAGTTTAAATACGTTTAATGATTTCTCAATCATCAAAACAGCTTTATTTCCAGTTCTACTTGAAATGTCTTCTTATTACTATGTGGTTTGCTCAGAGTTTAATTTATGTTTCATATTGTTGTTCTCCTTTTTAATGAATCTGAAGAAAAAAAATTTTTTGGTGGATCTTGAGCCTAGTCTGAAAGCAAATCCTTAATCATCCTAAAATTAAGTAGTTTGGATCCTTAAATAAAACATAAAAGTCAAGCAGTCAACCAGTGCACCACAAAACTAGCTCAGCCTATAACTCAGTAGAAAAAAAAAAAAAAGTAAAAGTGAAAGGAAGCTGAGATTCTGGTTGAATGCTGGGATATTTTAGGCATGAAACCCTACCACTCACAGTATTGTAAGCCACAGTGCCTAACATAAATTTTATTTTAATAATAATAAAAAAATTTTATTTTAATAATAATAATAATAATAAAAGAAAATCAAACCATATCCACATTCACCCTCAACAGCAAGCACAAAACTCCCCCAGTTCTTTTCCCAAAAAAGTCTCCATTCGACCTTTGTTCTCCTTTTTTTTTTTTTAATAACTCACTCCAAACAAGCACCAAGTCCTGTACTCAACTCACTCTGTGTAAAATAATAAAAGTTTTTCTGGCCAACATTCCTGCTGCCAAAAGAAAAAGTTCTTACCCAAATCTACGGGAGGAGCTGCCGATTCTGCAAGAGCAGAAAGTCTTATTGATTTACCACGAGGTCTCGGGAACAGTTTCTCACGGAGTTAAAGATCATCTATTCTCTTTTTATTAATTCTGAAAGTCAGCTGAAACTATGTGGGACCTAATTAACCGGACAAGTCAAGAGTCCAAAGAACAGAAACCCAGGCCCCCAAATTTCTCCACCATCCTCTGCCAAGTAAGTCAACAAACAGCATCAAGCCATGAACTTGACATGTTAAAAATACACGCCAGAGACAACCCGGGGTGTGTTACAAAGGAAAAGCCAAAGTGACTTCTAAAAAAGTAGTTCATTCAATCCATTAATTAAATGGTATTTAATGAAATACCATTGAAATTAAATATGATCTTTAAATTAAAACTCCATCCAGAGATCTGGGTAAGCCAAGGGGGCTGGTTGGGTTCAGGGAGGGGGCCAGGGACGATCTTGGGGTGCAAGGGGGTGGTTTGAGGAAGCAGAAAGGGAGCAGCAGGATAGGGGGGAAAGATCGACCAGGAGGGGGACCTAAAACTAGTCGTCAGCAGGGGGGTCCCCACTCACCTGCCCATTCCCCGAGCTTGGGTCCGACCCCCAGCTCGTGATCCAAAGCCCAGACTCTCAGGGCTGAGAAGAGTGAGCACGAGACGCGCAGGGCCAAGTAGGCCACGGTGCCTGCGCCCACCCAGTACAGGGCACAAGAAGCAGGGAGAGTGAGTTCCATGGCTTCTCAACCGCTCTCACAATTCTTCCGTAAATGAAAATGGGGGGGAAGAAAAAAGATGAATGAATGAATGAATGAATGAATTCCACCAGGAAGAGACGCGCCGGCCGTGACGGGGAAGACGACACTCATAAGCGCTGCTCCGACACCGCTTCGGGCCTAAGTCCCGCCTCCCCCGGCGCCATAGCGCTGCGCTCATTGGTGGATTCTCGTTTCCGCTGAGTGGAGCGGCTCAACTATTGGCTGACTCGAGGACTACGGCCCCGCCCACGCCCACGCCCCCTCGCCCGCACCCGGATGCTTTTGAAACCCTTCGAAAGCGACTCTCGCAGCTCAGCTGCCAATCAAAGGACAAGGCCCGCCCTCAAATGTTGCCATGCCCCCAAGCCCCACGGCTCTCACCCCAGCCCCTCGCGCACGTCTCTCATTGGCTACAGGTGTCCTCGCGACTGTCCAAGTTTGCGCTGATTGGTCAGCCCAGCCTCGAGGCTCTGAGAAGCTCTGGATGAATGAGATGGTAGTAGGAAGATGTGTGTGGAGGCAGCCACACTTTATTTTCATTTTTTTTTTTACTAAGCCATTTGTGAATTTGTAACAATTTGTAAATGACTTAGAAAAAATGGTTTAACCACACAATTTTACTGAACACTAACTACTGACTTGTTCGATTAATTTTATTATACATTAAATTCTCCCTTATAAATTTCCCTCCCAACATGATGCTTGTAGGGTCCAGTTTCTGTGTCACAGGGCACCCCATTCGCTCTGGCAACATTTATCAGGCATGAATGAGGGGCTTGCAAGTCCTGCTGAGCGTTAAACGTAAGCTTCAGCATTTAAAAAAATTACATATAATATATAATATAGTGTATATGATGAATTAATTAATGTATTAATATAATTAATATATTATATATACACGATGGCAGAGAGTTATACGATGAATCTTTAAAATACAGAAGCACAGCTTCGTGAACAAGTCCTTTTGAGAAAACTCTATTTTAACTGCACCCTAATTTCCAGGATGAGGAGGAAGGGTAAAGGGAATGAAGAAAAAGATGAATTGCAAAGGTGCATAGCTGCATGCATGCAATTCAAGTAGAGTCATGTAGACTACCTCAGCAAGGGGATATTTTATAAAATCGTGTTATTTAGCAAAATTCTACCCTCCCATTCCAAGGTTTCTTTTTCTGGCATGGATTTGGGTTAATACCTAAATTTTATCATCTTCGTTGGTTTAGTTTTTTTTTTTGGGGGGGGGGTGTCACTCCTGGCTCTGTGCTCAGAAATCATTCCTGGCAGTACAAGAGAAACTTTACTGGAAGCCCATGATGGAACTTGGGTCGACCGGGTGCAAGGCAAGCACCCTACTTGCTGCACTATCTTTCCAGCCCCAAATTTTAGATTCTTAACCACTCTGATCTGAGCTGCTGATTTGAGAATTGAGGGGTTTTGTTGAGGAGGAATCAAGCAAAAATAATGTAAGGTAGTTCAACATGTTGGGAAACTGCGTCATACCCTTAACACATTTAGAGCCTTATCTCTACGCTTTCTCCCCTCCTAGAGGTGCGACCCTGAGGCTGCTCCTGCTCTTCATAAACTGTCAATTGTGTGATAGAATTAAGCTCTGAAATTGAACTGCAGCCATATTTTGATTTAATTGCATTTGATACCTTTGGCGGACAGCCTGGACTGTTGATCTGGAATCCCAGTACTTCTCCCCTGAAACTCCCTCTTGCCAAATCTTCTACATAAAGTTGCATATTCATATAACCCAGCTCATCACTGCTCAACTAATGGCCCCCCAGATACTCAGTTCCATTCTTAACAAAGGTGGAGAGGGAAAGGAAACGTTATTAACTTTTCTATTATAAACGAAAAATGCATGTTTTATTACACTTTACTCTTACCACACACATCCCACTGGAAATAGTATGCTGTGAGTTCAAAGGACACAGAATATTGCCTGGGACCAGTGTTTGAAAAGTTGACATGAAGAGTCATTGACTCAACAAATATTATTGTACTATCCATGTGAATAAAGGGGGCTGGTACTAGTCATAGAGTAATGGGCAAATGGCCAAATCTTCATTCTCTTCCTAGTATTTTCTCATCACTGCTCTTTCACAGAGCCTTTTGTTGCTCTTACTCTTACTGGTCTCTAAATGAGGCAATACCCCTGGGTTCATACTCAAGGTCTTAATTTTCAACATAATCTCTCTACTAATAGGACTGTATCCAAGCCATCCAAGCCCATGGTTTTAAATGTTAATTCTAGGCTGCTGATTTTCAACAGTCTCTGTCCAGACTCAATTAGACTTAATTGCACAGAGATCCAAATCTCTGTGTGTGTGTTTGTGTGTGTGATTCTCTTTCTACTCCCCTTTCTTTACCCCTCCTCTCTCCACCTTCCTTTACCTAAGACTCGCTGCTTTATAAGACTTAGAATTTTGCTTAGAATGATTTTATCTGAGGTCAGAGCAATAGCACATTGGTAGGGTGTTTGCTTTACACATAGCTGACTTGGGTTTTATTTTGGCATCCCATATAAGTCCCCTGAGTCTGCCAGGAGCTATTTCTGAGTGCAGAGCCAGGAGTAACCCCTGAGCACCATCAGGTGTGGCCCAAAAAACAAAATTAAAAAAAAAAAGAATAAAAAGAGTGGTTGTCTCTAAATTTTTTCATATATATCCCAAAGAGCCTTTCTCCTTTGACCTGTCACTAAATGTAAACATTCACCCTAATTTGTCTTCTTTATATGAAGTAATTTTTCCATATTTCATTTGTCCATCTACCAGATTGAATGTATGTTATTGAGAACAGTTACTTTTCCTCCTTTTTTCTTTTATTTATTTTGGGGTGAGTGGCATACATTATGGTAGTCAGCAATTCCTGATAGATTTTCTGGAATGACTCCTAACTGTACTTAGAAGACCATGTGGTGCAGGGAAGAAAACCTTGAAGTATACATACAAAGCATGTGCTCCAACCTGTTGAGCTGTCTTACTTATGTTATTGTATTCAACATAGTATCTTCACCTGGCTTCATCTAAGATCTGTTCCTAACACCTAGGTATGCAATAAATGTCACTTTGTAATAAATGAATACAAGAAAATAAACTGAGAGGGACAGACATCCAATCATCTGATTAAAAAAATGTGTAAGTACAAAGAAAAAGGATTAAAGAAAAAATAATGCTGAGTAAAATAAGTCAGAGGGAGAGAGGCACAGAATAGTCATTCATCTATGGGTTTTTAAGAAAAATAAAAGACATTATTGTAATAATGCCCAGAGACAATAGAGATGAGGGCTAGATGGATCAGCTCACGATATGAAGCTCACCACAAAGAGTGGTGAATGCAGTTAGAGAAATAACTACATCAACAACTATCATGACAATGTTAATAAGTGAGAGAAGTAGAATGTTTGTTTGATTACAGGCAGAGGGTGAGAGAGGAGGGAAATGGGGGGGAGGGTATTGGTGTTGGGAATGTTGCTTTGGTGAAGCAGGGAGTTCTTTTATGACTGAAACCCAACTACAAACATGTTTGTAATCATGGTGCTTAAATAAATATATTATTCACACAAAAAATGAAAAAATAAAGAGTAGGTCCAAAAAGATAGTATAAGGATTAAGACACTTAGCTTGTATGCATCCAACCTTGGTTTGAACCAAGGTTCTAGGCCCCTGAGCACCACTAGGGGTCATTTCTGAGCAGAGCCAGGACTAGCCCCTGAACACTTCTGAATATGACCAAACCCACCCACTCAGTCCCACCCTTACCAAGTTCCCTAGTTGGATGGGAGGAGAGTGATCGTAAAAAAAAAAAAATTTTTTTCTCTTAGGGCCAGAGAGATAGCACAGTGGTAAGGCATTTGCCTTGCACACAGCCAATTCAGGAAAGAAGGTGGTTCGAATCCTGGCACCCCATATGGTCCCCTGTGCCTGCCAGGAGCGACTTCTGAGTGCAGAGCCAGGAGTAACCCCTGTGCGGTGCCAGATGTGACCCAAACACACACACACACACAAAAAAAGATTTACCTCTATATAAAGTCTGTAAACTGGGACCAAAAGGTAAGTACAAGTTAAGTATAGGTGTAGCTCAGTGGTACAGCTCATGTTTCAAAGACCCTGTGTCCAATTCCCAGAAACCCCCAAAATCTTGTTAAGAGTGGGAGAGGGTAGAGAGACACTAAACACCCATTATTAGTTTTGAAAAATACACAGATGCCTCTAGTGCTTGACACGTATCTGATATAAAACATGGGATAAAAATGACTCAGGGGGCCCGGAGAGATAGCACAGCGGTGTTTGCCTTGCAAGCAGCCGATCCAGGACCAAAGGTGGTTGGTTCGAATCCCAGTGTCCCATATGGTCCCCTGTGCCTGCCAGGAGCTATTTCTGAGCAGATAGCCAGGAGTAACCCCTGAGCACCGCTGGGTGTGGCCCAAAAACCAAAAACCAAAAAAAAAAAAAAATGACTCAGGGCCGGAGAGATAGCATGAAGGTAAAGCGTTTGCCTTACATACAGAGGGTCGGAGGTTCGAATCCCAGCATCCCATATGGCCCCCCAAGCCTGCCAGGAGCGATTTCTGAGCATAACCTCTGAGTGCTGCCAGGTGTGACCCCAAAACAAAAAAACCAAACAAACAAAAAATAAAAGGAATAGTGAAAATTTGATGTCCTTTCATTTTAGTGTTTGTTCTTTTTCTACAAAGTGTGAGCACTGCCTAAAATATACAAAAAATAATCCTTGTTTTTCACTTTTGATTTATGCGGGGGAGCACACGCAGATGCTCAGAGGTTACTCCTGGCTCTGCACTTAGGAATTACTCCTGGTGGTGCTCAGGGGATCACATGGAGTACCGGGGATTGAATCTGAGTCAACTATATGCAAGGCAAGTGCCTTACCCACTGTACTATCTCTCAGCTTCTAAATTTTGTTTTTAAAAGGAAGCATTTACTCTGATTCTTCAATCTCTTTAAGAATACAAACTGTTTTATTAACTAAAAAAAAAATAGTGGTATACAAAAAGAAATCAAGAGTTTTTAGACTTGGTTTCATTCTGAAAATATTGAAATTTTTGTCTTTGAATGAATAAATGTTAGGAACCACTGAAAGCTTGAATGCAGGCAGAGGCTCTATAATAACATCACATTATTCTTCAGCTGTGTTCATTACTAAAATTCAGCTTGTAGGCCAGGGTTCCTAGAGACTGGTAGAATCATACTAAGATCTTTCCAAAGAGAAAATGACTCTATGAAACTTTGATTAAGGAATCATGTAAGTCTAAAGCCAGATCCTGATTCCATATTCCATTAAATCTATGATCCTATGTGTGAATTTTGCTGCAAAGCACTCAAAGTCTATATAATCAAAATAGGGCTAACACTACTGAACCTATTAGCAGTTACTTGATATATAGTAAGTATTCAATAAAAATGTTGCGACTTTCATCACTATTTTATAGATGATGAAACTGAAAATTATGCCATTTTAATATATTTCCTATGAACACAGAAAAAAAAAGGCAAGATTGGGATTTGCACTAAAAGATGTGGTTACTAATTGGATCTCAATACCTTGCTTAGTGATAGAAGTACTAGAAAATGGGTAAAGAAGATTGAGTTTAGAAATATTTATTTCAGGCCCGGAGAGATAGTACAGCGGCGTTTGCCTTGCAAGCAGCCTATCCAGGACCAAAGGTGGTTGGTTCGAATCGGTGTCTCATATGGTCCCCCGTGCCTGCCAGGAGCTATTTCTGAGCAGACAGCCAGGGGTAACCCCTGAGCACTGCCGGGTGTGACCCCAAAAAAAAAAAAGAAATACTTATTTCACTATGGTATATATCTATACAATGCACTTGTTAGGAAAAATGAAATAATGAAATTTGCTTATATGAAGATGCATATGGAGTGTATTATGCTGAGAAAAATGAGTCATAGGGGGAGGGACAGACATTCAATGATTGCATTCATTTATAGAATTTTTTTTTTTTATTTTTGGGTCACATCCAGCAGTGCTCAGAGGTTACTCCTGGCTCGACGCTCAGAAATTGCTTCTGGCAGCCTCAGGGGCCCATATGGGATGCCAGGATTCGAACCTATGACCTTCTGCATGAAAGGCAAATGCCTTACCTCCATGCTATCTCTCCGGCCCCTCATTTATAGAACATTTTCAAAAATATAGTACGGTATTAATATCCAGAGACAATAGAGACAAGAGCCAGGAGGACCAGTCCATGGTGCGGGAGTTCAGTTAGAGTAGAGAAAGGATCACTATGACAATGATAGTTGGAAATCATCACTCTGGACAAGAACTAGGTGCTAAAAGGATATGAGGTGATATGCATGATACCCCTTCAGTGACAATATTGCAAACTACAATGTATAAGAGGGAAAAAAGGACGAGAGAGAGAAGAAAAACATCTACCACAAAGGCAGGTAGAGAAGAGCATGAGTGGGGGAAGATGTGAGGGCAACTAGGGACATTGGTGGCGGGAAATGTGCACTGGTGAAGGGCGGTGTACACTGTAGGATGGAAACTCAATCATGAGTGACTTTCTAACTGTATCTCATGGTGATTCAATTAAAGAATTTATTGATAAAGAGATATAAATATTTAATTTAGAAGTAACACTGACACAACTGTGTTGAATTTCAGTCTCCTTTATTTAAAAATGTAAAGATTATAATTGCTTTTAATAAGAAAAAACATGAGTGACAGTAGTGCATCTGATTCATATATAAATGTTTCCATTTGATTTTCCATTTATTTCAGTTCTCAAATAAGTTGAGTTTTAGATCAGATGTTTTGGGTCAAAATCAGTAACAATTCAATGCAAAGAAAGAAATTTCCATAATGTAGGGCATTCATAGAAGCTTAGAATTTTTGAGAGACGACCATAACATCAGAGCAGACTTCTTCATTTGGATATGTAATAAAGCTTACATATTTTTTTAACAATACTATCTTCTTCCAGTACATCTTCATGTAAATTTGGGTCAAAATATTGAGCTTCATCTCTCCTTTCCATTGTGAAGGTTTTCAATTCTGTAATTAAAAAAGAAAAAGTGTCATGATGACCAACCCAAATTTTAAAGGAATTATAATATCTAATATTAGAAATTGATTTTCCAAGAAGTTATAATTTAATTTCTTATTTTCCTTTTCTATTAGTTCATGGGCCATATCTAGTAATTCTCAGAAAGTAATCTTGCTGTACACTCAAGAATCACTTTTCACCATGCTTGCAGTCTATATGGGATGCTAAAAATCCAACTCGCTTTAGCTTTATGTAAGGCAAATGTTTAGCCTACCTACCATACTATCTCCAGCCCCTAGAATTTGATTTCTTTAATTGAAAATATTGCAGATCTTTGTCAAAAAGCTTTCAAATGCATGCTTACACTCAAACATCACCGTAACAGCCCTGTTTTTCCAGCCAGGAATATGTGCCCTTTTGGATAAACTCCAGTTCAAGAATCACTCTGGTGGTGGTCGAAGTTCTAAAGAACCGACATATCTTGCTCCTCCAAGTTTCCCCCTTTTCTCTCCTCTACTGTCAGCAAATTTAAGTTCAAATTTCTTGGGACTGTCAGTAAGCAAAGAAAACTAAAATAGTCATCTGATTTTTTGAGTGCTTAGAAATAATCTTTCATTTTTTTTTTAGTTTCAGAAGTATATAAATGAAAACTACCACCCCAATTTCCTAATTCCATGAATTACCACTGACAGTGTGCCACATTGTCAGCACATTCTCCCATATCTTTTTCTAAATATAAAACTATAGAATACAGGCTGATTTTTCCCTTTGGAGAAGCCTATGCTCTGTCTTTGTCTCTCTAGGTGTCTCTGTCTCTCTAGGTATCTCTGTCTCTGTCTCTCTTTTTCTCTATGCTTTCTCTCCTTTTCTCTAAGTGAATTTCTCTTAGTAAATTATTTCACTTTAATTTTTAGAATAAAGATCTAAGATAATGTACAGTATATAAACATGCTTTCTTTGCAAAATGAAAACTGATCTTTGAAACATTATCTAATAACTTCTTTTCTACTGGGAACACTCTTAGAAGTGCTGAGCCAGCTGAGAGGCTGTGTGATATGGGGGAACTTTGACACCATTCCCACTGGTACTGAAGGGTGAATCAAGGTAGACAATGTGGGAACTCAAACATGCTAGAACATGCTAGGCAACTACACTACCACTTGCACCATCTCCCTAATCTCTAACAGATTTTCTGCTCTCAATCTACTTTCTTGACACATTGTCATTGCATACTAACTGGATTGCTTTCAAAAGACTGATTATCTTTAAGACGGGTTGTAGGAGGCAGGAGAGAGAGCACAGTGGTAGGGCATTTGCCTTGCACGTGACCAACCCAGGACAAAAGGTGTTTTGATTCCCAGTATCCAATATGGTCCCGTGAGCCTTCGAAAGGTGATTTCTGAGTATAGAGCCAGGAGTAACCCCTGAACGCAGCTGGGTGTGACCCCCCCCAAAAAAAAAGACATATTGTATCTTTATGGTCTTCTCCCAGATATTCTGGGTATGTTTTGGGGAGGCAAAGCAATAGTACAGCAGGTACAGCACTGCCCTGTACACAGCTGACCCAGATTAGATCCTGAGCCCCAGAAATGATCTTTGAACTCAGAACCAGGAGCAAGCCCTGAGTACTGCAGGCTCAAGGGACCATATGAGATACTGAGATTTGAACCACTATCCATCCTGCATTGGCTGCATGCAAGGTATGCAGGGCAAATGCCCTACTGTTGTGCTATCATAGACATCTAAATATATAAAAATATAGTTAAAGTATTTAAAGGCTATCATTACTAAATGCTTTAACTTTATTCAATGATTTTTAATTGATATATAAGCAATTTAATAAATATTTAATCTTGTGAGTCAGAGCCATAGCACAGTGGCCTAGGGGGCATTTGCCTTGCACAAGGTCAACCCAGGTATGATCCCCAACATTCCATATGGTCCCCAAGACTGCCAGGAGTGATTTCTGAGTGTAGAGCCAGGAGTAACATGCACTGCTAGGTGTGGTCCAAGAGAAAAAATAAAGATTTAATTTTGTAACTGTAACCTATCATAAATACTGAGTATATTTATTTTTTTTAAATACTGTGACTTACAAAATTATCCATTCATAGTTGAGTTTTATACATATAATGTCCCATCATCAATCACACCACCAGTGTCAACTTTTTTTCATGTTCCCATGTTCCCTCCCATACCTCTCTCCCCTCCCTAGCTTACCATCTTGACAGGTACCTTTTAACCAAGTATTTTTTAACATTTATTTATTTATTTATTATTTAGGTTATTTTTGGGCCACACCCAGCGGTGTTCAGGGGCTACTCCTGGCTCTGAGCTCAGAAATCGCTCCTGGCAGGCTTGGGGGACCATATGGGAAGCTGGGGATGGAACTCAGGTCCATCCTAGGTCAGACTCATGCAAACACCCTACTTACTTTGGCCCCTTTATTTTATTTATTGTTTGTTTTTGGGTCACACCCAGCGGTGCTCAGGGTTTACTCCTGGTTTTTGTCTTAGAAATAGCTCCTGGCAGGCTTGGGGGACCATATGGGATGCCTGGGATCGAACTCAGGTCCATCTTGTGTTGGCTGCATGCAAGGGACTTGTCACTGTGCTATTGCTTCAGCCCTCTCGTTTTGTTGTTGTTTTATTTTGGGTTTGGGCCACAGCTGATAGTACTCCTGATACTGCACTCAGAAATTACTACTGGTGCACTTGGGGGACTGACTACCTGGGGTACTGAGGGACTGAACCCAGGTGGCCATATGCAAGTCAAACACCATATCTGCTAGACTATTACTCTAGCCCCAGTTAATCTTTTCTTAATTCATGAAATGGAAATTTCAGGAGACCAAAACAGAGACTAGGCAAAAAAAAAAAAAAATCACAGGCCTATTTTTTTTCTCTAATAGCTATTCAGACACTATTCAGGTGGCATGTTTTATCTTCCCTGACTCAAGGCCAGACTACTTAGTGGTCCCTGAACTCCTGTTACGGAATTGCTCATGCAGAAGATGAGAAATTTTACCTGCAGCTATAGATAAGATATTCTGACCCTACCCAACTTCCTGGGGAAAGTACTGTGGATTCACACTTAACTACAACTTAGTCTTTCTGAAAATCTCATTTCTAATTTCACAAGATACAAACAGGTAAGGATGATCTTATTCCATCCAATTTAGGGATATTTTTTGAAGTCAAAGCTAAGAGTGTTATGGGCAGGGAGACGGTTCAAAAGCTGGGTGCATGTTTTGCATGCTGTGGGCCTATGTTCAATCCCTGGCATTTCATGGTCTACTGAACACCACTGGGAGAAGTCCTATGAGCACAGAACCAGAACTAGTCCCTGAGCACTGCAAGATGTGACCCAATCATCCCGACTATATACATGCAGGTGTGCATACACACCCACACACACCATGCACAACTAAGGACATCAGTTCTGGATTTTGTAAGTAATAGTCAATACCCTGGGTCTGGAGACATTATACTTCTAGCAGGCTACTTGTGTTGCACTCAGCTGACACAGTTTAAATTCCAGAACCCATAAGGTTTTCTGTACACTACCAGAAGTGAACCCTGAGTGCAAAGCCAGGAGTATGCCCTGAGCACAGCTGGATGTTGGCCCAACCTCTCCCCCCACACCCCGTTCACACACACACAAAGTAAACATTCCGGGGCTGGAGAGATAGCACAGCAACCTTTGCCTTGCAAGCAGCGGATCCAGGACCTAAGGTTTGGATCTCATATGGTCCCCCGTGCCTACCAGGAGCTATTTCTAAGCAGATAGCCAGGAGTAACCCCTGAGCACTGCCGGGTGTGGCCCCTGAGCATATCACTAAAAAACCAAAACCCCCCAAAAAAAACAAAAAAACAAAAACCATTCCTCTAAGTCATTTTTTGTTAACAGTTTTTGTGGTGATGGTGGGGGTATCAGATTATATCCAACACTGCTCAGAGATTGTACTTGATGGTGTCAGTAATGACAGAGAACAAACCAGATTCTCCCACCTTCACACATGCAGGCATATCACACACATATCTCCTAACCCACATCCCCTTATTCTCAAAAAAATTTTTTTTAATTTTGGGATTACACCTGTTGTGTATGTAAATATTTTATGGGATTATTATGTTACTGACCCTACCCTGATCGGTGATTGTGCCCTATCCTAGGGTATGACCTGGCATTCTGCCCCACCCTAGGGTGGTACCTGATTCTGCTTCCACCATTGGGTGGTATCTGATCCCACCATTGGGTGGTACCTGATTCTGGGGGATAAAAACAAGGGTCTGTGGAAGGCGAGAGGCTTTTTTGCTGGAACTGAGGCTGAGTCTTTGAACTTCAGTCTTGTCCACCAAATAAAGCTAATATTTCCACAAGCCTGACTGTCTTCGAGCTGTTTACCAGCCGTTTCACCTCAGAACCGTAGGCTGGATGGGGTGGCAGACTCGAGCTCCGAGCTGGAGGGGAAAGACCTCATCCTCCATCCCTCCATCAGTCAACCTCTTCAGGGGCTGACTTGCAACAACACCCAGAGATGCTCATGGCTTATTCCTGGCTCCGCACTCAGGAATTACTCCTGGTGATTCTCTGGGGATCATATGAAATGCCAGGGGTCGAGCCCGGGGTTGCCACATAGAAGGCAACCTCCTTAGCAGCCATACTATCATTCAGTTCAGTTCGTAAATTTTCAGTGTGCAGTTTAACCACTGTTAATGAATATGTACTGTTCTTTTTTTTTTTTGGTTTTTGGATCACACCTGGCAGTGCTCAGGGGTTACTCCTGGCTCTATGCTCAGGAATCGCCCCTGGCAGGCACAGGGGACCATATGGGATGCCAGGATTCAAACCACCGTCCTCCTGCATGAAAGGCAAACTCACTACCTCCATGCTATCTCTCCAGCCCCTATATGTACTGTTCTTAACCATCATTGCTATCATCTCCAACTTTCCTTATACTTCTTTAAAGGTCATTGCTTCCTTAATACTCTTCTAATGACCATAGATTCTGCTGACAATCACTCTAGCTTTATGTTCTCCAGAAATGCATATAAACAAACCTTTATAATATATGGTTTCATGTTTAGCTTCTAATCGCATAAAACCCTGAGATTAATGTACGGTAAGTGGAAGACAATTTCTTTTTGATGACTAGTATTGTTTGGTTAGCCATTCTTTAGTTGATAAAGTTAAGTCATTTCCAAATTCTTCCTAGTATGAATGTAGCACCTGTGAAAATTCAATACACAGGTTTATATGCATATACTTTTATTTCCCTTAAGGAAGTAACCCTGAAGAATGGAATGATGAAGCACATGGCACATGTTAAGATGAGAACTTTTTTTTCCCAAAAAGTGGTTATTATCATTTGGCCTGTCTTCACCACCACTTGGCATTGTCATTGGAGTGAGGAGCTTTTCTAATCATTCTTAGCCAGTGAAACTGGTGAGTCAGTGCAAGAGTCCAAGAATGCAGTGGGGATTACCTGAGTCATACCCAGATGTGCTTGAGGCCTCCAAGGCTGTACTTGATAATGCGTAGGAAAAGTAACTTGGGGACAGAGCTGGGTTAACTGCATGCAATGTCATTGCCTTAACCGTTGTATGTTATCTCAGGACACTTTTTTTTTATTTAGTAGTATTTTATTTTATTTTTCAAACATCTGGAGGTGCTCAAGGATTATTCCTGGCTCTGCACTCTGGAATTACTCCTGATGAAGTTCAGGAGATCATATGAGATGCCAGAAATCAAACCAGGGTCAGCTGCATGCAAGGCAAAAACTACCTGCTGTATAATTGCCCTGGTCCCCTATTTAATTAGCATATCACTAAAGAGTAGAGAAGATGAACATTTGTCCACATGCCTAAAAGACATTCATTATCTTATTTATGCCTTTCAATTCCACTTGGGACTTGAAGGGGGTGAGGTCAGACCAAACGGAATAGGAACACAAGCATCAGGAACCCCCAAGTGTGAGGGAAGGCATATGGGTAGATCTTCAGCAGACTGCCTGGAGGCTGCTGGTGAAAACAAGGAAGGTTCCAAAGAAGACCTGACTCAGACAAGACGCTGAGCCAGTGTAGGCTGTGCTCTAACAGCACAACCTAGTGTCAGAGAACTTGAGACAACAGCAAGTCTTGGACCTTATTGCTCCTAGTTGATTCTGAGGATATAGTAGGTAAGGTTCCAAAGCAAGCTAGTTCCAAATGACTAAAAATCTTCTTCTTGGGCAATTTTTTTTAAATAAGGGCATGGGCCAGAGTGACAACAGTACAGGAAGAAGGGAGCTTACCTGCAGGCAGCTGACCCAAATTGAAGCCCCCGTCCTCCATATAATCCCTGCCAGGACTGATCCCTGAGTTCAGAGCTCAAGAGTAAGCCTGAAATACTGCTGAATATGGCCTCAAAGCATAACTACAATATTGCCATGCATGGGGAAATATGAGTTCAATATAATTTTGACAAGTCTTACCCAGTGGTGAAGAAATGTTTAAAAACCCTGGAGGTAGGGGCAGGAGAAATAGTACAGGTAGGGTGCATTCCTTGTATGTAGCTGATTCAGATTCTATCCCTTGCACTACTTGTTTCCTGAGCACTGCCAAGAGCAATCTCTAACATAGCAAGGAATAAACCCTGAGTACTTCAAAGTGTGCTACCCACCAAAACAAACAAATAAGTGACACTGGAGGTACACAGGGACCACATTTATTTCATTCATAGAATAAAGAGTTTGGGGCCCAGAGAGATAGCACAGCGGCCTTTGCCTTGCAAGCAGCCGATCCAGGACCAAAGGTGGTTGGTTCGAATCCCGGTGTCCCATATGGTCCCCCGTGCCTGCCAGGAGCTATTTCTGAGCAGACAGCCAGGAGTAACCCCTGAGCGCCGCCGGGTGTGGCCCAAAAACCAAAAACCAAAAAAAAAAAAAAAAAAAAAAAAGAATAAAGAGTTTGCATTTTGTTCTGGTTTATTTCAAGTCAACCCTGTGGGACCAGGTGGCCCTAGGGACTGAACCCCAGCCTCCACTCTAACCTTTAAATTATATTGCCAGCCTGCTTCTTTAACTGATCTCTCCATCTTATCAGTAAGTTCTAAGAATTGTTCATATAAAAGAAAAATCTATTAAATGTGCTAAAATATCTATGTTCCCCGCCGCCGTGTATGTTTTTCCTTTTTCAGACAATGCATTTTGACGAGAAAATTTTAATTTTTTTTTTTTTTTTTTGGTTTTTGGGCCACAGGTGCTCAGGGGTGACTCCTGACTGTCTGCTCAGAAATAGCTCCTGGCAGGCATGGGGGACCATATGGGGCACCGGGATTCGAACCAACCACCTCTGGTCCTGGATCAGCTGCTTGCAAGGCAAACACCACTGTGCTATCTCTCCGGGCCCAATTTTAAATTCTTATAAAATCCAACTGACCACAGTTCTTCTTAAAGCTTTCTATGTGTTTATTTTTTGTTTTGTTGGTTTTGCTTTTTGTTTGGTGCATGTATGGGAGCGGGGGGAGAGGTGAATACACCTTGCAATGCTTGGAGGATCAGGACCATACTGTGTAGGAAATTGAACCTGGCTCTCCTCTTGAGTTCAAAGCATGTGCTCATGCCTGATCTTGAATTATTGCCCCCTCCACATTTTTTGCATCATGTTAAACTGCTAATATTCTTTTAAATTTTATTGTGGCTAAAGTGAATTACAAATCTTTCAAAGTAATATATATTCCCTTTCAATTTATTAGGCTGATTCAAGTTATGTGGTTCTGTTGGAGATAAAAGAAAAAAAACTGGGAGAAGTCTGTCTAGGTGTTATAAATTTCAATTTAGTAGAAGAAAGAAAAAAGAAGAAAAAGGTAGCCAAACAAAACAAAACAAAACCAACAACCAAGCAACATAAAAAAAGAACAAAACCCCCAAAGTTACAAAAAAACAAAAAGGCAACACAAACACAAAACAAAACAAAAACAAATTCAACACAAAACAAAAACAAAACAAGAACAACTCCCCCAAAATTCAAACCAGCAACTACATTAAAAAAAACCATAAAAATTTGTTTCTTCTTCTTCTTCCTCCTCCTCCTCCTTCTCCTCCTCCTTCTTGTTTCTCTTCTTCCTCTTACTCCTCCTTTCTTTGCAAAGGCACAGTATGTATTGGGGAAATTAGGAAGGGAATTACCGTAGCATAAGAGATACGGGGTTTCTCCACCCTTGAAGCATACTATCGTGGGACCAACTACCAGCTCTTTACACACTCCTTTTCACACCCCAAGGTCTTTTTATGGTGTCATGCAACTTTCTGCCCAGTTGTAGATGATGATATCAGGCCTCTCTAACTAGAGATCTTGGTATTTATACAGGTCATAGGGTGAAGCCTAGGATAGAGTCTTTGAAGTTCTAGAGGTTCTATTCCATCACTGTTGTAATCATTCTTTTATAAATGATGGTCTTGGCTTTTGCACAGATCCTAGTACGAAGCCTGGGATGAGTTTTTTCATTACGTTTCCAGAAGTTCTATTCTGTTGCAGTTGTCAAAGTTGGACCTCTGGGTTTGGAGATTTTGGTTTTTGTACAGATCCTAGGTCAAAACCTAGGGTAGAGTCTTTTTTATTGGTCCCAGAGTAAGTACTGTCCAGTCTTGGCTGTCGAAGTCAGTCCTTTGTTGTTGGCAATCTTCGTTTTGCACAGATCAAAGGGCGATGTGTCTTCTGATTTCATCTTACCGTTAGGACAACCTGCTCTTAGGTCAGGTTATTGCTGTTTCCTCTTTATCAAGATGCCATATTCAAATTGGCGCCAGTTGGTGCTAGAGCAGTATTAGGAATTTCCCGGGGGGGGGGGGGGATTGATTCCTGGTGCTGTTACAGGGCACTGTGTTGGTTCCTTGTCTGGGGTCTAGGTCTCGGGATTGGAAGGTCGCTGCAGATTACATGGAGTTTAAGTTGTGTCCACATGGCTCGGGTTCAGGGTGGGAGGTGTCCCTGTATTATAAAATGTATGAGTTCTTATCCCTAGTAAATAAGAACTTGATTCTATACATAAAATTTCCCCCTTTTTAGTATGCCTTTGCAAAAAGGAATGGTGCCATATTATATTGCTGGTGCATTTTCCCCTACCCCCTACATTTTGTGTCTATCTAAGGAATGTTTGCATGACTCTTGTTTTACTCTAGTTTTGCCTTTGGACCTTTTTAAGATACCATTTCTAGTTAATCTTTGTATTGCTATCTCTTTGAGCACCATTTGCTAAAAATATTATCTTCTTTTTTTTTTTTTTTTTTTTTTTTTTTGGTTTTTGGGCCACACCCGTTTGACGCTCAGGGGTTACTCCTGGCTATGTGCTCAGAAATCGCCCCTGGCTTGGGGGGACCATATGGGACACCGGGGGATCGAACCGCGGTCCTTCCTTGGCTAGCGCTTGCAAGGCAGACACCTTACCTCCAGCGCCACCTACCCGGCCCCAAATATTATCTTCTTAATCTTCTTACTGATCTATCTTGGTATTGGTTGGAAAGAATTTATTTTAAAATTATTTTATTTAAACACTGTGGGTATAAATTCTTTTTTGGGGGGGTATAAATTCTTCATGATTTTCAGTCAATGTACACCACCCTTCACCAGTTCCTGTCACCAGTGTCCCCAATTTAAACACTGTGGGTATAAATTCTTTTTTTGGGGGGTATAAATTCTTCATGATTTTCAGTCAATGTACACCACCCTTCACCAGTTCCTGTCACCAGTGTCCCCAATTTACCCCTGCCTGCTTGTAAAGACATTTTACTTACTCTTTTCTTCTTTTGACACTGTGGTTTATCCTATTGTTAATGAAGGGGTACCATGTATATCACTTTATCCCCTTCTAGCACCCCATTTTTGTCCAGAGTGATCAGATCCAATTATCATTGTCATAGTGGACCCTTCTCTACCCTAACTGCAATCTTGGCTTTGTTTCAAGCTTCCTGCCATAGACTGGTCCTCTGGGCTCACATTTCTTCCTTTCTTTATTAGTGGTCACATTTTTTGTCTCTATATATGATTTATTTATCCCAGCAAACAATGTAAAATAGTTTTAATTTTCCAGTCAATTCTATGGAATGTTATTCAACAGTAATATTTTAATTTAAATTAGGTATTTCATTTTCATTGTCATTTTATTTTGAATTATTCAGACATAATCAAATAATTTTCCTAGCCTATCTATATGTTTTTTCTAGCATTGTGAGTTTTAGAATAAGTTAATTTGGATCTGAGAGATCCAATTTCTTGACAAGAAACCAACTACCATATAAAAACAATAGAACTTGTCTAATATGGATCTTTTTTTTACAGTGAAAAACATTTTAATATAATCCCAGGCAGAATTCTCCTATTCATATATATATGAATATATACATTGTTCTTGTATCTCTCCCCTGCTCAGCTGTTCAAATCAGATGTTCAATACAATTCTTTTTTTTTTTTTTTAGGAGACATGAGCTTTATTATTAATATGTTCTAGCCACCTAGGTTAACCTTTTATTTATTTATTTTTTATTTAAACACCTTGATTACATACATGATTGTGTTTGGGTTTCAGTCATGTAAAGAACACCACCCATCACCAGTGCAACATTCCCATCACCCACATTTTTTTTTTTTTATGTCTTTCACAGTTGTAATTTCAGGTACATAGTGACAGTGAATTAGCGCCATTCCCACCACCAATGTTGACCTCCCTCTGTCATAGTTCCCAGTATGCCTCCCATACCTCCACCCTTAGCCCCCAAACTGCTAGTATAACAGGTCCCTTTTGTGTATAGCTTGTCGTAGTTTGGATCTTCTTGATGCTATCATCATTGACTTTGGTTTGGGTATTTAGTTTTGATCATATTTTATTTCCACTCAATGCTCCTGAAACATTTTGGCCCCTGGATCCCATCCTTTTTTTCTTTTTCTCAGTTTGTAGGAAGACATATAAATATGAGGCAGAACAAGAAGATTCATGTTCTATAGCTCTGTAAAAAAAAAAAAAGAAAGACAGGAGCCCCCGTCTTGAAGCTATACATATAAATAAAATTAAAAAAGAAAGAAAAATAAATAAAAAATAAAATACAAAATTAAAAAGTGAGAGACAGATGTGACAAAAATTTTTTTTGCATAGGTAGGCACAGTAAATATTGGGGGAAATTAGAAAGTTCCCTTGGCCTAATAAATACAGAGTGTCTTTGAGCATACTGTCATGAGACCAACTACAGGCTCTGAACATGTTAGTTGTCAAACCCCAAGGTCTTTCTATGTGGTGCCAGGAAACATTCTGCTCAGTCACAGTTGTCAAAGTCAATCCTCTGTAATTAAGAGATCTTGGACTTTGCACAGACCCTAGGATGAAGCTTAAGAGTCTTTCTTTATGGTCCCAGGAAAAGTTCTGCTCAGTTACAGTTGTTGTAGTCAGTCTTCTATAATTAGTGATCTTGGTTTTTGCACAGATCCTAGGATGGAGGGTCTTCTCGTATCTTCTCACCATTAGGTGATGAGGTAGGGAAACCTCAGGTTCACATTTCTATTGTCTCTGGATAGTATTATCAAACAATCTTTTATTTTTCTAATAGTCCACAAATAAATATATTATTCTATGTCTATGCCTCTACCTCTGACTCATTTCACTGTGCATAATATTCATGTAAAAGAAAATATCATGACTTCATTTTTCCAAACAGCTGCATACTATTCCATGTGTAGATGTACCAGTTTCTTTAGCTACTCCTCAGTTCTAGGGCACTTGAGTTGTTTCCAGATTCTGGCTATTGTAAATAATGCTGTGATGAGCATAAAAATATAGTGGGCTTTTCTGCCTGGTGTTTTTGTGTATATCTTAGGGTATATCCCTAGTAGTGGTATTTCTGGGTCAAATGGAAGCTCAATTTCTAGTATTTCTGAAAACAATATATTTTTGGAAAATAATATGTTGGTTTTGAAAAGACAGAACCAGTCTACATTCCAACCAGCAATGAGTGAGAGACCCTTTCTCCCCACATGCACTCCAGCACTGGTTGTTCTTGTTCTTTATGATATGTGCTAGACTCTATGATGTGAGATATCTCATCGTTGTTTTGATTTGCATCTCCCTGTTGATTACTGATATGGAAAATTTTTTTCATGTGCCTTTTTGTCATCTGTTTCTTCTTGGAGGAAACATCTGTTAATTTCTTCTCCTCCTTTTTGGATGGGTTAAATTATTTTTTCATGCTAAGTCCTATCAGTGCCTTGTATATCTTGAATATTAACGTCTTTCTGATGAGTACTGGGTGAATTGTTTTTTACATTCTGTGGATAGTCTTTGTATCCAAGTTGCTGTTTTCTTTGAAGTGAAGATGCTTCTCAGTTAAATGTAGTCCCAGTAATTTATCTTTGCTTCAACTTGATTGACCAGTGGTGGGTGTTCTCGCCTTAAAGATGCCTTTAACTTCAATGTCATGGAGTATTCTTCCTACACTTTCTTCTGTGTATCTTCTATTTTTAGGTCTGATATCAAGGTCTTTATTCCATTTTAATTTTATTTTTATGCTTAAATGTTAAAGAGAAGTCTGAGTTCACTTTTTTGCATGCAGTTGACCAGTTTTCCCAACACCTCTCGAAGAGGCTTTCCTTGATCCACTTTGTATTTCTTGTTCCTCTATTAAAGATTAATTGACTGTATACCTGGGGATACATCTCAGAATATTCAAGTCTAGTCCATTGATCTGTATGTGTATTTATTCCAATTCCATGCTGTTCTAATGACTACTGCTTTATAATATTTTAATTTTGAGGAAAATAATGCTTCTCATCTTCTTTTCCCCAAGAATTCCTTTAACTATTTGTGTTTCAATAAAATTACTATTTATTGTTTCAATAAATTCCAAGAGTATTTGATCCACTTATTTGAAAAATGTCATGGGTACTCTTATAAGAATCTGTACAAAGCTTTGATAAGTATTGCCGATGTTGCTCCTTCCAATCCATAAGCAGGGTATATGTCACCATTTCCTTGTATCTTATTTGATTTCTTAAAGTAGTATTTTGTAAGGTTTTATTTTTGTTGTTGTTGTTGGAAAGAACTTGAGATGCATATATCTCCATTTTGTCTTGTCTCATTGATTTATATGCCTATCATTATGTCACTACACTTTCCTAAGCTGGTAAAGTACCAGAGCAGTAGAACACTTGCCTTGCACGTGTGAGGCCATGGGTTCAAACTGTAGCATTATCCCTGCTGCCCAGGAAAATTTAAATTGAAAAGTACAATGACACGTTTTTAAGTTTTAAAATCAGTTACTTAAATCCTCTGTTCTGAGGTGAGAACAATAGTACATCAGGTAGAGCTTTTGCCTTGCACATGGTAGACACAGGTTCAACCCTCAGCATCCCATATGGTCCCTGAGGCCCTCCTGTGCCCCAACCTGCTTGGACTGGACACTAAGGGAATTTCCCAGGGTCCTTGAGGAAGGTGGGTGCACAGAGTTGACAATTGGGAAAACAGAAGTCAGACACTCAGAAGTGGGGTTCAAATTCTGTTCTGTTTATTGAATGTTAAAGCTGGACTACTGACCAGAGAGATAGCACAGCGGTAAGGCATTTGCCTTAGATGCAAAAGGACGGTGGTTCGAATCCTGGAATCCCATATGGTCCCCTGTGCCTGCCAGGGGCAATTTCTGAGCATAGAGCCAGGAGTAACACCTGAGTGCTGCCGGTGTGACCCAAAAACCAAAAACCAAAAAAAAAAAAAAAATGCTGGACAACTTATATAAGTTTCTTACAAGGTATCATAATTGCAGATACAACTATTAGTTCTCATATTGTACCAGACAAAATATGCACAAGATGAGTTGCCCAGGGCAAAACTGTATGTTTATCTTTACTGACCTAGAGCAGCTTCCAGCTTCTGTGCTGTTTCTATCTGTCTGAAGTTTCTGCTAGCAAAGTTAGTTTTCAAAGACTGGTATTTTTTATGGTTTCTGGCCTTGTTCCAGTTCATGCATTCTGAGTTGGGCTAAAACTATTAACAACCTTTAATATGAATGAACTTAAGCTAACAGCAATGTAGATTTGAGTGCAGTTAATAATTCTGTAAGACTAATAAAAATGTGCTTAAGCATACACAACTGCTTGTGACAGGGTGGGTTTACAGAAATTTGAGCAGTCTTTAAGATAGGCTCAAAGAAAGATCTTTAGGATGTTAGTAAAGTTATGTATCAAATAATATTTATGCCATGTCCCTTATCAGATTCCCCATTTCTCTGAGTGCTTCATGGACAGGCAGCCAAGGTCTCTCGATGTCCAATGCCCTCCCTTGTGGTACAGGTGGCTTCTCAAGCCCAGTGCCCTCCCTCCTTATGGGTACAGGCAGCTAAATCCTCTCAAGCCTGGTGCTCTCCTTTAGCTGTGGCCACACGGGGTGGTGATAGCACTTCTGGATTGACCCCTGAGCTCAGAGTCAGGAGTAGCCCACGGAATACTGCCGAGTATGGCCCCCAAACCAAAAAGTAAAGGAAATTCTTCATTATTAAGGTATTCTTGAATCTTTGCACTTTAATATAGATATTTCATCTGCCTGTTGAATTCTACATTAAAAACAAAACTGTGGGAACAAATCTTAACTGGGATTTTTCTGAATTTACAGACCAATTTGAGTAGTCATATTGAGTTTAAATCAATGAACATGGTATATCCCTCCTTATTGAGGTATTACTTCTCTCAGAAATGTGTCCCTCCAAAAGGTACCCCTGAAAGCCCTGAGTTTCTGCCACAATAACTTCCAAAAAAGATTGTTGGTAAATATAGAACCAAACAAGATCAAGCTAATTTCAACACCTAAAGAGACTGTGAGACTGTCTGACTGCCCTGGGGTGCAAGGGGAGGGGCAATTACAATCACACTCAAAATATTTTTCCAAGAGTGGTAATTTTTTTTTCATATTAAATCACCATGAGACAGAGTTAAAAAGCTGTTGGTAGTTGAGTTTTGGTCATACAATGTTCCAAAACCTGTCCTCTTACCAGTGTTCATTTCCCACCAATTTCCCAGATTACCCTCCTGTTGTCCTACCTCCCACACTCATTTCAGCCTGCAGCCACGACACTTTTCTTCTCTCTCATTCTCTCCTTTTAGGCAAAAATTAAAATGTAATTCTATTTTTTCAATTTAATTTGAGAGTGCTAATTATCTTTTTATGGGGATGGTATCATTGAACCTATGGCACAGAGCTTCATTAAAGATCTACTTTGGTTCACTACATATCATCAGTCTTGGTCTTTTATTTATTTTTGAAAGTGAGAAGTCAAAGTCAGCTGTACTTAAGGTTTACTCCTCACTTTGTGCTCAAGTAACTACATGAGATGCAGATCAAACTGGAGTCAGCTGTGTGCAAGGCAAGTTTCATAACCCCTGGCCCTCTCGCTGGCCCTCCCACTGGCCTTTTAAAAACGTATTCTCCATTTCTATTCTTTCCTTCTTCCTCTGTAAATAACTGTTAACCTTGTCCTTAACAAACCATTCCAATAACCTTGACATGCTGCAGACATTTTCTTACAAAACATTTTTTCTGTTCACATGCTTTCAATTTACACAGTAGCATCATTAGATTCCAATATTTTAGAGACCTGTTCAAGACACCTTGTAGACATATATCCAGAATCAATATATTGATGTTTTCATTTAACAGAACTCTGTTAAGAGAGCTCTTCAAAATGGCTTTCCAAGTTTCCACATATACCAATAGTGGATACAGGTTCCTATTCTCCCAATCCCATCAATACTTGACACCTTCCATCAGTCCTAATCTTTGATACATTTTGGCACCGATGATTATTTTAATGCTGCATTCATCTGAAATCTACTCTCAACCCCCATTACTAATGATTTTAAACATATCTTTCCTTCCTTGTTGTTAGGCTATTAAGAGTTTCTCTTCTTGGGTTAAGGCACTGGCCTTGCATAGGATCCCAGTACCTTCTATAGTGCCCTGAACACTGCCCAGAGTGATCCCTAAGCACAGAACCATGCATATGCACTGAGCATCACAGGATGTGATCCAAAAGGAATTGCCCTCAGTTTCTCTTCTAAAAAACCAGTCATAACTTTGGTGCATTACTCCACTTGTGATCTGCTTGATGATACAGACATTCTTTGCTATATCATAGATATGTTCTTTGGTATAATCAGATATACAAGTTCATTTTCCTATGTTGTTTACTCTTACAAATAATAAAAATGTTCTTTTCTGATATTTCTTTCCAAACTTCAGAAGCAATAAAACTAACCACTTTAGTGACTAGAGCACTAGTACAGTAAGTAGAACACTTATCTTGCACACAGTCAATATGGTTTTGATACCTAAAAGCCCATAAGGTCCCCTGAGAACTTCCAGGAATAATCGTAGAGCACTAGGTGTGGCTCCAAAACCAAAACCAAACAAACGACTTTAATTCACTATGTTTCCCAGTTCAGAGTAAACCCAAAGTACAGAGGCAGGGGTACACCAGGGGTCTAGGTTGCTCAAAGATAAATAACAAAAAATTTAAATGTTTCCTGTCACAAAAGAACTTAAAAAAAAATTTTTTTTTTCAGGAAACGCTCTCAAGCAGTACTCAGAAGGCCCATGTACTTATTCAGGCAATTCTCTGCCAACCAGACCAGCAGTTCAATGTGGGGGACTAAGGGGTGGGGTCAGCTGGAGAGAGAGATTACAGAGGCTAAGTTGTTTGCTCTGCAAAATCAAATCAAAACTATCTTTTCCAGACTCTGACGCTTTACCAAGCTGAGAGAATTCTTAAAGTAGTATCAATACAAGTATATGTTTTCATTCCAGTGGAAATGATCTTTTTTTCATTTGTTTTGGGGTCACACTCGAAGGTGCTCAGAGGTTACTCCTGGCTCTGAGTTCAGGAATCACTCCTGGCTGTGCTCAGAGTTATATGCGTGTTAGGTTTTGAAAGTGGGTCAGGGGCCGGAAAGATAGCATGGAGGGAGGCCATTTGCCTTGCATGCAGAAGGATGGTGGTTCGAATCCCGGCATCCCATATGGTCCCCCGAGCCTGCCAGGAGCGATTTCTGAGAGTAGAGTCAGGAATAACCTCTGAGTGCTGGGTGTGACCCAATATGTATCTTTTTAGTGTGTGTGTAAATTCTTTTTTTTTTTTTTTAATTTTTATTGAGACCAGATTACAAGTCCTTCATAGTTGTATTTCAGGCATATAGTGACAGTGAATTTGGGCCATTCCCACCACCAGTATTGACCTCCCTCCACCAAAGTTCCCCAACATGTATCCCATATCCCCACTCTTAGCCCCCTGATCTGCCAGGGGACCTGAAAACAGGTCCATTTTTTTTTGTTTGTTTGTTTTTTTGGGTCACATCCTGTGACGCTCAGGGGTTAATCCTGGCTATGCGCTCAGAAATCGCTTCTGGCTTGGAGGACCATACGGGGCGCCGGGGGATCAAACCGTGGTCCACTTGCAAGGCAGATGCCTTACAGCTTGTGCCACCGCTCCGACCTCTTAAGTTTAGATAGTTATAGTCTGGGTCTTTTGATTCTATTGTCATTGACTTTGCTTGGGTACTTGGTTCTGACCTTTATATTTTTACCCCACCCAATGCACCTGAGACCATTTGGCCCCTGGGCCCCATCCAATTTTTATTTTCTTTACCCAATTTGTAGAAAGATGCAGAAATATGAGGTAAAACAAAATAATTCCTGTCCCAACGTTCTATGAAGAAAGGCAGAAGCCCCTATCTAGAAGATACAAATAAAATTAAAAAATAAAAGGGGGGCATCAGGTTTTTTTCCTCCCATAGGTACAGAAAACTTTGGGGGAAATTAGAAAGAAAATACCCTTGACTAAAATAAAAACAGGATGTCTCTACCCATGAAGCATACTGACTAAAGGCTCTGGGCATACTAATTGTCTAACCCCAAGATCTTTATGAATATGTTTTTACTGAGATCTCTGGCATTCCATGTGGTCCCCCAAGCCTGCCAGGAGTGATTTCTGACTGCAAAGCCAGAAACCCAGCATTGCTGGGTATGATCCAAAAAAAAAAAAAAAGAAAAGAAAATTCATAATAAATTGTAATCTTTCTTCCTACAGGCAGAGAAGAAAACGTAAAGGCAAGAGGCCTCGTTCCATCCCCAGTACTGCAGGGTCCCCCAAATAGTGACAAAAGCATCAAGTGAGCAGTAGCTCCAGAACACTGTGGGACATGACCATAAAACAAAATAAAATACCATTTCTCTTTCTCGCAGGACACAGAACAGTGTTATAGTCTAAAATAAAATATATTAGACTTAATAACAACCACATAAAACCAAAATCATTTGCAGACATGGCACTAAATACAACCCATGCTGCCCTTTTCAAATAAAAATAAATGAGGGCTGGAGTGACAGCACAGCAGTAGGGCATTTGCCTTGCACGTGGCCAACAGGGATGGACCCGGGTTTGATCCCCAGATCCCATATGGTCCCCCCCTAAGCCAGCCAGGAGCAATTTCTGAGTGCAGAGCCAGAATTAACCCCTGAGCACCACCAGGTGTAGCCCCCCCCAAAACCCCAAAAACAAAAAGATGGGGGGGGGTGAGCGATAACACAGTGGGTAGGACATTTACATGCAGTAGACCTGGATTCAATCCCTAGCATCCCATATAATCCCCAGAGCCTTTCAGGAGTAATTTCTGAGCACAGAGCCAAGAATAACCCTTGAGCACCACTGGGTGAGACCCCAAACAAACAAAAAGAAGACTAAAATGAAGGCCAAGTTTTTGTTTGTTTGTTTGGTTGGTTGGTTAGGTTTTTGGGTTTTGGGCCACACCCAGTGATGCTCAGGAGTTACTCCTGGCTATGCAGAAATCGCTCCTGGCTTGGGGATCATATGGGATGCTGAGAGATCGAACTGCGGTTCATCCTAGGTCAGCATGTGTAAGGAAATGCCCTACCGCTTGTGCCACTGCTCCAGTTCGAAGGCCAAATTTTAAGTGCATGTTTTATTGTATATACAGTTGTACCACTCACAAGTATTCATAGATGCAAAAGTGCATTAGTAAAAATGCTTCCTTTCAGCAGGAACCAAGATACAAGAGAATAGAAAGGATTTGAAGGCCAGAGTATATGCAAGAGGGCTGGGTTTGATCCCCAGCACCACTGAAGCAACTTCAAAGTACAAAGTAGAAGCAGTTAAAGGTGAAGCCTACTCCCAGTCCCAAAAGAATTTAAGAGTAAAAGTTTCTAAAAGATATCCTGACCAAGTACTCCCCCACTTCAACTGTTTAAAATTTTTAACTACTTCTAAAATGAGAACTAAATTTTGTTACCTTCCAACTCTTATAAATATTATATTTATTATATTTATAAGTATACTTATAAATAAATATTCCTCAACATCCCAATACTATAAGGGAACACCCAAAATGGACAGAACAAGCATTTACTGTTATTTCAAAAGATTCCACAAATCTTTCCATTGTTTCCTAAGCTAGAAAACCAACTCACTAAGATTTTATAACGTTTCCAGATAATAAAAACTTTGGACAACACAGATCATTTGTCTTGCACATGTCTGACTTGGGATGGATTCCTGAGCACAGAATCAGGAATAAGTCCTAAGCACACCAGGACTTTTTGGTGTGGACTTAAAAAAAAAAAAAAGTGTTCTGGGTGCTGGGAGAGAGAGAGCTCAAAGGATTGACTCACATACTTTGCCTGTGAGAGGCCTCAGGTACAATCCTCAGCACTATATGGCCCCCTGAACACCAAGTATAGCCCTGGTGGTTCTGTATTACTGCTGAGTGTTGTTTCTGGCCTTTCCCAGTTCAACCAAACTAAGGACCAAACTGTGAAGTCAACACTTGCAGCAAGTCATCACTGTGACTACATCCCAGGCCACAGCACTCTAGGATGCCCCTTGACCACTTCCCCTATCTTTTCAGAGAGTAAAGTTAATATGCTGAAACCTAATGAAGTCATGTAGAAGGAAGAAAATAACATTCCTGACACCTGACAAGTAATCCAACAAAATCAGTGTCCCAATGTATAAATCCACTTAGCTCTGCCACTTTCTCAGCCTTTCCTATATTCTTGGGGTGTCAATTATTAAGGAAATTCAGACAAGAGGAGAATGATGAAAGCCCAGTTCATCACAGACCATCAAAGGACCTAACAGTTATTGACACTACCACAATCACACAACAACAAACAGAGAAGCATGCTTTGGTCTTTTGAAAGACCAAAGCAAAAATTCACAGTGATGCTATGGAAACCATGCAGGGTATGGAAGGTCGAAATCAAAGCTTACTCTATGCAAACCAAGTACTCCAATCCTCTAAGCTATGTCCCCAACCTACAGATAACTGTTTTACAGACACGAAATAACCAAGATACAACAAAACATAATTTACCCTCACTACATAAGCATTTTTTGCCGTCTCACTGAACCATCCACTCAAATTAAACACAGTTATTTTCCAAAACCATTACTTCCCCTTATTCCAACACGGTTTTTTTCAAGACCAGTTAAGTCTGCACTGACACCGACAACCACGAAATTGGGAATTAGGCAGAATTCCCATCTGGAGACAGAAACAGCAAGGTCTGCCTTTAGCCACGGCTAGTACAGACTTTGCTGGGCTCATTGATACTATCCAGAGCTCTGCAGACAGAGTGCATGCAGTTACAGGTCAAGAAGACATGTTCCTCTATAAAAAACTGTCCCAACAACCACCTGACACCCTTTACAAGCACTCAGACAACTTTACTATGCACCCGACGTGCGTAGTAAAGCCTGGACTTACAGCTCTTCATACTCAGCTCTCAAGTCATTTTTGCACAACACCATCATCCCCACAACTCCAAAAGCAATCTGGGGAGGCTCTGCAAACTTCCACCATCAGCTGCAGCTACCAGAAAACCCCTTCCCTCAACGGTACTCACCTCCCCCCGTGCACTGCAAAACTACATAACAAAAGGGGGGGCAAAATCGGGCAAAGTCTGCTCAAAGGGTGGATACCTGGCTAGCTCAGCAGGTCAGCTACTAGGCCCTCTGGCCTCTTATAGCCACAACACACACTCCAGGCGTTCCAACCTGCTCCAACATACATTTACATGCCCCCAGACAACCCAGGGGGTTGTTCCCGACGTTCGAACGGCATCTAGAGCCCCTCCAAAGCCGTCCGAAAGAGAAAAAGTGAAATTGGCGCCCAGGAGGCGGCCATAGCAGCTTAAAAAAAAGCGCGGACGATTTTTTACGACACTTCCCACAATGCCCCTGGCCTACAACTCCCAGCGTGCACCGGGCGCAACGCAGTTAACCCCTTCGTGGCGAGAGGACACCAAAGCTCTGCTCCCTCCCCTCCCAACACCCAATTGTTGCACCGACTTTCATCCAAGGCTAGCCCAGCAAACTTTGCAAATTTGGGGGCGCTGATCAAGTTTTGCTCTCTCACTGCCTGCTTTTAACACACAAACCATCTCAGCTGCCCAGAAAAATGATTCCTGGCCAGTAACTTTTATTTGTTCTCGTGCAGAACACTCTTCCCTGAGCCACATGTTTATCATTTAACACGGATATTTATATTCAATTACTTTTCCCCTCACTGTAAGTTATTTACTGGTATTTTTCTGAAATAGTATAGCTCAGAAATTTTGGTGTTCAAGGTTTTTCAATTCAAAATCTCTTTCCTAAGACCTCCGAATCAACAAAAGAGAGAGAGAGTATCCTATAACTGACCACACTGTTCTATATCTCTCCATTTTTTAAGACACATCTCTTCAAATAAATCGACTCAGAAAATTCTTACAACTCCAAACAAGTCCGAATACTAAAAAAAATTGTCTAGGAAATATATCTTTTCAATTTCAAGTTGATTTTTTTTAAGAAAGGGAAACCCCTATGGTGCCAACTTGCTTTACTTTCCTTTTCTCACTATTGAAAAATCATCAGAAACAGCATATATGGCAGCCTTATTACTTTCTCATTTTAAAACATCAACAAACAACAAATAAAGCATTGTTATACAGTGGAAGAATAGTTAACAGTTCATTCTTTCTAAAAAGCATACATCATATTTTACCAAAAAGCCTCCTTCAAAGCCTTTCTTGTTTTAACTAAAAATAAGTTTTAAAATGCATTTTTAGAAATATATTTCTCATCATTTCAGCAATGCTATAATCACAAAAATCCTTGTAGCAGCAAAATAAAATAAATGTCCAAAAATTATTTGCACAAATAGCAATTTGCCCAGACATATCATTGACAGACAAAACAATTGTTCTGATTTTGCTGCAATGCCCAAAAACAACAACCAGAATTCTCCAAAAGTCACTATTATTCTACTTGTACTCAAATATAAAATAAAATATACATAATGTCTGAATTTTCCACAAAAATTCTTTTCCAATTGAAAAGACAACTCAAAATATACCAGTAACTTCAAATCACAGAACTCAGAAATCCTAAAAACACACAAAACCCCAAAATCTTGTTGGAAAGAAAAATCTTCAACACAAATCAGCAATATTCTATTTTGAACATGTACCTTAATATTTCATTTAGTTTGGTGTTACTATTTGTTACCTAGAAAACTACAATGAGAAAATGCTTTTTTATAATTTCATTTTTCTCTCGCTTGTAGTAGGTAATTTTATTAACAATTAAGATAAATGGACTAAGTAAAATATAAAATTATATGTTCTTGTATATTTCAATATTTGGATCAATGTGTGATTTTAGCTTTCTGTATTTTGCAATTTTTCACTTAACACTTTAGTTAGAATTTAGCTGTGCAAAATTTAATTTTCTCCTCTATTTTAATAACTATCAGACTATAAAAATATAATACATGTTTTATATACTATTCTTCAGACATTAAAATATGATTCATAAGCAAGGCTCAAAAGCAAGTCAGAAATGAAAGTAATTTCCTCAGACATTTCCTATGAAATGTGCTATGAAATATTTTTCATTGAAGGTAGCAGTTATTTTTTTCTTTCCTTTTATTATATCTTTTAAAATATAAGACTTAAACTTTACATTTTAAATGGATTCATTTAAAGATTACATTAGAAATAATTTTATATTTTTGTCATATTACCACAATACTTCTCAAAATAACTTTGAAGTTTAGAACATCTTAACTAATTTATCTAAATATTAACTTAATGTAGCATAGTATGAATATGTTTATAAAGATAATAAAAATTTATTCTAGAAATGAATTTTTCAAATTTCAAACCAAATCAAAGTATTCAAACCAAAGTATTTTTTATTCTAAAGGGTTTAGGTTGCATTTGACCACATAATTTTATATGTATTTCTTTAAAACTTAAACCACTAATTTAAGGTTTAAAAACAATCATATTTGATAGTATTATTAACATAATTAAAATGAAGAGGATTCATGTTACTTTTGAAGAATAATTTAGAAAACAAAAATTGTGATTTTTTTCTTTTTCCAAATGTGATGTTGATGACAAAACTTAAATGTACAAATTCACATTTCTTACAACATAGTTTGTGTATAATTTCTATAACTGCTTCTTTCATTCTTTTAATGTTATAAAATACTGCAAAGCATCTCTAATTGTTTTGGTGTTTTTAATTTGTCTGCTTAAAAAATATCTGATTTTCACATATGTAATCTATACTTTCATCCAAACTGTGCTAATAAAATCACTACCCTTAGTAGGATGAATTGTTAATATTCTAATATGCTAAAAATTAAGTCTGTTTTTTTCTTTCTGGCATTACTAGTACAACTAAACACAAAACAACTGGAAAGAGATCATACAGATTCTTGCCTGATTAAACATATTTTTTAGATTTACATTATCGTTCCTCAAAACTGTATTTCCCTAGCATGTGAATATATCCTAGGGTTTAAATTTCTCTGTTACTGTCCAAATTGTTTTAACTTTAATTCACTGGCCTGCTTTAAGGCAGTGAGCAAACTCTAAAATTTATCAAATTATACAATTATTTATTATCAGATGTTTATATTTAAATTTAGGAATATACTAGGTATCTGAAAGTCCTCTGATTTCTAATTTTCGAAATATAATTTAAACTCTATTAGGTCTTTAAGGCCTAAAAAAAAATCTTCCTATCATATCAGAGTATCAGAAAGTACAATAAAAAGGGTTTCATCTTTTACCCCAAAGCTGGCTTTTTTTTAATGAAAAAAATTTCAACTTAATTTGTTTTATGTAACAAACTCTACTTTCCACCAACTTCATAATATTTTATTTTAATATCAGTTAAGATGAACAGAACTTAAGTACATATTACTCTATTACTCTCATTGGAATACCCTCAGTTCAAAACATGCATTAGACAGTAGAAAAACAGTTCCTTACCTAAAGATGAAAAAAATGTCACCTTTGAAAAGACACTCTAAGGGTCTTCAGGAGGTAAAACTTCTGATGTTTTCCTATAGAAATGAAGAAGAAGGAGGTGAGCGATTAGCATTACTTCTGCTCTCTGAAAAAACCATAATAGAATGACAGCTATTTGAATTTCAGACAGTATGCCTTAAATATAATTAAGTTAAATCAATGCTGCCAATTTAAAAATCATCCAGTGTTAACACTTTACATTTAATACAGACTATCATCAGACAGTAGTTTTAACACTGACATATTACTCTGTTGATAAATCCTGTGAATCTTATTTATGACTCAGTAGTTTAATATTCCTTCGGTATATTTAACTCACTGTTCTCATCTGTTTTAAGATATTTTCTAATACATAATAATGCCTGATTTATAATTGTTTCTAGAGTCTAAATTTCAGTAAACATTTAAAGGGAAAAATAATCCAACCTTAAACTTTCTTTCAAATGGCTTGTCTAACTTCAAATTGTTTCCCTCAAAGAAAAACGTAAAATACTACATACTCTAAGATGGGAACACTAAATATTTTAAGACAGAGTCCATCTGAATTTTTAAAATCAATTACCTTGATCTCCATCCCTATTTCTTTTTGCTCATAATTTTATCTTCCTTTTAATGCAGCTTTACATTCAGTAACTCACAACTATTTGCTCCAAAGAAAAATTGTCTTCTGCTTAGAAAATTTTTAGATGTCTCCCATTTCTCTTTATTTTCATGTAAGGCTCTACTATTTTAAACCCTAAACAAGAGAACTGAGTATAAATTATGGCTGTTTTTCTCTAAAATTTCTTTTCTAGACCCTTTTCACACGTCTTCTTTTCTCCTCTCTATATGATCCCACCATATTCTACCTAGATTCTTTTAACAGAACAATAAGATGTGCCTATTGACAACATATTCTGACACTATATTTTGGTTCTGGTTAATATCACTTCTGGGTATGCCACAAGCAACTACTTTTCATCTCTCGCTGGACACGGAAGAGCTTTTATCTACCAGATCCTGGTATTTCCTCTTTTCACTAGGGCACCCCTTTGGGGTTCTCCTCTGGATGCACAATGTTGGGGGCACAGTTGAATTAGAACTGCAAGAAAGCAAGCCAGCCCTAGATGCTATCATGCTTATTCCCAAACACATCTTGTTCTTAACTAGTTATGATGCTGTAGAACAATACAAAACCTATAAAATTCTTTTGTTGTCGTTGTTGTTTTAGGGCCACGCCCGGAGGTGTTCAGGGGTCTCCTGGCAATGCTGAGGAGACCATATGAGATGCCAGAGATCAAACCTAGGTTGGCCATGTGCAAGGTGTTTCTAGAGTCTAAATTTCAATAAACATTTAAAGGGAAAAAATAATTCTACCCACTATACTACCCACTGCCCTACCCACTACACTATCTCTCTGGTCTCTCTGAACTCATGAGGAACACATGCATTTCTAGTCATGCAGGCACCAAGAACTTCCAGATGCCACTCTTGGCTTCCTTTGATTTCCTAAGCCATTTCTTCAAAGGCAATAAGTGACACAGACCAGTTTGCTAGTGCAAAGCCAGTGAGTTCTTGGAGAGAAATGGAGTTGGGCCTTCCTCTTCCTAACCAAGGTCAAGGACAGAAGTAGCCTGACCTCTTCATTTATCCAGATTTATAGCTTGACCTCTGTCTCTTATATACTCTTGCGACATTCTCTTGATTGAAGGACAAAAAAGAAGGACCCTGTGCCTCAGTTTCCTCGTCTCCAACTTGGTGCCATCATCCCAAAATTAGCAGATCCTAAAGCAGAAGTGGTCATGAGCAGTAGCAGCAGTAGCAGCAACTCTGCCCTTCATTCTGGAATCTTTCTCCAGTCATGGCCCTGTGCTGCAGTATTAGGCAAAAAGGAGGGGCACCATCTGAAAGGCATCCAAGGTCCCAGTACCTCCCAACACTACTACTGTGTAGTCATGAGCTGATTATATTTGTTTCGTGGGCCACACCTGACATTGCACTCAGAAATCACTCTTAGTGATACTCAGGGCACCAAATAGGGTGCTGAGGATTGAACCCTGGTGGCTATGTACAAGGCAAGTGCTCTATCCACTGTACTGTCCTGTGGGCCTTAAAGATTTTTTAATATAATCTTAATTTTTTTTTTTTTTTTGGTTTTTGGGCCACACCCGGCGGCGCTCAGGGTTTACTCCTGGCTGTCTGCTCAGAAATAGCTCCTGGCAGGCACGGGGGACCATATGGGACACCGGGATTCAAACCAACCACCTTTGGTTCTGGATCAGCTGCTTGCAAGGCAAACGCCTCTGTGCTATCTCTCCGGGCCCAATATAATCTTAATTTTTAAAAACCCTGGATGGTAAATAATTATTTTATAAAGGGACACACATGAGTTCAGAGTCATGCAAATTTTATCTGTGCAATGGCCCCTTGCAGCAACCCAATGCTATTGTAACTGGGGAGTAAGCACAGTGGGGAGTCTTTAAACACTCCTCAACTCCCTCCAACCTATCCCTTGTAAGGGCAATTGTAAAGGAAACTCAGCAAAGCATTTTAGTGTGTGAAAAAACTTTCCTACCCCTTCCTCTGCTCAGAGCTCCACGCCAAATTAATTTCACCCATTTGTTCCTGAGACACTTTGTTATTTAAAAGAAAAGCCTAAGCATAAATTTAGTTAAAAGCGATTTTTTTTAAAACTCCAATTTATTCATCTTAAGCAGTAATGGACTAACAGATCACCATTAGCAGCTTGCCAGTTTGCACACCAGCTGCAAATGGATTGATTCTGCATTTGCTAGAACTATTCATACTGCCAAACTCTCCCCCAAACTTTCTATCCATTTTTAGGAAACCAAGTTCCTAGAAATAATAAAATAAAAAATTTCCCACCCAGCATTTTTAAACATCAACTTTAAATCCCATCGAAGAATGTTTTGCATAAAATGAGTTACTTCTGTGTTTATCTCTGTCTCTGTCTCTTTCTGTCTCTGTCTCTCCTTTTCTCCCTCCTTCCCTGCTCCTCTTTAAGTTGATTTGGAGAAATTCATTGCTTTTTCTAAAACAGAAGGCACTTCCTCCCTTTTCCCTCATGCTTTGAGAACATCACAAATTTCCCTGGCTGCACTGTATTGAAGTTCTGATCAAATTTTACCAAACTCTGTCTTCATCAAAAACAGTAAAATGAGAGAAACATAAATACTGAGCAGTCTGCAAAGTCCCATTTAGCTCTAGGGGCTGATGAGCCACAGAAAATGGAATGATGCTACATAAGCACCTTATCTATATGCCCTATTGCACAGAATCATTGGGAAACTTTTGCTAAATAAATATACATTTCCCCCCTACCTTTCTAGGTCACAGTCCCTCCCTCTATGCTTGCTTCAACCTACTACTTTTTCTGAAAAATAATTTCCTATCACAGATAATGATAACTCCATTTTTATATGAAGATTATCTCTATTACCAGCAGCCTTTCCCCCACTTGAGAAACTGAATACACATTCTTTTTTGTTGTTGTTGTTGTTGTTGTTTGAACCATACTTTGCAGTGCTCACGGGTTACTCCTGGCTCTGCACTCAGATATCACTCTTATCAGACTCAGCGGACCATATAGAATGCCAGTGATCGAGCCTGGGTCGGCTGGGTGTAAGGCAAATGCCCTACCCACTGTACTATAGTTCTGGCCCCTGCAATATACATTCTCCAAAGAGGATCCTTGGTATTAGGTTACCAGATAAGATTACCTGCTTACCACCAACAGCATCAACCCTTTCCTTTTCCTCGTTGTCTTCCTCATTTAATAATAGAGCTTTTTAAAAACAAATAAACAAACAAAAAACCCAAACCAGATGTTTGTGTTTTATTTTGCTTTAGAGGCCACAGCTGGTGGTGCTCAGGGCTTATTCCTGACCCAGGGATCACTCCTGGCAGGCTCAAGGACCATATAGAGTGCCAGAGATCAAAACCAGATTTGCTGCATACAAGGCAAATACCTACCCATTGTACTATCATTTCAGCCCTCAAACAGATGTGTCTTAAGATGGGCACATGCAATCCTAACAAGCTTAAAATAGACCGTCTTGTCTGTGTTTTACAGACATTGAGTCAAAGGTTAAGTCATTTGCCCGAGACGAATTCCTAAGAAACGAAGGATCCACAGGTTCAGAACCAAACATTTTGGGCAGCCAATGCTCATCCTTTAACACTCTGATGATACACTGCCCTCTCTGATTAGAATTAATCTCCACAGCCTCTCCCACCTCTAGAATTCTTTGATTACCCAACACTTGATTATCCTAGAATACCTAGTCTCTTAATTGATGAATTAGAAAAAATCAGAGTATTGGCTTTATAGAATTTTATGAGAATGAAAAATTTAATATAAAGCCCTCAAAACAATGTCTGCCACAGAGTAACTAATTGGGAAAATGTCAGTGCTTATGTAAGGGAGGAAATCTCTTCATTTGCAAATGCATACTTTGAGGCTAGTAATTAAAAAACTAGTACCAGAACTTAAAAGTAACAGACCCTACTTCCTGATTGCCTTTTCCTTGTTATTGTTGTTGTTGTCTTTATTTATTTGTTTTATTTTGTTTTGGGGCCACACTCTCTGGCACTCAAAGATTACTCCTAGCTCTGCTCTCAGAAATTAATCCTTGCAGGCTTGGGGGTCTATATAGGATGCCAGGGATCAAAAACCTAGATCTGCTGCATACAAGGAAAATGCCCTACCTACTGTGTCATCACTTCAGCCCCACTTTTCTTCTCTCTCTCTCTCTCTCTCTCTCTCTCTCTCTCTCTCTCTCTCTCTCTCTCTCTCTCTCTCTCTCTCTCTCTCTCTCTTTTGGTTGGGGGGTACACCAGGTGCTTAGGGTTTATTCCTGGATCTGTGCTCAAGGATTAGGGAACCATATATGGTGGTGCCAGGGATACAACTTGGGTAGGCAGTATACCTTACCTGCTGTATGATCCAGTCCTGCTTCTCTCATTTTATCTATTATTGTGTATTTGCATGGGGAGGAAGGAGTGGGAGCAGGAGGGAGAGTATAAGAGATTCAGGAATCAAACCCAGCCTTCACACTTCCAAAGCAAGTGCTGTCCTGTTTAGCCATAACTCTATCCTCTTCCCAGATCTATTTAAAATAAATTTCTTTAAAGTTTCAAAATAAATTAGAATGGGCCAGAGGGATAGTACAGTGGTTAGGGCAATTGACCAATTGTATGCAGCTAACCTAGGTTGAATCCTCAGCACCCCATATGAGTACTGTCAGAAATAATTCTTAAGCACAGAATCAGACATAACCCCGGAGTATCTCTGGGTGTATTCCCCCAACCCGCAAAAAAGACTGAATTCTATCCCAATGCAGCCTCACACACTGAGCATGATCCTAGGAGGCCATAGCCTAGATCCCCTGGTGCCACCATCCATGCAGGACCTGCCACACTGCAACCGTGTGGGAAAGAATACCATGACTGCAGGGTACACCCCGATGAGCACACAGCTAAAGTGCCACCCTAGGAAGCATGAATGCAGGTGCCATATCTAGAGGGTGGGTCCCCAGCACCAGGCAGGGGGACAAGCCCTCGTGAGTAAGTTCCACAGCTAAATCATTCAGGACCCTCAGCACAACAGTAGCTGAAACAGCAACAGAAGAAAGAAGAGGGTATGCAAAGGGAAAATCAATGCAACCTTGCTTCTAGGGGGTTTTGTTCATTTTACAACCATATCAGTCCTCCTCCTCGAGGATGTGCAAAGGATGGAACCTGAGTGTACTATCCATTGCAATTTCACTCAGGTTCTAAGTACAATGTTGGTGGAGTTTTGTTTGTTTGTTTTTGCTTATTTGGAAGGACTCTTGTAAGGATCAAACACTTTCTTTTTGAGCACCGATTTTCAATGACTAAAAATAAAATGGGCTCATTTTTGAATATGTATTGAGAGAGGCTTCACTAAATCAGTATTACCAATTGAACAGACTTTCAGGCTAGACTCCATCAATATGGAAGCAAATTTGAATAGCTAGAGAGCCTCCAGTGAAGTTTACTCTGCTCCAAACAGTTAAATGTTGTTGATTTACTGATAGCAAAGCTCCATTTGCGCAAGGCACAAAAAGCAAGCATATTCTTTATAGTTTGCTTTTTAGTCAGAGGAGAGTGTACAGAAAAAAAAAACCCTAGACTAGAAAACAAGACAGTTTCAAAGTCTTAAGAAGAATTCAGATGGTTTTAAAGTGAGCACACATTAATAAGTGGTTTTACTGAAAAATAAATAGGTGCTCAGAAGGAATGATTTCCTTCTGTGTATAAACAAAACTGGGACTTACAGGAGTTGTGTAGGTAATATTTATATTACTTGAGGAGGCAGTGCTGGGGAGCAAACCCAGGGTTTCCCACATACAAGATATCTTCTACCCACTGAGCCATATCCTGTATGTTTTCATCTGTGCAATATATTAAAAGCAACAGCAGTAGATTTGTACATGCATTTGTGTGTAGCAAATAACCCAAGGGCCCAATGTCAATGTAATTGGACTGAAGTAGGTAAGGCTTTTGCTTTACAGGAAGCCAACTTGGGTTAAACCCCCAGCACCCCCAGATAATTCCCTGAGCACTGACAGGTGTGATCCCAGGGCACATAACCAGGAGTAAGATTTAATAAGTATCATAATGAATGGACCAAAAATAAGTGAACAAAAAATTAACATAATTGGGGCTGGCGAGGTGGCGCAAGAGGTAAGGTGTCTGCCTTGCAAGCACTAGCCAAAGAAGGACCGCGGTTCGATCCCCTGGCATCCCATATGGTCCCCCCAAACCAGGGGCGATTTCTGAGTGCTTAGCCAGGAGTAATTATATATATATATAATTTTCTTTCTGAGTTCTCACAGCAATAAAAAAACACATATATTTTGGGGACCAGAGAGCACAGATAGCACAGGTAGGGCATTTGCCTTGCATGCTGCCAACCCAGGACTGACGATGGTTTGATTCCTGCCATCCCATATGGTCCCCAAGCCTGCCAGGAGTGACTTCCAAGCATGAGTTAAGAATAACCCTTGAACACCGCCAGGTGTGACCCAAAAATTAAAATAATAATAAAAATAAAAAACGCATATAAAAGTACTATTCTACCATATCTAAAAAAGCATTCTGTTATTCGGCAGCAATAAAACCTATTTTTAATGAAGAGTGGATGCATTTTAAAGAATACCATTAATTAAGAAAAAATAAAAAAAAAACAAAAGAATACCATTAATTCTGTTAATTCTAAATAAATTAAAATTAAACCATTTTAGTACAGTTTATATTCTGACCATTAGTTAGCTCCAGACTTTCAGTTAGTTTCTATCATGATAGCGATCACTTTAATTTTCTGGCAAGTTCTTGGCCAAGAATCCAAAACATCATGGTCTTTTTATTCCTGTGTCAAATTTCAAGGACTAGTCATTGTTGCCCTGAAGTCCAAACCCCAAACTTTTTAGTATTTAGCTCAGACAAATAAATAAAAACGAGGGTGCCATCATTTAAAATAAAGGTCTATTGTGTTTTTCCTGTCATTTCAAAACTATAATTTAAAATGCATCAAAAATAAGGGAGTAGAGAGATAACCCAGAGGGAACAACAATTTACCTTCCTCATTACTAAAAAAGGGTTCAATTCACAGCACTACATATGGTCCTCCAAATCCTGCCAGGAGAGACCGTTGAGCACAGAGCAAGGAGGAAGCTCTTAGCATCACTGAATAGAGCCCCCAAACCAAGAAATAAAAGAAGCAAAGAATTCCACAAATATATATGTGCTTGTTATCTCTATTTGTAAGTAATTCCTGCTTAAGAAATACTTTTGGTGGGGGACCAAGTAGTTCTAGAAATCAAACCAAGATCAGTTGCAGGCAAAGAAAAGCACCTTAACTTTAAAGATATATCCTTGTGCTAAGCCCTCTGACTCCTAATCATCTCTATTTACTGATTATTAATATTTATTCATATTTGCTTTCACTCTTTTTTTTTTCCTTTGCTACCATATTCTCAAGGAAAACACAACACCCCAATACTTCAAGCACACATCTCCAAGGCATTTTCATTTGTAATCAAAAAGTCATTGTCACTCTTGAAGAATTAACAACCCTGGGTGAATTGTAATTTCTTTACTTGTATTCTACTATTCTCAACATCTCAAAGTTTCTAGTCTGGCCAGTGACAACATGCATGAGTTTTTCAACAAAAACAGTGCTCAGAAGGCAATGCTGTCCCTGATGGTTCCAAAGTCCCTATTCAGCCCATGCAAAGACAATCCTTCAGGTTCCCTCTAATCCATTCCTAGTGCCTATTGAGCATGTCCTAATAAGGGGGAAAGATTCCTGTAGCATTTCAAGTGAGGGTTTCCCCTAGAGAATGAAATGAGGGGACCACTGACCCCTAAACAGACTTGCAGAATTTAAATGGAGGTATTTTGCCTGCTCACAAAGTCCAGGTCTATATAGTTCCATCTGCACACGATGCAAAAGAGAGTTATGCGTGTCCAAATTAGCTGCAACACTTATTTCTCTTTCAGTCATTTCTTTAACTTGGTTAAAGTGAAATCATAATCATATATGGGTTCATAGATAAGCCATCTAGAATAAACGGGGTATTTGAATTTTCAAGGAGTGAAGAATACAAAGGTATGGGTTTGGGGACAGGGGACTTGGTAGAGATCAGATGTATATTTTAAGTCTTTACTCAGTTATAAAGACTGGGGTTAAAGGTCTTTTGTTTCTTTGTAAGAAAGAAATCAGGGTAATAGAGAAAACAAATACCTTTTTGCTTTTGTTTTGTTTTTTTGTTTGTTTGTTTGTTTGTTTGTTTTTTGGTTTTTTTTTTTTTTTGTTTTTGGGCCACACCCTGTGATGCTCAGGGGTTACTCCTGGCTATGCGCTCAGAAGTTGCTCCTGGCTTCTTGGGGGACCATATGGGGCGCCGGGGGATCGAACCACGGTCCTTCCTAGGCTAGCGCAGGCAAGGCAGGCACCTTACCTCCAGCGCCACCGCCCGGCCCTGCTTTTGTTTTGTTTAAGGCACACCAGCAGTTGCTCCCAGTTCAGTGCTCAAGGTCATTCCTAGTGATGTTCAGGAGACCATGTGATAGCAGGGACAGAGTCCTGGTCTCTTGCATGAAAAGTATGTGCTCAGCCCTTTTGGGCTCTGAAAGAAACAACTATTTTTTTTCTAATTCCCCTTGCAAATTACTTATTCTAGAAATAATAAGGTATCCACTAGATGTATCTCTGAAAAAATGTACAGATTTAACTTTCTTTTTTATTGTTTGGGTTTTTTTTTGTTTGTTTGTTTGTTTTGGGGCCACACCCGGTGACACTCAGGGGTTACTCCTGACTATGGCACTCAGAAATTGCTCTTGGCTTGAGGGACCATATGGGACGCCGGGGGATCAAACTGTGGTCTGTCCTGGGTCAGCTGCATGCAAAGCAAAAGCCCTACCACTGCACTATTGCTCCAGTCCCCAAATTTAACTTTCTTTTTTACATTTTCTCTTCTTCCCTTCTCCTCTCTTTTCCTACTCTTCGCTCTCTTCTACTTCTCCCTGACTCCACAAACATGTTTAAAATATCCTCCCTCCCTCCTTCCCTCCCTGCTTCCCTCCCTGCTTCCCTCCCTGCTTCCCTCCCTCCGTCCTTCCCTCTTTCCTTCCTTCCTTCCTTCCTTCCTTCCTTCCTTCCTTCCTTCCTTCCTTCCTTCCTTCCTTCCTTCCTTCCTTCCTTCCTTCCTCCCTCCCTCCCTCCCTCCCTCCCTCCCTCCCTCCCTCCCTCCCTCCCTCCCTCCCTCCCTCCCTCCCTCCCTCCCTCCCTCCCTCCCTTCCTTCCTTCCTTCCTTCCTTCCTTCCTTCCTTCCAGAAATTGCCCCTGGCAGGCTTGGGGACCATATGGGATGTCGGGAATAGAACCAGGGTCTGTCCTATGTGGCTTCATGCAAGCAAACACTGTGTATCTCTCCGGCCCCTAAAATGTATACTTTCATAGGGCTGAAGAGAGAGCACAGCAGATAAGGTGCTTGCCTTGCATGTGACCGACCTGGATTCAATCTTCAGCATCCCATAAGGTCCCCTGAGCACCACTAAGAGTGATACATAAGCATAAGAACCAGAAGTAGGACCCGGAGAAATAGCACAGCGGCGTTTGCCTTGCAAGCAGTCGATCCAGGACCTAAGGTGGTAGGTTCGAATCCCGGTGTTCCATGTGGTCCCCAGTGCCTGCCAGGAGCTATTTCTGAGCAGGCAGTGAGGAGTAACCCCTGAGTACCGCTGGGTGTGGTCCAAAAACCAAAAAAAAAAAAAAAAAAGAACCAGAAGTAACTCCCGAGAGCACAGCCAGGTGTAGTCCAATAATGGCCCCTTGCAAAATCTGCTCTCATTATCAGTCATTTTTACTAAGTTAAAATATAACTGCACTAGTTAAGAAAAAGTAATTTCACTGAGGTGAAAGTATATAGTGCAGAGCTAAAGATAATTTTTCTCTTTTTTTGTAGGGAGAAGGGGAATCACACTTGGTAGTACTCAGGGGACCATATATATTCAGGTATCAAATCAGTGCTCCAGCCTATATACATAGAGCTCTGTTCTTTGAGCCATGTCCCTGGTCCTAGTGATATATTTTTCTTTCCATGATAGCCAAGCAGGTCAAGTGACATTTTCCTGTTTTTTTCTTTTACAGTAAGGGAACTTTGACATAATCAGGAAGTGAAAGATATTTATTGATGGTATCAAAGTTGAGAGAGGCATGTCCAAAGCACTCAACTACTTGCAACCATTCCTGAGGATAAATGCTCACGTTTAATATAATATGTTATTTTGTAGAGTGGCAGTTAATACATATGGTGTCCAAAATAGCATCTTAGACCACATTGGGAAATTAAATATACTCTCTAGACCATCTTCTGTCTTTTTCTTTACTTGTCAAAAACTGACCAGGAACAACAACTAAAAAAACTTAGGGACCGAACTTAGGACCGAAGACAGTGGTAAGGCATTTTCCTTGCACGTGGTTGACCCATGATGGACACCGGTTTGATCTCTGGCATCCCAAATGGTCCTCTGAGCCAGAGGTGATTTCTGAGTGCATAGCCAGGAGTAACCCCTGAGTGCCACTGGATGTGGCCCCCCAAAAAACAAAAAACAAAAAACTTAGTTGGGACCTCTTGTCCCCTTATTCACTGTCCTGGTACCACAGCAGGAATATGTGATTCTGAGCACAGAGCCAGGAGTAACTCCTGAGCATTGCCTGGTGTGGCCCCAAAACAAACAGATAATGAACAAAACATGCTCACCTAATAAATATTTATCTATTAACATTGAATGCCTAGTAATAGAAACATGAGCCTTTATTTTCTGTTTTGTTTCCACTTATTTTTTTAGTTTTGGGGGCCATACCTGGTGGTGGTCAGTGATTTCTCAATCTGTTCTCAGGGATCACACCTTGAGGGTCATAGGGAACCATATGGGGTACTAGAGATCAAACCCGAGTTGGTCACATGCAAGTCAAGCACTTTACCTCTTGTACTATCACTTTGACCAAAAAACATTGGCTCTTAAAGTTGGAAGGGTTCTCAGACATTACTAAATTCAATGAGTTCATACTAGAGAAGAAGGCAAGAGTGATAAAAATGACTTACCAAGACATACTGAACTGTTTCTCTGAAAAAGTGTCAAAGAATTCAAACAGAAGATTTGCCAAATAGCAAGCCAGGGGCCTGCTAGAGAGTAGTACCCCAAAGCCACAGCTCAACATTGTCCTTCCTAACTTTTCTTAAGAAAAAGATTCTGATGACTTGTCTCTGTGCTCCTTGCCCTGAACCCTCTACCCATTTCACATATGCATCCCGGTTGGGCAGAGTCAACTTCTCGAGCGCACCACAGACATTTAAGACATGGCTATAGCACACTAAGGTCCTCTAACACACTATCCAAGCCATAGTTCAGAAAAAGTGACCGAATGCCCTCAGCCAGCATGGTGGTGGATTATTCATATGATGCTACTCGCCATAACAATCCATGGCTCATTGTAATATCAGTCACAGCAGCTTAAGGTTCCAGAGAGGAAAATCCCTTGTAAGGAAAGGAGTGAAGAAAAGAGAAGAGATAGAAAATCAAGATTTTTGTACCCTGTTCTTCATCCTTCTGCTGTGAAAGTGTTTGTCTTCTATCATCATCTTTATGGGCATCTTTTTCAGGGCCAGGGCAATAGTACAGAGGATAGGACATTTACCTTGCATACTGTCAACATGGTTCAAGCCCTGGCTTTCCCTAAGATCCCTGAGTACAGTCAGGAGTAATTCCTGAGTGGAAAGTCGAGCATTGCTGTGTGTACAAACAGATCACAAAAGGCTCAGCCACTGCCTTTTAGGGTCACCACACTCTGAATGAAGTAGAAGCTGTTTTTCAAATTTTGGTGGTGGGGAGAAATGTTTCAAAGATTTATATTTTAAAGATATGTTTTTTTAAAATAATATGATTTTTTTTTAAAAAAAAAAAGCATATTGGAGAGATAGCACAGCGACGTTTGCCTTGCAAGCAGCCGATCCAGGACCTAAGGTGGTTGGTTCGAATCCTGGTGTCCCATATAGTCCCCAGTGCCTGCCAGGAGCTATTTCTGAGCAGACAGCCAGGAGTAATTCCTGAGCACTGCCAGGTGTGCCCCCTCCCCCCCAAAAAAAGCATGTGATTTTTTTTGTTTTGGTTTTGGTTTACACCTGGCAGCGCTCAGTGGTTACTCTTGGCTCTGTGCTCAGAAATTGCTCCTGGCAGACACGGGGGACCTTATGGAATGCTGGATTTGAACCATCGTCCTTTTGCATGCAAGGCAAATGTCTTACCTCCATGCTATCTCTCCGACCCAAAGCATGCGATTTTTAATTAACATACAATACTTTCATAGTATTAAACATCTTTGTTCTGGTCTTAAAGTTGTTTAAAGGCCGTGAAAGCTTAGGGCAAGAGCAATAGGACAGTGGGTAAGGCATTTTCTTGCATGTGACCAACCTGGGTTAAATCTCTGACATCATATATGTCCCTGAGCACAGCCAGAGGTGATTCCTGAGCAGAGCAAGGAGTAGACCTGACCATCACCAGGTACGGCCCAAAAATATGAATATTCTCTCATTCTATGAATCGAACTCAGGTCCTCAACATGCAAGGCAAGTATTTCTACAGCTGAGCCACATCCTTGGTGTTGGAACTTCTTATTAATATACCTACAAAGAGTCACTTAAGACTTCTACTTTCTACACAATTTGTATTGGGAGAAAAGAGAGAGAAAAATAAAGAGAGAAAGGAAAGAGAGATTTATAGATTTCCCTCTCTAACCAAACCACCTACCATCTGTTTTCTGGCTGCAACAAACTCACTTACATCTCCTTAGTAGTCTAAAGGCTTACCAGGCTTAAAGAACCCCAACTTTTCAAAGACAAAAGCAGGTTTGATTGCTTTTGTTTTAAGAAAAGAAACCTATCTGAAGATTCCGTTTAGGATCATTGAAGTCAATGCTGTGGTTGCATCAACATTATATCGAAGTGAGTTTTTTGTCTGTTTATTTTGTTTATATAGCAATCTGGTTCCTAGAAGTGTCATATTTATTTAGGCAATAAGATCTCATCCACCTTGGAACTACATCAGTCATGTTCTAAAATGGAGGTGAGCATCATAGAAATATCCAAGTTACGGGTCGGAGACATAGCTTGGAGGTAGAGTGTTTGCCTCGCATGCAGAAGGACGGTGGTTTGAATCCCGCCATCCCATATGGTCCCCCGAGCCTGCCAGGAGTGATTTCTGAGTATAGAGTCACAAGTGGACCCTGAGCACTGCTGGGTGTGACCCCAAAACAAACAAAAAAGAAATATCCAAGTTACACCTGACCATCCCTTCTTCATCCACAATATCATCAGTGGCAAGATAATCTCTACTAAGACAAAAATACCTCTCAAGACCAGAGATAATTTCATGAATGGGAACTTGTCATGCTTCAGATTTCCCTAAAGAAAAGTATTCCCTAAAATAATAAATCAGAGGGGCTGGAGTGATAGTATATTGTGAGGAAAGTGCTTACTTTGCACATGATTGGCCTGGGTTCAATCCCCAGCATACCAAATGGTCCCTCAAGCCCCACCCTTTAGCACAGAGCCCGGAGTAGATTCCCTGAGCACTAAAACATGTAGCTCAAAAATAAACAAGCAAACAAACAAATCAGAGACACAAGAAACAGCTGAAAATGCATAGGATTATTCTGAACACAGAAGATTTGCCCTATAAATTTCCTTTCTGCTGACCATTCCAGAAGAGTTTAGAGTTGTTAACACTAGAGAAAAATTTAAAGAGCACCCAGAAAAGTTTCACATTTTAGAACAAACAACAAGGAGACTGGGATTTGAAGAGTGGGGAAGATTTTCTCAATGTCACACTACTAAAAGGCTGAAAATCCAGAATTTTATCACCTCCATCTAATTCTCTTTTCTCTGCAATGCAAGTTTGCCTTTACCAAACATATAACTCCATGTCACCTCATTTAATCCTATAAGGAACCCTCTGCTGATACTCTGGGTATCAACTCTATTCCACAGAGGAAGAAATTAATTTAACACGGTTGTTTACACCTTGAATCACAGTGAAATTCAAATTTCTTGACACTGAATCAGAAGTTGTTCTAATTGATGTCTGAAAACAATTCTGTTTATTTAATCTCAACATTTGTACTTTTGTTTTGTTTTGTTTTTGTTTTTTGGGGGTCACACCTGGCAGTGCTCAGGGGTTACTCCTGGCTCCACGCTCAGAAATCGCTCCTGGCAGGCACGGGGGACCATATGAGATGCTGGGATTTGAACCGATGACCTTCTGCATGAAAGGCAAATGCCTTACCTTCATGCTATCGCTCCGGCTCCTATACTTTAAATACTTATATTTACCCTTTAGCATCCCAAAGAAAAAGAAAACAAACAAAAAATAAGAATATCCAGGAGCCAGAGAGATAGTACAGTGGGTAGTGTACTTGCTTTCATGAGGCTGACCCGGATACAATTCCCAGAACCTGATGTGGGTTCTTTGAACCCCAGCAGGAGTGATCCTGAGTTTAGAATGAAGAGTAATCCTTGAGTACTAAACAAAACAACTAAATATATACCATTTAAACTGGAAGTTAAATATAAGAAGTTACTTTAAATAAAAAATTTATTTTTTAAGTAGTTATACAGAATCTACTGATTTCTAAGTTCCTTCCGGACATAACATCAGGTGACTAAGTTCAGCCCTAGGCGCTTTTCTATTTCATAGTTATCGTTCAATATGGAAAAAGGAAACAGAGTCACAGGAAGTCACCAAATAAGACTGAAGCTGAAATTCATTGAACTTGTGACTTTCTAATATCAACCAGTGATATTCAAGGTGGAAATGTTCTCCAGATAGACTCAAATGCAGTGAGTCAGACCTTGGAGGGGTTTGACCCATCTGCCATCAAGCTCTTCCAAAGACAGAGTTAGCAATGTTGGTTGGGGGTTACCCAACACTGGAGCTCAGACGCAGAGAATTTGAAGAAATAAAAGGGCAAGCAAAATTTAGTAGCTCATGGTACATTTAAAAATAATGTAAGGTTTCTTTCTGGGGTACTATTTGAAATAATAAATCAATTATTTTTCTTACAAACAAAAATTTCACAGATAACCATAACTCAAATATCAAGGCACTATGGAAGCCCATTAAAATCATTGAACACTGATCGGTTGGAAAATTGCAGAGCTCAAAAGTGTTATATTGTTGTTAAGAAGTATGGATAATTTGGCCACTAAGTGAAGGGTTCTGTCAGAATTAATAACTAGGTCTGAGTTGGGTGGACAAAAAGTTCCCATCTCATTCCCGTCTCACACCCTCCCATTCCCATGTTCCTAGAAAAATAGCCAGAGTAAATCATCACCCAGAAACCGAGACTACAGACATACCACCCTGAATGCACCTGCTCTTGACAGAAATCTATCCACATAGGGGAAAGAAATCAGTAAGGATCCATTGATAAGGATCTTAACTGATTAGTTATCAGTAAAGATGAGTGATATTTTTCAATGCTCATATTGTAGAATCCATAACACTTTCAATTATATCAAAAGTTTAAGGCAATAATACTTGTTTGAAAATATAGGTGAATTTTGAAGTTTTAAAAGATAAACCTGGGATAGCTGTACCAATGGTCTGCACAGTATACTGCCTGAATAAAATAAATACATCAAATTAAATGAATGTAAGTATATGCATTCATTTACTTATTTCTCATTTCTTAGACCATGATTACAATGCAGGTTGTTGTGTTGTTTGGTTATTTTTAAGAATTGGACAATTAACACAATTCTGGAAATAAAATCAAACTTGGGAACATTTGTATTTGGACACAACATTTTAAAATCAAAGTAGCTAAAAGATTTTCTAGTGGATGAAGTGGGCTTTTAGTCTATAATTATTAACCTCAATGTTTGTTCAACATCTTCTTTGGTAGCCCTTTTTTTTTTTCTGGGAGTTTTGGGCCAGTTTTCATCTAAATGCCCGACTAATCTTGAGATTTTAAAATGCTTTTAAAATTCCAGTTAGGGGCTGGAGCAATAGTATAACAGCTAGGGCCTTGCAAATTGCCAGCCCAGATTCCATTCCAGGCATCCCAATTGGTTCTCCAGTATGGCCAGGAGTGATTCCTGAGTGAAGAGCCAGGAGTAAATTTTGATCACCTCTGGGTATGGCTCCCAAACCAAAAATTAAAAAAAAAAGTTATCAACAGTGAAAAATTATCAAAAGAAGGTTTGTTTATTATTATTGTTTTTTTGGTAGCATATGGCTTGCGAAAGAGGTATAGTTGATAGTTGCCAGGCACAAACCAGTAATGATATCATTGAGAATGCTTACATCCTTTTGATATCATTGAGAATGCTTACATCTTTTTGATTTTGAGGTAATTTTCAAACAGAAAACTCTACAGAAAAATGGAATCTCACTATAGAAACAAGACGTAAGAAGCTTATCAAAATAAAAAAAAACTAAATAAAAATTTTGGGTAGTAAGAAAAAAGAAATGGGGCTCTGATTTTTTTCAGTAATTCAAAAATTATCACCTTAAAATATTTCTTTGCAAGCATATTAAACCATAATTATATACCTTTCTTTATATAATTGTTTAAAATAATGACATGAAGGAAAATAACCTCTGAACCAGTATTGACTTTTTAAATGTTGTTATTTATATTAAAACTAACAAAAATAATAAAACTAATATTTTAAAATTATTTCTAATAATATTTTAAAATCAGGTATGCTATATCATCTAGTTCTTGCTACTAGTTCATTTACTTTAATATAGATTTATTTGTATATAAAATGTATTATTATGCATTTAAAAATGAACAAAGGTAGATTTGACTAATTCTAGAATATATACCCTATTTTTAAAATTTATAAACTGAACTAATTTCACAAATCTTAGAAATAAAATACCAAATAACTTTAAAAATTTAACATCAGGGGGCCGGGCAGTGGCGCTGGAGGTAAGGTTCCTGCCTTGCCTGTGCTAGCCTAGGACGGACCGCGGTTCGATCCCCCGGCGTCCCATATGGTCCCCCAAGAAGCCAGGAGCAACTTCTGAGCGCATAGCCAGGAGTAACCCCTGAGCGTCACAGGGTGTGGCCCAAAAACCAAAAAAAAAAAAAAAAAAATTTAACATCAGGCAAAAATGAATTTTTTAATATTTATCTACTTATGATCAAGATTTTTAAGGCTTAGCATTATTATATGAGGTTCATCAATTAAAATCTAAAAAATTATATTATGTAAATATCTGAAAATATATTTTATAAGTAAACATAATTTACCTAAGCTTTTTACTGATATTGGCAACTACTTTAAAAAGCCAAAATGCAGATTTTTTAAAAATGCTTTGAAAATTTTTGTATTCATTACAATTAACATATTAAATGCCAAATCACTATTTTTAAAACATCTTAAAATATCTGGTCAGTACATTATATAGCAAAGAGTAATAAAACAGTAAATGCATTTTAGTTTTTATTTATGGCTCCTATTTAATAAGATATCACTCTAGCATTTTTGTTAAATCATGCCATTTCTTTTAACTTAGAAATATATGAATATCTTTTCTAATAAAATCAGGAAATATATTTTCCTAAATGCTGTTCATTGTAACTGAAGTATTTTTTTTTTAATCAGGGACTAATTCTTAAACATTAAGATAACAAATTTAGGAGATATTAGGGCTTATCCCAATTATTTCTCTTACCGTTAGTATAGTTCTATATAATCACTGTATAGCCAAATGCTGTGCTTTTGTAATATTAACACAGTCTTAAGAAAACAAAGAAAAACTGGACAGGGCTGTGATATTTGAATGGTGCCTGACCATCAGATGTTTGTAAAAATCAGAGTTAGAACTGAGACATAGAATCTTTTAGCAGCCTGTCTAGCTGGTTTGAATACAAGCTGTCCTTTAATTTTCAAAAGGACAAAATTAATTAATTAAGAAACAATAGTGAATGCAGTTTATTTAGCCATCGATTTAAAGAAGCTGCTATTAAAAAAAAACCTCCTTTATAAATTCTTTCTATGATCATTCCTATTTATTGTTTAATGCACTCTATTTTATTTTTTGCAGACATATTTATTTACATGTTTATTTCTATTTCAGTGTAAATAGCTAATCAGCTAAGTTTAGGAACCAAGTTTTGAGTTAAATTTTGCACAAAAATTGTAACTGCTGCATTTATGTTTGAGTATTGGCAAAATAAAAATTTTTAAAAACTATTGTTTTCCTTTATAATGAATAATTATTTAGGATATTAAATAATGTTAGCATTAGTTCTCAGATTTAAAAAAAAGTAATATCCCTTTTACTAAAATCAGTTTTTGCAACTTTAAAAAATAAAATGAGAGAAAAGTTCAATATGTCATTTAATTTCTGTTTCTTTTTGCAATTTTTGGATGTCAAACAAAAAACGTTATATTTAGTTATACTTTCAAAACTACCAAATGAGTATGTAACTAGCTCTAGGATGTATAGTCTATCTTTTGAAATTTTTTTTTGAATTTTAAACCAATTCAAGTAAAGAAAAGGTTTCTATTCCAACAAGGGGCACAAAAATATACAATTACTTAAATGTTCAGCATTCAAAACCAATTTTTTGAACTCTGCTTTATACATTTTAAAGAACTTAACTGAAATAATCTAAAATATTTCATACTCAAGGTTGCTTTAAGTTTTTCACAACGATTTAAAATAGTTAAAGTTAGAGTTTCTATTCAAATGTATGCTTTTTACATGGCTTTAAAATCATATAGAATTTTGTTTTGTAAATTCAATTTTTCAAAATTTAAAAATAAATAATACTTTCTTAATATTTCTCTGTTTTTGATGAAAATAAAATCTTTGTTGAAATGAGCTCATCTTTCTTTTTGCTATTTCAAATGTTGGCATTTTAAATATCAAAAATTTAATCTGCCTGGTTAAAGTATGAAAAGTTTTAACTACTTACAATAATTGTAAAAATGATAATAATTGTATTCCCAGGTACTGATTCTTTCTTTTCCTTAATAATGTTTGGCAATTTCTAAATTGTAGGAAGTTATTTTTAATCCATAAATAAAATAATTATTTTGTTTTAATATAATATCATGTGAATTTCTAGAGACAATTTATTAATGTTGGTCTTTTTAACATTTTATTGAATTATTAAAGACAGGTAACAGCACTTAATTGAAAGTGACCTTCTATGATTATTCATTTACTTCGCCAGAATATTTCCATTTGGCAGAAATTTGAACAATGTATTTTGTAGGAAAACATTTTTCTTTCACAATTGAGTTCCTTATTTTAAAATACGGTCTATATAAACATGAGGTATAATGTCTAGCATGCTTACAACATATTAAAAAGCTGTGCAAAAATATTCTAGCAAATAAAAACTGTTCTTTTTCTAAACTGCAAACGAATTGTCAAATTGTATTTGTTCATAATTGAAGTTTTTTTTTCAGACTGAGAATTCACTTGCTTTTACTTTAATTCTGAGAAGAAATCTTTCAATATGCCTAAAGTAATCATTTATTAAAGTAACCATTGATTTAGCATGTAGGGGTTTAGTTCAGTATTTTACTACAAGCATTATAAAAGCCTGTAGTAAAAGTTTAAAATATTTAAGTATGCCATTTTGAAATAAACTTTAATTTTTTTTTACAAAATTTAACAAAATTTTGTACAAAATTACAAAAAAATTACAATTATTTTTTTTTACAAAATTTCAATGTTTTCATTGAAATTCACTGTTAAATTTGAAAGTTTTAAAATTTTTGTTTCACTTTTTATATTGTCAATCAGTTTTCATAAGGGTTAGGTTTTGTAACAAATAATAGCTATTTGATGCCTGATACCTAGAAACATTGTTTTGATAGTATCTTTGTTAGTAAGACTATCTTTAAAATTTTTGGGTGCCTGATCCTCTCTTTAAAGCAATATTAGGATTAATGTAATTCTATTGGATATATTCCACTAGTCTATATTTGAAGAACAAATGAAACAAATAATAAACTTCCTTTTTATTTTCATTTAACCATTCCTGGTTTAAATACATGATTCTACATTTTAACAGGCCTTGGCAGTAATAATTTCTGGCAAAAAATTTCAAATTTTGTTTTAATTTAATTTAAATAACTGATATTTTTCTGGACTTATTAAAAAAATTTCTCACAGTTCTTTTGTACAGAAACATTTACTTTAAAGAAAAGCTTAATATTCATTATGTTTTAAAAATATTTTAAGATCATGATCAATATAATTTTTTAAAGATTTGAAGTTTAAAATTTCATATCTTTCTATTAATTTAGCATTCATTAGTTAAATTAGTTACTTACTCTTATGTGTAGTGCATACCTAGGTAACAATTTCTTTACTTAAAGTAAGACTATACAAATACCAAATGAACCGAACCCATCTGTAGGGTATCACATCCAGCTGACAAATAGTTGAATGAGTCTCTGTATATTTTGTTAATTCCTTTTCTCTTCTGTGAAGAAGGAAGGTCCTACTAACAAAGTGACACTGGTCTTTCTCATGGAGGATTCTATAAGAGTCTTACTTTTTTGCTTATAAATGAATGATACACATTTGATTGAAGGTGACTGCGTGGAAGAAAGAGAGAGGGGAGGAGAGAGAAAGTGAGAGAGGTGGGGAGGGAGAGGGAAAGAGAGAGATGATCAGAGAACAAACAACCTACCTAGTTGAGGCTATTCTTTTTTATCAAATGAAGAGATTCTTTTCTCTACCGAATGATCTAAATTATTGCACCAACTTTCAGTTCAATTTGCATGTCTAGACAGAAAACTAGACTATGACTTAGAGTTATTTTTTTTTCAGCTGCTTATTTGGGGAGGGGGGTTGCATTTAAAATTGTAATTCTTACTGTCTTCCATATGTAAATTGATTTCTGACTGCTTGTATCTAATGTCTTTTCAAAATCTTGTGACCAAGCAGTCATTATGCAGAAATATATATATATATGTTCATGTTTTAAAACTTACCAGTCTGTTTTACTTCTCCTTTGAAAAAATATCTTAATTTGTCAATGACATGCAGGAAAATATGAAATATATTCCCCTTGCTGCCCTGTTTTCATGAACAAATTTCATTTCTTTATAAAAATAAAGTCTTCATTGGTGGTTTTTAATTTTTAGGAAAAAAATGAATGCAGGAAGGGTTTAAAATTTTAGTTTAGGAAGGGTTTAAAATTTTAAGTTTTGTTCAGTTGCTGAAGCCTTTCAAAATGTTTGGTTTTGTATTAAAAATAGATTTGAAATCATATTATTTTGGGAATATGCAATATTTTTTCAATTGGCTAGGAACATACAGCAAAGAGTTAAAAAAGGAAACATGTTGGAAGCTAATAAATGTCAGGTTATTGCACCAATAATTGCTGGTGCTAAATTGATCAAGAAAGATTTTTACATGGAATTTTAATTTTTTATCATTTTAGGTAAATTATTTTCCCAAGATTAAATTACTTTCACAAGAAATAAAAACCATACTTTCTTGTTTGAATTTTGATAATGAACTGTTCTTTAAAATTCTCCCAAGTCTGAAGATGAGACTTGTTGCATACATGTATACTTGTAATCTGGGTTTGACACCTGGCATTGCAAAATCAAAACCAAACCAAACAAATTTATTTTTTCTTTTTGTTGTTATTGTTGAAGTCCACAAAATGGCTGCTGGCTTTTCCCAGTTCAAGTGAAGTCACCCAAAGCGGGGAGAGAAAAAAAAATCAACTCAGAACAAAACTTTGTAGAATTATAGACTTTCATCCCTGTATTGTATTTAGATATTGTCTTTTTGTCTTTTTGAAAAGAAGGCCCTTTTTATGCCATGTTGGTTGAGGTCATCTACATACATTCTTACAAGCCTTGACTTCCCATCTACTCAATCCCCCCCCAAAAATTTTTAGCTTCATTTCTCATGTGATGATTCTTTCTTCGTGCCTTCTTTTTTTTTTTCAAAGTGCAAAGCAGAAGTGCAAGGTAATATTAAAGAGAAAGATGAAATTAGTAAATCTACAAAAATTCCCTTTATTAAAAAAAACCTTTTCAATTCTATCAGTTATTTGCAATTCTTTCTTCTTCTAATCCTTCTTCATCAGGTATTTCCTTCTACATATTTCCTTTTTCGTTTTCTGTCTTTCAGACTACACCCAGTTATACTCAATACTTATTCCTGGTTCTGTGTTCAGGAATCATTCCTGGTAGGTCTGAGGGGACCATATAAGGTGCCAGGGACTGAATCCTGGTTGGCCAGGTGCAAGGCTAGCACCATCCCCACTATACTATCTTATCTCTCCAGCCCTCTACACATTTTCAATAAAAACTCAATATACTGCTTGAATCAAAGAAACTGTGGATGCTGATTTAGATGATGAAAGTTGCCAGACTCTGAAAAGTCAAAAGGCTTCATGAATTAAAAAGGGATGAACACAATAAAGTTTCTCTTTATAGTGGGTAATTTTTTCAACTTTTAAAAAGTCTTAACAGCTTTTCTCTCCCAAGAGCTACACAATGCTTTCAGTGATCTCATCCTGCCTCTCCCTACTAAGGGGAGTTCATTCATGTTGACCCTCTTCAAGGATAAAACCTATGTAACTTTGAAAAAAATCATTTCAATTTTCCAAGGATGCAAAACAATTCCTGTTTTGGGGGAAAAAAATCGAAAAGATTAGAGTACCAGTTACATAACTGGTTCTTCAATTCCATCAAAACTTTTTTTGTTTGTTTGATTTTGGATCACATCGGGCAGTGCTCAGAGCTGACTCTGCACTTAGGAATCACTTCTGGTGGGCTTAGAGGACCATAGGGGATGCCAGGGTTCGAATACAGGTTGTCAGTGTGCAAGACAAGGCAAGCAGCCTGCCTGCTGTACTATCTCTCCAGCTCCCACCAAAACTTGAATAGGAGGTAGATTTCATTTTCCAGAGATAAGCCATTTTAGTGCACTCGATGGAGATCAGCTAAGTATGGAGACTACTCTGGATTTTCGAAAGGCTTTTGAAAGATTTTTCAATAAAAGCAAGTTATTAGGCATGTACTAAATGTGATCATGGGATATTAATACGCAAACCTGAAAGCTTTTTTTCTTATTATTCAATAGACAAACTTTGGGGAAATGAGATGCCTCTCAGATGAAATACCCTCATTTCTAGTTAGGGTATTATTGTTACTTTGACTTTGAAAGAACTGTCTTTATAAGCATACATTTTAAGCTTTCAATCTTCAGGTTCCACATAAGGGACAGTAGTTAGTAGCAGTTTTTAGACTTCCATTTTTACTTTGAGACCTACCAGGTGAGCAGACCCTTTATTCTTGCCTTACCTGTTATTATTAATTTTTATATCTTTTTTTAAACCCCCAAAAAGTCATGTGTTTGATCAATTCCATTATTACCATGGGAACTAGAGGAAGAGCAATTCAACTGGAATGTTAAGCAAAGAGTTTCTTGCATGAAAGGATTAGTCCAATCCATATGCCTATTCATACTTTCCTGGTGTTTCTGCCACTAATTTAAGGATTCCTTCTTGTTAACTGTAATGCAGAAGAGAGCTGCAGAAGTCTCTCATCCACTCAACATAACCAACAAAGTTTGACTAGAGACACTAGTTCCAGAGAGCAAAGGACACAAGGCTCATAGCGTACTTTGCAGATCCATGGACCTTATACACTCAACAATAATTTGACTTTGTAACCTAAAACACTTAGGTTTTACTCAATTCTGAAAAAATCAAAGTGTGGAACTAGAATAATTTTGTGAGAATCCTTACTGTTGTTTGTTTAGGTTGTCTTAAAAGTACATCTACAAAACATTTGTTCACTGGGTTTCTAAATGTACTGTTGATAAAAGTCCATTTAGGTGTTTTATTGGAAGTAAAATTAACTTGGTAGTGTGCATATTTTTATTGTGGTGGTGTTTTGAAGAACAGCATGTCTTGGGTCCACAGATTCTGATCCTCTTATATCTTACAAACAAACAAATAACATTTTCTCATTGTTGGGAACCTGCATCATTGTTCCTGGTGTATAGATCTGAAATTTCAGGCCAACGTCTTCATAAGCAGTGAGTGCAGCTTAATTAAACATAAATAAATGGATCAAACTTTTTCTCCTTATCTTTCATGTTTCCCAGCTTTCAAATGATTGACACAACATGAAGTGATATGGCCATCCAGCAGAATTAATTTATATAACATTTCACATTTCATATAATATTGAATATTCTGATGAGTACTATCAAGATTAACACTTTCAGAAAATTCTAACTTGGTTTACATAAAACAAGCAGGCACTTGCTTATAAGCACTTGAATTTATTTTTCCATACCCTATCAAGTAACTTTGATTCATTTTCCCTTTTTTAAAATAATCTCATCCTAACAAAAATATTACCTTTTATGTGTCTATGTTCTTGATGCTTGGGCAAATATAATTTCTTTGCTAGTAAGCAAACATAATCAATGACCATATTGTTATTCCTATTTCAGAGTGATTCAAAGCTCAGACTCTAATGGTAGCCTGATGAGAAGTTGACTCTTGATTCTCTTAATTTTTTTTAGCAGGACAATTTTGTGCAATCCTCACAGCCTCTTCAAGCCTCATTTCATTTACTTTTAAAATGTAAATAAGAGGGACCAGAGTGATAGTACAGTAGGTAGGTGCTTGCCTTGGATGTATTCAACCTGGGATTGATTCCGGTACCCCAGATGGTAACCCAAGTTGATCAAGAGTGATCCCAAGTGAAGAGCCAAAAGTAAGACCTGATCACTGCTGGGTGTGGCTCAAAAACAACCTAAAAAATGAAATGGAAATAATAACATTTTATCGCCATAAGATGGTTGTGAGGTTTAAAATGCAGACACTGAGTATGGTGGCTGGCACATGGTAAGTGCTCAGTAAATGTTGGTCTCAATAAACAAACAAACAAACAAAAAAAGAAGTTTAGAGCTATGGAGAAAGGTGCCCAATAAGCAGCTAGGCCCCGACCCAGGTTTGCTGATTTCAAAGTCAAGTGCCCCCTCTTGTGTGTAATGGTGATTGTTTTAAAGTATGACTCGGCATTATTCCTAACTATCTTCTTCCTACCTACTAATCAAAAACAAAAACCCTTTCTCTCCTAATCAATGAGTTTCAAAACTTTCCCTAAATGTCCACAGAAAACCATTCATCTGATTAGACCTGATCCTGGTTCAGCAAAATGCAACAAAATGAAGTCAGAATGGCAAATTATTCAAAATGTATATTCTTCAAAGACAAGCTTGCAGAATAGCTCAAGCTCCAAGCAGGAAGCTAGTCCAAAAAGCCAACTAATTAAGTGGCATTAAGGAAAGTCTTATAGTCTTGACACCAATATATTTTATTTTTTTAATTATAAAAATATGGAATGCTTTATGAATTTGAGTGTCATCCTTATGCAGAGGCCATGCAAATCTTCTCTCTATCGTTCCCATTTTAGTATATGTGCTGCTGAAGTGAACACAACACCTATATATATATATTGGTTTTTGGGCCACACCCGGCGGTGCTCAGGGGTTACTCCTGGCTGTCTGCTCAGCAATAGCTCCTGGCAGGCACGGGGGGACCATATGGAACACTGGGATTCGAACCAACCACCTTTGGTTCTGGATTGGCTGCTTGCAAGGCAAACGCCGTTGTGCTATCTCTCCGGGCCCAACACCAATATATTTTAATCTATTTGGTATGCCTCCTTTTATTTTTCAACTTTTTTTTTTTTCGGCTTCATCTGGTGGCGCTCAGGGGTTATTCCTGGCTTTGCACTGAGAAATCACTCCTGGCAGGTTCGGAGACCATATAGGATGTTTGGGATCGAACTCAGGCCTGTCCTGGGCAGTTTGCAATGCAAACACCCAACCACTGTGCTATCACTATGGCCCTTGGTATATTCCTTTTAGTTGTCCAGTTGGTTTAGAAGAAAAGTATATTTTTTGGAATGGATAAATACTCAGAACTTCCATACCTTAATATTTGAATCATCATCCATAAATACTTCTTTGTGTCTATTGAGAAAGCTTATACAGGGAATTAATTTTGGTACTAGGCTTCTTTGAGTTTGCCTAATGAGGCCCTCTCCTTTGAGTTCAGTGGGGCTCTCCTCAGAACAAAGTCCCTTGTTACTGGGACACATCTCTGCTCCCTTGGTGCTATCTGAGTCACTTCAGCTTAATTAATTTACCCTTTGGCTGTCTTTAATGGCCACGTGAGTCCCCCTGAGGTTAGGGTGAAGTATGTCATAATAAGAAGCAATGAAACTGAGGTCCTCTATTTATAATTTTAGAGCCAAACACACTCCATCTTAGAAGTGAATGTTCTAAGACTAGGCGCTTGAGCCTGAAACCATGAGGTTTCTGGTTGAACTCTACTATTGTAATCTTAAGAAATGGCTCATTCTCTTGAGTTCAATATTTCCTTACATAGAACTTTCCAAGCAGTTTGCTGGGGAAGTGGGGAATCCTCTGTTTTGTTTCTGGAAGAGCTAAAAAAGAGAGAGTGGGGGGGGGGGATATGGTAGATAGATGCAGAAATAGTTACTAACATTTTTTTGACTTGGCTATTGTCATTATAGGAGACTTCCAAAACAAAAGCTCTCAAATATTTAATCAAAATATATGATGACTCTGTAATGTTTGGTGAAATGTCAGTTGGAAGATACAGTCAATATACAATGTATAAAAAATATTTCTTGGTTTTATGGGATTCCTAAATTGTCACATAACACTGGAAATTAGTCATGAGATAAAAAAAACCCAACACTGCATGCCTGAACACTATTATTAACCTGCTTACAAATTATGGTGTCTAAATTAAAGTTGGCCAAATAAAGGGGGTGAGAAGACAGAAGCTGCATCAAGTTTTGAGACTGCTACAACCAGCACAAGTTTTAAAATTTTTTAAATGGGGCCCGGAGAGATAGCACAGTGGCGTTTGGCTTGCAAGCAGCTGATCTAGGAACAAAGGTGGTTGGTTCGAATCCCGGTGTCCCATATGGTCCCCCGTGCCTGCCAGGAGTTATCTATTTCTGAGCAGACAGCCAGGAATAACCCCTGAGCGCCGGGTGTGATCCAAAAACCAAAAAAAAAAAAAAACAGAAAAAAATTTTTTAAATGAAAACAAATAAAAATCTCTAACCCAGGCTCTCTGAAGATGATACATTCTTTTCATTAGAAAAAGAAACCAACAAACTTAAATAAATTCAATGCTATCTCGATGTTACTGCTCTTAGAGAAAAATTTCCTGGAATTTAGGCATCACTTTATATTCTTTCTTCAGCTGGAGATTCCTTCCCAAGAGAAAATAAAACATAGAAGATTAGATATAATAAACACAGAACTTTGATTGACAAGAAAAAAAAAGGATACTGGCTTTTACTTTTTGTTTATTTGTTTGTGTGTTATTTTGTTTGGGTTACAACAGGGCTTATTCCTGGCTCTACACTCAGGAATTACTTGTGGCCATGCTTGGAAAACCATATGGGATACCAGGGATTGAAATTGGGTAGGCCATGCAAGGCAAATGCCTACCTGCTGTACCCTTTCTCTGACCTGGATTTCTGCTTTTCAGAGGGACCCAGGTAGCTGAGGATCTGTAACTCTTCCCAGTAAATCATATGAACTGTTTTTGTTGTTGTTTGTTTTGTTTTTTTGGGTCACACCTGGTGATACTCAGGGATTATTCCTCGCTTTGCACTCAGGAATCACTCCTACCAGTGCTCAGGGGAACACATAGGATACCTGGAATTGAATCTGGGTTGGTGGCATGCAAAACAAGCTTTTTAATTACTGTGCTATCACTCCAGCCCCAAGATGGAATGCTTTTAATGAAAATGTCATCACTTTAGTTTTATAAACTGTAATATCTAGTTATTTAGATATGACAAATAAACTAGGGTCTTTTTAGGACATGACTCCATCCATCCACATAAAGAGATACTCAATGAGATGATTCACTATCAGCCACATTGCAGACTCCCAGGGCCCCTCCTGTCTGTCAGGACTCGAGGCTTAAGGACCCAGAAAGACAGTGTCGAGGGGGGGACTTGCAGGTCTGCACCAGCTGCAGGGCACAGGGCCTGGCACCCCTCCTAACCTACCAGGGCTGCCTTCCTGCTGGCATTTGGTGACTCAGGGGCTTGGTCTGGGCAAACACATTCTACTCTGAATTTCAAAGGCAGTTTAGTTGAATAGTCCCTGAACTGAGTGGTTCGTGACTCAGGGAACAACAGCTTGGTGGCCAGAGAGAGAGGATCTTGCCTTAATTATAGCCTGCAATCTGTTCTCTCTTTCCTTCTCTAAATCACAAAGATCATAGGGAAGACAATGAGTGGCTCAGGTGAAGAAACAAGTCCCAGGACCTTAACCCTGCATTGAGTTCTGCACAGCCTCTCTCCCACCCTCCAAGTCCAAATCATCTTCAAGGGTTTAGACAAGTTGTATTTGCCAGTAACTTGGGTCTTCACTGCCATCACCTGCTTCCTTCAAATGAAGGAACTGGCCATGGCCTGAGTCCCTTAGACACATGACTATTCATAGCCACTGGTAGCTCAAGCAGAAGAAATGGAAGGAAGCTTCCAGAAGAGTTTAGTGTGGAAAATGTAGGCACTGCAGCATGTCTCTCTTCAATTGTTTGGTTCTCCCCAGAAGTTTGTAAAGCTTGTCAAAATTAACATGGATTAAAAAAAAAAAGTGTTAGGTGGTGGGAAAGGGTTATGAGGAAGAGACAATAACAAGATCCTTCTCTACTAGGAAAGCAGTAAGGGGTTAAAAATACAGCCAAGGGATATGGGAGGTAGCTCAAAGGACTGGAACATATGCCTTGCATGTGAAAGTCTCAGGGAATGAGCACTAGATCAGTACAGCAAGGACTGGCCCAAATCATACCCATGCCCATTCCCCCAAAAGGAGAGTATAAATTGCAGTTGATCCTGGATCAGCCTAATTTCTATTAGTAACCTTGTCACCTTGAGCAAATTGTAATATAATTTGTAATATATTTGCACTTATCACAAAGCACTGCTGTAGAGAAGAGATCAGTTAAAATAGGGCCAAAGTACATCAAGTAGGGTGCTTGCTTTGTATACAGCCACCCCAAATTCAACCCCTGGTCCATGAGCACAGAGCCAAGAATACGCCCTGAGCAACATCAGATGTGGGCCCAAAACAAAATAAAACAAAACAAAATTTAAAAAAATCTGTTAAACATCTGTCTGTTGGGTGGAGAGATAGCATGGAGGTAGGGTGTTTGCCTTGCATGCAGAAGGACAGTGGTTTGAATCCTGATGTCCCATATAGTCCCCTGAGCCTGCCAGGAGCGATTTCTGAGCATAGAGCCAGGAGTAACCCCTGAGCACTGCCAGGTGTGACCCAAAAAAAAACAACAAAAAAAAGTCTGTTAAATATTCTAATATTTTATATTATGTGTGTCTGAACACATGGTAAACATATCAAGAATTAGCTAAAATTATAAGAAGAGCTAAAAAGGTTTCTGTTCAAGAGGGAAGTAAAAGGCAGCTTAAACAGAGCACAGAGATCTCACTCAGCTGATACAGTAGATATTCATGCTCTTCAGGATAGTTCAGATGACCAAAGTGTGCAGCTTGTATCAAAAAGAAAGGGGCTATGGAGAAGGAGAGAGAGAGAGAGAGAGACAGATATCCAGAAATAAGCACAAAAGTCTCCTTTCCCAGATACAAAATTACGCATGTATAGAAACTCTAGCAGAGGATAATTTCTCAGAAATGGAGCTGAACAATGACTCCTGAGATTGCACAGAACTTAGACATCGAAGATCTGACCAGCCAGAACAGAGAAGCCTTCTGGTACAGTAAGTAGATAGAGCATTCAATTGAAATGTTAGAAAGGCTGTTTTAGGAGCAGGGCTATTCTAACTCTAGAATCAAGAGACTAATCTGCAAGCAAATTAGCCCCTTGATAAAACACTCTTTAAAGGAAGACAAATCAACCCAGTTTGCATAAGAAAAAAATCCACAACATTCAGCATACAAATTCAAAAAGTCCCTATGGGGGCCTGGAGAGATAGTACAGTGGGTAAGTCATTTTGCACAACAGACCTGAGTTTGATTCCCAGCACCCCATTGGATTCCCTAAGCCCAGCTAGGAATGATCCCTAAGCACAGGGCTAGGAGTAAGCCCTGAGCACTGTCAGGTATAGCCAAAAAAAAAAAAAAAAAAAAAAAAAAATCACTAATAATGTGAACTGAAAGAAAATTAGGACCTATTTCTAAGGATCACAAACAGTCCAAAGAAACAGACCCAGAGATGATGCAGATGCTAGAATTAATAATAATAAAAAAAAAAAACTAACTTTAACCCTTAGAGTAAAAATTAGACATATGAGGTGATCAGATGAGAACTCATCTAATCAGAATAGAAAAAGAAAAAATGACAATTCTAAAATTAAAAATTTGCTCTCTGAATTTTTTTTTTTTTTTTTTTTTGGTTTTTGGGTCATACCCGGCAGTGCTCAGGGGTTACTCCTGGCTGTCTGCTTAGAAATAGGTCCTGGCATGCACGGGGGACCATATGGGACACCGGGATTCGAACCAACCACCTTTGGCCCTGGATCGGCTGCTTGCAAGGCAAACACCGCTATGCTATCTCTCTGGGCCCTCTCTGAATTTTTTTAACGTTACTGAATGAGATTACAGCAGACCGAATAGTACAGAAAAAAAGATAAACAAAAATAAAAAGGGAAAGAAAATAACAAAATCAAGAACAACAGAAATCTGTGTTCTAAAGATAGGTGAGCATAGAGTATTAGAAAGAGAGGAGAGATAGTACAGCAAGTAAGGAGCTTGTCTTGCATGTGGCTGATTTGGGTTGAATCCCCAGTACCCCATATGGTCTCCCAAGCCCCACAAGGAGTGACCCCCTGAGCACAGATCCAAGAGTAAGCCCTGAGCACTGTAGGATGTGGCACAAAAAAAAAAAAAAAAAAAAAAGAATTTGAAGATCTTATGGGTAACTTTCTTTTACAATGATGAAATATATCTACCTACAAATCACAGTCAACCAACCTCCATAAGCAAAAATAAAAGCAAATGATGCCTAAATACATTCCAGTCATGTTGTTAGAGATAATTATACACAATAAACCCACTAAGATGCCACGCAGGAGGCTGGAGACACAACACAATGAGTAAGGTGCTTGCGTTGCATGTGGCCAAAAAACCTGAATTCAATTCCTAATATCTTATCTGGTCCCCCAAGCACCACCAGGAATAACATGTGAACACAGGACCAAGAGTTAAGACCTGAGCACAGCAAGAGATATGCCCACACATAAAATAAACAACCCCTCAAATTACAGTAAAATACTACACACATGTAGAGTAACAAATTTTTTAAATCTGTGTGCTTGTGTGTGTGTGTCTGTGTCTGTGTGTGTGCAAGCCATATTGATAATACTACAGAATCAGTATTTAGGGATTTCACAGTGCTCACTTACCAAGAGCAAATGCTCTCGGTCTCAAAACAGAAATAGAAGATAGGGAAAGACACAGAGATTAGGAAAAGATAGCATAGATAATATCCATTTAAAAAAAAGAAAAAAGATGGGGCCCGAGAGATAGCATGGAGGTAAGGCATTTGCCTTGCATGCAGAAGGATGATGGTTCGAATCCCAGCATCCCATATGGTTCCCTGAGCCTGCCAGGAACGATTTCTGAACATAGAGCCAGGAGTAACCCCTGAGCGCTGCCAGGTGTGACCCAAAAACCAAACAAAAAGAAAAAAGAAATATAGACTAGAGAGATAGTATAGGGATTAAGGTGTTTTCCTTGCTAGTGGCTACTCTGGTTTGATTTCTGGGCCAACATATGGAACCCAAGCAAAGTGAAAAGTCACCCCTGAGCACAGAGGCAGTACTTAGCCCTGAGCACTGTTGGGTATGGCCAACATTAGATGATGTTAATATTAGACAACATTGACAAAGATAAAAAAACAATATTTCATAACTTCACCAAAAAGAATATCCCTGAAAAAGGAAGTACCTAATATTATAAATTCCAAATATGCAAAGAAAACCAAACAGAACTAAAAGCAGAAATAGATACAATTATTGTTGGACATTAGCTCTGCTGTCTGAGTAATTGACAGAATATCTAGGTAAAAAATTTGTGCAAATATAATTTCTGAACAATACTAAGAATTCACTTGTTCTAATTAATATTTATTGAATGCTATTTCCAACAATGGCAGAATACATTACCCCCCTGCCCAAGGCATAGGAAATACTGACCAAAATAGAGCATATATAAGAACATAAAACAAATTTCAATGCTTTTCAAATTATTAAAATCATGTATGATATGTTATCCGGGCACCAAAGAATCCAATTATATTTTATCAGCCAAAACAAGATCTAGAATATCCCCAAATTGAATTTGAGATGAACAATAATTTTGAAAATTACATATGAAAAGTTGTGGGATGCAGTGCTTAAAGGGAAATTTTGAGTTTTATGCTCTTATATTAGAAAAGAACAAAAAAAATGTACAAAAGTAGGAAGCTAGACAAAATAAAATAAAAGTCAAAATATGTCAGAATAAAAAAATAGTAACAAAGAACAGGAGAGATAACCCAAGGATGTGACTCAGTGGCGAAGTGTCAGCCTTGCAGGCATAAGGTCCAGAGTTGGATCCCCAGCTCCGTCCCTCCTGCAGTTCTGGTGGCACAATAAAGTGAACAATTTTAGTTCACTGCAAATGTGTGACCCACACATACTGCAAGCACTGCAGTAGTGTGTCACCCCTGGTCACTGGAGGAAAAAAGGGAAAAAATAAAACAAAATATCCTCATGAAAAATGACAGAAGGGGTGAGAGCGATAGCAAAGTAGGTAGGGTACGTGTCTTTGATGGCACCCACCTAAGTTCAATCCCTGGCATCTCATGTGGTCACACCAGGAATTATCTCTGAGTACCAGGAGTAAACCCTGAGCACCCTGAGCTTGGTGTGGATCAAAAACAAAACAAACGGGGCCGGGCGGTGGCGCTGGAGGTAAGGTGCCTGCCTTGCCTGCGCTAGCCTAGGACGGACCGCGGTTCGATCCCCCGGTGTCCCATATGGTCCCCTAAGAAGCCAGGAGCAACTTCTGAGCGCATAGCCAGGAGTAACCCCTGAGCGTCACAGGGTGTGGCCCAAAAAACAAAAAAAACAAAAAAAAAACAAAAAAATTAGAAGGCACTAATTTTTGTTAAATCAAATATTTTTCCTTTGAGAAAAATCAGTATCTTAGTGTACTACTTAGGCCAACAAGGAAAAGAGGAAAAAACAAATTAATATGAAGAATCAAAATGAGGCTTTACGAAAGGTCTTTTAAACATTAAAAGGCAAATAAGAGATTACTTTATGGCAATAAGTCTGAGAACTGGGTTGTAAGAGAAGTTATGTCCTATACATTGATAGAAAGAAAAGAGGAAAACCCAAAGAACCATGTATCTTTTATTGGGGGGAAAAGAATTAGAAACATTCTCCAAAGACATCTCCAGACTGAGAGGTCACTACTAAGAATTCTACCCAACATTTTAAAATAAAGTATACAATCTTATATAAATTCTTTCTGGAAATCAGATAACAAAATATTTCCCAATTTATTTTATGAGGCCAACATAACACTGAGAATAGCCAAGGACATTATAAATAAAGAAAACCATAACAAATAATCATAAACATAAACAAAATATTTAACAAAATAATAGTAAATCAAATCCAACAATATACTTTAAAAAAAAACCATCCTGTCATGATCACAGGAGCTTATTTGGGAAGAGCAATATTGGCTGAATATTGGAAAACTGATGTAATTTGCTACGTTTACAAAATAAAGAACAGGGGTTAGAGCAATAGTACAGTGAGTAGCTGTCTTGTAAGCAGCTGACCTGGGTTTGATCCCAACCTCAGCTTGATCCCCAGAATCCTATCTGGCCTTCCAAGCCTCACCAGGAATAATTCCTGAGTCCAGAGCCAGGAGTGACTCCTGAGCATCACTGAGTGTGGCCCCAAAACCAAACCAAACCAAACCAAAAAATACAAAGAACAGTCCCATGATTGTTTCTATCATATATAGAAAAAAAGTCTTAACAGAAGTCAGTGACCACTGGAGGCTAAAAACAAATCAGTTTTAACAAACCAGTAACAAAGAAAAGGCATTAATGAATAACCTACCATTAATCCCCAGCCCTCCTCAGTTCAGGAATAAGGCAAGAATGTTTGCTCTCATTGTTTCTCCATGGACAAAAAAAAGAAAGAAAGAAAGAAAGAAAGAAAGAAAGAAAGAAAGAAAGAAAGAAAGAAAGAAAGAAAGAAAGAAAGAAAGAAAGAAAGAAAGAAAGAAAGAAAGAAAGAAAGAAAGAAAGAAAGAAAGAAAGAAAGAAAGAAAGAAAGAAAGAAAGAAAGAAAGAAAGAAAGAGAAAGAAAGAAAGAAAGAAAGAGAAAGAAAGAAAGAAAGAAAGAAAGAAAGAAAGAAAGAAAGAAAGAAAGAAAGAAAGAAAGAAAGAAAGAGGAAACAGAGCCTTGCCTTCAAGTGTTGGCTTCATCGATGAAAGCCAAGTGTTTAGTTAGAAGGAAGTAGGAAGTAGAGTTGTTTTTATTCACAGATTACAGATTACATTGGCACTAGAACAATATTGCTGATCAGTCACCAAACCACATAACTAACATGGATTAGCAAGGAATTTCCATGGGACTCTGGGGCTGACTTTTCAGGACTGAGGTCCAAATAAGGGTAAATCTTGGTACAGGAGAAATAGGTTGCTGGGTTGGAAAGAACCTTGGGCTCTGCTTGCCAATATGAAACTATGACTTTGGGGCCGGAGCGATAGCACAGCGGTAGGGTGTTTGCCTTGCACCCGGTTGCCCAGGATGGGACTGAGTTCGATCCAAGGTGTCCCATATGGTTCTCCAAGCCAGGAACGATTGCTTAGCTGAGAGTAACCCCTGAGCATCACTGGATGTGGCTCAAAAGCCAAAAGGAAGGAAGAAAGGCAGGAAGGCAGGAAGGAAGGAAGGCAGGCAGGAAGGAAGGAAGGAAGGAAGGAAGGAAGGAAGGGAGGGAGGGAGGGAGGGAGGGAGGGAGGGAGGGAGGAAGAAAAGAAGGAAGGGAGGGAGGGAGAAAGGGAGGAAGGAAGGGAGGAAAAAGAAAGAAAGAAAGAAAGAAAGAAAGAAAGAAGAAAGAAAGAAAAGAAAGAAAGAAAGAAAGAAAGAAAGAAGAAAGACAGAAAGAAAGACAGAAAGAGACAGAAAGAAAGACAGAAAGAAAGACAGAAAGAAAGAAAGAAAGAAAGAAAGAAAGAAAGAAAGAAAGAAAGAAAGAAAGAAAGAAAAAAAGAAGAAAGAAGAAGAAACCACAACTTTGATCCTGTCTTCTCCTTTGCCCTTCTTTACCTTCATCTGTAGGATGGGACTCCTTTCCCATCATACGATCCAATTTATATTCAGAATTGCAAATACCAAGCTCCTCCAACCCCTAGGCCCTGCTTAATTCAGTAGAACAATGTTCTATCATTCCTAGCCAGACTCCTGAGAGCCCACAGGAGCCACAACTCTGTCTCAGACATTTCCCAGACACATTCATTCATACTACATCATTCATTCCACTGCCATCTCTCACTTGCAAAAAAGCCTTTTCATTGATGTCCCCTGTTGATACATATGGTTTTTAACTTTTGAGAATCCACCAGGAAAGAGATATTTTAACATGTTGACACATGCAAAATTTGTGTTCATTGAACTACATCTAAGTGTGAACTATCAGTTAAAACTGGCTTTAAATGGTCACAGCTGATCATTCAGTCATCTGTGTCCCACTCTCCGTTGCTCTTTCATCGATCTTGGAATAAAACCCAAGTTCCAGAATGAGACCATGAAAACGCAAAGAAGTGGTAGCACCTCTATACTTTTCCCATCTCTTTTTTTATTTGCATTTATTTATTGTTTGGGGGACACATCTTCAAGATGTGTTCATGACTTAATCCTAGCTCTGCACTCAGGAATTACTCCTGGTGGGCTTGGGGGTCCATATGGGATACAGGGGATCAAACCCAGGTTGTCCACTAACAAGGCAAACACCTTACCCAATGTGCTATCACTTAGGCCCCATCTCTCTGCTCTTTGTTTAGCTGTGCTAATGCCCAGACAATTATATTAGCCTCCCTTTCCCTCAAAATTACAAGTCCCCTTTCTGCTGATATTTATGGTCTTATCATCTTCTGACCAGGATATCTCTGTTGTCTTCCTCCAGGTCTCAGAACAAATGCCACTTAACAGAAAAGCTCCTTATTAACATCTCTCACCTAAACACATCTTTTGTCCTTCTTTGTAACTCTCTGCCACCATTTTCTTTTTCCTTCATTCTCATCACTGCAGAAGGTACTTTTACTCCCTATATTGGCCTTTACTAAGGGCATACTGCCCCTTTGTAATGAAAAGAATGAGCTCCATCTGTAAGATGGTAGGTACATATTTTTCTTGAACCATTGAACCAGCATGACTCTGGGGAAGCTCAGACCAAATGCAGACTTGTCTATAATCTCCCTCTTGAAGCAAGTAAATACAATTGTATTATAAACTATGTATTTATGAAGCATGTTCAGGTGTATGTGCTCTGCACATGCTAAACAATAAGAAATTCCTACCTATACCAGGGTTTAGAATGACAAAGATAACCAATAACACTAATAGTAGAAATAACATAGTATAATCTTAGATAATGTACTATTAATATAAAATTCTATAAAGTTATGAAAATAACAGTTATTGTTATTAGAATAATCCTAATTCTTGAACTTTTATGAAATTGTTACAGCTTTCAGAGTACACCTCAACCTATAAAAGCTATTAGTTGATAACAAAAGTGATTATTTTTCATTCCAGAGAAAGAAGCAGTCACAGGAGAAACACAAGAAAAACAAGAGAAGCACACTAACACAATGGATGGATAGACTGTGGGGCTTAGAATTCTCTAAAAAATCTCATTACTTTTAAATTCAACAATGACAACGAGAGCAATCAGCATTTACTAAGACTCTCCTAAGGCTCCAACTTAAGTCATGTCATTAACTCAGGGTCAGTATATAATGCATGGTCTGAAGAAAATAGTTGAATCTCTTTCCTGTACTTATTGATGTATTGTGTTCATTGTACTTGTATGATATCTTTATTGTATTTGTTCATTTGGGGGTTCCAGGGATAAAGTTTAGGGACTCAACACATGAAAGACCTACACTATACCAAAAACTGTATGTATTTCAACCCAACAGGCTTCTTGAAGTCTCTGTCTGTCCTTCCTAAAACAGTGGAAATGGGCATGCTTGTTATCAGAGTCTGTCATACCATGGGTGGCTGATATACAGGAGGAACTAAAAATATGAGCCACTGTTTCTATAAAGTACCCAGGTACAGTACATTTCTAAGGGGGTACAGCCAGTAGTGCTCAAGGATTAATCTTGGTTCTACACTTACTGATGTTTTTTGGTGGGGCTTGAGGGACCATATGAGGAGTGAGGAATCAAACCTATGTTGGCTGCATACAAGATACATGCCCTAACCACTGTGCTATAACTCCAGCCTAAGTCCAATACTTTAGGCTTTCTGGACTTCTGCCTGTGGTGGTTACAGGCCCACTCCCTTGGAGATAGCATAACTCAGTATCCCAGAGAGACTGAGATCCCAGGAGGCCTCCAGGACTTCGCAGTTCCAAAGGACTCAAACTCAACAAAGTCAAATCACCAACTCTACTCAACTCACACTGTGCATGTTGAATTCTTAAGTGTAATTCTTAATTTTCTTACTACGTAAATCAGTGTCACTGAACAGCCACTAAATGAGCCCTGAGCAAGAACTCCCAGACCAATCTGGGACTGGGGAAAGGGAGGGCTGTAGGACTGGAGAGAGACTTCAGGGGTAAAATACTCATCCTGCATATGGTCAACCTAGGTTTGAGACCACATATGGTCCCTTGAGCTCTGCCAACAGTGATACCTGAGCACAGAGCCTGGAGTAAGCCGTGAGCACCACTAGATATGACTCCAAAACCAAACAAAGAAAAGAGAAAGAAAGAAAAGCAGTCATTTGAGCTAGCCCTGGGGAAGGTTGGTAACATTTGCCCAAGAGGTCATGAGATTATCCTTTAGGAATGAGTCATTCTAAAGCACAGGATAACACAAACGATTGGGATTCCATTTACATAATTTTAAAGGTAGGTTTCTCTTTCTGACAATATTTTCTTCTTTTTGTTCTTCCTTTTCTAGCAATATTAAAAGACCTGTGTTCTCTATGCAAGTACATCAAAGATCCAAGGTTTTTGTTTGTTTTTAGTTATTTTGGATGTTGGAAAAAGCATTCGCTGAATTCAGGGTCTGACATACTGAAAACCAAATAGGCAGCCAGCAGGTAGATAATAGAGAATCCAATATATTGGCTTCAGGAAGGACCCGATTTCAAACTCTTGAAATATTTGACTACCCTAATCAATTTCCAAGAAAATGTGCTCGTTGTTCACCAAGTGGCAATCTGTAAAGTGCTGCAGATGTGCCCCCAGGAGGAGAAGCACCATGTTCCTCTAGAAGACGTGACATCTTCCCTAAGTCCCGTTTATTGATGAGACCAAGAGTGGGGGACCAATTCCGTGTACCCTCACAGGCTCACCCACAAGTTCCATAAAGAAAAAAGCACTAGAGATAAAGTACCCCCCTTTTTGTGTCACTCAATTAAAGGTGTCCAACAGGGGCCCGGAGAGATAGCACAGTGGTGTTTGCCTTGCAAGCAGCTGATCCAGAACCTAAGTGGTTGGTTCGAATCCTGGTGTCCCATATGGTCCCCCGTGCCTGCCAGGAGCTATTTCTGAGCAGACAGCCAGGAGTCACCCCTGAGCACCGCCGGGTGTGGCCCAAAAACCAAAACCAAAACAAACAAACAAAAAAAGGTGTCCAACAAGCAAATTTTCCTAACATCTGCTCTGCTGTTGTTTATAGTTTCTCGAAAGACACTTAGAACATCTTTTCCTTTTTTTTTTTTTTTTTTGGTTTTTGGTTTTTGGGCCACACCCGGCAGTGCTCAGGGGTGACTCCTGGCTGTCTGCTCAGAAATAGCTCCTGGCAGGCACGGGGGACCATATGGGACACCGGGATTCGAACCAGCCACCTTTGGTCCTGGATCGGCTGCTTGCAAGGCAAACGCCGCTGTGCTATCTCTCCGGGCCCAGAACATCTTTTCTTAAAAAGAACCTTTTGGTACTGAACCTCTCCCATCAAAAAGCCTCCTCAATAACCAGGATTCATCTTTCTTTTTTATACAAGATGAAACTGAGGTTTAAGAGTTGCAGGATGTGCCGCCCTGGTTTGAAGCATTGAGTCCCACTCCAAGCAATACCGTACATGCTGCTTGTGATTCCAGTGGCATTACTGTTTGGGATCTCAGAACCATTAATACCCCAGAACCATTAGCATGTACATGTGATCTCCAAAGTGTGTGTGTGTGTGTGTGTGTGTGTGTTTGAACAAACGAACTATGTGAGTGAACACCACAAACAAGTGAGTGGCCCCTGTTATTGTAGTAACAACAGTAACAACAAAGTGAAGGGAGGAGAAATATATGCATACCAAAACCTCCAAGTCCAGGTTACTGAAAATCTGCATTAGAATATCAGTCTACATTTCTCAAGTCCTCTAGTCCACCTATCTTGTTCCTTTTAAGTTCTTCCTAAAACTCCCAACTGAACAGTAGATTGAAGCCAAAAAACATGTTAGAATTATATACTGTGTGCTTTGTTTTATCATTGGTTTAGGCTGTGGATTTTTTGGGGGAAGGAATCACACCCAGCAGGGCTCAAGAAATCAGCAGTAGTGGGGAACAAATGAGGGCTCCCACATTCAAGGCATAAGTTCCAACCTTTTTTTTTTTAATTTAATTTTTGGACCACACCAGGTGACACTTAGCAGTTACTCCTGGCTATGCTCTCAGAAATCACTCCTGGTGGGGCCGGAGAGATAGCATGAAGGTAAGGTGTCTGCCTTTCATGCAGGAGGTCATCGGTTCGAATCCCAGTGTCCCATATGGTCCCCAGTGCCTGCCAGGAGCAATTTCTGAGCATGGAGCCAGGAATAGCCCCTGAGCACTGCTGGGTGTGACCCCAAAACCACAAAGAAAGAAAGAAAGAAAGAAAGAAAGAAAGAAAGAAAGAAAGAAAGAAAGAAAGAAAGAAAGAAAGAAAGAAAGAAAGAAAGAAAGAAAGAAAGAAAGAAAGAAGAAAGAAAAGAAAGAAAGAAAGAAATAAAGAAAGAAAGAAAGAAAGAAAGAAAGAAAGAAAAAAAGAAAGAAAGAAAAAGAAAGAAAGAAAGAAGGAAGGAAGGAAGGAAGAAAGAAAGAAAGAAAGAAAGAAAGAAGGAAGGAAGAAAGAAAGAAAGAAAGAAAGAAGAAAGAAAAAAGAAAGAAAGAAAGAAAGAAAGAAAGAAAGAAAGAAAGAAAGAAATAAAGAAAGAAAGAAAGAAAGAAAGAAAGAAAGAAAGAAAGAAAGAAAGAAAGAAAGGAAGGATGGAGAAAGAAAGAAGGAAGGAAGGAAGGAAGAAAGAAAGAAAGAAGGAAGAAAGAAAGAAAGAAAGAAAGAAGAAAGAAAGAAAGAAAGAAGAAAGAAAGAAAGAAAGAAAGAAAGAAAGAAAGAAAGAAAGAAAGAAAGAAAGAAAGAAAGAAAGAAAGAAAGAAAGAAAGAAAAAGAAATAAAGAAATCACTCCTGGCTTGGGGGACCTTATGGGATGCCAGGGAATCGAACCTCGGGCCATAGTAGGCTAGCATGGACAAGGCCTTACTGCTTGTGCCACCGCTCCGGTCCAAGTTCCAACCTTTGAGCCAGCTCCCCAACCTCTTTATATTCTATCTGGACTCTGCTTCAATAACTATCATTCAGCATCTATTTTGTGCCAAACATTAGTCTAGATTTGGTGGTATGGAGATGAATACTATATCTTTGGTTTCAAAGGTCTCATGACGAATACTATGAACTCCCTGGTATGCTGAGTTTCTGTGACACCAAGATTAAATAATCCTTTATATCTAAAACAACTGAGTCCAACAATAATGAAACAATCTAAGTTTATATCTGAATCATCCCCGCCAAACTGTAATGAGACAGTAAGAGCCTATATATGAATCAACACATTCCAATAATAATGGAACAATCTGAGTGATTAAAACAAAACTAAAATGAAAAAGAAATCCTTTTAGGAAAAGATGAGAAAACAACATTCCCAATTTTTTTCTAGTAACAGTCAGGACAAAAAAAAAAAAAAAAAAAAAAAGAGCCTCATTTTATCCCTTACTATCAGATTTGTTGAAAGGTTGATGGAAACAGAAATGAGGCAACTTTAAGTAATGGGGTTAAACCTTTTCATATTTTGTTTTCTTTGTGAGACTAATAAAGAATGATCTAAAGCAATGAAAAAATTGTAAATATGGATCATATTATGGGGAATTGGAGAGATAGTGGAGAGATTGTGCCTTGCATGTGGCCAACCTGTTCATCCCTGACACTCCACATAAGTCCCCTGAGCCTTGTCAGGAATGATCCCTGAGCTCAGAACTAGAGTAAGTCCTGAGCACCAAAATCAAAACAATTAAAATAAAGTAAAATCTTGACAATAGGTCAGATGGGTCAATGGGCTGAATTCATGTGTTGCATGGGGTGGCAGAGGTTTGATCCCCTGTATAGGATCTGCCGAGAGTGACCCTCTACTGATCTGCATTTATTTAGGTCACACTTGAAAGCTGAAAGGCATCTCACTACTCTAAAAAAAAGGGTTCACACCTCCTTCATTCTCTTTTGTGATTCCAACTGCAGAGGGCCCCTAAGAGGCATGGTAGGTAGACATGATCATTCTTGTTTTCCTGGTAGGTAAGAGAGACTCTGAGGAGTCCTAAGATTGTCCCAGCATCACACAGAGGCAGACTGTCAACCCATCCATTGAAACTCCTATCCATATCTCTCTTAACTCCTACACACTAAATTTGGGACTGGTATAGAAAGGGAATTAATCACTAGGCCTGTTTCTTTAGGCTAGCAGTGCCTTACCCATTTGGTTTCTGGTGGAAAGGTACTGTTTGCATTGGAGAGAAACAATGCATGGGAATACGGAGATATCGGGTATCAAACCCAAGTTGACCATCAGCAAGGTACCATATTTTCCGGCGTATAAGACGACCCCCTAATTTTGCAATTAAAGCATAGGTTTAGGCCTATATTCGCTGTATCAGACGGAACGTTCCTGAGCTGCAACTGTATGTACCACAGTGAGCCAATCACAACAAGCAAAGGTTCAAAGGTTATACTGTAATAGACGTCCTCTCTGACTCTGGCCAATCTGAGCAGGCTTTTTACAGTGTAGATTCGGGTCCAGAACATTGTCTAATTTGCATGCATCAAAAGCCTGCTTGAATTGGCTGAGTTAGAGAGGCGGTCCGAGAAGCTTTGCAGTGATTGGTCCCTTATCATAGGCACCTTTTCTGGCAATTCCCTGGTGGCATCAGTTAATCTCCCCCACTATATGAACCAAATAACACCCCATCCTCGGACCCCAGCACTGAACCACCAACATGGTTAGCTGGGTTTTGCCAGAAGTGGCCCCCAGATCTCCTGAATACTGTTTGGGAGCCCCCAAGAAAGAGATTTGGAAACTCTGCAGCCTGATTTTTTTTTTGTTTTTGTTTTGTTTAGTTTAGCGGCATATTGAAACATTTTTCGGGATATACTTGGCGTATAAGACGACCCCTGATGGTTGACTTTTTTTTGGTTTCAAAAGTAGTCTTATACGCCGGAAAATACGGTAATACTTATCCTCTGTGCCTTAGCTTGCATTTCAAAAAGTTGGAAGGAAGGAAAGGCTTCAGAATGCAGAACCATTGGGAGCCAACTCCCATAGGGTCAAATAATTGGGAAGTTTAGCCATGACTTAGTTACAAATTTTTTTTTTTTTTTGGTAAAGACACACCTGGAGATGCTCAGAGTTTACTCCTGGCGAGGCACTCAAGAATTACTCCAGGCAACATGCAGAGACCTTATGGATGTCAAAGATCAAACCAGGGCCAGCCCTGGTATGCAAAGCAAATATCCTACCTGCAGTACTATTGCTCTGACCCTTTATTGTTAGTTTGTTTGAACAGCCCTGTGTGGTGTTCAAAACTTCTCCTGGCTCAGCTCTCAGGGGGTCACCCCTAGTAGGCTCAGGAGACAAGATGGGATGTCAGGGATCAAACCTGGTTTGGCCATGTACAAGGCAAATGCCTTATCTCCTATACTATCATCACTTCAGCTCCAGTTACAAATTCTTTCATTTCTGCGTTATATACAAAAGGAAAAAAAGATATTTTTTAACTTAAAAATTTGTCAATAATATGGAAATAATTAAATGTTATTGGGAGACAAGTATATAGGATAGTTCTATACAGATTTGAACCACCACTTAAAAAGTAAGTGGTGATGAAGTAGAACTGCATGAAAAAAAACTGTCTTTACTGTGTTTGGAGAAAAAAAAAAGCATATTTGAGTGATTTTTGTAAAGCAAACAAGTAAAATTCACACATGCGCACATTCTGGAACTCTGTGTGGTGATGGATGTTAATTAGACTTACTATGGTGGTCATTTTGTAATGTATACAAATATGGCATCATTATTCTGTGCACCTGAAACTAATATAGAATTATTCATCAATTATATTGTAATCAAACACAAAACTACACACAGATGCACCCATTAAGATGCTGTCCGTTGGTGATAGAATTATGGGTATTTAAAAACTTTTTATTAAGAAAACTTCTAAAATGTTCCTCCATAGGGAAAATTTTGCTCTTGAAGAAAATGTTAGAGAACAGAGAGAGAGAGGGGGGGGGGTGTTCAGGGATGGGATTATGCATTTGCCTTGTATCCCACCAACCCCAGTTTAAATCCTAGCACCACATATGGTCACCATCCAGGGTTACTCCTAAACACAGAATAGTCCTGAACACAGCAGAATATGATCCCCACCCAGGTCCCCAGAGGAAAGCTCATGGCTTGCATGGTTCTCCCAGATTTAATCCCCTTCCCTAATCCCTACCAGGCATGATCCCTAAGCACAGAATCAGGAGTAAATCTTGAGCATCACCAGGTATGGCATCTTCAAAAAAGAAACTAAAATAAAATGCACATGTCTCTCTTCCTCTTCAGTAGGATACCACTTCCTTTTGCTCATAGAACACTTGACATCGTGAATTCATTCTGATTCAGGCCCAGGGTGCTCAGTAGATGCTGAATGGCTGGTTTCTACTGCTTTAGAGTAGAATGCACTTTGAGTTCTCATGGCAGCATTTTCTAAGCTGTCTATCAAATTTCTCAGAATCAGCTTTTCCCATCTGTCACCAGCCCCAACTTCTAGCCCATATCTTCTCGTCTGAAGTGGGCTGGGATATTAGATCATCAAATTTCAGAATACCTTATTTCACAAAAATAAGTCATTAAGAAAGTAGGTTGGACTGTAAGAACATGCATGCTCCAAAGAGTATCCTCTTTCTTTCCTGTCATCATCCTCTGTTCTTTCCCATCCAAGGCACACATTGATATTTACACGCTTGCTTCTCTGTTTCCTCATCTGCAAAGTGGGTTGGTTAATGTTTCCTCTTCCCATGGTTGTGGCAATCAAGTGTCCGGTGCTTGGCACAGAGTAAACAATGAGTAAGTGCTTGTGAAAGCAAAGCTGAGCCATGGGGAATAAAACTCAGTGCATGAATGGCTGGAGTACTTTCTATCTACTCTTCTTGGAAAGATTTCTGGTTGCATTTGTGGCTTTTAAGTCTTATTAAATAAAGTTTTGCGACACAGGACACACAAACACAGCATATGTGCCAGCACATCTATTTCCTTTCCTCTTTGCCTTCTTCTCTGATCCTCTGATCATGGGAAAAAATACAGTATGATTCCTGACTTGCAAGTGCAAAGTTAGAAAGTTTGTTTGTGGAGCCAGAGAGATAACATGGAGTTAAGGCGTTTGTTTGCCTTGCATGCAGAAGGTTGGTGGTTGGAATCCTGGCATCCCATATGGTCCCCCGAGCCTGCCAGGGTGATTTCTGAGCATAGAGCCAGGAGTAACCCCTGAGTGCTGCCAGGTGTGACCCAAAAACAAAACAAAACAAAAGTTTGTTTGTTTATATTGTTTATATTTCTTTTTTTTCTGTTGGTCACACCCAAGATGTGCTCAAAACTTCATCCTAGCTTTGTGCCCTGGGATCACTACTGGCTGTGCTCAGAAGATTATGTGATACTGGAAATTAAAACCCAGGTCAGTTGCATGCAAGGCAAGTGCCCTCCCTGCTGTACTATGTCTTGATTTCTGACATCATCCCAGGTTTATTGTAGCCTGAGACTCTGGCACCATAGACAAGTATGTGACCCCTCAGCAAACATCCCCACTAATCATTGCCGAAAGAGCAATATGGGAATAAGGAGGAAATTAAAAATAAAAAGTTATCAGAACATAGAAACCATATGATTTAGTGTGTCATATGGATATACTATCCTAGGATGTTTATGGAGAATGAAGCAAAGTGTTTCAACACAATAATAACAGAGACAATAATATGCATTGAATATGCCTGTCTGTGCTGAGTTCATTCATTAAATTCTACAATAATCAGCTGAGAGACTCCTGGGACTTCCATTCTACAGATATAGAAAACAAGGTCTAAAGAAATGGGATAACTTAGCCCACATTGCCTGGCCCTTGTCATCCTGACTCCTAGGCAATGTCGGAAGGTCTGGGCTTTCGAATCCTCCCCTGTCTCACACTACAGGAATAATGTGCCTATTGGACACAGGATGCAGGGTATCAGGATGCAACTTAATTGTCTCCAGTTTTCAGAAGTACCTTGAGTTGTTTTAAGAATGAATAGGGCCAGACAGCAGGAAGAATTGTCTCTAAATGAATTAATTACATAGAGACTCCAGGGGACTGGGAGAAAGTACAGCGGTTAAGGTACAGGCTAGATATTTGAACCTGAGTTTGAGTCCCTCTACCACATGGTTCCCTAAGCATCCCTTGATGCAACTCTGGAAGTCCCTCAACCACCACTGTATGTGGCCCCAAAAGTCTCCAGTACCTCTGGATGGCTCAAGTATCCCCAACAACACAGACCTGAGTAGCATCGCTTCCTTGGCTTCTTACATTGAATCACAGGCCAGTTGGCTTAGTATCCAAGGTGGAGTACTTGGACCTCCTGAGCTCTGCAGTAGTGTCAAGGGCTACTTCTGTGTTCAGATAACCATAAGCAGTGCAAGGGTTGGCTGCATGCAAGGCAAATGCTTTGAGCCTTTCTCCAATGCCATGTTGGCAGGATTTTAAAATTAGAAAACGTTCTTCTGTTTTGAATGCTTAAAACCTCCCCTGATGGGCAAAGTCGCTGCATGTCCTTCCCTCTTCTGTGTTGCTGTGGAGCTCCAGCACTAGAGTTATCTAGCTCAGCATTACAGACCATCCTCACTGAGATGCATGACACCCCATCTATTAGATCCCTGGCGTTCGCAAGACCAAAGACAGCTCGCTAAAATGTCCTTGGTGCGTTTCAAGCACACATCATTTTCCAGAGCACAGGCTCCCTTTAAACTACTTCTGAATGCAGGAAACTTGAGCATACTTCTCTCCAGCAAAAAGTCCATAAATGGGGGCTGAAGTGATAGCATAGTGATAAGGCTTTTGCCTTGTATGCATTAGACCCAGGACAGACCTGGGTTCAATCCCCAGCATCCCATACATTCCCCTGAGCCTGCCAAGAGCAATTCCTTAGTGCGAGCCAGAGCAACCCCTGAGAGCTGCCGGGTGTGGCCCAAAATGAATAAATAAAGAAAAAAAATTTTAAAAGTCCATAAATGATAACAGCTAGGTTTTCTTTATAGAATTCTCAATATGTACCACTTAATTAGAGCTTATGGATACATATGGATGATTTCCTATGGTCCATATTTAAAAGAGACAAAAGAGAGACCAAGAGTTTTAACCAGCTGCAAAACAACAATCAGTTACTAATTGAGTTGACTACTGGATTCATAGCATTTCATACTCATACAGAAAAAAATATCTACTTTCCTTTTTTGGACCACCTAAGATTTGAAATGGAATAAAAAGGGGCAAGAAATGTCAGGCCATGCCTCATAGTTGATTATCCTTCTAATCCCCTGAAGACGTAGTTCTGACTCAGTTAGACCTACTTTCCTGTAGAAAGACTTCGTGCCCATTCTGACCACAGGAAACCTGATCAGGTACTATTCTTAGCTTTCCTGGGAATCTCCCACACACAGCAGCTCTTAACTAATTCTGAACTTTTTGTACACAAACCACTTCTAGACCAAGAACCTAGTTTTAAGAAGCTTAAGTGCCCATACAATCATTTTATAAAAGATTTCTTTGGTTATTTTTTTGTTGTTCGTTTGTTTGGGCTTTTTTTTTTAACACACCAGAAGGGTCTCAGGGGTTACTCCTGGTTTTGTGTTCAGAAATCGCCCCTGGCTCTGGGGATCATATGAGGTAACGGGGATCGAACCTGTGTCCATCCTGAAGATTTCTAATTTTTGAGTGGGCATCATATATATATAGTTCCCTGAACATTGCCAGGAGTAAACCTTGAGCACTGCTAGGTTAGCCCAAATTCTCTCCCCCACAAAAACAGAAGAGACTATTACAAAATTCTGTGTTTGGTATGAGTAATGACTGGTAACAAAAATTTTAGCTTTAATTATTGTTCTCATTTTGTGTTTCACGTTTTAACAGTATCATTTGATTAACAATAGGAAGCTGCCTTCAAGTTACTTCTGTGACCCTTAAAAATCGAATGCACATTTAAAAGCAACAAAAAAAATAATGCAAGCTAAAGCGCATAATTTCAAGTAGGCCTTTATAGACAAAACAAGATTTCAACAATAGTCACTAAATGAAATGGGTCTTTACCCAGATAAAAGCATCACTGCTGTGTTAATATTGTTCTCTCTTTACAGAATAAAGACTATCTTAATTAAAGTTTCTTAGCTCACAAAATTTGACCATCACAAAATCAGTCCATCTAAGAGAAAGTATTTATATGTAATGTATTCTTAATAATTTGGAAGATGAGAAATAAATCACTCAATAATCAGAGCCATGAGTTTATTTAAAATAATATACATTCATTATTATGGAAGTCATATATAAGGAAAGACATATCTGAAGATTAATAAAGAGAATGAAATATGTATCTGCTACAATTAAAAATAAGACTTCATGTTACATAATAATGAGTTTGAAACACAACAGCTCCATGTGGTTTCTTTTATTTAAAATATTTCTCAAATGGAACCACAAATTTTAAATATCGGCCACCAAATTATCATTTGACATATCAGTTATATGCGTTGCTGTGTGCTAACAAATTAAAACTATATATATTGGTTTTTGGGCCACACCCAGCGGTGCTCAGGGGTTACTCCTGGCTGTCTGCTCAGAAATAGCTCCTGGCAGGCACAGGGGACCATATGGGACACTGGGATTTGAACCAACCACCTTTGGTTCTGGATCGGCTGCTTGCAAGGCAAACGCCACTGTGCTATCTCTCCAGGCCCTCCAAGATCCTTTTTAAAGCTGACAATCAATGGAAAGTTTAGAAATCCTAGCAAATATTTTTTCCTTGTATCAGTACTACTTTAAACAAACTATTTTCCTAAATCAATATAATTTTTTAGAGAAGAAAAGACATGTAACTCTACTAGGTTGAGTCTTGAAAAACCAAGTATATACAAATAGAACTACAACTTAACGTCATTTTTCACTGTAAGTTTAATAAGTATTAAAACTACAGGGCTGGAGAGATAGCATGGAGGTAGGGCATTTGCTTTGCATACAGAAGGATGATAGTTTGAATCCTGGTATCCCATATGGTCCCCCGAGCCTACCAGGAGCAATTTCTGAGCTTAGAGCCAGGAGTAACCCCTGAGTGTTGCTGGGTGTGACCCAAAAATCAAAACCAAAATCAAAACAAAAAACTCACATTTTACTTCATTTTTTTTTCACTCAAAAAATTTCACTAAGGGACCTGAGCAATGGCACAAGTGGTAGGGCATTTGCCTTGCATGTGCTAACCTAGGAAGGACCACGGTTCGATACCCTGACCTTCCCTGTGGTCCCCCAAGCCAGGAGCCATTTCTGAGTGCATAGCCATGAGTAACGCTTGGTGTCACTGGGTGTGGCGAAAAAAAAAAAGATTCACTAAGATTCAACCAAGATTCACTCATAAATGTGGCGTGTTCATTCTTACTGAAGAAATGTGATATACTAGTTTAGTACTGGCCTACATTTGGTGAACATAAGGATGCAAAGATATTGTGTGAAGTCATATACTGCTCTGTAATTACACTGTCCAAGCTAGGCTTTTGCCATTCTTAATGACTAGAAAGTCCTGTATCTTTGAAAGTGCTGGTGGGTACACAGCCATCTTATCTCAAACCAGACTCTGTGCCTTCAAACCAGATCCTAGAAATTTTCTATGATGAAAAATTTGTCTCTGAAATCATACTATCTCGAGTTGCACTTCTAGATCCTTACCCAGTACAACAACATCAAAACATACTTCAGAAGGCCAGAAAGTAAGTAGTTCCTTGAAAGGGGAAACACAGAGCCAGACTCAAATCTCTTTCTAGATTCATCTTACACTTCTTCCCATCCTCTTTCAGTACCCAAAGCAGTCACTATGGGTCAAGAGAATGACACACATTAACTCAAATGACTGAAAACTATTAAATGCTCTAATTCCTACCTACTGCCCTCAAATGTTACAAGGGTTATATATGCATTCTCTCCCCAAATTTAGATGTTAAATCTCCCCTAATGTGACTGGAGTGAAGGAGTAGGATTTAGAAGGGATTAGATTTTTTTTAAGAGATTAGGTTGTGAGGAGGCAATAAAGCCAGAGAGATGTGTGATTTATTTATTTATTTATTTGGTTTTTCGGGCCACACCCGTTTGATGCTCAGGGGTTACTCCTGGCTAAGCGCTCAGAAATTGCCCCTGGCTTGGGGGGACCATATGGGACGCCAGGTGATCGAACGGCGGTCGCGATCTTTCCTTGGCTAGCGCTTGCGAGGCAGACACCTTACCTCTAGCGCCACCTCGCCGGCCCCGATTTTTTATTTTTTATTTCTATTTTTCGGTTTTTGGGTCACACCTGGCAGCGCTCAGGGGTTACTCCTGACTCTACAGTCAGAAATTGCTCCTGGTAGGTTCGGGGGACCATATGGGATACTGGGATTCGAAGCACCATCCTTCTGCATGCAAGGCAAATAGCTAACTTCCATGCTATCTCTCCGGCCCCATGATGTGTGATTTTGTATGTCTGTGTATACGTGTGTTCGTGTATGTATGTATATATGTGCACAGGTGCACTCTTGGGAGCTCTCAAATCCCTGCTCAAAGCTTCTAAATTTCTAAGGCTTTGCTATAGAATCTCACTGAGTTTGCAAATATTTCATCAATCTCATAAATGACCACATTTCTATATACACACGATTGGCCCAATGGACTCACTCTGTACCTTGATTTTAAGGAATTCTTGTGTTTGAAAGACTGTAGCTCCCACACCCAGCTCACAGAAATGGAATTGGGGTGCTTACTAGGAGAAAATGAAGAACTTTGTATTTCTGTGCTCTTGTAGTATTGTCACATCCAATTTTTGTAACAAAATAAGCTTCTAAAAGTTTCTTTAAAGTCGAATTCTCAGTCACTTAATATTCTTAGGAGAGTAAAGCAAGACAGATGAAAGAAAATGAGGTTCAGAGAAAGACTTTGAGTTAAAGAAAAGACAATAGAACTATGATTCGAGGGAGCTGGAAAGAGAGGTGGAAGGGCTTTGGGATAATGGGTGACACCCTGGTAAGGGGATTGGTATAGCAGCTCTGCAGGTGTAAATTAATTATATTGTTCTTATTATAAAAATATAAACAACAAAAAATAAACTAAGAGGAAACAGTAGTTTGTAGAAAGAAAAAGAACTGTAGAGGTAGTACAGCAGGTAAGGCTATTACTTTGCAGACAATCAACCAGGATTTGATCCCCAGCACCACATAATGGTTCCCTGATCAAAGCCAGAAGTGATCCTTTAGCACAGAGCCAAGGTAATAAGCTCTGAGCACAGTCAGGAGTGGTCCAAAAACACAAAGCAACAAAAATTATGAGAAATAGCAATATTCCTTAGAAGCCAGTGAACAAGAATAAGAGCAAAGTTAAAATCTCTAAGGCTTGGGCCCGGAGAGATAGCACAGCGGCATTTGCCTTGCAAGCAGCCGATCCAGGACCAAAGGTGGTTGGTTCGAATCCCGGTGTCCCATATGGTCCCCCATGCCTGCCAGGAGCAGACAGCCAGGAGTGACCCCTGAGCACTTCCGGGTGTGGCCCAAAAACCAAAAAAACAAACAAACAAACAAAAAAATCTCTAAGGCTCTAGCATAAAAAAAGTATCAGTTGTGGGGTAAGGATCGGCCAGGTTCCTAACTACATCCTGACTTCTCCAGAGCTCAAGCCAATCATAAGAGACCTCACTTAAAAGTTCTATTCTGGAGAGAATCAAAGGATAATATCTTTAGGTTTTTCTTCTTTTCTAGATACTAGAAGAAACAGCCACAAATAGTCCCTGAAGAAAAGCAGGAGGAGGAAACCGAGGAAGTATGTGTGTATAAAATATGAAGCAAATCAGGGAGAAAACAATATATAATAAAGGTAAACAAATAATATTAGAATCATCACTGCTAAATTCAAAGCAGAAAACTAAAAGGAAAATTAGAATGGAATTAAAGTAACATAAGACATAGTACAAGTAAATTTCTCCTCCAAAATGTAAGATATATTTTGTGTTCCAGAAACTGTTCCATGAACTTACATAGGTAACTCTAATCACCCCCAAAAATTATATGCATGATGCAACTATAATTACTTATAGATTAAAAGAACAGAGTCAAATTAACTTAATATTAAACCAATAGTATTAAATCAGTAGAACTAATGTTGAAAAATTGAAAAACGAGTGGCAGGTTCTAAATATATATATTTTTATATACATGAAACACACCAAAATATAGCATTAAAACCAGAGAGAGAACATTCCAGAAGTTCATTCAGAAACTTTAAATGACCCACGATAGCAAAAAATCATGCTGATAGCCTTCTTCAGAATAATATTCAATGCCAAATGAGTCTGAAAAATTAGTTCCCACTGTAGAAATAAAGTGTGACCCACGAGTAACGAACTTATTCAAATATAAAGGCAACACATATAAAAAGGATTTAGTGGAACAATAACAGAAGTTTTTTTTAATTTTATTTAATCTATTTTATTTATTATCATAATGATTTTGGGTTTTGGCCACACCCGGTATTGCTAAGAGCTTATTTCTGGCTCTGGACTCAGGGATTACTCCAGGCAGTACTTGGTTTGAATCTGGGTAAGGCATGCAGTAAAGCAGCAAAGAGCAATTTATAAAAGATAAGAACACAGGGGCCAGGAAAGTGGGTGCTAGAGGTAAGGTGTCTGCCTTGCAAGCACTAGTGTAGGATGGACCACGGTTCGATCCCCCGGCCTCCCATATGGTCCCCCCAAGCCAGGAGCGATTTCTGAGTGCATAGCCAGGAGTAACCCCTGAGCGTCAAATGGGTGTGGCCCAAAAACCAAAAAAAAAAAAAAAAAAAAAAGAACACCAAGAGACTAGATATTACAGTAGCTAGGACAACTTGCCTTGCATGTAGCTGACCTGTGTTCAATCTCCATCACCACATGTAGTTCCCCCCAAGTCCTGCCAGGAATGATCCCTAAGTGCAGAGCTTTGAAGTAGTTCAAAAAAATCTACTAAGAGAAAATTTATAACCAGTTCTATTATCTGGAAGCATCCACTTAGTAAACACCATCAGAGACGTTTTAGCTAGATAGTCAGATATAAGAATTATAATAAAAATGATCGGACTTAAATACCAAACCCAAGCTAGACACAGAGGGGACCACTTATACTAGCAGTTGGCGGGGGGGGGGGGTAAGGGAGAGGAATATAGGATGCATGCTGAGAACAGCGATGGAGGGAGGACAACTTTGGTGGTAGAAATTCCCCTGATCCGATGTCAATATGTACCTAAAATATTACTGTGAAAGATATGTTACCCACTTTGGTCAAAATAAAAATCATTATTAAAAAGAAAAGAAAAAGAAGAATTAGTACATGTAGGGGACCAGGCAAAAAGTACAGCAAGTAAGTCACTCGCCTTGCATGTGGCTGATCCAAGTTGATTTCCTCTCATCCCATATCAACCACCAAATCCCCAGGAGTGGTCACCCTCAGGAGTGATCCCTAATTGCAGAGCCAGAAATAAAGAGTCAGCCCTGAGCACCACTAGATGTGACCCCCTAACCAACAAAAATAATTAGTAAATGCTAAGAATTCAAAAATATTATTTCAAAATGACATTTGCTCTCCTATGCTCACTGAAGCACAATTCACAGTAGCCAAGATACAGGAACAACCCAAGTGCTCAAGAACAGATGAATGAATAAAGAAGTCTTTGATAAGCTCAACCAAAACAACTTAAGAATTATTGGAGTCCCAGAGACTCAGGAAGAAAATCACCAGGAAGAATCAACGGTCAAGAACATCATTAAAGAGAAACTACCAGAGCTAAAGAATACATGCGACCAAATTGTGCGTGCCCGAAGAGTACCAACTAAAAGAGACCCCAGGAAAAACACCCTAAGACACATCCTAGTCACAATGACAAATCCCACAGATATAGACAGAATAATGAAAACAGCAAGATCACAAGAAACACTCAAGGCCAGAAGAGAGTGGTGGGACATAGTGACAAAATTCAATGAAATAAATGCTTTGCCTACAATACTGCACCCAGAAAAACTCATTTTCAGGTTTGAAGGAAGTATACATGACTTCGCAGATAAACAACAGCTCAGAAATTTTACAGACTCAAAACCAGCCTTAAAAGAAAAACTAAAAGATCTACTTTAAGACAAGACTGGCCAACAGAACACCAAACTTCTAACAAAGATGGCACTAAATCCCATGACAATTATCTCTCTCAATGTAAATGGACTAAATGCACCAGTTAAGAGACACAGAGTGGCTAAATGGACCAAAAAACTCAATCTAACCTTCTGCTGCCTACAAGAAACACACCTGAATAGTCATAAGGAACACATACTCAAAATCAAAGACTGGAGGAAAATCATCCAAACAAACAAACCTATAAAAAAAAAACTGGAGTGGCCATACTAATATAAGATGACACAAATTTTATACTCAGATAAATTGTAAGGGACGAAGATGGACATTTTGTTTTTGTTTTTGTTTTTTTTTTGGTTTTTGGGCCACACCCGTTTGACGCTCAGGGGTTACTCCTGGCTATGAGCTCAGAAATCGCCCCTGGCTTGGGGAGACCATATGGGACGCCGGGGGATCGAACCGCGGTCCGTCCTGCACTAGCGCTTGTAAGGCAGACACCTTACCTCTAGCGCCACCTTCCCGGCCCGAAGATGGACATTTTGTACTAATCAAGGGATATGTACAGCAGGAAGAAATCACTCTCCTAAACACATATGCACCCAATGAAGGGTCAGCAAAATATTTAATACAATTGTTGACAAATCTGAAAAAGGATATCAATAACAACACAATAATTGTGGGAGGTCTCAACACGGCTTTGTCAACACTTGATAGGCCAACCATACTGAAACCCAACAAAAATAAACTAGACATGAAAAGAGAAATGGAATAAAGAGGACTAGTAGACATATATAGACACTCCAGAAACCTGAATATACATTCTTCTCCAATGTACATGGGTCATTCTCCAGGATAGACTACATGCTGGCACATAAAACATACCTCCATAAAATCAAGAGGTTAGAAATTTTGCAGGCTACCTTCGCTGACCACAAGGCTCTGAAATTAGATGTGAACTACAAAGGGACACACAAAAAAACTTTAACACCTGGAAATTAAACAGCCTACTACTGAACAATCAGTGGGTCCGAGACGAAATCAAAGAGGAAATCAAAAATTTTCTGAAAAAAAAAATGACAATAAAAACACAAACTTTCAGAACCTATGGGACACAGCAAAAGCGGTACTGAGAGGAAAATTTATAGCTTTACAAGCACACATCAGGAAGGAAGAAGGGGAATATCCCAATAGCTTAATGATGTCGCTCATAGAATTAGAAAATGTTCAACAAAAGGACCCAAAAATGGGGAAACAGAAGGAAATAACAAAGCTGAGAGCAGAAATCAATGAAGTGGAAACCCAAAAAACAATCAGAAAGATCAATGAAAGCAGAAGTTGTTTCTTTAAAAAATAAACAAGATTGATAGACCATTGGCAAAACTAACAAAGAGAGAGAGAGAGAGAGAGAGATGATAACCTGTATCAGAAATGAAAATTGAAGATCACTACCAATATTGCAGAGATTCAAAGGGTAATCAGAAACTACTTTGAGAAACTCTATGCCACTAAACATGAGAACCTGGAAGATAAATTCTGGAAGATAAATTTATCCTGGATAAGTTCTTGGCCTCTTATAATCTTCCACAGATGAATAAAGAAGATGTAGCATATCTAAACACCCCCATCACTATTGAGAATTAAAATGGTAATCAAATAGCTGCCCAAAAACAAAAGCCCAGGCCCAAATAGATTCACTAATAAATTCTTTCAAACTTTTCAAGAGAAACTACTACCAATCCTGGCAAGACTCTTTCATGAAATGGAAAAAATGGGAACACTTCCAAATAGTTTTTATGAAGCCAACCTCACCTTGATACCTAAACCAGATAGAGATGCTACTAAAAAAGAAAATTACAGACCAATATTCCTGATGAACACAGACACAAAGATCCTCAACAGAATCCTGGCAAATAGGATTCAATGCCTCATTAAGAAGATCATCCACTATGATCAAGTAGGTTTAATCCTAGGAATGCAAGGATGGTTTAACATACATAAACCTATCAACATAAAACACAACATCAACAAGAAAAATAAAAATCACATGATCATATCAATAGATGCAGAGAAAACTTTTGATAAGGTCCAACACCCATTCTTGATTAAAAATTCTCAGCAAGATGGGAATAAAAGGAACCTTTCTCAATATAATTAAGGCCATCTACCACAAGCCAATGGCAAATATTATCCTCAATGGAGAAAAACTAAAAGTTTCCCCTCTAAGTTCTGGTACAAGACAAGACTGTCCTCTCTCACCACTCCTATTTAACATAGCACTGGAAGTACTTTCTATAGCGATTAGACAAGAAAAAGATATCAAGGGAATTCAGATTGGAAAGGAAGAAAGAAGTCAAGCTCTCACTGTTTGCAGATGACATGATACTCTACTTAGAAAACCCTAAAGACTCTACCTAAAAGCTATATATAGCTATATATAGCAATGTGGCAGGCTACAAAATTACCACACAAAACTCAATGGCCTTTTTATACACCAATAATGATAGAGAAGAAATGGACATTAAGAAAACAACCCCATTCACATTAGTGCCACACAAACTCAAATATCTTGGAGTTAACTTGACCAAAGATGTGAAGGACCTATCCAAAGAAAACTATAAAACCCTGCTCCAAGAAATAAGAGAGTGCATGCAGAAATGGAAACACATTTCCTGCTCATGGATTGGCAGGATTAACATAATTAAAATAGCAATACTCCCCAAAGCATTATACAGATTTAATGCCATCCCTCTAAAGATATCCATGACATTCTTCAAAGAAGTGGATCAAACACTTCTGAGATTCATTTGGAACAATAAACACCCTCGAATAGCTAAAGCAATCTTTGGGGAAAAGAATATGGGAGGCATTACTTTCCCTAATTTTAAACTGTACTACAAAGCAATGATTATAAAAACAGCATGGTATTGGAATAAAGACAGACTATCAGTCAGTGGAACAATCTTGAGTACTCAGAGAATGCTCCCCAGACATATAACCATCTAGTTTTTTATAAAGGAGCAAGAAATTCTAAATGGAGCAAGGAAAGCCTCTTCAACAAGTGGTGTTGGCACAACTGGTTAGCTACTTGCAAAAAAACAAAACAAAAAAGGCATCTTTAAGAAGGAAACAGCACTCTCCAAACAAGTAGAAGCAGAGATAAACAGATGGGAATATATTAAGCTGAGAAGCTTCTGTACCTCAAAGGAAATATTTCCCAGGATACAAGAGCCATCCATTGATTGAGTGGGAGAAACTATTCACTGAATACCCAACAGATAAGGGGCTGATATCCAAAATATACAAGACACTGAAGGAACTTTACAAGAAAAAAACATCTAATTCCATCAAAAAATGGAATGGGGAGAAGAAATGAACAGACATGTTGCCAAAGAAGAAATACAAGTGACCAAAAGGCACATAAGGGCCTAGCTCCAAAAGTATCCCCAATGCAAGAACTCTTCCAAGACCTCCCTGCCACAAATTTTAATAATCTGAAAAAATTGTAATCAAATTCTTGTCGTTGATTTCTCCTTTCAGTTCATGATTGTCCCCAACTTAACGTTTTTTTTGCCTGTTTCACTAGTTTATCTCCCCCATTGTTTTACATTTGTTTCTTTAGTCCTAGTACCACTGTGTTTTGGTTGTTTTAATGCCTAAATTGACTGTTAGATCAAAAATTGCCTTATTACCTCTTAAATATAATCTTGTGTCTCTCCCCGCTGCAGTACAAAAATCAAACACTGCCATCACCCTAGCCTTATTAAAAGGCCTAGGTGTTATTGGTGTAAGCACAAATATTTATTCATTGGTTCATATTCTAGAATCTGCTAATGCCTTATAACTGTTGCTAAAAATGTTTACAAACTTAAAGAAGTTTACACTACTGTTGATTTCCTAGCAAAGAGTGCAGAATAACCGCCGTGGTTCAAAATTTAACATTTTTTTTGAGGGAGGGGGGAATTTGTGTCATCCTTAGAGTAAAATGTTGCTTTTTAAAATAAATTCGGCTTAGCTAGAGATAGCATTCAACACATAGAGGATAATTTAGTAAATAGACAAAAAGATATAGAGCAGAGTGAGAGCTGGTACAAAAATTGGTTTTCTACCACTCCATGGATAACAACAGTGCTCCCAGCCTTTTTGGGGCCCTTCATTGGCTTTATGTTGCTAGTTTCCTTTGGTCCTTGGGCTTTTCGCAAACTCACCACCTTCGTAAAGAATCAAGTGGATGAAGCAACCAGAAAGGACTCAAAGGTTCTATACCAACAACTATGCACCTCAGAAGACCAGCTGACACCTGACATCTCCCCTCCTGCCAACTCTTCGCCACTTAAGTTTGAAGTTATCGAGGAGCTGGCGCATAGACCTCAATCTGTGCCTTGCCAAGCTTTGGAAACGACTGAATCAAGGGTAGCAGATGCGGTGATTGGAAGCCCCACACCTCTTCACCCAGTGTGGCCAGTCCACCGAGGCACGCCTGTCCCTTCTATATTGTATACTAAACAGGGGGAGATGTGGGAGATCGAGCACCCCACATATCAAAGGAACTCTGAATGAATTTTCCACCGCCTGTCTGATTCAAGCCACAAAAGTTTGCATAGCCCCGAACCAACAGAAAACTCTGCAAATAAATTTAGCTCAGCACAAAGAATCTGGCTTAACCAGATGCCTTAACCTTTCCATGGAACCTGTTTTTTAACTGCTCTCAAGCATGTAGTTATAGATATGTTTTTGTAAAGTTTAAATTATGATCCTTATTGCTTGCACAAAAGATAGATCTAAATGGAAAATAGGCTAAACAAATAATTGTATTTGTGTAAATATCAATTAGCTATTTGTTTAAGAATTTGCTTCCCCTCCCCCCATCCTGCCAGGTTCCTCTTTATCCTTCCCGCCATCAAAATGTGTTTATGCTCCCATTGGTTAAAATTGTTGTACTTGTACAAATCTGATTGGTTTATGTTTCAATCCTATGTTACTAAAATAGGCCCTGGATTGAGCTATTATGAAAGGGGCCCTTGGGCTACTGTGAAGGTAAGAAGTGCTCAGGCCATGGGGGTATTGTTGGAAAGATCTTTCTGATTTTTCTATTTCCACTTTATTGATTTCTGTTCTAAGATTTGTTATTTCCTTCTGTCTACCCATTTTTGGTTCCTTTTGTTGATTATTTTCTAATTTTATAAGTTGTGTCATTAAACTTTTTATATAAGCCCCTTTTTCCTTTCTTATGCGTGCTTGCAAAGCAATAAATTTTCCTCTTAATACTGTTTTTGCTGTGTCCCATAAATTCTGATAATGTGAAAAAAAAAGAGAAAAAAGGCACATAAAAATGCTCCACATCACTAATCATCAGAGAGATGAAAATCAAAAGAACTATGAGGTACCATCTCATGCCACAGAGAATGGAAAAAACACAAAGAATGAGAACAAGCAGTGCTGGCAGGGATGAGGAGAGAAAGGAACTCTTATTCACTGCTGATGGGAATGCCATCTAGTTCAACCTTTATGGAAAGTGATATGGAGATTCCTCCAAAAACTGGAAATTGAATTCCCATACGATCCAGCTATACCACTCCTAGGGATATACCCTAGGAACACAAAAATAGAACACAAAAATCCCTTCCTCACACCTGTATTTATTGCAGCACTATTTACAATAGCCAGACCCTGGAAACAACCAAGATGCCCTTCAACAGATGAATGGCTAAAGAAACTGTGGTACATGTACACAATGGAATATTATGCAGTCATCAGGAGAGATGAAGTCATGAAATTTTCCTATACATGAATGTACATGGAATCTATTATGCTGAGTGAAATAAGTCAGAGGGAGAGAGATAGACACAGAAAGTCTCCCTCATCTATGGGTTTAAAAAAAAAATAAAAGACATTTTTGCAATAATTCCCAGAGACAAAAGAGGAGGGGTGGAAGGTCCAGCTCACAACATGATTTATGAGTACAGTTAGGGAAATAACTATATTGAGAACTATCATAACAATGTGAATGAATGAGGGAAGTAGAAAGCCTGTCTTGAGTACAGGTGGGGATGGGGTGAGGAGGAGGGAGATTTGGGACATTGGTGATGGGAATGTTGCACTGTTGTAGAGGGGTGTTCTTTACATGACTGAAACCCAACTACAATCGTATTTGTAATCCAGGGTGTTTAAATAAAGATATTAATTAAAAAAAAAAAAGAAACAGAGAAACTACTGGCCCAAGGATCTCCAGCCTCCTGAGGTTTGTCTATGGCTTGTCTACACCTGAAGAAGAGAGTTCCCAGGAATGCATATCCAGACCATCCTGACATGGTTGACTGAATTCAGGATATGAATATGGCCTGATTCTGGACAATCCCTGACCTCAGAAAAAGTTTCAAAGGAAGGGAAGATGATGGGCTTTAGTGCACACAGTGGTACAGCATCTGCCTTGCACATGGCCCACTTAGATTTGATCCCCAGCATCCCATATGATCCTTCAAGCACTATCCATATACTTAATACTTAAATGCAGAGCCAGGAATAATTCCTGAGCATTACTGATGTCCCCCACCACACACACACACAAACACACAGAGAATGAAGTCAAGAGTAACTTAATAAAGAAAGGACGTTAGGGTGAAGATATGAGCACTATAGAACAGACGAGAAGTGGAGACTGGTAAGGTGCAAGAGAACAAACAAGCAGGGAAAAGAGCTTTGGGCAGCATGAAGACAACAAGGGCTGAGTTTCCGCTTTAAAGCCTGCAGAAAGATACTTTGCCATGAGCATGGACTGGCATAAACAGGGAAGCGGATCAATCTCAATGACAATAAGTTTATAGAAAAGTTTACAAAGGTCACAGTTCAGAAAACAGATTCAGTAGTAAATAGTTACAGTCTCGATTACAAAGCAGCTTCAGGCCTAGTAGACTGATCGCTCAGTGGCTGAGGGTATCTGCCTTGTAAGTATTAGGTGGAAAGTTCAATCCCTAGTGGTACCACATACACCTAACTTGATGCTGACAGCACTGCAGTGTGTGTTTGTGTATGTGTGTGTGAGAGAGACAGAGACAGAGAGAGAGAGGGACAGAGAGAGAGAAAGAGAGAGAGAGAAAGGAAGAGGGAGAGAGAGATTGACAGACAGACCCTGGGAGATTCACTAAAGATAAAAATCTGTATGAGCACATTAGCTGAGATGTATGAGCATCACAGAGAACGCTGAAGCCTCCTTGGCCTTGCAGTAGGGGTGCCCTCCTTTCTGGGGACAGAGAAGGATAATTAAAACCAGACACTTAAGTGGTGACAGAACTCTGGGTAAGGCCATTAGATGTTTGGACTCTTTCACCCAAACCCAGAGCCTTCTGCCCCAGGAAGGACCCTGACAATCACACAGCAGTAGAATATCAAATAAGTCAGCAGTTCTGAAAAGGGCCCTGTTGGGTACTGCGAACCCTGAAGGAATAATCTTTTCAAGGAAGTGTACTCAAAGCCCACCCAGCATCACAGATTATCAGACTCTCTGACCCAAGTGAAGCGTGGTATTGTATGGGCTTCTCTCAAGCCCTCACCCTTTACTCCACCATATGCAAGAGAGCTTCCCAGTGGCCAGAATGCATCTGACCTACCTTTTCTGCCTCTTCCAAATCACTCTCTGATCTTCTCAACTGGTAAGCTGTACCTGAGTTCACAGCTTCTGGGAGCTCTGCAATGCCTTCAGGTACCAACTTCTTTCCTCAGCCCTCAACTTTCTCCCCACTCTGAAGCCCAAGCAGTGTTCTAGACTATGAAGTGTTTTCATCCTCAAAGATTCCCATACTATGCTGTACCTTCCATTTCCAGAATCCACCACACACCTCTAATTCCAAACCCTCCTTGCAGTATTTCAGAGACAGACAGGACCTTCTGAGGAAATCCTTGTCCTTTTACAAGGCCCCTCAGGTTGGAGTATTCTTCTGTTAGCAACCCAGCAAATTCTCTTGACCTCTCGTAGGGTTGGGTTCATTGTGTATTGTGCACTCATTGGTGCTCAAATCCATTCTGATGAGTGGCAAATATATATAATTTTTTTGACCATTGATTCCACACTGTTACTAGGGACTTCCATAGATATCATATAATTTACTCCTCTGGGTTTAGTGGAGGACTTCTGAAGTGGTGCTCAGAAGAATATAAGGTACCATTGGTAACTCTAGGTCAACTAGGTGAGTGGCTTAGTGTTAGGGCCCAATGGTGTGTTATTTAGACCCTGTGCTCCCAGTCCAAATGTAGGGCTACAGCTCTACGAACTTTAAGGGGGACTGGAACCTGCGTTAGGTACCTGTATGTACCCTAACCCCTGTACAATTTCCTCAGTCCTATTCTTTATTTAGTCCCACCTGGCAGTGCTCAGAGCTTTTCCTGGCTCTGTGCTTAAGGCTCATCTCTAATCGTGCTCAGGATCCCGAAGATCAAACTGGGGTGAACCACGTCTAGCGTTTAAACCTCTGTACTATCTCTCCAGTCCCTTTCCACTGTTTTCAACTTGATAGAATGCTCACATACCTCAGGAGTTTATAAATATTTGTTATACAGCCCTACAGAATGAAAGGAAACTGACTTCTGAGCTTTAGATGAAAGATCAAAAACTGGAATAGAGAAAAATAATAGAATATAGAAATAGAAATATAATGGACAATAGAAAACTGTAATAGAAAAATGTCCTCCCTGGGCAAAAGCGATAGTATAGAAGGTAGGACTCCTGTCTTTGCATGTGAAAGATCTGGGTTCAATCTTAGCATTCCATATTGCCCTGAGTACCACCAGTAGTAATTCCTGAGTGCATAGCCAGCAGTAATCACTGAGTATTTTTGGTTGAGAAAAGAAAGGGGAAAGGGGAATGGAAGAGGAAGGAGAAATAGATGGGGAAGGGGAAATGGAAGGGGGAAAAAGTGGAGTCAAAGGGAAGAGAAGGAAAGGGAAGGGAGAGTAAGGAAAAGAAAGGAAACATGTAACCTTTTTAAAATCCCTGTTTGTTTGCCTAATTTATAGGTCTAAGGCTCCATTTTTTAACTGGTTCTAACTCTAGACCAGGCTTTTTTGTTTGCTTTATTAATTTTGATTTAAGCACTGTATTTTACAAAACTCGTAGTTTATAATGGTAGGGCCCATATATAAAACATTACAGCACCATAGTGTGCACTTCCCTCCACCATTATCCCAGTACCTCCAACACACAAGAGGACTAGCACATTTGTTTGGTTCATTCTGGGGTCACACCTGGCCGTGTTCAAGATTACTCCTGATAGAGCGTGGGGTACCATATATGATGCTGAGGATTGAACTCAGGTTGAACACATGCAAGACAAATGTCTAACCCATTGTACTATCACTCTGGCCCAGACCATGACTTTTTAAGCTTCCACTAACAAGAGTATTTTGTCCAAGAAACAAGCAACAAAAGCAACTACCACCAGAAATACTTGGATGTATAATGTGGTTGATTTTTTTTGTTTGTTTTTGGGGGACCACACCGGGTGATACTCAGGGGTTACTCCTAATTCTATGCTCAGAAATCTCCCTGGCAGACTCAGGGGACCATATGGAATATCAGGAATTGAACCCAGGTTAGTCCCAGGTCGGCTGCATGCAAGAAAAATGCCCTAGCTCTGTGATACCTCTTTGGCCTATGATTTTGAACACACTTTCAGTTATTGCAAACTGAAAAACCTTTTACCATTGCCAATTTTTTCAAGACCACCACACAACCCCCTCACCTGTCTGTGGCCTCACAACCCACAGTTTAAGCAGCTCCTCCATTCTAGATCTGTCATGAGTTTTCTGAAACTTAGGGCAAAGAGAGTGTCTTACTCTGCCACAGGTAACTTGATGCAGCTGGGAAGTTTGGGGCGCTCTCATCTTATTCCTGACTTTATGCTGAGGGATCACCCCTGGCAGGTTCAGGGGATTGTATAGATAACAAGACCAAGCCTGGATCAGCTGCATAAAGGCAAATACCCTACCTGCTGTATTATTGCTCTGGCCCACAAAACAAAAATTTTAAAGCAAATGAATCATAATAAGGAACTGGTCCATTCTTCAGGCCAAGTGTGTTCACTAAATTCTGGAAGATAGGGCGAGAGAGGTAGAACAGGGGCTAACACACTAATTGGCAGATCCCAGGCAAAACATAAGGTCCCTAGCACCACCAGGAGTGATCCCTGAGCATAGAGTCAGGAATTATCTCTGAGCATAGAGTTGGGAGAGACTCCTAAGCACTAATAGGTGTAGCTCAAATCCCTTCCCTCCCCACCCCTAAATTTGGAAGATAGCTAGACAGCACAAGAAATCCTTTTCCTTGTTCTATTAATGTTTTCTCTTTGTGTGTACTTGGAGAAAGGTAGCCAGATAAATTCACTGAAGTATACTTTCAATAAAAGTTTTATTTATTCAAACAAACACAAAAATTGTGAAAAACAGGGGCCAGAGATAGTACAGCAAGCAGGGCCCTTGCCTTGTGTGTGGCCAACTGAGATTCAACCCCTGGTGTTCCATATTTTCCTTGAGAACTACCAGGAGTGAACCTTAATGTCAGAGCCAGGAGTAAGTTCTGATTCCAGCCAGGCATGGCCCCCTTCCACAAATTAGAAAATAACAACGGTTACTTTCTATTTGCATTGCTGGTATCATTCATCAGAAGCTAAGAAAAGTCTATTTTAAACACATTCATATGACAAAGGACAATGTCTTTCTGTATCCACAGGCCTATAGAATTCAATATTCCCCATTAACAAGGAAGTTTCCTTCATTTATATTCACAATAAAGAATCCTCCAGGCAGATCTCTTGACTCAAATGATTGAACAAAACAATCGCGTGGTAGCCATGTCTAAAGAACAGATAATTGAGGACATCTTATCACTCACTGCTTCATAACCAGGGGAGATGAATCCAACAGCATGTCTTAAAATCATCAGTTCAACTAAACTGGCATTGTCCCTCAAATAGGGTTAGGTGAAAGATGCAGCTGACAGGCCACAGTATGTGCATCCACACTTGCAATATACATCTGAGAAGTCCAGCTATGTCTAGGGAGAACCCAGCACAGATTTCTGCCTCTGCAGAACACCCAGAATCCATTTCTGCTGCTAGTTAAGGCTCACTTGATACAGTTCTACTTCTACAACTAACAAGGCCTCCCTCCCAGAAAGGCCACAAAAAGGCTTGCATTGTAAAAAGACTACCAAATCTGCTATGAATGATATTTACTCAAGCTGAAGAGATAGTATAGTAAGTAGGGTGCTTCTTTTGCACATGTTCAACTTGGGTTCCATCCCTGGCACCACATATGCTCCCTTGAATCCGACTAGGAGTGGTTCCTTAGAGCAGAGCCAGGAGTAAAATCTAAGCACCACTGGGTGTGGGCCTAGAATCAAAACAAACAAAAAGACCTTCCATAAAGGTTTGGAGGAGAATACTACCCTGTCCAAAAATTAGAGGGATCCAAAAATTGAGGGATGAAGGTGGTATATTTTGGGGAGAAAGTAAGGGCACATGATGGGGAATTATGGATTAAAGATGTGCAGTAATAAATGGGAAAGGAAAAAGAAAAACAAGTGACTAATGTACTCCACAGGGTAAAAAATATTTTCAATGCAAACAGAGGAGCAAAGGGATCTCTAAGAGAAGGTTTTACTAGCTAAAGATTGTTCATTAGCTGTCTATAGGACCAACTAAGCCAGTCATCAAGGAAGGCTGTCATTTTGAGATCAATGTTGCTCTAACCACATGATTTAAAGAGGAAAAAAAAAGCCAAATTGGCTAATAAAATTTGGAGCAAAAAAATTCAATAGATTTATTTTTAAGATTCAACCTTTTTATATATTTTAGTCCCCATTTCAGAGCATTTTTTTCATTCTGATGAATGCTTTTCCTCAAATAGATACTTTTGTATTTTCTGATTTCTTCTAAAAGAATATTTACCTCCAAATCTGTATTCTTAATATATTAATAAAATTAATTTATTTTTTTCTGGGTAAAAATTGTTACAGGTTTCACCTCTGCCTCTATAATATATTTCCCCCAAATTCTATTTTTCTTATTCAAGGTATCAAAAACGATGACTACTTTTTAAAGAATTGTATCATTATGGAATAATTAAGGTTTTTTTAAGTTAAACATCTTTATGACTCAGAAAGCCCTTAATCCAATTATCAGGGTGAAAGATAAATTGACCTTTTCCTCTTTTAATCCTATTTCTAGTTTGGAAAAAAAAAAAGAAATCTATCCGATAATACTGATTTTTCTATTTACCAAAATATGATAGCAAATTTAACTGCACTGAAATTTGAAATAAGCTTCACGTGTCAATTTCATTTTTTTCTTATATATAAAACCTGAGTCTGTATATATGTGCCTTTGTGGAAAGATTGGTCCAGGGAAGAATTTCATTTGACATTTATACTATGTGTTTAAACCTATCTCAAAAAACACTACATTCAATTCTTTATGGTCAGTCTTTTTTTTTTTCTTTCCTTTTTTTCCCTTCCTTTTTTCCCTCTCTTTAATTATCCTGTTATTGTTTCTTAATCCTTATCATTTTATTGTTTACTAGGAAACATTTTAATAACAAAATCATCAGTAACTAATGATGGTTATAGCAACACTGAGGATTATAATTACCTACTGTTTTCCTTTGAAGGATCTCAAAGTAGCTTACAAAGAGAAAATAGCATCAGCCTTTTTTTTCTATTTTTTGATAAGATTTGGAAATTTGACAATTGTAAATTTTTTTACTTACTATTAATGCTAAAGCAGTCTAAATAAAGTCTCTTCCATGTCATGGTTGGAATTTCCCATATACAAGATTGAAAATTAAAATTTATTAATTTGAAAATGCTTTGATTTTTAAAAATCATATAGGCAATGATATCTGCAGAGCTCCAAACCCAGTGTTTTAAAGAAGGTAAAATGGGTGCTGGAGTGATAGTACAAATGGGTAGGGCATTTGCCTGGCATGCAATCAACTAGGATTCCACCTCAGCCCCATATGGTTACCTAAGCTTTGCCAGGAGTAATTCCTGAGTGCAGAGCCAGGAGTATACCCTGAGTATTATCTCCAGGTATGGCCCAGAAACCAAAAAAATTAAAAATTAAAAAGCATAAGGGAGGTAAAAATGGTAAAAATGTCTAATTCAGATTTGAGGGCACATACTTTTTGAGTAAAAGTCTTTTTAAAGGAGATGAAAAAGAGTTCTAAGTTGTAATTCTGATTTGAGAGATCATACCTTTTGAACAAAAGATTCTGCTATCTCAAAAATTATATCAGAATTAGCTTATTTATGTGGTAAACTCCATTTACATTTTGAATGAAAACAAGAGGAAGCCATGTTTTCTGGTCCACCATTCAGCCTCAACCAAGAAGAGATTTTATTTCATGTTAGGGTAGCATCGAATACAAATGTTAATGCAAAATCTTGTCAGGAAGAAAAGGTGAGATAAATCTCTATTGGTGAGAGTGTGCACCTGACCATAAGTTAAGGAGAAAAGTACCTTATTGAAATCAGCATGTAGATGGATGACAAGCATACAGTTTATACAGTTTCAGGATTCTGATGGCATCATGAGTTAAGCTATCGGAATAGGCTCCTCCACGTCCCTTTCCCTGCCATCTCTTAGTCACTTCCTATGGTGACATATTTCTCCCTCAAAACCACTTATAGGATCTTTTAAGATCACAGCCTTTCACTGCGTAAGTGTAAATTATCCTGCAAGAGTTCATGATGTAAAAAAAAAAAAAATAAGCTGACCCCCTCCAAAGAAAAGCAAACACAATCAACTTTCCTCCCTGATGGTTACAAAACCTCTATAGGAAAAGGATAGTGCCATAAGTCACATTTTCCCTTTTATGTGTGAACATTAACATTAGTCAAGAGGAAAATGAAAAAGACCTGTATATTTTTAAGATTCCCACAGAATGTACCTAATTGCCTAAGAAAATGGCAGTGTGAAGTTGCTGAGCAATTGCCTCAATAATTTCTCAATTTAATCATTTCACCTCTGATTGTCTCTTTTTCTATGGCAGACACCATATATTTAAAATGCAACAAGTTGGTGATAATCCTGATGCAAAATAAAAGATATAAGCTTTTGGGGAGAATTAATTTGGAGTAATTCTGTGATCTGGGGATTTATGCTTTAAAAAAAATCTGTTTGGATTGTAATTTGGAAATATCTATAAACTGGGTCTAATTCTATCAGAAGATTCCTTAAGCAATTGTTAGAATATACTATTTTGACTTATAAGTCCTTATGATCTTAAAAAATATTTTGATAAAAATAAAAGCAGTAAATAAGTCAATAACTATTTAGTATCCTGCATAATCCTTTTATAACTGTTATAAATAAAACATCTTATTTTGATGTGTTTATTAAGATCTATAAATTTTATAATTTATGAGCATATACAGAGAATAAAATAGAAAAGAAATGAACTGACTGTTAAAATATAAACTCCAAAAATTTATTTAATTAAAAACTGCTCTTAATTTTAAATTACATGTGGAAGAGTATTTTTACTAAAATTGTATTTATAACTTAGGAAATGATAATTCAAAAGAAATCTTATTTTTAAAGAAAGGAATGAGTTTAGAAATAGTAGAAGAAAGAGGTCTACCTCCCTCAATAAGCATATTAATGAATTATCATATATCTGTCTGGTAAAATTATATTTTATTTGTATCACATGAAAAGTTAATGTTTTATATTTATAAATAAAATATCTTCTTAGATATTTGAGCTATGGTTAAATTATGACTTTCTTAGGACAAATTGTCATCAATGTTGTACAAGTTGACTATACAGAAAACAAAGAAAAAGTATTTTATGTTAAATCTCAGATTAGTGGAGAGGTAGCTCATAGATAAATTATTTTTAATCATAAAACTAAAAATGTATAATTTATTTTTAAGTGTTCTCCTTTTAGAAATACTTCCCTTTACAAATTTTTAAATCAAAAAATAAACTCAAAAGCTAGTATCTAATCCTCAAATTAATAAATTTCTATTTTAAAATAGCATGTTTATCTAAAGCAATAGCAATTGTTTCAAATCGCTTTCTATTGAAATATTTCTTATATTAAATGACCCTAAATAGGTGTTTTTTTTCTGGACCAATTTCCTAAAAGAAAACTACAAGAGGAAAATAGGAATTAGAGTTTAGGAATTAGAGTTTGATAAACTATATAAAAATTAGGAATATATATAAAATTATATATAACAGAAACTATATAAAAATTAAGAATTAAAGTTTGATAAACCTATAAATAATATGTAAGAACAGAAAACTAGTATTAAAGCTTAAATGTCTCTTATCACTTCAGTCTTAATTCTCTACCATACTTATAAGTGAATTTAAATTTAGGAAAATTCATCAAATTTTTTTCTTTTTAAAATGTTATGATAGACAGCTTCTGTTCTCCATTGCCCATATCTATTTTAAATTTAAAAAGGAAAGTGAAGAATAAGAAAATTCATTGAGAGAAATCTATATCCCTCTTTTGTTTAAATATGTTCATTAAATGTAGTGGTAAAAATCAGAGGAAGTGATGTTCTAACAGATAATGGTTGGAAGGCCATCTCTAATTTGCTCTTTAAAAAAAATAATTTTTTAAGGCTTCTAGTTTACTGAGTGCCTCTTTATCAACTGAGAATTATAGAATTTTCTAGATAATTTCATTTTAGCTCCTTGAACCCCCAATAAAAGCAGGAAGTGTTTACTTTTTTTTTTCTTATCCCAGACCCAATTTTCTTGCCAGAAATACCAAAGATAAAAGAAACTCCCTTAATTAGGAAAGAAAGAAGGAAAAAAATATTCATGCCACCTTGAAATAGTGAAACTGTTTCTTTACTTGGTATCCTTTTTCTTCTTTTTAAACTAACCCAAGATCTGGGTCTTAAAGAGGATCTTACCTTCGAGATCACATGTCCCTCAGAGCACTAATCTATGTAATAGGCCTCTGGAGATATAATTAAAGGGTCAATGCAGTGTAAGTCATAATAGTTTAAATAACCAGCTCTGGGGCCAGAGAGATAGTTCAATGGGCTGAGTGCATACTCAGGAGTCATCCCCAAGTAGGCCCTAAATAATCACTGTGTTACCCCCAACTCCAATAAATAAATGAATGAAATGGTCAGCTCTCTTTGGAGGCAAAAAACAAAAACAAAACAAAACAAAATAAACCTAAGTAAACACTCTTCGTGCTGTCACTATAAGTTTAGCTGCAGAACTAGGCTTCTGCACTTAGTTCACAGCATCTGGAAAATCTTGACCTGGACCCTCAGCTTCCAACTCCCAACTCCTGGTGACTTTCTCCTTCTGCTTCCTCACTTCTATTTCAACTCTTGCATGGGGTCTAGCACTGGATCCAGGCCTGGGGTGTCAGAGCCCTGTCTTCTCAGGACAATGAATGCCAGTGAAGGACATGCCATATGTCTGGTGCAGGGTCTGTGCACTGAGCCACTCATGAGAAGATGGAAAAATTCACAGACTGAATTTGCACAAGTGTGAGCAGCAGAGAAGAGCAGAATTGGGGAGTAAACCCAGGACTCCTGAGTTACTTTCCTTGCTTCTTCAAAACTTGGCTGCTTTTACTTTCCCCTTAAAAGGCTGCAGACAGACGTAGGCTTAAAATATAGGAAGGTCTGAAAGTCTCCAGTTTCTATGAAAACTCAGCAAAATACACAGAAGTATCCTTTCATTTTCCCCTCACATGGGGTCAACAGGTTCAGGTGACTCTGTCCCTTTTATTTTTTCTCGTGTTACCCAGAAAATGCAGAGAACATATGAGAGAGTATTTCTAAAATCACTTTGGCTGTTTGCAGCAATGATGTAAAAAATAAAAATAAAAAATAAAAAAAGCCTGCTTAGACGTTAAGTGGATCAAAGCAAAAATCGTTTTTTTTTTTTCCTGGGGTGGTGGCAGGCTGAAACAAAAATATTTACAAGAGTGAAAATGCAGTTGAATAAAGGAAAGGATAAAATATGTGTAAAAAGAATAGAGAAAGGAAAAAAAAACCTAATTTGTGCCAGTCAGTAGTGTTCTTTCCTATGACTTATCTATCTTCTCTCCTTCCATGGCATTACCTACCACAGTGCTGAGCCTGAGGACCAGTCTAAGCTGCAGTCATGAAGCAATGGCCACTCTCCTAGGTGTCTCACTCCCTCTCCCTATAAAAAAATAATTTTTGGGTTGGAGAAATAAATCAGTGGGTAGATACTTGTCTTGTATGCAACCAACCAGGGTTCAATATCCAAAATCCCAAATGGTCTCCAAAACTTGCCCTGAATGATCCCTGAGCAGAGAGCCAGGAATAAGTCCTAAATACTATTGGGTGTGGTCCCAAAACAAAACACACAAAAAAAATAAGGTTAAAAAAATGATGCCGGGGGGGCTAGAGCAATAGCACAGCAGGTAGGATGTTTGTCTTGCGCACAGCTGACCAAGGTTTAATCCCTGACATGTCATCAGGGTCCCGAGCCTGCCAGGAGTAATTTCTGAGCACAGATCCAGAAGTAAGTCCTGAGCACTGCCAGGTGTGGCACACACACAAAAAAATGAACAAACAAATAAAAAGTGATGTGCAAAAGACCAAAAGAAAGCAAAAAACAAAAAAGGTGAGAGAAAATTGTGAATAGATTCTTTAGATTTATAAAAAAAGAAAAAAACCCTAAAACAAGAAATTTAAGAGGCATGGAATGACAGAGAGCTCATTTTTGCAGAGGGGTGAATAAAGTAGAAAGCACAAATTTCCTATTGGTCTTTCTGATTTGTTCCCAGCTAGATATTCTTCGGCACTAGTGGGCTAGAGAGCAAATGGCCAGATGCTTCCAGAAAAGATAATCTTTCATCTGTCCCTCAGAAAAGAGCTCTGGTCCTATGATTGCTGGCTGCCATTTATGCTTTGTGTGCCACTGCTCTATGTTTTGGGCAGCAAAGAAGGAAAATGGCAACAAGTAGCATTTACTGAGCACAATCTGGGTATGAAGCACCTGGCATAACCTCATGATTAATCTTATGGACTCCTTGCCCATCCCTTAGAATTGCTATTTGCCCCATTCTACAGATGAGGACATTGAGCATGTGAGAAGGTCTTCTGTATAGGTAGATGAGTCTTTCCAGACTTTAGTCTTGGCTTCAGCAATGCTGAAGAGGAACTTCATATTCATGTCACTCCACAATCCAAGCTAAAATCTTGATCATTTCTGAGACTACTCTGGGCCTCTCACTGTCAGGCTCATCTCCCAAAGACTTCCTCTGGCATTGTTTACTCAGAGGAAGAGGGTGGAAGAAAAATAGAATGTTCTGGATGAGTTTGCAGGGGTCTCGGATAAGTACTAGTCAGTTAGCAAAGATTCATGGCCTTAGTCAGGAAAGCTCAGGTCTTCCTCATTGCATGGAGGAATAAGGATGATGGGTAAGAGAATGTCCCTGAAAGACTAGAGTGAAATCTTGGTACACAGTTTTCTTCCTCTTAACATGGAGTCCTTAAGGAGCTCCAATATCTTCCTCGGCCCCTTACTATAACCAAAAGCAGTGTGCCAAACAACAGGACAAAACGAACTAAGAAGCCAGTCTATCTACTAAAGAAGCCAACTGTTGCTATTGTTCCTTCTTCAGGAACCCCTCACCAGAAAACACCCCCAAATTTTTTATCCTTGCTACTAGACTTTACATAGAGCCTTTCCCCTATTTGTCTCCAGCTCCAATTTTACTTCCATTTGACGAATCACCAGACTTTGTCAACAACTTAGGCAAAATCAAATCTACAGTCTCTTCAAAAAGTTCTGCTGGACTAGACTCTGATCAGGAAACAGGCAACTGCATTGGGGCCTCAGCCTAAAGCTTTAACTCAGTTGTGGGGTTCTTGTTGAGCCCTTTCTCATATTAACGAGATTCTAAATAGCCATTTTCAAATAAAGGAGGTTCAATGGCAAGAGAAAAAGCAGGCTCCAGGAAAAATAATAAGGGACAGCTAAAAACCAAGTTTTGACATTTTTTTTCAAGATTTGACTTCTAACACCAACTCTGAATATTGTAAAATGAAAGCTTTCAAGATGAATTAAATGAAAAAGATTGTTTTCTTTAATTTGGGTCCATGGAGCCTAGAAAAGTCCCTAAAGTTGTATATAAAATTTTTATATTTCCTTGTTTCACTTTCTTGGGTTTCCTTGGGGGGTGGCGTAGAGTGAGATGAAATTTATAGCTTCATTGGGTTATTAAAAGAAGAATAGTTTAGGTATAACTCCAATGTCTAGAAATGGTATATCTTAAAATCTATTATAGGCTTAATAAGTATTTATAGATTGAACAGCCAACATTTATTGAATGGTTGAATAGATAAAAGCAACCTGAGCATTAAAGCACCTTATTTTATAGATAGAGAATTTGAGACCTAAAGAAAGATATCATTGCTTCTTCAAGTTCACAAATCTAAGAAGTTAAGAACAGATGGAATTAGGATATTAGGCTGGAGACAGTGCAGAGGTAAACATGCCAGCTTGTACCTGACTCACTCTACTGGGTGTGGGCCTAAAACAAAACAAAATAAAACAGGCAGAATCTTTTAACTCTTTGAGCTGCTAAACAGCATCCTTCTTTTTCTCTTGTATCTTTCATTCCACTTTCGTTTATTCCTCCAAATTAGTTTCTTTTTCAGAGGAATCCTTGTCTTTTTTTTATTTTTTTCCTATAACTAGGAATAGCTTCTAAGAGCAGGGCCCAAAAGAAAGGTATGGGAACAAACAATAGAGAGAGCAAATAAGCAAGTCCAATAGCATGATGTGTTTGGGGCAAGGTACACAGCACAATTCTTGTCCCCATGTACCAAACATGTAATCAATATGGAATCAACCAGGCCGCCATTGAGAGAGCTGTGCAGAGCTGAAATCATAAAGTTACAGTTAGGGTTAGACTAGCCAATCTACATAGATCCAAGGGAATCTCAAGTTGAAAGCTGACCAGATCCTGCAACTACCTTACAAGAACAGATCTTCAACCTTCTAAAAGATATCATAGGGACAAGGATCAAAGGAATCCCCTCATGGTCTGAAAGCTTTTGCTGAGGACCTACTTTGCTTGTAAAGTGATGAGATAGTCCTGAAAGAATTCAAATGGGGCCTGACTCCCCTCCTATCAGCTCATACTCAAGCTCAGCAAGCAAGAAGGACCACACTCCAACAGCAAGCAAGAAGGACCACACTCTAACTGCTACCAGAGAAAAGAATGATGGAGAGCAGCTTGTGAAGCTGCTTCAGGCCGGGACAGTTTCTGAAGGAGACCAGGCTTGGGATTCTGTGACACAGCAACTTTCTTTTGCCAAAGACGTCCTCAGCCAACCGAGGCCAAGATGGAGGTTCTGAGGTCTAGGCTGTATCCGAGACAAGAGACGAGGGCCATGACTAATGTAGGGATGATGCCCCCCAGAATGCTAAGTGGAACAAACCTTCAGTCAACTCTTCTTCAGTCCCTTACATATAAAACTCAAGTCATTTGGGAATCGAGTACAATGTGCTGGGCCATGTTTACTGGTTATCAGTATTATTTGGCAGAAAGATAGAAATTAATTCAAATGAAAGAAATCACACCCAGAATTGAAACAAATGATGGGATTTGAAGTACAGCATGTGACCTTGATAAAAATCATTTAACTTTTATGAACCTCTGCTTCTTCGTGTTTAAAATAAAAGTACTGGACCCGAGTGATAGTGAATAGATCATTTGCCTTGCATGTGGCCAATATAGGTTAGATCCAGGGGTCACCTAGTGATCCCTGAGCATAGAGCCAGGAGTAAGCCCTGGATATGGTTCAAAAGGCCTCCCCTCAAAAAAGAAAGAAAGAGAAAAGAAAAAGAACTCATCTAGAGAGTCTCAATAATTCTTCCCAGATTTTGCATACTACATATTTAATCTAAATTTTAAGCATAGCCCATCAACAGATTTTTCCAAAAGTGATTAGAAGAGATTCCCTTCGAGTAAGACAATCCTTTCCTCATAGCATTTTCTTGGATTATTCGACCATTCAATTGTAATAGCAATTAAAGAGGAAAAAAATTTTAAAGAGGAAAAATTTTAACTTTGCTTATGATTCTGGGCCACACCATCAGTGCTCAAGGCTTACTCATGGCTCAGAACTCAGGAATTACTCCTGGAAGGGTTAGGGGGCCATATGGAATGCCAGGGATTAAACACAGCTAGGTTGTACGCAAGGCAAATAAATACATGACCCATTGTAATAGAACTTCAGTCCTGTTCAAGTTAACTGCTTAGAATGTGCATCACTCTACGCTCTAAGACAAATGTCACAAACCTCCTTATAGTCAAAAAGAGACTCTGGAAAATAGATTTTTTACCAACGATGTGATGGTCTTAGCCTCACTTTAAGTGGTCGGAATTGCAAAGATTCTGGTCCATTTTTTTTTATTGTTTTTGTTCCACTCTCAAAAATGTAAGCACTGTGCACAATGCAGGCCAAAGCCCTTTAATAAATAGTTCACATCGCTGTGTTGTACCTGAAAACCTCTGTTTTATGTTAAACCTCAAGCTTCCCTCTAAGATTTCAGGCCTCTTCCTACATTTTACTCACAAGACATCACATAGGTAGCTTGATTTCTCCATCGTTACAAATCAAGAAGTCCTGGGGATTCAGATTTTTTAGCCAAGCCCTGAACTAAATTCCCCAATAAGAATCACAATATGAGTCTGAAGCTCAGAGAAGTAGTGAAACCAAAACTCGGTAGCAAGAGTTTATTATTTTCTGGCTTATAGAAAAATAAATATATTTAGAGTTTAATTACCTCCCTTTCCCCCCCCCCCAAATCAATACCCTAAAACTTTTACTACCTGTCAGATAGAGAGATGAAATAGTATTTTAGTTTCTGAGAGAAATGAAGTTTGGGCAAATGATCTTTTAATTCTATACTTACTTAAACCCCTCAATAGCCTAGAAAATGGGGGATAGAAAAGAAACATTGTGTCCCATTGCAGAAGGCCTGGAGGCCCCAGATGGGGCCTTGGCGTTTTCCAAACACTGTAGCCTAAGTCCCACTAGGTAAACATACAGGAAGATGAATGGAACTGCAGTGTTCTAGGTAGGGAAGCTCTGACATCTGCCTCACACTGATGCCTTTCTTTACCAAAAACTAAGTTTGAAGTTGAGTTCCCCAGCTATAGATTTTTTGCTTCCCTGTGCTACCAAGAAGAGTCCAATACATATAGAAGCTCCTGGGTCTGATCAGGCAGTGGGGGAACATGGAATGAGACATCTTTGCACTCACCTGGAACTCCAGGGCTCATCTTCAGATTCCTTTCTTCAGTGACCACCCTCATGCTGGTCTCCAGGCCATGGGACAGGACATGACGGGTATCTGAGAAGGCAAAATTAGAGACCAGGTGAGTCTGCTGGCTCGGAGAATGGACAAACTAGAGGTCTGGAATGTGTCACTGGATATCAAAGAACAAAGAAGGTAAAAAGAAGGAAAAAGGGTGCAGGATGCATCTGGGCTAAGAATTATAAGACAGGAGGGGCTGATGCTCTGAGGGATATAGAACTTTCCAGAAATAACAACCCTCAAAACAACCATTCCCAGGCACTTAATTAAAAAAAAATCTGGGATAGAGAAATCTGAGATGGTAGCAAGTGGGCCCAAAATTTAGGGGGCAAGCCCTTCCTTGGCTGCCAAAGGAAAAGACTAGAAAGGCTGAAGGAAATCAATTACAGGCAGTTGTGAGGTCTTATAAGAGACCTTAAATGTGAAGAAAGAGAGAAGGAACCACTGGGCTTAGGGAGAGATGCAGAGAATGTGGACAGTGAAACAGAGGCAGAGAGAAGCAGAGCCTGAAGGGAGGGCACCCTCCTGGGCAGGGAGCAGGAAGGGGCTTTCGTGAAGGTTTTACCCCATCCTTAGCTCCAGTAAACCCCCAATATCACAGATGAACACTGGCCACAGCTAAGCTAAATTTTCAACCTCCACGTTTTCCCTGAAAGCACCCAGGACGTTCCCAATAGCCCCTCTAAAGTTTGTCATTATCATAAGTGCTTGGATGTTTCCCTCAGGCCCCAGGCTTACAGGGTGCCCTGGCTTTTCTCCCTTCCTAAGAGATGTGCAATCGTGGTTTGGGATTCACAGACGCCCCGTCCCACTGTCTTCTTCCTCAGCACAGGCAAAGTAGGGATCAAGGCTGGACGGCTCCTAGCCAGCTCCCATGGGTACAAACTGGCACCAAGAAAGGAAGGAAAGAGGCCCTCAAAACCACAAATTTTCCCTGTTTGTGAAGGGCAAGGGGAGGGGTCCTTTACAGCGATCAGGAGTCTGGGACGGGGACTATTCCAGTCCCCCACCCCCAGGGTGTCCACCGGTGATCGTCAGGAGGGAGCCTAGCAGCCGTCCTGCTGTCTGCTGCAGCCGCGCCAGCGACTCAGGCAACAGTTGTCTGCACCAGGAGAGACGAGCCTGGCGCTGAAGCGCATGTTGCCGATGGACAACCGGGGCGCCTGGGCCCTAGAGCTCCAGCCCTAAACCTGGGCAGGCTTGGGGGAAGCAAAGGGTCCAGGGGTGCAGCGACCTGAGCTGCCCATGCCCCGTGGCCCAATCCCTTCTTAGGAAAGTTTTCTTCTTCTGGGTCACCTCTGTCCCTAAGCCTGGGTAGGTGTCTCAGTTGGGAAGAGCAGGGGGCTTTTTTTGGCTGGGGTGAGTAGGGGGCTAGAAGCAGTCAGAGAGAAAAGAGGGGCAGAAGGGACCCGGGGTGCAGCTATTTTTAATCTACCGTGGCTCTCATGCCTTTCCCTCGTGAGCTGCTGGCTTCCAGACTGCCCCAGGTGAGAGGCTGGGAGGAAACACCCCAAAAGCTCTTGCTCTGGCTCCATCTCCCTTGCAGATCTTGGAGACCCTTTTACTCTTTCAGAAATTGCCCTCAGGGGTGGGGCAGTTTCTTTATCTAGGGAGCAAGGCTCTGATTTAGCCCTAGAACTTAGGAGAAGAGGTGATGGTGCCTTTTCTCGCTGGAGCTGGAGCGAATTGCCTCTGTCCAGCACTCTCCAGCTGGGAAAGCCCTTCTGTTACCAAGGCTGGTGACTGGGGGGGGGGGGCACAGTGAATGGAGGGGGGGTTTGAGGGTGTGCCTCTAGTTTGTAGGAAGAACAGTGTTTGGGGTGTCTGTAGTGGGGGAAATTAAGGCCCTCTGGCAAACAGAGAAGCTTCATAGCCCTGGGGTCTGGTCTGTCCTCTTCCTAAATTCCTGCTCACTGTCTGTCCCTATGGGCAGTTGTGGCTATCCGGGTGCCCTTCTGGGCCAGTCCCTAAGGGCATGGAGCAGTGTTTCTAGCTGGCGAAGGGCGCTGGGATGCATAGCACGAGAAGGCCTGCTTACTGCCACTTGTGAGCGAGGTGGTCACGACTACAAGGCGCGGAAAAAAAGGAGGGGGCCCCCTTAGATCCCCCACTTCTGCAGCTCTCTGCCCCGCACCCCAGGACGGGCAGCCCGGAGAGGGCCAGCCGAGTCTACAGCTGCTCTAGCAGCAGAGACTGTGCAACCGCAGCTCTCCAAAGCTGCTTCTCTGCGGGGGATCCCCAGGCTCTCGCCTATTTTAGCCTCTTCCAGGCTCTTTACTTGGGAAGAGGAGAGATGGGAACCCCCCCAAGCTGCAAAATAGCCCAAATTAGGCTAGAAATAGGAGCCCCTGTTGGGGGGGTAGCGGGTGGGGCCCTAGGTGTTTTCCCTCTCCCTCCCCCCCCAGCGACCTAATCTATGGCGGAGGCTCTCACCTTGGGGACCCCCCCAGCACCTGGATAGAAGGAGCTGGAGGCTTTGCACCCCGTGTTACAAGGGCTTCCCCACCCTATATTGCAGTTGTCTCATGGGGGGGGGGTGTAAAAAATGACCATGAAATATATTCCTACTCCAGGCACTGGTTTGACCCTAAGACCAGACCATCTTTTTGCAGCAGGAGAATGATTGTTGTTGTTTGTTGGTGGTGGTGGTGGTGATGTTTTTTCTGGGTGTGGGCGGGGGTTTGGGTGGGGGGAGACACAACTTCGGTAAACTTTTATTGTATTTTAGCTGCTTCTCACTTCTCCGAAAACACACACGCACATCGCCTTGCTCCGATTCCCCCCCCCACCTGGTTCTCCAAAGTCGATTTTTTAAAAAATGGGGGTGGGGAGGAAAATTGGGGTGGGGGAGACCCACGGGGAAGGGAAGGACAAGCGGGTGACCAAAGCCTCGGGGGGGGGGGGAATGAGCGCGGGAAGGATAGGAGGGAGAGGACTGATTCTCCGGGTGGAAAAATGGGCAGAAGACGAGCTAGCGAGCGAGCGAGCGAGCGAGCGGCTCCCGGGAAGGCGCGCGGGCTTCTGCGATCGCGGGTGGCTCGGCGTCTCCCCCGACGAGTGCGCCCTCCGCGAATGCTTTTTGGGGTAAGGGCTTCCGGCTATTGAGTTATGTACAGCAAGCCCAGACCGCAAAAAGATTCGCGAAGGTCAGAGTCTGCCGGCTTCTTCGCTCCGCCGTTGCTGCTGCCACCGCCGTCGCCGTCGCCGCCTTCCACCTCCGATGTCTCCGAACCCCAGAACCGAGCCGGCTGGGTCTCCCCCAGCGCGCTCCTACGGCGGCTCCAGCCTTCCCAGCCTCGCGCGCGCCGCCCGCCCCAGCCCCGGGCCCCCCGACCTCATCCCCTTCCATCACCCGTCTCTGTCCGCGATCCCCCCCAACTCAATCCGCACCGGAGCGCGGAGAGGGGCCAAAAAAGATCTTGACGCCCAGCCTCCACCCCTCTCCCGGACACCCAGCACCCCGCGCCTTCTCCCAGCCTAGCAGTCCTAAGACCCCCTTCTCCGTCTCCTCTCCGGGTTCTGCCAGCCCAGCCTGGCAAGGTCGCGCCGATCTCGGAACTGGCACGCTTGAGATTTCCCCCAGATCTCCCCCTCTGGTCCCTTCTAGTCCCCCAGCCGAGGTTCCAGCCGCGACTACTGGCGCTGCGTAAAGAGAAAAACTCCCCCAGAGCACTAAATAAATAGAGAAGAGGCCGCCAGCTCATTGGTGCGGACTAAAATCGTCACCCACCAATCAGGAGACAGCTCACCCTCTTTCTTTTTTTTTTCCTTCCAGAAGGGGGAGGGAGGGGGAAAATATTTCCATTTCTAATTATTCAACAAAACCCAGACTGGAACAAGTTAAAATATGGCTGTTGAGAAAAAATAAATAAATAAAAATATAAACTGATCCGGACCCCCCTCTCTTCGCCTCCTGCTTCCATTCCCAACCATGGGGTGGTGGAAGAGCTAGAGAGATTGGGCAAGATGGGTTCAAGAGAGCGACCCCTCTCTATAGGACCTGAGGACCCCAAAATCCAGACAGAAAATAACAGGCAAATGAGGGGGCATTAAATAACCCCCAAATCCCATGGTATTCAGACTAATAATAATAAAAAAAATGTCTCTAGGGCTCACCTCCCCACCTCATCCCCAAAACCTGAAATGGTCAGTAGGAAGGTAAAGCTCCTCCCCGCTGCACCCCCACACCCGTCTAGATATGGGGTGTCTAATGGTCCCATTCGCCTCAGGTGCCCTCTCCAAGCCTGCACCTCCCCGCCCCCCCCCCCAACTCCACACCCATTCTGCAGAATGCCTAGAGGAACGGAAGGGACCGAGCGACAATCGGCTTCCCGAGCTAGACGCGATTCCCCGAGTAGTGGGCAGGAGGCTGGAGAGGGGAGAAGAAGGGAGGCTAAGGTGGAAGGAGAGAGGGGATGATTTTCCTTCCTTCCCCCCTCCTTCCCTCTTCTTTCTTCCCCTTTTGACCCTAAGCACCCAAACTTTGAAGGTTTCCCTTCTTCCCAGTGCAATGCCACCTTTCCCAAGCAAGTCCTCTATTGACCCCTCCCCGTGCACTCCACCAATGTTTAAATCCTGGGAACTGGAACAATCGGACCCCCTGCGTAGGACGGTAGCGGCTCCCAGTGGGGAGGAGAAAGAACCCCAAAACTTAAACCGAGTGGGATTGCTCCAAAGAGTGCCATGAACTTGGAGGGGAAAGTTGCCCTATTTGCTCTGGGCTGGCCTGGCATCAAGGCGCTGGATGGAGAGGGCGCGCGCACAAATCTGTCTCAGTCTGTTTGGAGAAAACCTTCCCTAGCCCGAGCAGTCTCTCAGTCTCGGTCACCCCCACCCTCAAGTCCCAGTCGACCCACCCCCCCTGCACCCATCCATCACTCTCCCGCAGCTCTGCGACCCACCCACCTCCCCACCGCGTCCCCCCGACAGATGCACGCACACACACCCTCGGAGCGTCGGCGCGCCCGCCGCGCCAAGAGGGGGCTCTGGCGTGCCAAAGCAACGGGCAAGAGCCAAAAAAGAGAGAGAAAGAGAGAGAAAAGTTCTGTTAAGCCACCGTTAGAGTTGGCCGACCCCCCAGCGAGCCGTGCCACTAGCCCCCTTCTCCTTACCTGTGGGTCCCGTGGCGCGCGGAAGGCGTCAAGTGCGCTGGTCCGGTCCGCTGGGTTTGCAGCCCGAACCCCTTTCTCCGGGGCCCCTCACTCCTCCCGCTCCTCCCCGAACCCCCCCCCCACTGTGTTTGCCCGGCGGCCAAGCAGGTTCTTCCAGGTAAGTATATAAGTTACTGTACTGTGTGGGAGGGTCACGATCTTGGTAATTGCGCCTTGCCGAGCTTAACCCCTGCGTGCCTGCCTTCTTCCAACTTGTTGAGGACTCTCTCTTTTTCTCTCTCTCCAGGGGCGCGCGAGCGAGAGAGCGAGCGAGCGAGCGCTGAAGAGCGAGCCCGCCCTCCCGCCGGCCCGCAGGGAGGGAACCCAAAAAAAAACTGCCCCGCTCGGAGAGGGGAGAGCGAGAGAGAGACACCGAGCGGCGGAGTTTAGATGCAACCCCCCCAAATCAGCACCAGTTTCCATTGGATAGGTCTTTCCCCCTCCCAGCTTTGAAACACCCCCCCCCTTCTTGTCTGCAAATACCCCCCACCCCCACCCCAGTCTCCCATGTAGGGGACGTCTCCAGGCGAAGTCACGATTCCTTCTCAGTTCGGAATGAACTGTGACTAGAGCCATGACGCAGCCAGCGCGAATTACTCACTGTTTGCAGTCACGACTTGGGGATCCGTGCTGGTTCCAACCAAAATTACACCGCTACCATTGAATTATTTAATAGGATCCAGTTCGAGGGGGTAAACTTAATGCATTGTGCCCAGCCACGAAGGGGGGCGACACTGGGTGGGGAAGGGGAGAAGGCCAGTGGGGCGTCCAATTTCTTGCACATACACACACACCCCTCCACTGCACCCCTCCACGTGTTGCAAGTGCTTTATTGCGCTTCCCACCCCTCCGGGCCCGACGGATTCCCACCCACCACCTTCACCACCACCCTACCCCGCCCGGAGACATCCCTGCAAATGTAGCAGAATTTGTAAACACAACCACCAGCTGCCACTCGAGAAAGAGGGCCCGAGAGGGGCGAGGCTTGGCAGAGGCAACCAGTGGGTCCGGGTGAATGACGCGGTGGTCCGAGGGTGGGCAGCGAGACTGAATTGTCAAGACGAAGTGTGGGTTGCACCGTTATTTGTGTTATTCTCTACAACATCAGTAATAGTCTTTGTTACTATTATGAGTTGCCGAATATTCAGCCTCAGCCAAGGGAGGGCTTCCCAGAGAGGAAAACTGCCTCTGAAACTAAAAATAACTCTCCCCACCCAGGACTGTACTTTGGAGACACTGGATGGGTGCAGATCACCTGTATGAAGACGCAGGGTAAAGGGGGGGGGCATATAGTACCTGGACTATCCTCTCTCCCCTATAGGTGAGCTCCCTTAGATACTAACCTCACCATCCCTAGCTGATTTTCCTTCTTTAATTCTATTTAGGAGATCTCTGCATACCCACAGGCTGACTGCAGATGTACAAGATTACTTCACACACACCCCACCCCTGTCTACAGCTCACCCTAGTGGGCCCCTTTAAGGAGGCATTTTCTTCTCCAGGTGTCAAATCAGTATGAAGATCTTTGTGTGAGCTTATGGTCCTGTCCCCCACCCCCCCTACCTACCTTGGGCCTTTCATAACCTTCCTCCTTTCACCTGTCTGCCTACAGGTTAGGTCAAATTGTCTGGAGTTGATTGGATCTGAGCCCAAGTCGAGCCCACAACCCCAAGGAGTTGCTGAATCTCTGCCCAATTGGCACCTAGCAGAGGAATAGTCCCTCCTCCAGTTCTCCCACCACCACCCCTATCCCAAGCCCCCTTGCTTTTGGGGTATAGAGCTCCCCCAATGCTTCCCAAGCCTGTGTGTTTTGAGCATGACACTGATAACTCGTGTGCTTTGCCTTCTAATTCATTCAAGCCACCAAGTCTTTGCAAAGGAGGGGGTGTTTCCATGACTGGGACGAGAAGGAAGGGGTAGGGGACGGCAAGAAAAAAAAATGCCATAATGCCCTGAATGCCTCCAGCCACCTCTGCATCCCCTTCTGGGAATTGCAGGACATCTGTGTGTATGTATGCTTTATTTCTCCGAATAAAGAAACCTTAAGTTTCTTAATTGGGGAGTCACCATCACCCAAGAGAAATGTTTCAAACCCACTGGCGGGAAGGTGCGGGCGCTAGGGAATGGACCACCACCCCCCCAAAAAAAAAAAAAAAAACTGCCAGGCCTCTGCAGAGAAAGCCGGCGAGCCCCCAGGCTCTGGGTTCCTGGAGCGCTGGGCCTCTCGGTTCATCCTCGAATCTAACACTTCGTCCCCCCTCCTGAATTTTTTTCCCTTTTCCTTCCCACTCACCCCCTCCTTTCCCCCCGAGCGCTCACCGAAGTCACGACTATCCCTTTTGAACATCTTTAACCCTCTCCGCTCTGGGTCCCATTGCGCTCTCCTGGGCGGGGCTGGCCGAGCGGGCGCCTACCCCGCCCCCTGGCGCTCGAAGCGAAACTCGCAGCGGACCAGAGAAATTTCAGCACCTTCTGCTGTGGACAGCGACCGCCTGGGTACCAACCCAGGTCTCGCTGCTCGGACTCCCCGCCCCCACCCCACCCCCGACCCCATTGCAGTAGGGAAGTTTGTCAAAGGAATAGGGAAATTTGCCCCCATCTTTTTTATTTTTCCCCTCCGAGCTTTAATCCATGCAGTTTTCATCTCTAGCTCCTCATCTCTATTAATCTCGCAGAGAGATGGCCCATTAAGTTCTATCTATCTGGGTACCCTTTAAGACAGAAAAAGGGGAGGGGTGGGGGCGATGGAGAGAAACGGGGCTCAACAGCGCCGACCCAGAAAGCGAGACAGAGTTGCAGCCGCTATTGATTCAGAGATTCGTCAGGGTGATCCCCAGCTCTGCAAGAATTCCCCCTTTCTGTTCTTTTGCATGCAACCCAAAATTCATTATGCCCCACACACGCACACAGCTCACCCCCTACTCAGACCCATCGTCCTCGTTAGAAAAGAAAAAAAAATAAAGAGAAAAAGAAAAAAATATAAAAAAAAATCGACCCAGAGCATGCACAAAGTAAGCCTCACAGTCTGCGGCATGCACATGACATAATATTACTTACCCAAACGGGAACTCCTTAAGAGAGGGAGAGAGAGAAAGAAATAGGGAGAGGGGAGAGAAAGTGGAAAGACAGACGGAGACAGGGGAGAGGAGAGGAAAAATCCAACAATTAATTTCCAGACATAGTTGGGGGGGGGGGGAATGCGGTGATGTCCAGGTTTTCTTCCACCCGCGTTGGCTTTTTATCCCAGTACAGCCTTCGGTCTATTTCTGGAACACGATCAAACCCTGATGCTATTTTTAGCAAGTACTGAAAAAAAAAAAAAAAAACTCCGCACACAAAGGCATTTCGCTGGAACGTTAAGTCCAAAACATTAAATGTGAACCAACCGCCCCCTCCCCACTTTTTTTTTGCACCACCATTCTCAGTGGCATTACTGCAGATATATATATATATATATATATTTTTTTTTTTTGCCAAGTAGAAAAAAAAATAGCCAAATATCTCTCATGTGCTCCCTGCCATGAACTCCTGTCTGCCTTATTTAAGCCTGTTGCGAGCTCCTCGCAGCCTTCCCAAGCTAAAGACTTTGGAGCGGTTGTATTCTTGAGGATTGCAAAGTCTCCATGAACCAGATTCCCTTTCTGCTGCTGAAGGAGAGAGGGAGGGTGCTTAGACCCCTTCCCCCCCAGTGAAGCTTCCCAGGAAAGCGTTAGCATCTAATGCTATCCGCGATGGAGATTCCCAAATGAGGGAAGGAGGGGGGGAAAAATCTTCCTTACCCTTCCCACGTTTTCTACCCAATGCTTTGCAAATAAATAAATAAATAATAAATAATAAATAAATAAAAAATCGTGCTGTGTTTATAACGCCCAGCCTTTTGGAAATGCATGTTTTGAAAGCTGTGTGTGTATGTATGTATGTATGTGTGTATGTGTGTGTTTTGCGTTCTAGTAATTCACTACGAGGGGGTTGGAGAAAATAGACTCCTGCAGGCAGGCAGGCAGGCGCGGAGCAGCCGCTTTGAGTCTCCTTTGCCACCTGCGTCAGTCAGCAGCTACTGACGTCACGTGTAGATTCTCCTCTTTGGTGGGTCTGGTACAGCCCCAAAGAGGCTTCTGCTCGGAGACAGCGCTTTGTGTGCGGTGCAGCCACTGAGCGGGCGAGGCGACCGAGGCGGGCACCACCCCCGATTTGCTTGGGCTGGGAAACTGCAGAGGAAGGAGGCTGGAGCCTGGCCGGCACCCATCGGGCGGGCAGTGCCCTGTAGGGGCGTGCCCAGGACAGCCCCCACTTTCTTCCAACCGCCTGGCACCTCCCAGTGCCAACTCCACTCGGTACGGGGATCCGGGCGCGCGTCCTTAACCCGCCCCGCTAACCCTCCTGCCCCCCCCCTTTTTTTTTTTACAACTGGCCACCGGAGCAGAGAAGGCGATGGCTAGGCTGCAACCGGGAGGAAATCTGTTTGCCCGGCTGAGAATCCCGGTTCTCGGCTCCTCCCGTGACGCAAATCACAGTCTTAAGGCTGCCGTCCTCTCCCAGGCCTTCTTTCCCTCCTCCCTCCTTCTTTCCCTTCTTCTGTTTCCTGTGCCCACGCATCCTGCTCAGTCTCCCACGGAATCAGCTCCCGGAGAGCAAGACTCCGAGTTACAGACAGACAGACAGACAGACAGACAGACAGACAGACAGACAGACAGACAGACAGACAGACAGACTCTCTGAGTAGGGACAACCTGCAATAAAACACACCCAGCCAAGGCCCTCTGCAAATGGCCAGCAGGCGTTGAGGGACGCCCCTCTGTGCAGGGGGAGGGAGAAGCCAATTCACAAATCCACGGGTCTCAGACGGGGGACGGGGTAGGACTAGAAGGGGAGGGAGAGAGAGAGCAGCAGGGAGAGAAGGACCCAGCTAGCAGCTCCCCGATTTCCCTCTCTCTCTCTCTCTCTGCACTCTCTCCCTCCTCCCACCTTAAGGAAACCCACCTCTGTGAAAGACCAGATGGCTGGGTATTTAGCGAATAAACAACTTTTGTGGAATGGTGGGAGAAGAAGAAGAAACGCAACAAAGACGGCAAATGTTTCTAGTCTCTGGCGACATTTTCAGGACTTTTAAAAGACTGGATGAGGATTTTCGCCTGGTACGCCAAGATCAGGGGATCTTTTACTTTCTCTTAAAAACAAAATCACGTCCCTGGAGAATGAGCTCCAAAAATTAGTGGTATTTTTAAAGCCACTTGAATAGACCTAATGCTTGTCAGTTTCCCTATCTGTCTCTGAGGGTTTTTTTTTTTTTTTTTTTTTTTTTTCAGTTTGTTTCTGTAGCTGAGGGCTCTTTGGATTTTGTCCCAGACCTTGCTTGGCCCCACACCCAAACCCAGCAGACAGTATGCCACACCTCAGCATGACAAAGGGTTTATTGATTGGTGGAGTGATGGAGGTGAATTCTTGCAGATTGGAAAATGTGCATCCCCAATAAAAACCATACAGATGATCCTCTTCTCCATCCACTCAGCCTCCTAAATCCACCTGACACTCCTGCCTCTGGCCACCCAGGGGGGTGTGGTGGGAAAGGGGACTGGAAGCCAGGGACTATCTGTTGTAACCCTGGCTTGATGCATGGTGAATCTTTCTTATGAAAGCCAAGGATCAGCTTTCCCTGGTTAGCATTAGGGGCCAATTCATTTCCCAGAGGTTTCTATGACTGGGGATGTGGTTGGCAGGCAAGGTGGCAAGGTCTGGGAGCTAGGAATGTGGGTTGCTCTTTACTCGGGCTACTCTCTAGTATTCGCTCATCTCTCTCTTATCATCAGGCCCTCAGTGATGTAGACACTGGTGCAAGGAAGCTTCAGCTGGCCCTGTCCCCACTTCCCGAGGCTTAAGCCAGGCCTGCGAGAGGGAGGGAGAAGGCGAGTGACTGCGTGGCACAGCACACCTCCTGCAGCCCATCAGCAGCTGTTTATTTTTAGCTCCATGCAGGCATGTATGTCTGCATGTGAGCGTGTGAGTGCGGCAGGGAAGCTGGCTCATAGAAGAAATATCAATGGCAGGAAGTTGGTCCTGACACCCAGGATGCCTGGGATCAGCTGAGGCCAGTAGTAGGGACACAGAGATTGGCTTACCTGTCACCTGTGTCAGCTGCATTTCAATGAGTTTATCCTGGACTAATGACAATGTGGGCATGCGTGTGTTTAAATGCACAGAGAAAGGTTGTTGTTGTTGTTGTTGTTGTTGTTTTAATAGGGAGAGATTTGAGACTAGGTTTGGATAAGCATAAATTCACCTCTGCTGGCATAGTCACAGAAAACAGCAATTCTATGTAGAATACATAAACAATGAGAGAGAGAGAGAGAGAGGGTGAGAGAGAGAGAGAGACAGACAGACAGAGAGAGTCAGTCAGACAGACAGACAGACTACTTAGATAAGCATGACCTGGGATGGGTCTGATGAACTTGGGTGAAATGGTCCCATACTTTGCATGCCTAATCTGGGTTGGATTCCAGCATAAAAACTATCAAAAATATCCTGCTTTCTATCCTTTGTTTTCCCTGGAGGAGTAAGGTTCTGGGTTCTTTTAAGTTCACTACCAGGAAGAGGGTGTCCCCTTAACAGATTTCAGTAAATTTTGAGGCTACCTTTTAACAAATGAGGTCAAGTTGGGAATGAAAGAAATGTGCGTGTGCTCAGCTCCTTATCTCAGCACAGCTGAGTGCAACCATCAAAATGGTCCCAAGTGATTTGTTGCAGCCTGGTGGCTGGATTCAATGGTATCTCCTCTCCCCTTAAGAAGAGGGCACCCTTCAGTCTGGGGCCGGCGAGGTGGCGCTAGAGGTAAGGTGTCTGCCTTACAAGTGCTAGCCAAGGATCAGGACCGAGGTTCGATCCCCGGCGTCCCATATGGTCCCCCCAAGCCAGGGGCAATTTCTGAGCACTTAGCCAGGAGTAACCCCTGAGCATCAAATGGGTGTGGCCCGAAAAACCAAAAAAAAAAAAAAAAAAAAAAAAAGAAGAGGGCACCCTTCAGTCTGGGCCTCTGTTTAGCTACACAGCAGCAGACACTTAGTCATTTTCCCTACACATCCATTAGATCTTTGGGTGCAGTAGACAAAAGGTGGTGACCTTAGCCTTCCCATGGGGCCACTCCTCTTGGCTAAGGATGGCGCACCAATTTTCTACCTGAGGAGTCAAGCTAAGGACCTGGGCAGTGACTATCTGACCTGAAGCCTTTTCAAGATGAAAACCACTGACTGCCAACCCATCTTTGGGTATTCCAGGTCTGCAGAGGCATCAGTTTCCTTGATGTACCCCCATGGAGCTTGTATATGTGTGTGTGTGTGTGTGTGTGTGTGTGTGTGTGTGGTTGGTCAGTTGGCTACTGTTGTCCCAAACCCTTTTAAAGAGTTTGCAAATCTCTCGGTGACTTCTAGAAATGTCTCTTGCCTGCTCCAAGCACCAAGAGAGATCTCAAGTAGGTTTAGAGATGAGAAGAAATCAGATACTAGGAAATCAACCAAAGGGATCCAGTGGGGGAAGAAGGCCAGGGAGATATGGTTCTTTGCCTAAAAATTTCTTCATTATGGAGTAGGCGGCTTTGGCTTAGGAAAGAAATGGAGGTAGGATGGGAGAGGAAAGAAAGAGCAGGTGCTTGTTGAGAGTGTGAGAGGCATTTTTTGGTTTTAGGCCACACCTGGAAGTGCTTAGGGTTCAGTCCTGACTCTATGATCAAGAATTACTCTTGGTCGGCTCAAGAAATATATGGGGTGACAGGGATCGAACCTAGGTAGGCTGCATGCAAGACAATACCCTACCCACTGTTCTCTCACTCTGACCCTTTTTAATTAATGCTTTTATGTAACACCAAAGGTGTCATTATAACAACGATGCCTACCTATTATTATAGTGGTTTTGTTTTTTAGTTTTGGGGCCAAACCCGATGGTGCTCAGGGATTACTCCTGGCTCTATGCTAAGAATCGCTCCTGGCAGGCATATGGGATGCCAGGGATCGAACCCAGGCCAGTCCCAAGTCAGCTGCATGCAAGGCATATAGCTACCCTCTGTGCTATCGCTCCAGCCCCTATTACAGATTTCTGAGTGATTGCATTGCTATTTTTTCCTCTGAAATTTATGGAGAAACTAGCCAGTTGAAGTGACTTGCTTGAGGACTTAACATCCTAATGTTGTCAAACTAGGTTTGGGGTCCAGCTCAGGTTTGTGGGGCTCAAACCTTAGACCCAAAACCTCCCACCATACCTCTGTTTTGCCCTCACCTCACACCTGTAGAGGAAGCCCTGTTCTTGAGCAGATTCGAGGCACCAGCATTTGTCTGCAATGAATTATTTTGTTTGCTTTGTATTTATTTTGGGGCCACATCCAGTGACTCTGAGCTCAGGAATCACTCCTGCCAAAGCATGAAGACCATATGTAGTGCCAATAGGGATAGAACCTGGGTTGGACACATGCAAACCAAGCACCTAACCAGCTGAAGTATCACTCTGGCTCCACAAATTTATTCTTCCTAAGGTGCTCCTTAGCCAAGTTATCTAACTTTGAGACTAGCGCCATCCCCAATATCCTCTACCAAGGAAAGCCCCACTGCAGAGAATCTTATCTGAAACTTAGGAAATTTGTCTGAAACCAGCAAGGTGATCCCACTGTCTTTTCCCTGCTCATTCACCAGGCCACACTGGAGAACTTGAAACTGCCAAGAAAGACACCTTTAGGTGCAAACCTTAGCATATCCGTATCTGGTGTGGGCAGATTAGCCAAGTCCTCCACCACCACTTTCTTAACTGGCACTCCCAATCGTTTTTCTGATTCTGAAAATATTGCCATCTCTGCCATTAGCACGGTGGGGGGAGATGAGACATAGCACAGATAATATGAGCTATTCCATGGTCTCCTTCCCCTGCTAAATATATGCTTGCCTTCATCACCTGATCTAGAGAGATGTTCTGCATGGAGAAAATACCTCTTAGAAGTCAGTCTGTCTGGACATGTAGGGGGCTTATTAATTTTTTGTCTTGTTTTGTTTTTTGGTCACACCCAGCAGTGCTCAGAAATTGCTCCTGGCAGGCTCAGGGAACCATATGGGATGCCGGGATATGAACCACCGTCCTTCTGCATGCAAGGCAAATGCCTTACCTCCATGCTATCTCTCTGACCCCTGGGGGGATTATTTTTAAGGACCTTTTGGACACAGGAGGAAAGTTAGTGGAAGCCACCCCACTATCCCTCTCCCTCTTTTTTGGGGTGCCCGGTGGCACTCAGGGGTCACTCCTAGCTCTGATCTCAGAAAGACACACACACACACACATACACACACATACACACACACACACACAAACCATAAGATCAGGGGATGATATGGGATGTTGGGAATCAAACCAGGGTCCGTCCTGTGTTGGCCACGTGCAAGGCAAACACCCCACCACTGTACTATTGCTCCAGCCCCTTTCCTCCCCTATTTTTGGTAGATCCTGCCATCAGCATCTCTCTCCTGCAAACTGTTTAACTTCAGGGCAGTGAGACAATATCTGCTCTTTACCCAGTTCTATTCTCAAGAACCTGTGCTTTCCCATGATGCCTCCCCTCCCTGTGTCTCTAATGCCTGGACATTTTGGAGAGCCAGATGATAGATTTACCCAGGCCTCATTGGATAAAAGGCACATTGAGAGCATGAGGACCTTGAGAGTCACCCAAGGAAAATCTCTGGTAGATTGTATAGTGAGGATCTAAGCAAAGCCAAAGCCAAAGCAAGCATATGGGGGAGATGGGGTCTGAGGTTGAAGGGAAGGGTGGTGGTGTGGGTGCAGGTCACCAGCAGACTTTAGCAGAGATTTCACATAAAAGGACCAGAATGTGCAGTCTGGAGCACAGACAGGAAAATGAAGTCTGGGGAATGTTGAGAAATTTGGTTTTAATGCAGGGCTTCATGGGACGGTAGTCTATACTGCTGAACTGAACAGGGAAAGGGCACTCAATTACAGATTCCTTTTTTTTTTCTTTTGGTTTTTGGGCCACCTCTGGTGACACTCAGGAGTTACTCCTGGCTTGGGGACCATATGGGAGGCCAGGGATCCAACCCAGCTCTGTCCTGGAACATCCACGTGCAAGGCAAATGCCCTACCACTATGCTATCACTCTGGCCTCCAATCATAGATTCTTGGCAAGGGAGTAGGCAAGGGGATCTAGGGGATTTGAATTATATAAACTTGCTGGGGGTGTAAGGCCAGATCCTGCAGTGCTCAAGAATTATTTTCAGCTTTATGCTCAGGCACGAACCCTAGCAGTGCTCAGGAGACCATATGCAGTGTCAGGGATCAAACTGGGGTTGGCTGCATACAAAGCAAGCACCTGAGCCCCTGTACTATTTCTCCACCCCTGAATTAGCTGAACATTTAATCTACTATGAAAACAGCCATACTGATGTAATAAGCTTATGTCACCATGAGGCTACTAATAAATAATAGGCATCATATTTCTCTCAATCACCTCTAATAAATACAGGTTGTGGAACATATAGGAGAATTGGGTTGATATATATGCTGGATTGATGATTTTTGGGTACTTATTCACCAGACTATATAAAATAGAGTCTGGGTTTTGTTTGTTTGTTTTTGTTCATTTGATTTTGGTTTTATGTCACACCTGGCAGTACTCAGGGCTTAGTCCTGGCTCTGCTCTCAGGGATCACTCCTGGCAGACTCAGGGGACCATATAGGATGCTGGGGCTAGAATTTGGGTTATCCATGTGCAAGGCAAGTGCCTTATCCACTATACTATTTCTCTGGTCTCTAGAAGCTGATTTTTTTTCTCTTTATTCCAGCTTTCCATCTGAAAACTCTGTCGATAATCGAGGAGGAGGCCATTAGCATTCTAGATATGGGACCTGGAGGGGGTGTCTTTAGGAAACCACACTTTCACCAGGATTGCCTTTTTGTTTTTGATTTTTGTTTTGGGCCACACCCAGTCGTGCTCAGGGGTTACTCCTGGTGATAAGCTCAGAAATCACTCCTAGCTCAGGGGACCATATAGGAGGCTGGGGATTAAACCCAAGTCTGTCCTAGGTCAGCCACATGCAAGGCAAACGCCCTACAATTGTGCTATTGCTTCGGCCCAGGATTGCCTTTAAGGAAGGGAAGAATATGACCTCAGGTGTGGTCCCTCCTGGTGGTCTAACCAGACTTAGATATAAGTTATGAATCTGGACCAATGTATCTGACCAAGTAAGGCTATTTCTAAAGGATGCTTAGATCAGTAGGACCCAACAGAGAATGCATGTCACAGCCTAACAGGTGGACTAGTCCTGGCGACATCACATCTCTGCGATCACCACAAACCACCCTAGACAGGGAAGGCAAAAATCACTTACCTCACCATCCCGGCACTGTGGCTCAGAACCCATGAAGAAAAGCTTTGGGTCTGAAATGAAAATGTCTAGAGTGAAGCCATCACAATGTTGTAGAATGAAATGTGAATTTAATTGGACAAAAGGAAAAAGTCTAGATGATTCCATCTTGTATCAGGGATTACCCAATTCGGAGGGTCTTTATGTTTCTCCCCTAACTACCCTCTTATTTCCCATCAGTCCCACAAGTCCTGAGGAAGCTTTTGCTGCCTCTAACTAGGAGGAAGGGGTTTCTGGTCTTTCCATCTGGCTTGGATTGCATCACACCCACACATATTGAGCTGGATGTGACTGTTCCGGCTCTGAGTTTTGCAGCTTTGTTTGGGAAGAGGTAGAATTGCTGGTGAGTCTCCTAACCCGTGGGTGGAGTGGGGTGGGGGCTGAGTCTAGCATGAGACCAGGGTAGGAGAAGGGGAAATCAATGTCAACTATCTGGAGAAAACTTAAAGGTGAAAGGTGACAGCCAGTAGAGGCGAGCCTGGGAGGAAGCACTGAGAGGGGAGAGAATGGAAGCAGGACGATGATCAGGAAAGGGCTGTTATGACAAGGGATAACAGGAAGATGAATGTGTGCAGCAACATTGCAGAAAGCACGAAGCAAAGGATGAGCTGTGTCCTGGGTGTTTGAGAACTGCTGGGAAAACTCATCTGGTCTCCTCCTGGTCACTGATGCTCCTACAATAAGCAAGAATGAAAGCAACACGGTGTCAATCTTCTACAATCCAACAGCCCCCAGGTCCCTGTGAGCAATCTAATTCAGCTCTCCCAGACCCTCCTTTGGGGCTTCTCAGGGGTGGCAGACACATGTGGGGCCCCAATTGTGAAACTTTTCACGTTCCCCTTCAGAAGAGATGGTGAGCAAATGGTGACTAGTAGGTGATCAATTAGGAATTCATTCCAAAATGGCAAATCTGGATTAAGAGTCATCAAGACATCCCCTTTGCAGCGAAATTGAATTTGTGGCTTTTTTTTTTTTTTTGTCAAAGCAGAGAGTGCTACTTCTGCTTCGAGAGTAAAGATATAAGGGATTTAAATAATGGTCAGATACTTTTAACCCAGACACTCTTTTTTTTTTTTAGGACAATGAAAGCCTAATTTCTCAGAAGGTGCTGCAGAAAGCCTGGAGTACCTGCTGCGATATTATCCACAGGGACTATCCTGACCCCATTCTGACTTCACTCTGCCATATTGATTAGCTAGTTGAAGGTCTTGAGTCAAGGGTGGAAGACCTATGGAATATCTGTTGTAGCCACTGTCCAATGGTGTAGACTCAGAGGTCTGGACTAACTTGGAATTGAAGATCAGCCTCCAACCCAAAAAGGAATAGAAAGTTTCTGGCTTACCTATGTTTCAATTTCCCAGAAAAAAAACAAGGTCATCCTTTATGAATTGAAAGGATCTTCTCTTCTCCTGGGACTGAAAGTTGAAATAGTATCTGGTCTTCTCCCATGGACCAAGATATTTTGGAATGGTGGGTTAATAGAGACCAACCGTAGGGAGATGATTGGTTTGTATATTTCCAATCCCCAAAGGCCTCAATATGAAGGGAACTCAATTACAAACAAACCTGATATGCTGAGGGAGTGAGTATGGGCAGGATCCATTCTTTCTGCTGCTAAAAAAAAAAAATCACCTCCTCCAGATCTACCTTATCTGTCAACACCAACCAGAAAGTCAGGATTTAGGCTGAGAGTGAAACGGCTTATTTTGACTAACCCAAACAGGAACTACCTCTATCTCACTGGACTTGGTTCATTTGTTTCTATTTTTTCTTGTTGTTGTTATTGTGTGTATAATCCATCCTACATTGATTGAGAAGGGGACAGAACCAGCTGGAGTGTATTGTGAGGGGTGGTGTGGTGGCAAAGGTGCAAAGGAGCGAGGAAATCAAATCCAAGACACACACATACAAGGCATGTGCTCTACCATTTGTCTCATGACATTTCATGGGACATTATTTATTTGTTGTTTTTCTGGGTGGTGCTCAGGGATCACTCCTGGCAGGGCTTGGAACTATATGTGGTACTGAGGATCAAAACCAGGTTGTTCACATGCAAGGTAAGGCCTTCCCACTGTACTATCTCTTCTGACACTTGTGGGACTTTAGTTAAAAAAAAAAAACAACAAAAAAACAACTTAAGTATGGGGGCCAGAATTATATTACAGTGGGTAGGGTACTTGCTTTACACATGGCTGAGCCAGTTGAGATCCCCAGAGCCCCACCAAGAGTCATTCCTGAGTGCAGTGCTAGGAATTACCCCTGAGCACTACCAGTGTGGCCCCAAAAGCAAAAGCAATAACAACAATAAAACTAAGTGTGGATGTTTTACACCTTTAATCAATCAATCTTTCTTTCTTTCTTTCTTTCTTTCTTTCTTTCTTTCTTTCTTTCTTTCTTTCTTTCTTTCTTTCTTTCTTTCTTTCTTTCTTTCTTTCTTTCTTTCTTTCTTTCTTTCTTTCTTTCTTTCTTTCTTTCTTTCTTTCTTTCTTTCTTTCTTTCTTTCTTTCTTTCTTTCTTTCTTTCTTTCTTTCTTTCTTTCTTTCTTTCTGTCTTTCTGTCTTTCTTTCTCTTTCTTTCCTTCTTTCTTTCTTTCTTTCTTTCTTTCTTTCTTTCTTTCTTCTTTCTTTCTTTCTTTCTTTCTTTCTTTCTTTCTTTCTTTCTTTCTTTCTTTCTTTCTTTCTTTCTGTCTTTCTTTCTTCTGTCTTTCTTTCTGTCTTTCTTTCTTTCTTTGTCTTTCTTTCTTTCTTTCTTTCTTTCTTTCTTTCTTTCTTTCTTTCTTTCTTTCTTTCTTTCTTTCTTTCTTCTCTTTCTTTCTTTCTTTCTTTCTTTCTTTCTTTCTTTCTTTCTTTCTTTCTTTCTCTTTCTTTCTTTCTTTCGCCAAGCCTGGCAGTGCTCAGTATGAATTCCTACCTCTATTCTTAGGATCATTCCTAGGAGGGCTTGGATGACCATATGGGGTGCTAGAGATTGAATCTGGGTGGCTGTGTATAAAGCAAGTGACCTACTCTCTATACTATGTCTCTAGACCCAATGTTTTACATGTTTTTATGTATTTCTCTTGGGAGTTGCCAAAGTGATATTCAGGAGGCCTGGATACCCTGCTCAGAGATTCTGGGCCAGCAGAGTCAAGGGACATATTGTCAATCAAAACTTGTGGTTGTCTTAAGGGCCACACCCAGCAGTGCTTAAAGGACTGGGAGGTGCCAGGGATCAAATTGAATTGGCCATACTCAAGGCATACACAAAAACTACCATACTATGTCTCTAACACTCTCCAAAGGCCTTAAGAAAGGTTTATCTTTAGGAATGGCCATTCTATGTTACTTAATCTCAATTCTTAGTTCTGGGCATGATTAGGGTACATATAGGTAAAGCACTGCCATGTAATTAATTGCCATATGGGCAGCATTGTTTTTCAGTACAGTGGCAAGCCTCTAGGATGCAGGATAGAGCAATATCAGAACTCAGTACAACTTCCATATCTTAGCTATAAGAAAAACGTTTGTTTTTTTGTTTGTTTGATTTGTTTTTTAGACCACACCTGGTGACTCTCAGGAGTTACTCCTGGCTACGCGCTCAGAAATTGCTCCTGGCTTGGGGGATCATATGGGATGCTGGGGATCAAACTGAGGTCTGTACTGGTTCAGATGCATGAAAGGCAAATGCCCTACTGCTGTGCAATTGCTCCGGCCCCTATGAAAAACTTTTTTTTACAGCATCATTACAACCCTTGGTTCTTGATTTCCTTGAGTTCTCACTCTATAGAAGCTGAGGAACCTTGAGGACCCTTGGAGATGTCTGTAAACCTCCAGTGAAGGTAGAAACATAATCTCTCTTCATCAGGACTGTCTTTTTAAAAAACCCATCATAGGGGGCAGCTGCATTAAGTTTTGGGTTTTAGGTTTTATGTTTGTTTTGTTTGGTTTCATTTTGGGACCACACTCAGAAGTGTTCAGAGTTACTTTTTGTCTCTGTGCTCAGGAATAGCTCCTGGCGGGCTCTGGGAACCATATGGGAAGCCAGAGATTGAACTCAGGTCAGCTTCGTGCAAGGCAAAAGCCCTACCCACTGTACTATCACTCTGTCCCTTTGTTTTGTTCTTGGGCCACACCTGGCTGTGCTTAAGACTTACTCTTGGCTCTATGCTCAATGATAGAAGGAGAATGCAAGGCAAGTGCCTTACCACTGTACTATCTTCCTAGTTGATCCAAGTTGTGGAACTAGAGTTGTAAATGAGATGATGAAAATAAATGTTGAACACTGTGTTGGCGCCTCGTAAATGTAAAACAAAATGGTGAAGCAAATAGAAGAAGAAAATCCCTTGACTTCCATATTCTTTGGTGCCTTGGACTACCTCGTATTCTCATGGGCTCAAAGCAACTAAAAACTCCAGTGGGTGCGTGGGTACCCATCACTGGCAGCGTAGTGACAGTTGAGAAATTACCACCCAAGGGCCAGTAGAGGGAGCTCCCGAGTAAGCCTTCTGGATGGAGTCTGTTCTCCATTCCTTTGGTGTCTTGGTAAAACCAATCTGCCCCAAGGCTGAGACAGTCTCTACCAAAACGCTCTCCTGAGAGCTAACTAGAGACCGCATCAAAACACCTAATCCTCCATTGCTGATTTCAGAACCTTGAGGTCCTTGAACTTCAGACACAACTGGAGTGTCTTGTCAAGCTTTTGCTTTTGAGCTGTCTTTGCAACTTGGAATTAAAAAGAGGGGATGGGGGTTGAACCCAGGAAAAGGGGCTGCTCAGGTGTGAAAGCTGGTACTTCTTTTGTTGTTGTTGTTGTTTATGTTCTTTTCGTGGTTTGCTTTTGGGCCACACCCAGCAGTGCTCAGGGATTACTCCTAGCTTTGTGCTCAGAAATTGCTCCTGGCAAACTTAGGGAAATCATATGGGATGCCAGGGATTGAACCTGGGTCCATCCCTGGTTAGCTACTTGCAAGGCAAAAGCCCTACTGCTGTGCTTTCATTCTGGAACTGGAAAATGGCACTTCTTTGGTCCTGGGAATTGTGACTAAGTTCTAGATTTTCAGTAGCCACCTTTCCCCATCACCATTTTGCTTCAGAATCACCGGAGGACCTTATCAATTAGTGATGAGGGAGCACTGGAGTTTGGAGGCTGTGGGCAGCAGAGTGAAGACTGTATAGTTCTTTTCTATTCCTTCAAATATTTATTTTATTTATGTATTAATTTATTGGTTGGGGAGGAGGTGGGTTTGAGCCACATCTTGTAATGCTCAGGGGCTACTCCTGGCTCTGTGCTTGGGCGTGACTCTGGGTGGTGCTTGAGGATTAAACTGGGGTCAGCCAGGTTATGACTGTGCCATAATTTCCAGACTATTGCTCTGACCCCCTTTTGGGTACAAATATATATCTGAGAAGTTGAGTGGTGCAGCTAAAAGCCCTCCCAGATACAAGCTTGACATAGATTGTGCAGAGGCAATTTCTCTGCCCACGATCTGCAAGTCCAACTAGAGATTCACAGGTCAGGCAGGAACTCCTTCTCTCCCCCACACTTTCTGGCTTCCAGTTAATCAATGCAACAGTGGGAGCCCCGAGAGATTGTTGGGAGATCTTGCCTATCTTTCTTACAATTAACATTCACTCACAGTCTGATTTTGATTATCCATGCCCTCGTTTCTTTTAGGGTGCCAAGGGACTCTGGGCCTCACCTACTTACAGAATGAAACATGGCTTGAGAGGAAAACTCACATCCAGAAGATTTTTTGGGGGGGTGGGGGTCACACCCAGCAGCGCTCAGGGATTACTCCTGGCTCTATGCTCAGAAATTGCCCCTGGCAGGCACAGGGGACCATATGGGATGCAGGGATTTGAACCACTGTCCTTCTGCATGAAAGGCAAACACCTTACTTCCATGCTATCTCTCTGGCCCCATCCAAAAGATTAAAGCAAGAAATTTTATATGCACAACCCCTCCCTTTGTTAGTGTGATATCAATGATAACAATGACTAGCATTCATTGAATATATATTATACAACCTCAGATATTGTACCAAGAGGTATAGACACAGCATTCCATTCAATCCATGCTGTAACACAGTGAAACAAGGGCCAGAGAGATAGTACAGTGAGTAAAAAGCTTGCTTTGCATTGCAGTCAACCCGGTTCAATCTTTGGCATCCCATATGGTCCCCTGAGCCCACCAGGAATGATTCCTGAGCACAGAACCAGGAATAACCTCTGAGAACCGCCGGTGTGGCCTCCCCAAAACAAGCAAACAAAAACAAAGCAAACAAAAAGACTTCACAGTGAAATATTTCCTTTTGGGGCCGGAGAGATAGCATGCAAAAGGTCAGTGGTTCGAATCCTGGCATCCCATATGGTCCCCTGAGCCTGCCAGGAGCAATTTCTGAGTGTAGAGCCAGGAGTAACCCCTGAGCACTGCCAGGTGTGACCCAAAAACTGAAATAGTTTCTTTCATCATTTCTATTTCACATCAAAAAACCTGGGGCTTGGAGAGGCTCAAGAATCTGCTTTGACTCTATGGACTGTCTAGGGAATAGAATATGCTTGACATTCTAAAATATGCCTGAATTCCTCTTGTGAAATCCCTCTTCTTCCCTGATCATTTAGAGATATTTCCAAGGACCATAGGAACCTAGATCAGGGACACACAGCAGTAAGTGCAGCCAAAACTAACAGGAACCCCTTCTTGCTCCACTGTAAAACTTCCCAGGGTGGGCCTGGAGAGATAGCACAGTGGCGTTTGCCTTGCAAGCAGCCAATCCAGGACCAAAGGTGGTTGGTTCGAATCCCAGTGTCCCATATGGTCCCCCATGCCTGCCAGGAGCTATTTCTGAGCAGACAGCCAGGAGTAACCCCTGAGTACCGCCGGGTGTGGCCCAAAACAAACAAACAAAACAAAACAAAACAAAACAAACAAACAAAAAAAACTTCCCAGGGCAGGTCTCACCTATCTCTAGCAGAAAATCTACCACCAGGATGAAATTCATGAGCTCTTTCTCCCTCTCACTTAACTCTTTGGCCAAGCCACGGGGAACCAAAGATGATCTATGGAAAATGATTTAAACTTGAATAAATTGAGGAACGAACTGGAAGTTTGATAGCTGGGACCCTGGTTCACATAGACTCTCCAGGAGCTGGAGCAATAGTACAGCAAGCAGGACACATGGCTTGCACAGCTGACCTGTGTTCAATTCTGGCATCCTCTACGGTCCCCCATACCTGCTAGGAATGATCCCTCAGTGCAGAGCTAAGAATAAGGTCTGAGCACAGCTGCACATGGCCCCAAAATAAAACAAACAGTAGAATTTCAGGTACCAGACTTGAAAGGTGAAAGATTATTTGGGACTCACCATAAAAAATTATCAGAAACACATGTCTGACCTGGGTTCCATTACTGACACCATAACGATCTTTCAACCCCTGCCAGGACTGACCCCTGAACACAGAGTTAGTAGGAAGTTTGTGTGGCTCAAAAACAACAATAAATTAAATTAAAAAATAATAACGAGGGGCCAGAGAGATAGCATGGAGGTAAGGCATTTGCCTTTCATGCAGAAGGTTGGTGGTTAGAATCCCGGCATCCCATATGGTTCCCCCAAGCCTGCCAGGAGTGATTTCTAAGTGTGGAGCCAGGAGTAATCCCTGAGCGCTGTCAGGTGTGACTCAAAACCCAAATAATAATAATAACAATAATAATGAAGATGGAGTGGATAATGATCCTATCGGCAGCTAAACAGCAGTTGCTCCTTCCACCCACCAGGTATCTTAGCTTCTCTGTTGCTCTCTGGGTACAGATGAGTGTGGCTAGTGGACACATGCTTCAGACCAGGCCAAGCCAGGTGAGCATGCAAAGCTCATGTGGGGGTGTCCCTCTCCTCTACTACAAATGGCAAGAACCCCAACTTCCATGACACTTCGAGTTTGGCTGCTCCCCTCTTCCTCCACCTTCCCAAGCCCAAGAATGAAGCTGTCCAGAGAGGCAAGTTTCCAATCTCATGGAAAAGAAAAATCTAGACTTGTCACCTGGAAAAAAACTGAGAACCAGTGACCATGGGCTGGAGGAGAATTCCAATCTCAGCTTGTCTCCTCATCCCACCCTTTCTGAATGCCAATGGTTGACTCATAGAATGAATAACCTGCTCTCGGGAACCCCAGTTTTAGTGCCCACATACGTAGGTTCTAATTGACTTGAAATGTTATGTGTAGTAACAAAGCAAAAGGCAACTTGGACATAGCTCTTAACTTGGAAGAGAATGACTCATGTTTTCACTCATTCTGGGGCTCAGGAATCTAAGGGTTCACTTGCATTTGAGATGTGTAGCCTATTACTTTCAGGTCCATGGGGTGCCTCAGGCTCTCAGCACAGACCTGCCTCCATTCTGCTTCCTGCTTAGAATCCTCCAGGTTGCCAAGTGGTTTTCCTGCAAAGACCTAAGTTCTCTTAAGAGATACCCAAGGAGGTAAAAGTGGGGTCACAGGGCAGAGATGACTTTAAGAGAGAAACAATAGGCTGGAACAGGGATTCAAGTATTTTTCTTGCATGGGTAGTCCTCAAGAGTATCTTTTGGCACCCCATACAGTCCTAAATATATATCACCAGGAGATAAAGTGATTGCCATGATATCCCATTCAGTAACAATATCGCAAATCAGAGTGTCTAGAAGGAAGTAAAGGGAGAGAGAGAGAGAGAGAGAGAGAGAGAGAGAGAGAGAGAGAGAGAGAGAGAGAGAGAGAGAAGAAAAATGTCTGCCACAGAGGCAAGCAAGGGATAGGGTGAAAGGGGACAACATGGGTGGCAGAAAACGTTACTGGTGAAGGGTGTTGTATGTTGTATGACTAAAATTCTATCATGAACAACTTTGTAACTGTGTGATTCGATTAAAAATTTGTTTATTAAAAAGTTTTAAGGAAAAAAAACAAAAATATTTTAAGGAAAGAATGGAAGAAAAGCAAGGAAGGAAGAAAGAGAAAAGAAAGGAAGAGAGGGTGGGAGGGAGGGTCAAAGGGAGAGAGAAAGGCATTATGCTAATGTATTTAGGAGAATAGAAACCTGGACAGAAAATCAGTTTGATACCACATCCTAGGACAAATTAGGGAGTCAACTCATTGATCTCTTCCAAAATATCCAGATAGCATGATGCCCTGAACAAGGTATTGATGGTTAAGCTTTTCAAAAATCAGCAAGATTATATAAGAGGATGCTGAGCTAAATGAGAAATCCTTTTTCCTGAATAAAAATGGCTAAAGAAGATATTTTTTTCAGAAAGGGAAACTGATCTTTCCTCCAATACCACTTCCTGAACAACTTCTATATTCCAAAGATGTGTGAATTCAACACAGAAAAGTATATAGAAGTGCCAGAGCAATCGTACAGCAGGTATTGTGCTTGTCTTGCCTGTGACCGACCCTGGTTCTATTTCCTGGCATCTTATATGGTCCCTGAGACCCCACCAGGACTAATTCCTGAACTCTGAGCCAGGAGTAATCCCTGAGCACTGTCAAGTGTGGACCCCAAAAAAAGAAAAAAAAATAAGATAAATTTTTGAAAGCAAATAACCCTGGTGGTAAATTGGGATTGTCATTCCCATCCTAGAGGGTGCTAAATTGAGGTCACACTCCACAAAGCAGGTCTTCTTTTTTTTGGGGGGGGTCACACCGACAGCACTCAGGGGTTACTCTTGGTTCTGCACTCAGAAGTTGCTCTTGGCAGGCTCAGAGGACTATATGGGATGCCGGGATTCAAACTGGGGTCTGTTCTGTGTTGGCAACGTGCAAAGCTATTGCTCTAGGCCCCAAAGCAGGTCTTCTTGAGCTCAATAGTTGTATCCTTTGTGGGAGGAGACATACATGGTGGTGCTCAGGCATCACTCTTGGCAGAGCTCAAAGGATCATGTGGAATGCTAGGGATGGAAACTGGGTCAACTGAGCAAGAAAAATGTCCTGACCATTGTACTCTCTCTCTATAAGCATCAAACTTTGTAGTTCTTTCCATGTAGAATGTGGTGGTTAGTAAAAGTCTCCCCAGAGTCTCTAGAGCTAAAAGTCTGGATTGTAATAGATGGAAATTTGGTCTTTGTTCCCCCTAATTCTTTTTGTATCATTCTATTTTTTTTGGACCATACCCAGTGATGTTCAGGGGTTAGTTCTGGCTCGGCACTCAGGTATGCACAGCAAATGCCCTACCCACTGTATTATCACTCTGGCCCCATGTTCCAGGGGGCCAATTCTTGCCTCAACACCAATTGATAGGCTTCTCTAATCTCATGGATGAGAGAATTTCACAGAAAGGGGAAATGTGGAATCCGAAAAGAAAAACTTTGGGGGCTGACTGGTAAGAAAAGAGTTTTATTAAGTTCTGACACAGTCGGGGTCAGTAAGGTTCTTACTAAAACAGTATGAGCAAAGACTTCCTTCATTGCTGGATGAATATGTGGGGGGCCAGAAGGACTAGGGTCATAGTTATTTCTGGATCCATGAAGTATAGTATTTGTTCTTTTTTTTTTTTTGGTTTTTGGGCCACACCCGGCGGTGCTCAGGGGTTACTCCTGGCTATCTGCTCAGAAATAGCTCCTGGCAGGCACGAGGGACCATATGGGACACCGGGATTCGAACCAACCACCTTTGATCCTGGATCAGCTGCTTGCAAGGCAAATGCCACTGTGCTATCTCTCCGGGCCCTAGTATTTGTTCTATTAGTAGATAACCATCAATTTAATTTTGGGAGGCCATGACCAGCATTGCTTAGGGGCGACTTGAAGCTCTGCACTCAGGAATTATACTGATAGTGCACAGAGGACCATATGGGATGCTGGGGGCCCACTCTGGGTTGTATTTGTGCAAGGCAAGTGCCCTGCCCATTGTACTATTGCTCCAGTTTCTCTATTAATTTGTGTGGAGTTTCCAGTTTTGATGAGATGCTGGGGACCCAGAAATGGACTTCTGTGCCCCACTAGAAAGTGAGAAAATTTGACTCATTGGCTAGTAATGAAAGGTAAGATGGGAATAAGTCATACCTGCCTTCAAGGACACCCTGCAGGCCTTTTGCCTGCTTCAAGGACAACTTGGAACATGTCCCCAGTGGAGAGTAGGAAACTAGAATATTGCCCCATACTCTCACATCCACAGTCTTGAGGTCCTAATGTACCTTGAGCATCCAAGGGCCCTTTCTCTTTTACCTGAATCTCTCCTCTTTCAGGACTGTGGACTCTCTGAGTAGGGAGCAGAAGCAAAGATTTAGGGAAGTTTCCCAGGTCTGTCCCTTGCTCCGTATGATTAATGGAAACATTTCTTTGAAAAAGTAGATTTTACCCATCTCTCAAGAAGATCCCTGTGTGTATAACAAAATCTATGAATGACTATTGGCTTCAAAAAGGAAAGATTATCAGATGATAGCGCAGGGGTAGGGCATTTGCCTTGCATGTGGCCAGTTCGGGACAGGCTTGGGTTCAATCCCCAGCATCCCATATGGTCCCCCTAGTCTGCCAGCAGCGATTTCTGAAAGCAGAGCCAGGAGTAACCCCTGAGTGCCACAGGGTGTGGCCAAAACAAAACCAAAAAAAGGGGGTGGAGATTATCTTCAAAGAGACAGCAATAGGGTACAGATACCACCACCACCCCATAATACAGAAGAACACTGCAAGAGACTGTGAGGTCCTCAGTCTGCTAGAGGTGAGCAGGCAGGACTGATAAGATAATTCAAGCTTTTTTTTGGGAGGGGGGAAGGGTCACACCTGGCAGCAGCGGTGCTCAGGAATTACTCCTGGCTCTGCACTCAGAAATCACCCCTGGCAGGCTCAGGGGACCATATGGGATGCCGAAATTCGAACCAAGGTCTGTCCTGAATCGACTGCATGCAAACCAAATGTCCTACCACTGTGCTATCTCTCCAGCTCCAAATCAAGCTTTTTTAAATAGAGAAGCTAGGGTTCTTATGACAAACCTCTAGGCCAGGAGAGGGAGGTGGAAGAGAGCTGGGTTTGGGATCAGGGTAAGGTCAGATTGAGGGTCAGGTAAAAGGAACAGGTAATCCAAGTAAAGGACAAGCAGTCCAAAAGATACAGCCAAAGGTCCGTCAAAATCAGGGAGAAAAGCAATGTAGGACAAGAAACACTATAATCCCAATTAGTTCTTCCTACACTTCCTTGAGTCCAGAAATGGACAGAGGCATAATAGTGAAAATAACAATATTCAATGATAGTATCCTATCCAACAGTTGGGATGTGCCAGCCAATGTCAAATCCTTTATAAATAACTCAATGAGGGAACCAATAGGTAGTACATCAGATAAGGTGCTTGCCTTGCACACAGCCAACCTGGGTTCGATTCCCAGCATCCCATATGGTCCCTTGAGAACTGCTAGGACTGATCCTGAAAGCAGAGCCAAGAGTAACTTATGAGTATAGATAGGCGTGGCTAAAAACAAGCAAATAAATGAATAACTCAAAGAATCATCTTCACTATTTGGTATAGCTACCATTATTATTCCCCTACAGAAAGTGGAGGCTTGAGTATTTAAATCACCTCTCTTATTTTTGTTTGTTTGTTTGTTTTTGGGCCACACCCGGCATTGCTCAGAGGTTACTCCTGGCTGTCTGCTCAGAAATAGCTCCTGGCAGGCATGGGGGACCATATGGAACACCGGGATTCGAACCAACCACCTTTGGTCCTGGATCAGCTGCTTGCAAGGCAAACACCGCTGTGCTATCTCTCCGGGCCCTAAATCACCTCTCAAATTTATATAACAGGAAAAATATAGTACAAAAGCTAGAATGCTTCCTTTGTACATGGTTGACTAGGGTTCAATCTTTGGCACTCAGTACGGATCCCTGAGCACAGAGTCTGTGTAAGACCTGTCCAGTGCTAAGTCTGGTCTTCAAGCCAAAAATCAAAAACAAACTAAAACAAACAAAAAATGGGGCCGGAAAGATAGCATGGAGGTAAGGTGTTTACCTTACGTGCAGAAGGTCGGTGGTTTGAATCCATGCATCCCATATGGTACCCTGAGGCTGCCAGGAGCGATTTCTAAGCATAAAGCCAGGAGTAACCCCTGAGTGCTGCTGGGTGTGACCCAAAAACCAAAAAAAAAAAAAAAAAAAAAAAAAAAAAACCAAATTCACATAACCAGCCCAACATAGGAGCCAAGATTTGAACCTAGTTCTCTTTGACTGCAAAATCTGAACAATTCATCCTTAACTTAGTCAGAACTCCATTAAGGTCTGATGTATCAGACACCCATGTCTACATCCACTGCTAAGTAAGGTTAAAAAGAGTAAGGGAGGGGCCCGGAGAAATAGCACAGTGGCGTTTGCCTTGCAAGCAGCCGATCCAGGACCTAAGGTGATTCGTTCAAATCTGGGTGTTCCATATGGTCCCCCGTGCCTGCCAGGAGCTATTTCTGAGCAGACAGCCAGGAGTAACCCCTGAGCAACGCCAGGTGTGGCCCAAAAACCAAAAAAAAAAAAAAAAGAGTAAGGGAGAATTAAAAATAATTTTAGCATCAGGGGCTGGAGTGATAGCACAGAGGTAGGGCATTTGCCTTCCATGCAGCGAACCCAGGACAGACCTGGGTTTGATCCCCAGCATCCCACATGGTCCCCCAAGCCAGGAGCAATTTCTGAGTGCATGGCCAGGAGTAACTCCTGAGCATCACCAGGTGTGGCCCAAATATCAAAGCAAAATTTTTAACATCCGCCTCTGTGTACACACCTATATGGATCTGGATAAATTATCTCCCTTCTTTAATTCTCAGTGGGACAGGCCATACATGAATCACCACCATCATTCTGGTGTGATCACAAGGTCACAGAAAGCTAAATAACTTGCTCAAGATCAAACATCCACTTAGTTACTGGAATCTATGCAGTCTAATGCTGAATTCAGGCCTTTTTTCACTATTGCATTTTGCCACAATAATGAGACATGCTCAAAGTCAACTTGCATTTATTAACCACCCCTTGTGGGTCAAACCCTGTGCTAGGTTCATTCACAAACAGCACATACTATTAATTGATTGTCCACTAACTGGGCTGTCACTGCTGCCACTTCCAAATCTTCTAAAGATTATAAAAAAGATAAATAAGAGGCATCTTATTCCTCTTATCTCAAGGTATTCTCAGTACTTTTGTCTTAAGTGAAATATTTCATAAGGGGAGTCATATCACCAAAAGAACCAGATTAGAAAGAAAAATTAGATTAAGGTCGAAAAAAACAATTCTCAAAGTCCTAGAAACAAAGATGTCGGGGAGAGTGTCATCATTCTCTGGATTGGGTTCCTTTCTGGGGGGAAGAGGTTTGGGTCACACCATCAATATTCAGGGGTTGCTCCTGGCTCTGCATTCAGGAATCACTTCTGGCAGGAGAGTAGGAGATCAGAATTATTAGGATGATTAGGAGACCATACGGGAGGATACCAGAGTCTGAACTTGACTCAGCCACATGCAAGGCAAGTGTCCTTACCTGCACTGGATGTGGCCCTAATTGGGTTAATTGGGTCCTTTTTTTGGGGGGGGGCCACACCCGGTTATGCTCATGGGTTACTCCTGGCTATGCACTCAGAAATCGCTCCTGGCTCTGGAGAACCATATGGGACACCAGGGAATTGAACCGTGGTTTCCTGAACCAGCCGCATGCAAGGCAAATGCCCTACCAATTGTGCCATCGCCCCAGTCCCTCCTAATTGGGTGCATTTTTATTTTATTTTATTTCATTGGTTTTTGGGCCACACCCAATGAGACTCAGAGATTACTTCTGGCTCTGTGCTCAGGAATTACTCTTGGCAGTACTTAGGGGACCATATTGGAGGCTAGGGATCAAATCTGAGTTGGCTCATTCAAGGCAAGCACCCGACCCGCTGTACTATTGCTTTGGTCCAGGGTGTATTTTAAATCCCAGCCTATTTCTACTCTCATTTACCTCACATTTTAGGGATACTTTCTGGCTCTGTTCCTTAAAGAGTAAAGAGGAGGGAGACAACTGACGAAGGCAAGATTTCCTTTTACAGGGGGTTTATCATGACCCATGGAACTTTAAGCCCTTCTTCTACAACCATATCTATTGAATTTACTGCCCAAACCATTTCGGAGAATCTGTCCTCCTGAATCAAGAGTTCCCCTGAGCAGAACTTAGAGCAGGGAAATCCGTAATCGGTACCAAATAATTAGCACAACTATTCATGACCCAAGCTGAGTATTCGTTGATTTACTTAAGGGTAAACCCTAAGTACTGTATTTTTCATATCATAAGATGCACTTTTCCCCCAAAAGGTGAATCTTATGGAGTAAATGCCTTCTGAAGCTGAAGCCTGAGTGCAGGGTTGTAGAGCAGAAAAACTATGTGTGTCTTATTGTCAGGTGCATCTTTTTTTTTTTTTTGGCCACACCTGTTGATGTTCAGGGGTCACTCAGAAATCGCACCTGGCTTGGGGGACTGTACAGGATGCCAGGGGATTGAACCACACGGTCCGCCCTAGGCAAGCGCTTGCAAGGCAGACACCTTACCTCTAGCGCTACCGCTTTAATCCCTGTCATGTGCATCTTATAAACCAAAAAATACATTATGTTTTAAGCAGGCAATATGCCAGGTGAATAAAGCCAGGCTCTAGAGCAGGAGGCAGGAAGTAGATGGGTGCCTTGTTTGGGCTCTAGAGATTTCAGTGAATCTGGAAAAGACAAGTAGGTAGACTGTCTCTTTAGAATTATGACATCACTAGGAACGGATGAACTTTTCAGACTTGTCTTGGTCAGAGAAGATCAAAGATTGGGGTTGTGGAAGATTGTTTTGCTGTAGATGAAATTAGGAAGATGATCCGCCATCTTGGATCTCTGGAATACTTTTCATCTTCTCTTGCCCAAGTTGGCTTCCTGGGGAATACAATGGGTGCTCCTGAACTCACAGGAGCCTTTTGATTCACTGAAGCCTTAACAGTCTGTTGTCACTGTCTCGAGGCTTTTTTTGTCTTTAGTTTTTGTCTTTGGTCATATCTAGCAGTGCTTAAGACTGCCTTAAGGCTCTGTGTTTAAGGATCACTCCTGGTAGTACTCTTGGGGTCATAGGCAGAAATGTTGATGAAACCAAGGTCAACTATATGCAAAATAAACACCTTCACCCCTGTACCAACTCTCTGGCTCATATCTCAAGATTTTTTAATAACCCCATATTGAATCATGTTTTGTAAAATAAAAAGTCTGTGGACAATGGACAATGAAGTGAGAAGGTAGCACCTTCAGTTGGCACCACATTTTGCTTCCTTCTTGTTTTGGTCTTGCAAGCCACACTTCACTCCTTAGAATACAGAAATGGGGGGGGGGGCATGCTGAAGATGCAGAGTAATCCAAGTTAAGGAAAGCAATGGGGTTCCATGAAGCAAAAATAGTTAAGGGGAGGCTGAACAATAGCACAGCAGTAGGGTGTTTGCTTTTGCACATGGGTGATCCAGGATGGACCTGGGTTCGATCCCTGGTGTCCCACATGGTCCCCTAAGCCAGGAGTGATTCCTGAGCACATAGCCAGGAGTAACCGCTGAGCACCTCCGGGTGTGGTTCAAAAACAAAAAAAATTTTTAAAAAGAAATTTTAAAAAAAAGAATGGTTAAATGGAGCAAGGAAAGCCTATTCAACAAGTGGTGTTGGCACAACTGGTTAGCCACTTGCAAAAAAGCGAACTCAGACTCCCAGCTAACACCATGTACAAAGGTAAAATCCAAATGGATTAAAGACCTTGATATCAGATCTGAAACTATAAAGTATATAGAACAACATGTAGGTGAAACACTCCAGGACATTGAGACTAAAGGCATCTTTAAGGAGGAGACAGCACTTTCCAAACAAGTGGAAGCAGAGATAAACAGATGGGACTATATTAAGCTGAGAAGCTTCTGCATCTCAAATTAAATAGTGCCCAGAATACAAAGGCCACCCACTGAGTGGGAGAAATTATTCACCCAATACTCATCAGATAAAGGACTAATATCCAAAATTTTCAAGGTACTGACAGAACTATACAAGAAAAAAACAACTAACCGCATCAAAAAATAGGGAGAAGAAATGAACAGACACTTTGAAAAAAAAGAAAGGCAAATGGCCAAAAGGCACATGAAAAGATGCTCAACATCACTATTCATCAGGGAGATGCAAATCAAAACTACTATGAGGTACCACCTCACGCTCTGAGATTGGCACACATCACAAAAAGGGAAAACAAGCAGTGCTGGCAGGGATGTGGAGAGAAAGGAACTCTTTTTCACTGCTGGTGGGAATGCTGTCTAGTACAACCTTTATGGAAAGCGATATGGAGATTCCCTCGCAAACTGGAAATTGAACTTCCATACAATCCAGCTATACCACTCCTAGGAATATATCCGAGGAACACAAAAATACAATACAAAAATCCCTTCCTTACACCTATATTTATTGCAGTGCTATTTACAATAGCCAGACTCTGGAAACAACAAGATGCCCTTCAACAGATGAGTGGCTAAAGAAACTGTGGTACATATACACAATGGAATACTATGCAGCTGTCAGGAGAGATGAAGTCATGAAATTTTCCTATACATGGATGTACATGGAATCTATTATGCTGAGTGAAGTAAGTCAGAGGGAGAGAGAAAGACGCAGAATAGTTTCACTCATCTATGGGTTTTAAGAAAAATGAAAGACATTTTTAACAGTATCTCAGAGACAAGAGAGATGAGGGCTGGTAGGTACAACTCATAACATGAAGCTCATTACATAGAGTGATGAGTGCAGTTGGAGAGATGACTACACTGAAAACTATCATAACAATGTGAATGAATGAGAGAAGTAGAAAGCCTGTCTCGAGTACAGGTGTGAGGGGGTGGGGAGGAGAGAGATCTGGGAAATTGGTGGTGGGAATGTTGCACTGGTGAAGGGGGGTGTTCTTTACATGACTGTAATCATACAACTATAATCATATTTGTAATCACGGTGTTTAAATAAAGATAATTATAAAAAAAGAATGGTTAAGGGACCCTTCAAGTCACTTTTTTTGTTTGTTTGTTTTGCTTTTTGGGCCACACCTGGTGACACTCAGGGGTTACTCCTGGCTATGTGCTCAGAAGTCGCTCCTGGCTTCGGGGACCATATGGGACACTGGGGCAACGAACCGCGGTCCAACCTAGGCTAGTGCTGGCAAGGCAGACACCTTACCTCTAGCGCCACCGCGCCAGCCCCTCAAGTCACTTCTTTTTTTTTTTTCTTTTTTTTTTTTTGTGGTTTTTGGGTCACACCCGGCAGTGCTCAGGGGTTACTCCTGGCTGTCTGCTCAGAAATTGCTCCTGGCAGGCACGGGGGACCATATGGGACGCCGGGATTCAAACCGATGACCTTCTGCATGAAAGGCAAACACCTTACCTCCATGCTATCTCTCCGGCCCCTCAAGTCACTTCTTAGCCCTGTCCCTTCTTGGAACTGCTAACCCCCAGCAAAAAAAAAAAAAAAAAAAAAAATGACACAAAAGGAAAAGGGCAAGAGCATCACCTTGCCAACCTCGTACCTTGGATCCTTCCTTCCTTATTTGCCGCTGAACTTGGCGTTGACCATGCAACAAACAGGACAATAAAAGCAGCTGAGTTCATTTTGGCCTATGTGTCTGTCTATTGTTCTGGTTGTCTGTCCAACCTTGTAAGGGCCATACAACATCATTTTCATGATCTCTGCAAATGAGTTCAACAATGGATGGTAACATTCATACTAATAATTAAAATTTTTTATTTAGCATGACATGAAACAGGAAATTATAACATGTCATGATACTCTGAGTGACAGGCTCAGAAATGAGTTTTCTTTGTATTTTTTCTCAGCACTTCCCTGACTTTTGGAATGAGGGGTCCCATGAATTCCATAGCTGGCCTGCACCTGCCATTTTTGGGTGGGGTGGGCATACCCAGCGGTACTCAGGGGTTATTCCTGGTTCTGTACTCAGGAATCACTCCTGGCAGGACACCAAGAAGCAGACCCAGGTCTGCCACTTGCAAGGAAATGCCCTAACCACTGTACTATCACTCTGGCCCCTTCTCCTGCCTTTATCTGATTCAGAGAAGCTAACGAAAAGCTCATCCATGGGGCTGCACTTGATTGGCCTTAACTGGGTTTCTATCTCCTGGGTAGTGGTGATAGCGCAGGACATGCTCTCCATCACTGAGCACAGAGATGACAGACACTCCTGAATATGAGTAAACTCAAGGCAACTTCAAGGTTCCCCATATTTACTTGGGATGTCAGGCCTGCCCCTCACCTGGATGCATCACTGCTCCACTGGCCTCTCCTGGCCACACAGACAATGAAGAAGAGTGCCCTGCACTCCTTAAGTTCATGTGCAGAAAAATCTGTGCACATACCTAAGTCCTGTGGACTTGGAGCCCCTGTGTGCACATTCTCTGCATATGTTTATTTGCACATGATTTACACTTGGGTACCACCTCTTGAGAGGATCTTTATATGGATCTTGGGGTGCTTCTGGCTAATGAAGCAGAAACACCTTTTAAGACTAGCCTGACTGCGTGGCAAGGCAGAGCCTTCCAACCGGGTGTCCATGTGAAAGAGCAGCAAGATGACTATGTGGCAGAGAGCCACAAAGACGAGGCGGGGTCACTAGGCCAGACACACCCTGGGCGCTATTCCCACCTCCAGATGTTCTTGGCAACCACTTTCCTCTCCCTCAACGTGAAAGGGAGACAGACACTTGTTGACTTCAAGGAGTGAAGCAGTTTTGAAACAAGACAGTGGGGAAGGTTCTTGCCTTCCCTACAGCCGACCTGGGATCGATCCCCAGCATCCCATATGGTACCCTGAGCTCTGCCAGGAGTGATTCTTGAGTGTTAGGCCAGGAGTAAGCCCTGAGCAGTGCTGGGTGTGGCCCCAAAGCCATAAACAAACAAACGAACAAAATAAAAAGAAAACAGGAAGAGAAATTATTTTTCTTTTTCTTTCCCTTCCTTCCTTCCTTCCTTCCTTCCTTCCTTCCTTCCTTCCTTCCTTCCTTCCTTCCTTCCTTCCTCCCTCCCTCCCACCCTCCCTCCTTTCCTTCCTTCCTTCCTTCCTTCCTTCCTTCCTTCCTTCCTTCCTTCCTTCCTTCCTTCCTTCCTTCCTTCCTTCCTTTCTTCCTTCCTTCCTTCCTTCCTTCTTTCCTTTTTCTTTCTTTTTTCCTTTCTTTCTTTTTTTTTGAGGGATGCATGTGATCTCCTGCACTTAGGCTGAGAGAGATGGTCCTCTGCCCCCTCTGGATGAGAAAGGAAGGGGCTTCCCCTTGATCTGGGACCTCATGAGGTGGTCAGCAGATGTCAGGCCAGCTGCACTGTCCACTCTTCCTTCCACACTGTCCCTGCTCCCTGCCTTTGGGTTACTGTGATCCTACAATCTGACCGCGGTCATTTCCATTTTTCATTTCCACTGGCACCCCCACAGAGATTCATGTCTCCCCCCTGATTTGGTTTTGCTGATCCAGTCAATATCCCCAGGAGGAAACCCCTACCCCTCTGCAGATTCAGAACCCCTCCCCATAGGGACAGGGTGTGTGGGGTGGGGTCTTCACTAGCACCAGCCCAGTCCACAGCACCACGTGCTGTTGAACCTCCTACGTATCCCCCAATTCATTTGCAACTGAGATTGGAAAGGTGCCCCCGCATCTATTCTTAGGCACCGTGGGAGTGGGTATAGCACTGTATCCCACCCCCGAGAAGTGGCAACTCTGCAGTCTGGAGGTGATTCAGCGTTCCTAGAAGCTCCTTTGCAGGAGGTGGGGGGGGGGGGGACCATGGCAGCTGAGCTGAGCAGTGGGCCTCCCTGGATTAAGTGCGCGTGCACAGATGCACGCGCACGCGCCGCCCCTGCTCTCTGACGTCAGAGATTCCCACTGACTAGGTTTGGCCAACACCAAGCGCTGAGTTCCCCCCACCCCTCATTTCCATTCAACCTTAAAGCCCACTTGGAAAGCTGAAAGGTGGAGGAGGGGGGAGGCTGGGAGAAGGGGGAGTGAGACCTTTTTTTCAACCACTCAACCCTCTGGAGGATTTGAACTCTGTCCCACCCCCAAAGTCAAAAGGTTGATGATCAAAAGCCCCCCCTTCTCTCCATCTTCCCCCCCTACCCACTTTCTTCAGCTCCTTCTTAACAAAGGAAGAATAAAATCTCAGTGGATTTACCCAGGTCACAGACCCTTTAAGTCTCTGTCCAAACTAACCTTCTGGGGAGAAACACTTGTTGATCACCAGTCTGCGGAGCAGACGAATTGGGGGGTCCCTGGGGGAGGAACTGGCTTCTGACCACCTCTCGCCCCCAGCACTCCCAGCTTCATTAGGCATCCAGCCCCCAGATAATCCCTGACCTAGAGGAAACACTGTAGTTCCCACCACTACCGGGCACTGCTCCCCCATTCCCAGGCTGCAAACCCCACCCTCCATAGAGGGGCTCCTCTTGAAGCTGGGCCCATCTGGGCCCCGCCTCCCTGAGTCAGGAGGCTCCGCCCCCAGGTCGCACCCTAAGTCCCCCCCATTGCCCTTCCGCAGGTGACCCCTGCACCCTGCCCAGTTCAGCCTTGTCTCCATGCAGTAAAGTTTGCCAAGCTCCATGTCAAGGCGGTTTTTCCTTTCCACCCACGGTGCTAAGAAACCATGCATAAAGATTCCCTCTACAGGTGGTTGGAGCTCTCACAGTTTTTCCTCTTGGAATAGAAACATATTTCTTTTTTCCCCCCCATTTTACCCACGAACCATTTTTATTTTAAAGGTTCTTTTCCTTGCCCCCCACTCAAGACAGTATTTTCTCCACCCCGTGCTAAAGAATATTTATATCTCCAAGCCAGGAATGTGACCAGTATTAGGCTCACCAGCATGGCCTGACTTTCCACTTCCTCCCCATGCTCCCTCACTTCATTCTGACTTCAGGAAGCCCTTTTTGGAACTAGATAGTCGTGTGAAAAATAACTACCAGACTGAAGACACTTGGTGACTGAGAGACAATCAACACCCCCACACCAGTTAGATTCCCCACCACCACCACCACCATCCCATCCCTGCCTATCTTGCAAAAAAAAAAACAAAACCCAAAACCCCCCAAAAATATTAGGGTAGGAGGGAGCAAGCCTGCAGCCCCTCCCCAGTTTAAAAAAGCACAGGATGGTTTTCCAACTGGCATGCTTTCTGCAAACACACACACACACACACACACACACACACACACACACACACACACACACACACACACGCCTGCTCAAGAAGTCCAGACAATTTGTACAAATATAATTGTTCAATGAAAAAAAAAAAAGACAGTAATAATCATGGCCAGTCAGAGAGATCCACTCCTCCAAACATTCACCAACTGACATCATAAACTTTGCAAAAACCAAACACAAGACAGAGCAAGGTATCACCTACCTTGGCGAGCTCCTTCACTTTTTTGTGCAAATGTTTTTTCCCCTCCGCATGCTTTACATTAGGTTTCTAGGGAAATTTGGAAGGACTGATGAGGGGGTGGGAGAGGTGAGGGAATGAGGGTAATATAAATAAGGAAGTATTTTAAATGCACCACGCAAAGAAGAGGGGGAAAGAAAAAAAAAAAAAAAAACAAAAAGCTCGGGATTTCACATTCATGTGTCTGCACTTCCCGGAGCAAAAGCAAAACAGTTCGCTTTCAGTGCCAGACTTGGAGAGAGAGAGAGGGAGAGGGAGAGGGAGAGAGAGGGAGCAGGCAGGGGAGGAGGAGAAAAGGAGGGGGACCTGAGACGAGAGGCAGAGGGAGAGAAAGAAAAGAGGGTGAGGAGGCTGAAGGAGAGAGGGAAAAGAGAGGGAGAGAAAGAGCAAATGAGAGAGGGATAGAGAGGGAGAAGAGCCGGGGAGGTGAGCGGGGAGGGATGGGGAGAGGGAGAAAGAGAAGAAAGGAGGGGACAGAGCAGGCAGCCCCCCGCCCACGCTCCCACCCCCACACATTCAGGCATCTCCTGAGTAACTGATCAGAGCAAAGAACTCATCACCCACGTTCGAAAAACCCTCTTTGGGGACCAAGTCTCGCTGCACAGACACTTTCGTGCTCTATTTATAGGCAGACCCTAATGATATGCATTGCATTCTAACGTAAATGTGTACAGATTACATACGGTTCCTTTGACAGGTATGATTTTTTTTTTTTTTTGCACTGCAGTGCGTCTGATTATATGTTTGGATTTTCTTCTTCCTTTTTGTTGCATCAGAAAAAAAAATGCATTTGTTTTCCAAGTGGGAGGGGGTGTGTGAAGAAAAAGGGTGGGTGGGGGTCTCGATGCTTCTAAAACCCTGGGCTTTCTTCCCCCCCTGCAAAGCTGGGATATTTGCAGAGTTGGGGCTGTTTGAAAAAGCTCCAGGTCTGGCTGGGTGTAGCACGCCCGGTTCCAGCAGTGTGTGCTATTGACCTGCATTGACGTCAGTGCGTCATCAGGTCTCCCTTAGAAACACTGACTTTCAAAAATAGTATCAAATTAATTCAGTTGGAGCCTGGTGAAGAAAAGCTACTAGCTGGAATCAGCCATAAAACTCCAGAATTTTCAGCCCTAGATCTCTCTCCCTCTCTCTTTTTTTTTCTAGAAGCCAAATAGAAATGAGAGTGTATGGAAAATGCCATTGATAGGGTGTTGGTTTTTTTTTTTTTTTCTTTAAGAAAAGGGACCAAATTAGATTGCAAAAAAATCCAGACCTGCTTTTTTTTTTTCTTCTTTCCTTTCCCCTCTTTTTTTTTTTTTTTTTTTTTTTCTGATCTAAAAATAACCCCTTGCTGGAGCTGACTGCGGAATCTTTTGTGTAGCAGTTCTCTTTTTAGCAGCAGCATGTTCCCTGGTGAAAGGTGGAGCACAAGGAGGGATATTGATCTATTGATATTTGCAACGCCAGGAATTAATTTCAGGAAAACTGGCATGCTAAATTGGGTGAGGGTGGGGGGTGAAGAAAAGAGAAGGGGGGGGGGCTTGCCAGAGGGGAGACTGCTGCCATTCATTCACTTTCCCACTTCCTCTTTTTCCAATTCATCTTTTAAAGATCTAATTCCCACCCCATGTGTCTCACGTGGCCTCTGACCAGCACATGCAACCCCATTCATACAAACACGAGCCCCAGTACATTCATGCTTAGTACAGCCTGTACATTCATAAGCAAGGGCTTTAGGTCCCGCCTTCCTGACAGGGGTGCTGGGCAGGGAAGGCGGAGCAGCCCACCCAAAACAGGATGCTATATGACCTGGGAGACTCCCCTGTGCATTCTGATCATGACACATACTATTCAAACCTGTCTTTGCTAAAAATCTTTTGATGGGGCACCATGCCCCCTTCACACACCTGACACTATTTTAATAGCTTTATTTTGCAACTGTGCATTTGTCGCGAACTCTATGTCAGTGTATACAGACCTATGATAAAAGGGATGAACAGAGAAGAGAATGGGAGGCAGACACCACTCAAAGCATTGAGAGAGGGTATTAGGTGTCTCTATTTTCAGGGGAGCCCCCTTTTAAGTTTTCTATAGTCTTCCTTTCTCCTATTTCCTGCCTTGCTTTTCTTCCCCTCCCTCCCCTCCTTAGTCAAATGGGTTGTTACAAGTGCTTCTTAAGCCACCTGCATCATGGCAGGGCTGGAAAAAGGTTTGAGTAGAAAAAGAGAGTCCAAGAAGAATATTAATCATAGGATTTAAAATTAATGGAGCTGGATCAATAACATAGTGGGTAGGGTCTTTGCCTTTTTTGCAAACAATTTTCTTTTTTTTTGGTTTTTGGGCCACACCCGGCAGTGCTCAGGAGTTACTCCTGGCTGTCTGCTCAGAAATAGCTCCTGGCAGGCACGGGGGACCATATGGGACACCGGGATTCGAACCAACCACCTTCGGCTGCTTGCAAGGCAGACACCACTGTGCTATCTCTCCGGGCTCTTTTGCAAACAATTTTCAAAGTCCTGCATTCCCTATGCTCCCCTGAGCCTGCCAGGGAATTTTTGAGAGTAGAGCACCACTGGGTGTGGCCCCAAAACAAATAAACAAATATTTAAGAGGGCATGGACCTGAGCAGGTAGGATCCTTGCCTTGCACATGACTGACCCAGTTCAATCCCTGGTATCCCATATAGTCCCTCAAGCACTACCAAGAGTAATTCCTGAATGTAGAGCCAGGAGTAACCTCTGAGCCTTGCCAGGTGTGATCCAAAAAGAAAAAAAACTGCAAGATGGCCTGATATTTTTATTGTATTATTTTTTGGGAAAAGGGTAGAGTTTGGGCCACACCTAGCAGTGTTCAGGGGCTCTTCCTGGTTCTATGCTCAGGAATGACCCCTGGTAGTATTCAAGAGTACCAGGGATATAATAAAGGTAATTAAAACAGCTGCATGCAAACCAAGAACCTTCATCTCCTGTACTCTATTGAGTCCCATATTTTCCATTTTCAAATAACCCCATGAAATCAAGTTTCCAATTAATTCATCGACATCCAATCAGTTGTGCTCATCCCAGTTTCCTACAAGAAAGCCCTTTCTCTTTCCCTGAAACCTAGTCAAGAAAGAGAAAAAGGGATAGAAAGGGACTGTTGGGTCCAACCCTTTCAGCCCAGGGCAGAATAAGTACAAATCTAACAATCTATGCCAGTAGTTTTAGGTGCAGAGTGCAGAGAGAATCTGCTGCTCTAAAGTGCCCTATGTTGGCCCCTGGCTCAGCAGCCATGACACTGTGGGCTCAGAGTTGATCTGTGGACAATTTTTGGTGTTTGAAAAAACATTCAACTGCTGACAGGCAGGCTATGGGAAACTCTTGGTTTTGCCTCACTCCTTTCCAGGGAGGACAGAGCAGTTGCCAATGGTCCCTGCTGTCTTGGTGACAGCAGCAACACAAGAACAGTGCCATAAGCAGATGGGGTGTTGCCCCTACACCCTTGGGCTGCAGATATGAGTGGATGACTAGCTGCTTCTCGGCAGCCAGGAAAGCTGCAAACCACAAGGATTCCCATCCACTCCCCATCCCAGACGCCTCCATTCATAGAATCAGAGCATCGGGCACCTGCACAAAACCACATGCTTTCATATTCCAGCCACACATTTGGCTGCTGAAGCTGGGCCAGTGCACACAGCTGGAACTAGAAGGCTGGTCTAGCCCTCCTCTTGCACACACACACCAACACACACACATTCATATTTTCCAGCCTGTATCTTTCCAGCAGGACTAGTTCAGTGTGTAAAATCCTGCAGGAAATCTTCCTGTCCTTTTAATACCTGTATAAGGACCCTCTGACCTGCCTGTGATTAGGTCACCTCCCATGATTCAGTGACTGAATGTGACATGTATTTCTACCTGGATGGATGTGAGGAGCTGTTTTTTTTTCCTTGTCCTGCCTTTCTTCCTTTGGCAGTCTGTGGGTAAGGAGAGGGCCAAGGAAGCCAAGGGAGGGGCTTGTGGAGTGGCCCAGGACTTCGCACTGCCCTAGTTGGCCCATCCAGATCTTGTTCTTTGGGAGATGTGGGAGCCCAAAGGAGCTTTCAAATACTGCCAAGACTTGGCACCCCATGGCCTTGGATTCCTTGCTGATCAGTACTAAGCGGTGCAGGAAGCCAATGATTATCAATTTGCCCCTCCAGATTTACTCTGAAGTCTCCCCATGTTTTGCTATCTGCAGAGGCACCTCTGTGAGTGGCGCTGTCTAGATTTCTGGTTCAGCCAATGAAGGAGTGTTCCCGGGGCAGACAGGGAAGTTGAGGACAGGACGAGGGCACATAGGGGCATTTGATTCCTGGGCTCACTCCAAACACGATGCTTGCACTCCAGGAAGATCCAGCCACTCACTTCTTCACTTAACTGACATTTCCTATGAGTGATGAAGGACTGTATCAGTAGATAGGAATGAACTCCGTACCTCACAAAGCTTCTCTTCTCCAGGTAGCATCGTCAGGAGAATAGTATATTTCAAACAACAGTTATGGTGCTCGAAAACTTGAGGAATGGGGAGATAGTAGAAAAGATAAGGTCAACATCACCTCTAATTAAAAAAAAAAACTTAAGGGGCTGGAGAGATAGCATGGAGGTAGGGATTTTACCTTGCATGCAGAAGGATGGTGGATCGAATCCCGGCATCCCATATGGTCCCCAGAGCCTACCAGGAGTGCTTTAGGAGCATAGAGCCAGGAGTAACCCCCTGAGCGCTGCAGGATGTGACCCCAAAAACAAAACAAAACAAAACAACAACAAAAACTTGAGGAAATAAAAAGTGACTGGTAGATCTATTCTAGATAAAGCAGTGGATGGAACACACCTCCAAGGAGAAGACATTTGTCCCAGAGACAAATAAGATATAAGAAGTCATGTAAGTTCTAGAGAAAAATGTTCTGGGAAGAGCAAAGACAAGGCAGAAATGAGATTAGAATCGTCCAGAAATAGGAAGAAGAGCAGGTAACTGGCGCTAAGTGTATGAGAGTCGGACAGACTAAGTGACAGAGATCTAGACATCAGGTTAAGTCTTGAAGGGTTTCTTAGTGATGGCACACCACTGTAAACTTCCAAATGGAAGAAGCAACAGGACTTGATTTATGTTTTGAGAAACACACTCTTTTTATTTTATTTTTTTGGTTTTTGGGTCACACCCGGCGATGCTCAGAGGTTACTCCTGGCTCTGCGCTCAGAACTCACCCTTGGCAGACTCAGAGGACCATATGAAATGCCAGAAATAGAACCACTGTTGGTCTTGGGCCAGCTGCATGCAAGGCAAACACCTTACCACTGTGCTATCTCTCTAGCCCTGAGACACAAACTCTTTTTTTTTTTTTTTTTTTTTTGGTTTTTGGGCCACACCTGGCAGAGTTCAGGGGTTACTCCTGGCTCTACACTCAGAAATCGCTCCTGGCAGGCTCGGGACCATATGAGATGCCAGGATTCGAACCACCGTCCTTCTGCATGCAAGGCAAGTGCCCTACCTCCATGCTATTTCTCTGGCCCCAACACATTTTATTGTTTTGTTTTGTTTTGTTTATGAGCCACACCCAGTAATGTTCAGGAGTTACTTCCTGGCTCTGCATTCAGGAATTACTCAGTGCTTGGGGTGCAGGGATTGAACCCAAAAACACCCTCCTCACTGGACTGTTGCTCAGGTCCCTGAGAGGCTCTCCCTCATGGCAGTGTGTACTCATTGAAGAAAACCATGAGAGGCAGCAGGCCAGCAAGCTCGACCTTGTCGACTGGCCAGGCCAGTGATTGTGCACCTCGATGGAGGTGCTGAGAAGTGGCTTGATTGGTGGGACTTACTCTGGAAATGGATGGTATTACAGATCCAAAATACAAGCCTCCACCGTGAGAGGCTGAGCTAGCGTACACCGTGTTGAAAGAACGCACATGAGAATTACATCTGGCTGTGGGATGAGCTGGCACTTGAGCTGTATTTTCAGAGATGAGTGGGCAGAAATGATGAGGAAAGGGAGGACCGTCCAAAGAACTGGGAAAGCTGGTGAAGGCGAGCAGAAGGCAAGGTTGGCCCCGTGAGCAATGTGCCGAGTCTGGTGAATGGGAGAACTAGAAAGAGAGGGAAGGCTACTAATGCGAATTTGGGAGAGACCATACAGAGTTCTGGAGTGGGGCTGGAGTGATAATATCTCAAGTAGGGCACTTGCCTGCTTGCAGCTGACCCAGGTTTTGATCCCTGGCACCCCATAGGGTCCCCCATACCTCACCAGGAGTGATTCTAAGCACTGAGCCAAGAGTAAGCCCTGAGCAACATTAAGTGTGGCCCAAACCCTCCACCCCTCAAAAAAAAAAAAATGGAGGGAAACCTAGAGCATAGGAAATGAAGAAAGGGACCCTGTTATCAGCTCTAAACTTTAGTGTATCTGGGCCCTGAAACTCCCTCTCTGAGAGGAAACAATGAAGTTTTCATGTGTTAAAGCAGGCCTGCCTGGATCGTCAATCTTTCACTCCAGCCTTGCCAATGGCTTGGCCACAGACATCCCTACTCCCTACTTTTCTCATGCAGTTCTCCAGCAGTTGAACCTGTCCCCTTTTGGATTGCTTTCTCCTTCCCATCAAAGAACTTCTCTCCTCTTGTTACCCCCAGATGATTTTTCTCAGGTCTGTATTTCAAGCCCTACACTCTTGAAATATAGGAGCTGCAATGATAGTACAGTGGTTAGAGCACTTGCCTTGCATGCAGCCCACCCAGATTCAATCCCTAGCATCCATATGGCATCTGGTCCCCCAATCCCTGCTAGGAGTAATTCCTGAGTGCAGAGCCAAGAATTACCCCCGAGCACCACCAAGTCTGACCTAAAAACTACACCCTCCAAAAAAAGTGGAGGGCTCTCCCCAATAGAGGAGAGAAATTTCTTGCCCACTGACATTAACTGTCATTGCCTCGGTTTGCTCCAGTGGCTGACACTCAATATCTATTGAGTTATATTGATGACATGAACGCCAAACCAAGCAAGCATGCAGAACCAAGGAGAGAAAGACATTCATTCTCCCAGCTGCACAGTCAAAGGTGTATACACCGAACCCCTCTCCCTGAACCATTCCCAGCCCTGAGCACACCCACTTTTGCTCTGCGTAGAACAGCTGTTTGGAGCAAAAACTGATCAAGTGGGAGAGAACACAGCAAGCTCATGCATGAGTGGTGTGGCTAACCTTGGCAGATTCCACATCCTCCATATTTCCACCTCACACCTCTCCTCCTGCACTTGGTCTTTAGGGGGAAGCCAGCATTTTCCTGTTTCCCCCTTCCCAGTCTTTGGTTGGTGCAGCATTTCCTTTCCTTAAAGCCCCTCTGCTCTCTAGGGGCTTCTACTCTGGAGTACTTTCCAAGGCCACAGTCCTCTCCATTTCAGAAGCCATTGGAAAAGAGCCGCCAAATGAAGACAGTTCCAGACAGCAATGAGGGGCTGTGTGCCTCTCAGCATCTGACACCTTGCAGGAACAAGGGTCACCTAAGGACATAATGCAAAGGCATCGATGACAGGGTTCCCTTCTCCCTATTCTCCTGGACATTCCTTTTGGAAGTTGACTTGTCCTTGGGGCCCCCTACTAATTCTTTCTAGAACCTTGATGGGCCATTTCCAAGGAGGGGTGGGGACAAGATGAGTTCCTAAGAAAGAAGAATTGCTTAAGAGTTTTATTCATGGGCCCGGAGAGATAGCACAGTGGCGTTTGCCTTGCAAGCAGCCGATCCAGGACCAAAGGTGGTTGGTTCGAATCCCGGTGTCCCATATGGTGCCCTATGCCTGCAAGGAGCTATTTCTGAGCAGACAGCCAGGAGTAACCCCTGAGCACTGCCGGGTGTGACCCCCCCCCAAAAAAAAAGTTTTATTCATGTGTGGGACATGGCTCTGAGCAGCAAGACCAATGGTAACACTCCTGCAGAATAATGTGGGGCCATCCAAGTAGAAATCCAGGCTCTGGGCAGCACCCCCATCCAACCCCTATAATCATTTCAACAGGTCTCAAGCTAAGGTTAGAAATGTCAGGGTCCTTCCCATGCTGTTGCAGGGGTGAATGGATATTGGGGGGATTCGGAAAGGGAGACCCCCTGGCACCACCTGTCAGCCCCTCCTGCAATCCAAGCAGGAGGTATACAGAGCTCTGATTTCCTCTCTCTATCATTCAAGGTCAAAAAGTGGGATGGTGGTGTCCTAAGGCCTGTGGCGGGGGTGAGCCAAGTGGAAGCAGTGCGGAGGAGGCGGAGGTGGCAGCTAGACTAGGCGGGCGGGGCGGGGCGGCTGTCACGCGGGCGGCACGCGGCCCTGCGCCCAGGACACGTGAGGGGGCGTGGCGGGCGCCCAGGATCCCCACTCGCGGCTGCTTACGTACGAGTGAGGCCCCGCCCACTCCACGCCCCCGCTCGCTGGGTGCCCCCGCCCCCGCGCTGCTACTGCGCGCGCAGCCTCTGCCCAGAAAGCTCCCCATTAGGGAGGCGGCAGGCAAGGCCAGGGAGGGAGGAAGGAATTGGGGGGCGGAGGGTGGCCCAACCCCCACTTCTGCCCCTGGGAGTTCCCCCACTCCCACACCCTGGGACTTCTCCAGAATAGGAGTGAGGACAAGCCAGGGGTGCAGGTTACCAGGCTGGTTGGAGGAGAAGAGTGGGTGCAATCTGTTTTGAGGGGGACCCCCCCTTTCTCATCCACCCACGCGCGCGTGCTCTCTTTCTCAGCAATGATAATGTCCTGCCTGCTCTGCTGCTCCAGCTCCGCTCGTGACTCTGCTTCGTGCTGGCAGAATTCCGCAGCGTGCACAGGGGTGGGGGCTGGGGACTGGCTTCCAGTGTGGCCCCTTTGGGCAGGCCCACACCAGGGAGGGACCTCATTTATCTGTCCCCCCCACACCACCCCCAGATCTCTAACCAGGACATGCTCAAGCTGGGTCTTTGCAAGGACACAACTGGCCTTGTGTATCCTCAGGTGGCCTAGTAAGGTGCCCACTTTTTTGGGGTCTCCCCACCTCCAGAATCTACTGGCAGCAGAGTGGAAGTGAGGGGGGCAGTGGGGCTGCAGACTGTCCCCTTGATCCCCGGGGCTGTCAACCTTCTTGAAACGGATGCTCGGTGGAAAAACAAACAAGAATTGTGCAGGAGCCAGAGTTAAAAAACCCAGTTGGATTCAACTTACCATTTACATACTCTTCCATGTTCCCCACTAGCATGTGGGGCAACTCCTGGGGTACAAAGGATGTTTGGGTTCTGCTTAGTTCTGCAGAAGAAATCACTACTCCTGGTAAACCGGGTTCCAGGTTTCACTCAAGGCAATGGAGGATTGGGTTGGATGCACCAGAGATAAGGTGAAAAGATAAATAGTCAAAGCTAGAACACCTTAGTGGAAATCAGGTCCAAGAGCCTTCCCAGTGGGGGACCCCCTTACCTGTCAGACTTGCTCATCAGAGGTGGATGCAGGATGCTTGACTCTGAAAAAACTCTTCTAAGAGGTGATCACTGGGGCTGAAGTTTCAGCAGGAGAGGCGGTGGGCTCAGGCTTCTGAGTCAGATGTTGAGAATTCCAGTGGCCTGTGATAAAGTTCTTAACTTGCATAGACTTTTTTAATTGCCTTGGTGTTGGGGCCCCACCCAGTGGGCTTCAAGTGGTGATGAGGATCAACCTTGGATCAACCCTGTATGCAAAGCAAGTGCTTCAGCTCCCTGCTGTGCAAACAAAAGTCAGGTGGCAAAGGGAATGGTGGGGGAATGAGCAGAGTTTACTTTCCCCTTGGTCCTCCTGCAGAGAAAAAGGGCTAGATTCCTATCGCCGCCCCCAAGCCTGTTGGGCCTATTGCATGAGATTGCTTTTCCACATTAAGAACTTGAGGACACCTTTAGGTCCTGCAGTCTCAGAATTCCTTTTACTTGGAGGCCAACTTTATTTAGGTTTTGGGGCCACGCCCTACTGTGCTCAAGGCTTTCTCCTGGCTACTGTTCAGGGATCACTCCTGGCAGCTTGCAGGGACCATATGTGGTGCCTGGGATCATGCCCAGGTCGGTCAGTTGCAAGGCAAAAGCCCTACCGGCTGTGCTCTCCTTCTGCTCTCTGGATAGAGATTTTATACAGTTTAGCTGCAGCTTGTTAGAGTTAATTATGCCCCCTGATGTCACCTTGAAGCCGTGTGCAGATGGGCCAAAGGCTTCAGAAGAAGCCGTACTATTGGAAGAAGGCAGTGCAGAAATTTAAGATCTTGAATGTTTATTTTATTTTTTTGGGCCACACACGGCAGTGCTCAGGATCTACTCCTGGCTCTACGCTCAGAAATCACTCCCGGAGGGGCAGGAGAGATAGCATGGAGGTAGGGTGTTTGCCTTGCATGCAGAAGGACGATGGTTCGAATCCTGGCATCCCATATGGTTCCCCGAGCCTGCCAGGAGCAATTTCTGAGCATAGAGGCAGGAGTAACCCCTGATCGCTGCCGGGCGTGACCCAAAAACCAAGGGAAAAAAAAAGAAAGAAAGAAAAGAAATTATATCGCTCCTGGCAGGCTGGGGGGGGGGGGGAACCATAGGGGATGCCAGGATTTGAACCACCGTCCTTCTGCATGCAAGGCAAACGCCCTATAGCTGTGCTATCTCTCTGGCCCAAAATTCTTGAATTTTAATTCATTAATTCACTCATGATTTGCAAGAGGTTACTGTGTCCGGTGTTTTGTGCAAGGCATTGGGAAAAACTAATCAGACCCTCATGGGCTCTCCCATAGGGAAGTTTGGGGCCCATGGAGAGGATGATGAATGATGCTATCACAGGAGACATGGGTCAACTGGATTGACTGGTGAGATACAAGGAGAAAGTAAGAAGCAGCTGGACTGTCTTGGGGAGTTATGTGAGGAAACAGTCACCACTGACACCAACATCAATAGTAGCCAAGGCCAACCAGTTTTGCTTCATGCTTTCTTCATGATGGGCCCACAGGCCAAAGAGCAGCCCTATTTAGGATGCAGAACTTGGTTCTAGCTTTGGACAGTTGCCTCTTTGGGTCAAATGTTCAGTCCACTCATACATTGTTGGTCAGAACAAGCCATGTGATTAAGTCATATGATGTAAAGTGAGCTTTACAAGGAGTAGAAGAATGGACTTGCCCCCACAGGCCCAGCCAAAATGGGAGGGGTGCTGACTATTTTGATCAATAACATCATCTGCCACAGCCCTCCTCAGGAAAGTTGCAAAAGTGTGAAATTGTCAGTTGTGTGTTCCACAGTCCCCAGAGAGGGAGAGGGATTCCCATGCCTCCAATCCAGACAAGAGAGGGGTCTGGCAGCAATTCCATTGCAGGAAATAATCCACACACCATTGGGAAGGAATAACAGACCAGGAACTCACACTACATGCTGTTCTCCCACAAGTCACCCACTCTACCAAGTGGAACAATGAGCCAAGATGGCAGCTTCCCCTTCAGACCTCCAAAGCAGCCTTTATTGGGAAAACAAAGCTCACCCCCAAGGGTGGGGACAGGGCCAGATGAGAAAGCAATGGGGAAATATCTTTTTAACATGTAAACAAAAGGAAGCAATCAAGAGACATCTAATTAGAAAGCAATATGAGGACCCATCCAAAGGCCTCTTATAACATGGAGAGAAAAACCAGCTAGTACCAACACAAAAGGAGATTTGAGCTGGGACATGTGAGTAAAGGAGGCAGGCAAGTATAACTCTGAGATCTTATGGCCACGATTATGGCTGGGGCCTTCATGATGAGCCAGGCACCTCCCTCACCCCTAACTACACATGGTAAATGTTCTAAAGACCTTCTTGGGGCCAGAGAGATAGTACAGAATGGAAGGTGTTTGCCTTGCAGGGTACTCACCTGGGTTTGATCCCTGGCACCCTGCGCCTACTAGGAGTGATCCCAAAATTCAAAAATAAATGAAGTCCTTATCGCTTCCCTAAATTCTTTAGGGGGCTGATCCAATCCATTTCCTGGTTTGTCCCTAGGGGTGATGATAAGAATATTAACTGGCTATGTGTCTTTCCAAAGAAGACCTATGTTAATCTAAAAGATACTCTAGTTTGGGGCCGGAGAGATAGCATGAAGATAAGTAAGGCCTTTGCCTTTCATGCTGAAGGATGGTGGTTCAAATCTCGGCATCCCATATGGTCCCCTGTGCCTGCCAGGGGCGATTTCTGAGCATAGAGCCAGGAGTAACCCCTGAGTGCTGCTGGGTGTGACCCAAAAAACAAAAAAAAAAAAAAAAAAGATACGCTAGTTTCATAAGCACTACAGTGAGGATACTCTAGTTTAATAAACACTACAGTGAGATCCTCAATGCCTTAGATTCTAGACTGAGGTGGACCAGAAGCTATTTAGGGAAGATGCAGGCTAGGGTAAACATAGAAGATGTCAAGTCAGCTAACATTTCAGTCTGGGTTGAGGGACTATTGTAGGGAATGTGTCTGGAAAGTTCTGAAGGCTGTCTGGTCTTACTAGCCCAGTTAATTTTTCAACCTTGCTACTAAGCAAGAACAGGTGATTTTAATTGCTTCTATAAATTAATCCTTTCTTTTCTTCTCCATATGGCAACATGCGGTAAGGTAGTGCTACCCATCACTTTCCCTTGCTCTAGCCTCTTAAGTGGGAGTTTCAATAACTGAGATCAGTCTGTCAGTGTATGAAGATTAAAACCTGCTACTGGGGCCGGGAAGGTGGCGCTGGAGGTAAGGTCTGCCTTACAAGCGCTAGCCAAGGAACGGACCACGGTTCGATCCCCCGGCGTCCCATGTGGTCCCCCCAAGCCAGGGGCGATTTCTGAGCACATTGCCAGGAGTAACCCCTGAGCGTCAAAGGGCTGTGGCCCAAAAAAAAAAAAAAAAAAAAAAAAAAAAACCTGCTACCCAAGATAGATAGAGCAGGGGTTTCCTGGATGTATTGCCACTCTCATAAGTTGTATGTCCAGGGTGGTTACATGGATGGCAGGCAATTCTACTGAAAGTATGCAAGTGGCAAAATCCTAGCCTATCTGGTTTCAGTTGAGGTTAGTTTTATTTTATTTTATTTTACTTGGTTTTTGGGCTACATCCAGTAGCGCACTCAGCACTCAGAAATTACTCTTGGTAGGCTTGAGGGACCACATGGGATGCCAGGGATAGAACTGGAATCAGCTGCGTGCAAGGCAAATTCATCCTATCCACTGTACTATATAGCTTTGGTCTCAGGTTTGTTTTATTTTGTAGCTCACACAATTAAAAGGTCCACAGGGCAGCTATGCCATGATAGTCATGAGTTTCTGAAAGGGTCTGACTGGAGACTTCCAGTTCCTCTTGTCTCCAATTCCAGGCCTGCTTCCTTTTCACCAGCTGCATACTGAGAAGGACCTTTTCTGCTTGTAATGTGGTTGCAAAGCTTCCAGACTGATAACTTTCTGGGTTCCAGTCCATGAAGAAAGGGCATCTGGGGCCGGAGAGATAATATGGAGGTAAGGCATTTGCCTTGTATGCAGAAGGACAGTGGTTAGAATCCCGGCATCCCATATGGTCTTTCGAGCCTGCCAGGAGCAAGTTCTGAGCTTAGAGCCAGGAGTAACCCCTGAGTGCTGCCAGGTGTGACCCAAAAACAAAACAAAAACAAACAAACAAAAAAAAGAAAGGGCATCTACCTCTTACAGGATTCCTGGTATGGGTCTCTCCTTAATGAATGGTTCCTTCCAATATATGCCATTGACCAGGTCTAAGATGTGCACTGGGCTGGACTCCAACCTAGAGCACCAAAGTGCCATGGTGAGATGGTTTCTGAAGTCCTCTAAGGTGGTGAGGAAAGGAAAGAAGAAAGGAGGATGAGAGCCAGAGTCTGAAGCAGCCAGCTATTATCTAATAATGCTTTATGCTCCAAAGTCATTGGTTTATAGAACTTAGCATGATTTTTCTTTTGTGAGCCGGTGAGGTGATTGCTTTGGTTTACATTGAGTTTAGGCTAACAAAGTGGCCTGGGCTCAGTCCTGGCCTATTAGTTTATCTACCTGGTATAGCATCTTTCCCCTACTTCAGAGCATGTTGGGCTCCTTGAAAAAGCATAGGAACAGAGCAGTGGAAACACATATGCCTTGGTCTTGTTTGCTTTGGGTCATACCCAGTGATGCACTTGGCTTACTCCTGGTTTTGCTCTTGGGCTCCTGGGAACAAAGGGATGCCAGAGATTGAACTCTGGTAGGCCACATGCAAGGCAAGGGCCCACCTGGTGTACTATACTACTCCTGCCCTAATTTGAAGGTTCTTGAAGGAGTGTAGCAGCACAGTGTTCTGAGTATCATCTCTGCCACAT